>NC_045427.1:69612475-70227788 GCF_902635505.1 Sarcophilus harrisii
AAAGGGAAGTAGATATGGAAAAGGGATGATGGCAGAACAAGGTGGGAAGGAGGGATAAAAAGAGGGAAACCACATCCCACAAAGAGGTTAAGGAAACTTATCATATCTGAGGGAATTTAGAGAGGGGAGGAACATTGTGTGAATCTTACTCTCATCAGAGTTGGCTCAAAGAAAAATAATTTGACATTTGTTTTAGAGAAAATTCTCTGCCCTCATTAAAACGGGGAGAGGAAAAGGAAAAGAAAGAGTAATAAGGGAAGGAAGGGGAAAGACTCAAAGGGGGAGGGAGGATTATAAAGAGGATAAGATCGTGGATACAAGAGGGGTACATAAGTTTAAAAGGGGAAAGAGGGTTGGGGGAGGCAAGAATGTAAGCACAATCTGGGGTTATTAGGATGGCAGGAAATACAGATTTAGTAATTCTAACTGTAAATGTAATGGGATGAACTCCCCATAAAGAGGAGGCAGATAGCAGACTGGATCAAAAGTCAGAACCCTCCTAAATGTTGTTTACAAGAAACACATTTAAAGCAGAGGGATGCATATAGAGTAAAAAGTAAAGGTTGGAGCAAAACATTATGCTTCAGGTGAATCAAAAGAGGGGGTAGCCATCCCTATCTCAGATCAAGCAAAAAGTAAAAATTGATCTAATTAAAAGAGATAAGGAAGGTAACTACATCCTGCTAAAGGGAGCATAAACAATGAAGCAATATCAATATTAAAATATATGCACCAATGGTATGGACCAACTTCCTAAAGGGAAGTTAAGAGAGTTGCAAGAAGAAATAGACAACAAAACTTTAATAGTAGGAGATCTCAACCTTGCACTCTTAGAATTAGACAAATCAAACCACAAAAGAAATAAGAAAGAAATTAAAGAAGTAAATAGAATATTAGAAAAATTAGGTATGTTGGATCGTTGGAGAAAATTGAATGGAGATAGAAAGGAATATACCTTCTTCTCAGCAGTTCATGGAACCTATTCAAAAATTGACCATATATTAGGACATAAAGACCTCAAAATTAAATGCAAGAAAGCAGAAATAGTAAATGCTTTCTTTTCAGATCATGATGCAAAAAAAACTACATTCAACAAAAAGTTAGGGGAAATAGACCAAAAGTAATTGGAAACTAAATAATCCATCTTAAAAATGATTGGGTGAAGCAGCAAATTATAGATACAATTAATAATTTCAATTAAGATAATGACAATGATGAGACATCATACCAAAATTTGTGAGATGCAGCCAAAGTGGTAATAAGAGGGAATTTATATCCTTAGAGGCTTACTTGAATAAAAACAGAGAAAGAAAGATTAATGAATTGGCTTGCAAACTAAAAAACTAAAAAGACCAAATTAAAAACCCCCAATCAAATACTAAATTGAAATTTAAAATTAAAAGGAGAAATTAAAAATATTGAAAGTAAATATTGAACTAATTAATAAAACTAAGAGTTGGTTCTATGAAAAAGCCAATAAAATAGATAAGCCTTTGGTAAATCTGATTAGAAAAAGGAGGGAGGAAAATGAAATTAGTAGTCTTAAAATGAAAAGGGAGAACTTTCCACCAATGAAGAGGAAATTAGAGAAATAATAAGGAGTTATTTTGCTCAACTTTATGCCAATAAATTTGATAACCTAAGTGAACTGGATGACTACCTCCAAAAATACAGACTTCCCAGACTAACAGAGGGAAGAAGTAAATTGTTTGAATAGTCCCATTTCAGAAAAGAAATAGAACAGGCAATTAAACAACTCCCCTAAGAAAAACCCAGGACCAGATGGATTTAATGTGAATTTTACCAAACATTTAAAGAACAATTGTCCTAATGTTATATAAATTATTTGATAAAATAGGGAATGAAGGAGTCCTACCAAATTCCTTCTATGACACAGACATGGTACTGATACCTAAACCAGGTAGGCTGAAAACAGAGAAAAGAAAATTATAGACCAATCTCCCTAATGAATATTGATGCTAAAATCTTAAATAACATATTAGCAAAAAGACTACAGAAAATCATCTCCAAGATAATACACTATGATCAAGTAGGATTTATACCAGGAATGCAGGGCTGGTTCAATATTAGGAAAACTATCAATATAATTCCATGTTAATAACCAAATTAACAAAACCATATGATCATCCTCAATAGATGCAGAAAGATTTGATAAAATCCAACATCCATTCCTATTAAAAAACACTTGAGAGTATAGGAATAAATGGACTTTACTTAAAATAATCAGCAGCATCTATTTAAAACCATCAGTAAGCATCATATGTAATGGAGACAAACTGCAACCATTCCTAATAAGATCTGAGGAAACAAGGTTGCCCACATCACCGTTACTACTTAATATTGTATTAGAAACGCTAGCTATAGCAATAAGAGCTGAGAAAGAGATTAAAGGAATAAGAATAGGCAATGAGGAAGCCAAATTATCACTCTTTGCCGATGAATGATGGTATACTTAGAGAATCCCAGAGATTCTGCTAAAAAGTTATTAGAAATAATCCACAACCTTTAGCAAAGTTGTTGGTAATAAAATAAACCCAATAAGTCATCAGCATTCTTATATATCACTAAAAAATCCAACAGTCAGAGTTACAAAGAGAAATTCCATTTAAAGTAACTACTGATAATATAAAATATTTAGGAATCTATCTGCCAAGGGAAAATCAGAAACTTTATGAAAATATTACAGACCACTTTTCACACAAATTAAGTCTGATCTAACAATTGAAAATATTAAATGCTCTTGGATAGGGCGAGCAAATATAATAAAGATGACAATATTACTAAACCAATCTATTTATTTAGCGCTATACCAATCAGACTCCCAAAAACTATTTTAATGACCTAGAAAAATAACAACAAAGTTCATATGGAAAACAAAAGGTCAAGAATTTCAAGGAGTTAATGAAAAATCAAATGATGGTGGCTTAGCTGTACCAGATCTAAAATTATATTATAGAGCAGCAGTTAGAAAAACTATTTGGTATTGGCTAAGGAATAGATTAGTTGATCAGTGGAATAGATTGGTTCAAGGGATAAAACAGTCAACAAATATAGCAACCTAGTCTTTGAAAAACCCAAAGATCCCAGCTTTTGGGATAAGAACTTACTGTTTGATAAAAAATTACTGGGAAAATTGGAAACTAATATGGCAGAAACTAGGATTGATCCATACTTAACGCCGAACCAAGATAAGGTCAAAATGGGTTCATGACCTAGGATAAAGAATGAAATTATTAATAAATTAGAGGAACATAGGATAGTTTACCTCCTCAGACCTGTGGAAGGGGAAGGTCTTTATGACCAAAGCAGAACTAGAGATCATTACAGATCACAAAATAGAAAATTTGATTATACCAAACTGAAAAGTTTTTGTACAAACAAAGTAATGCAGGACAAGATTAGAAGGGAAGCAATAAACTGGGAAAATATTTTACAGTCAAAGGTTTCTGATAAAGGCCCCATTTCCAAATATATAGAGAATTAACTCTAATTTATAAAAATCAAGCCATTCTTAATTGAAAATGGTCAAATTGATATGAAAGACAATTCTTCAGATTGAAGAAATTGAACTATTTTCTAGTCATATGAAAGATGCTCCAAGTCATTATTAATCAGAGAAATGCAAATTAAGACAACTCTAAGATACCACTTACACACCTGTCAGATTCTAAGATGACAGGAAAAATAATGATGATTGTTGGAGGGGATGTGGGAAAACTGGGACATTGATTCATTGTTGGTGGAGTTGTGAATGAATCCAACCATTTGGAGAGTAGTTTGGAACTATGCTCAAAAGTTATCAAACTGTGCATACTGATCCAGAGGGTTACTACCTGGGATTATATCCCAAAGAGATTATAAAGAAGGAAAGGACCTGTATGCAAGAATGTTTGTGGCAGCCCTTGTACGGCTAGAAACTGGAAACTAAATGATCCATCAGTTGGAGAATGGCTGAATAAATTGGGTATATAAAATTATGGAATATTACTGTCTGTAAGAAATGACCAACAGGATGATTTCAGAAAGTCCTGGAGAGACTTCAGAACTGATGCTGAGTGAAATGAGCAGGACCAGGAGATCATTATATACTTTTAACAACAATACTAGATGATGACCAGTTCTGATGGATCAGGCCATCCTCAGCAACGATCAACCAAACATTTCAATGGAGCAGTAATGAAGTGAACTAGCTATACCAGAAAAGAACCTGGGAGAGACTAAAAACCATTACATTGAATTCCCAATCCCTATATTTATGCACACCTGCATTTTTGATTTCCTTCACAAGCTAATTGTACAATAATTCAGAGTCTGATTCTTTTTGTACAGCAAAAAAAAAAAAAAAAAATACATAGTACATTGTCTGGCAAATAGTATATGCTTTAGAAACACTTATCTATTTTCTTTTTTCTCTAAGGATTGATTAGGTGTTTGAAATAATTGTGAATTGCATTGTTGCCAGAATAACAATTAAAAAGGACAATCAGTGTGTACATGTAATAAGGAAATTGTACTTTATCAAAAAGATGAATGAGGGGGAAAAATATCATATGGCTCTTCCTGAGGTATGTATGATATAGCTGCTATAACTCTATTAGAGCAGGGAAAGTCAAAATCTTACATGAAGTCATGAAAAATGATCCTTAATAATATATGAGATCAACTCTGGGCTCTGGCACATGGAATTGTTGAGACTTTGAGCAAGTAGGGAAAATGTGTTCTTTGAGCCAGGAAGAAGCCCAACTGGCTATTATCACGCAAAACCAAGTTCTAGAATATTTAGATTATGGTATAGAGTGATTGCAAGACTGGAACTCTTTATGAACTTCCATTTTGTATCCTCCAACCTCTGAACATTTTAAACAATCTTTGAGAAATCAATTGCTATTTCTTTAGACAGGTCTGAGACCTGGTTTGCTAGGTGTATTTCATCTGACTCCTCCTTGATCTCTCCCTCTGAGCTACCAAATTCTTCCCTGGTGATTCCCCTATTCCCCTGAGGAACTCCCAAGATTATATTCCCCCTATAAAAGATGTGCCTACAATGAAGGTCTTTGCTAAATCCTTTTCAGGACTAAGCCCACTATGAGATACTCTCTCCTTCCCTCCTCAAAGAGTCTTCCCTTTAATGACATCTTTCTCCTTACTCTAGCTAACTCTAGTTTGTCTGCTACTCTAGTCTATAGATTTAACCTACCAGTCAACAGCATGTATTCAAACATGCTGTTGAAATACTCTTTGAATGAAATATGAAATATTTCATGAAATACTCTTTTAATGGATACTTCCAAACTCCTTTACTTGATGACCCTATTGTTTTTCTCAAATCTATATCTTACTCATCACTTCTGATGTCTATTTTACCTTTTCATTTTGTCTGTAATCTCTTCTCTGATATGAATTACCTTTTGGTCCCTAAAATATGTCAACTCCTTGAGGGTAGGGATTGGGTTTGTAATGGGGTGGAGATTCACATCTGTAACTTCTTTAACTTCCAATTAATGGGGAATCAGGAGAGGGCCTTGCCCTTCAGGATATGAAATAAAATACTCCTTTTGTGGTTTCAAAGGTGTGTCTAGTTACCTACACACCCATGTTTATGGATCTGTAAAATAAAATCTTTCCTACATTCATCAGTGAGTCTGTAGAGATATTTTATTTCTTACTTGGGAGAAAGAATGGACTACTGGTAAAAGGAAGGGGAGTTGGTTAATTATTTAGGGACTCGGTTGTGAGTTTTCTGAATTTTCTCTTAGTGTAACTAAAATATCCTGCCTAATGATAAATGTAATTTAGAAGATTCTGCAATTATCACACTGAAATGTTCACATAGGTTAATTGCAATGACATTCTCCATAGGAAATGTTTTACTTGGTCACTATGCCACATTTTTTTCCCCCAGTGGTGAATACAATGCAACCACATTTCCTTTATGTTTGCTTGTTTGGCCTTGCTAAAATGTTCCTATCAATGATTGTTTTATAAACCCAAATTTCCAGAAATAGACCATGGCTTAAAAACTAATGTAAATTATTTCTTGGTATAATGGTAAGGACTATGTCTTAACTAAACTTTGCAGGTCCTTAGCCTAGTGAACAATATATGATTTAGAATAGTATTGTTGAATTTGGAGCCAGAAAGAATCAAAAGCTTGATACCTGATTAATGACAACAATGGAATTCATATCTCCTGATTCATACCAGTGTTTAATCCCTAAATCTGATTTTATGATACATCCAAAAACAACAAACAAAACAAACAACAAAAAAATAACAACCCACCACAAAACTATCAACCACACACAAAAAAAAATAACAACTTTTCTCTATATAGAAAAGCTTCCCTGGGTGAATAAGAGGTATTGTCATAGCTACAACATAGCAATTACTTATCTTTGTTTATTTGTTTATTTCAAGCTCTAATGATAAATTATACTTTATGCTTTGAAGGGGAATATTTGTTTAGTAAAGATAAGTAGCTTGCCAGGATTACTTCATATGAGTAACAATATCCATCTCTGAACTGATGTTTTCATTCACACCCACTTCCACATTCCTTATTATAACTATCCTGTTTCAATTTGTTTTATCTCCTTGTTTCTTAATCTTAGTAAATACAAAGGAAATAAAAGGTAATATGCAAATTTATTTGGTTAAAACTCAGCAGTGTTTTCCCCCTGCAGTCTAGAGTCTGCTTATTGGAAGCTACAGTTAGTCCTGGAAAAGATCTTATAAAACAATTCCAATATTCTCGGTAGGGGTGGCATTTGGATTGTTCAACAGTAAAGTGAATTAAAGAGGTCTCATACTGTTGGAGTATAGAAGAGAATGAAAGTCTCATAACTTCTAGCCAATTGCTCTTTCAATAATGAAATTCTGTGGGGGGGATTTTTGAAATTAATAATAAAAAGCTTTATTATGTCATTTACATTGCAGGGTGATCAAAAATATTTCCTATAACAATTCTTCTGAACACTTTTCTTTCTCCATTCTGCAAATATGTAAGAGTTGGGTTTTAAAACTATTAGCTGATGGAAGTTAAAAGTATTATTTAAAAAGTTCTCTGTAAGGCACACACTTCTCAGAAATGATAGTGATTCATAATCTAATTAATCATTCTTTTATGGTAAGCACCTCTCAAGGACATCATGTATTATAATTTATTTGAAAAGATAAAATTGTCTTGGAATGTCTATGTCACACATCAGGAAAGGAAAAATGATGATGAAAATGATGAAATAAATTGACCAAATGGAATATGGATCAATTTCCTCATTTGAAAATCTGTTCCCTTCAGCATGTATGTCACCCACATAGTTCTGGCAGTTTATCTTTGGCACTGGGACAAGCCACACTGCACACTGCTATCAGGCAGTGAGTGATTCAAAAAAGGAAATTAACATTTCAAACAGGGAAAGGGGAAAATGTTTAGTCAACCTTGTTTGTGAATTATTGATGTGCAATGATTGGTGCTTTCCAGGGGGGAGAATCAGAGCAATATTGGGAGAATATGAGAACATGTGTCCCAGGGGCTAGAGGCAGAGATTCATTAAGTACAATAATGAATCATTCAATGACTCAGAATGGAAACATGCTGTTTGGTTCACATTACTGCACTAACAACTTTGCTTTTGTCTATCAAGAAAACAGAGGTGAAAAATAGGTAAATATCCATTCTCCACAGGAATCCAACTGGTAAAATACTCATTTATATTATTACCCAAGTTCTGGGATAGTTTTAAGGTCCCGGGCAAGCTTACCAGTTCACAAGAGGAGTAAAGGGATAGCAACCAATATTTAAAAACACTAAGACAATTGAGAATTACTTGAGTAATCCAAAAGCTCTGTAAGCAAACTAGTAAACTCATCATCCCTCTTTCCCAACTACAATCATTAACATAAAAGTAAAATTGAACATAATTATCTTTTTCTTTGAACTATATGTGAGGAGCAATATCGTATAGTAGATAATACTAATAGTGATAAATGCCTTTTTATTTTTTGTTTTTTGTTTTTCTTTGCAAATCGTTTTTTTTTTTTTTTTTTTAATAGCCTTTTATTTACAGGATATATGCATGGGTAACTTTACAGCATTAACAATTGCCAAACCTCTTGTTCCAAATTTTCACCTCTTACCCCCCCACCCCCTCCCCTAGATGGCAGG
This sequence comes from Sarcophilus harrisii, assembly GCF_902635505.1. Classification (NCBI taxonomy): domain Eukaryota; kingdom Metazoa; phylum Chordata; class Mammalia; order Dasyuromorphia; family Dasyuridae; genus Sarcophilus; species Sarcophilus harrisii. Next base: position 69,620,661 of record NC_045427.1, read on the forward strand.
ATGACCAGTATATGTTAAATATATTAAAATATAAATTAGATACACAATAAGTATACATGACCAAAACGTTATTTTGCTTTACAAAAAGAATCAGACTCTGAACTATTGTACAATTAGCTTATGAAGGAAATCAAAAATGCAGGTGTGCATAAATAGGGATTAGAATTCAATGTAATGGTTTTTAGTCATCTCCCAGAGTTCTTTTTCTGGGCATAGCTGGTTCAGTTCATTACTGCTCCATTGGAAATGATTAGGTTGATCTCGTTGCTGAGGATGGCCTGGTCCATCAGAACTGGTCATCATATAGTATTTTTGTTGAAGAATATAATGATCTCCTGGTCCTGCTCATTTCACTCAGCATCAGTTCATGTAAGTCTCTCCAGGCCTTTCTGAAATTATCCTGTTGGTCATTTCTTACAGAACAGTAATATTCCATAATATTCATATACCACACTTTATTCAACCATTCTCCAACTATGGACATCCATTCAGTTTCAGTTTCTAGCCACTACAAAAGGGCTGCCACAAACATTTGTGCACATACAGGTCCCTTTCCGTTCTTTATAATCTCTTTGGGATATAATCCCAGTAGTAACACTGCTGGATCAAAGGGTATGACAGTTTGATAACTTTTGAGCATAGTTCAAACTACTCTCCAAAATGGTTGGATTCGTTCACAACTCCACCAAAATGCATCAATGTCCCAGTTTTCCGCATCCCTCAACAATCATTCATTATTTTTCCTGTCATCTTAGCCAATCTGACAGGTGTGTAGTTGGTATCTTAGAGTTGTCTTAATTTGCATTTCTGATTAATAATGACTTGGAGCATCTTTTTCATATGACTAGAAATACTTTCAATTTCTGCATCTGAGAATTGTCTGTTCATATCCTTTGACCATTTTCAATTGGAGAATGGCGATTTTTTATAAATTAGAGTTAATTCTCTATATATTTTGGAAATGAGGCCTTTATCAGAACCTTTGACTGTAAAAATATTTTCCAGTTTATTGCTTCCTTCTAATCTTGTCTGCATTAGTTTTGTTTGTACAAAAACTTTTCAGTTTGGTATAATCGAAATGTTCTATTTTGTGATCAGTAATGATCTCTAGTTCTCTTTGGTCATAAGACCTTCCTTCCAGGTCTGAGAGGTAAACTATCCTATGTTCCTCTAATGTATTAATAATTTCATTCTTTATGCTAGGTCATGAACCCATTTGACTTTTCTTGGTGTACGGCGTTAAGTATGGATCAATGCCTAGTTTCTGCCATATTAGTTTCCAATTTTCCCAGCAATTTTAATCAAACAGTAAGTTCTTATGCTAAAAGCTGGGATCTTTGGGTTTGTCAAAGACTAGGTTGCTATATTTTGTGACTGTTTTGTCCCTTCAACCTAATCTATTCCACTGATCAACTAATCTATTCCTTAGCCAATACCAAATAGTTTTGGTAACTGCTGCCCTATAATATAATTTTAGATCTGGTACAGCTAAGCCACCTTCATTTGATTTTTTTTTTTTTCATTAATTCCCTTGAAATTCTTGACCTTTTGTTTTTCCATATGAACTTTGTTGTTATTTTTCTAGGTCATTAAAATAGTTTTTGGGAGTCTGATTGGTATAGCGCTAAATAAATAGATTAGTTTAGGTAATATTGTCATCTTTATTATATTTGCTCGCCCTATCCAAGAGCATTTAATATTTTTCCAATTGGTTAGATCAGACTTAATTTGTGTGAAAAGTGGTCTGTAATATTGCTCATAAAGTTTCTGATTTTCCCTTGGCAGATAGATTCCTAAATATTTTATATTATCAGTAGTTATTTTAAATGGAATTTCTTTGTAACTCTGACTGTTGGATTTTGTTAGTGATATATAAGAATGCTGATGACTATGGGTTTATTTTATAACCAGCAACTTTGCTAAAGTTGTGGATTATTTCTAATAACTTTTAGCAGAATCTCTGGGGTTCTCTAAGTATACCATCATGTCATCGGCAAAGAGTGATAATTTGGTTTCTCATTGCTATTCTTATTCCTTTAATCTCTCTCAGCTCATTGCTAAAGCTAGCTTTCTAATACAATATTAAATAGTAACGGTGATAGTGGGCAACCTTGTTTCACTCAGATCTTTTGGAAATGGTTGCAGTTTGTTCCATTACATATGATGCTTACTGATGGTTTTAAATAAATGCTGCTGATTATTTTAAGGAAAAGTCCATTTATTCCTATACTCTCAAGTGTTTTTAATAGGATGGATGTTGGATTTTATCAAATGCTTTTCTGCATCTATTGAGATGATCATATGGTTTTTGTTAATTTGGTTGATTAAATGGCCAATTATATTGATAGTTTTCCTAATATTGAACCAGCCCTGCATTTCTGGTATAAATCCTACTTGATCATAGTGTATTATCTTGGAGATGATTTTCTGTAGTCTTTTGCTAATATCTTATTTAGATTTTAGCATCAATCATTAGGAGATTGGTCTATAATTTTCTTTCTCTGTTTTCACTATCTGGTTTAGGTATCAGTACCATGTCATGTTACATGAAGGAATTTGGTAGGACTCCTTCATTCCCTATTTTATCAAATAATTTATATAGCATTAAGATAATTATTTTTAAATGTTTGGTAAAATTCACATGTAAATCCATCTGGTCCTGGGGATTTTTCTTAGGGAGTTGTTTAATTGCCTGTTCTATTTCTTTCTGAAATGGGACTGTTCACAATTACTTCTCCTCTGTTAGTCTGGGAAGTATATATTTGGAGGTAGTCATCCATTTCACTTAGGTTATCAAATTTATTGGCATAAAGTTGAGCAAAATAACTCCTTATTATTTCTCTAATTTCCTCTTCATTGGTGGAAAGTTCTCCCTTTTCATTTTTAAGACTACTAATTTCATTTCTCTCTCCTTTTCTAATCAGATTTCAAAGGCTTATCTATTTTATTGGCTTTTCATAGAACCAACTCTTAGTTTTATTAATTAGTTCAATAGTTTTTTACTTTCAATATTTTTATTTTCCCTTTAATTTTAGAATTTCCAATTTAGTATTTGATTGGGGTTTTTAATTTCTTCTTTTACTTTTTAGTTGCAAGCCCAATTCATTAATCTTTCTTTTCTGTTTTATTCAAATAGCCTCTAAGGATATAAAATTCCCCTTATTACCCTTTGGCTGCATCCCACAAATTTTGGTATGATGTCTCATCATTGTCATTATCTTGGTGAAATTATTAATTGTATCTATAATTTGCTGCTTCACAATCATTCTTTAAGATGAGATTGTTTAGTTTCCAATTACTTTTGGTTTATTTCCCCTAACTTTTGTTGAATGTAGTTTTATTGCATCATGATCTGAAAAAGCATTTACTATTTCTGCTTTCTTGCATTTAATTTGAAGTCTTTATGTCCTAATATATGGTCAATTTTTGAATACGTTCCATGAACTGCTGAGAAGAAAGTATATTCCTTTCTATCCATTCAATTTTCTCCAAAGATCCAACATACCTAATTTTTCTAATATTCTATTTACTTCTTTAATTTCTTTCTTATTTGTTTTGAGGTTTGATTTGTCTAATTCTGACAGTGCAAGGTTGAGATCTCCTACTATTACAGTTTTGTTGTCTATTTCTTCTTGCAACTCTCTTAACTTCTCCTTTAGGAAGTTGGATGACATACCACTTGGTGCATATATGTTTAATATTGATATTCTTCGTTGTTTATAGTACCTTTAGCAGGATGTAGTTTCCTTCCTTATCTCTTTTAATTAGATCAATTTTTACTTTTGCTTGATCTGAGATAAGGATGGCTACCCCTGCTTTTTTGACTTCACCTGAAGCATAATAGATTTTGTTCCAGCCTTTTAATTTACTCTGTATGTATCTCCCTGCTTTAAATGTGTTTCTTGTAAACAACATATTGTAGGGTTCTGACTTTTGATCCAGTCTGCTATCTGCCTCCTCTTTATGGGAGTTCATCCCATTCACATTTACGGTTAGAATTACTAAATCTGTATTTCCTGCCATCCTAATAACCAGATTATGCTTTACTTATTCTTGCCTCCCCAACCCTCTTTCCCCTTTTAAACTTATGTACCCTCTTGTATCACAATGCTTACCCTCTTATAATCCCTCCCTACCCCATTTGAGTCTTTTCCCCTTCCCTTCCCTTATTACTCTTTTCTTTTCCCTTTTCCTCTCCCCGTTTTAATGAGGCGAGAGGAATTTCCTCTAAAAAAATGTCAATTATTTTTCTTTTGAGCCAACTCTGATGAGAGTAAGATGCACAAATGTCCTCCCCCTCTAAATTCCCTCAGATATGATAAGTTTCCTTTGCCTCTTTGTGGGATTGGTTTCCTCTTTTATCCCTCCTTCCCACCTTATTCTGCCATCATCCTTTTCCATATCTACTTCCCTTTTTATGTTATATCAGTACAATCAAATTATACATGTATTCTTTTGTATATCCACAACAGGAATACAATTCTCAAAGAGTTATTTTACCTTTTCTGCATCTCTTGAGTTCTATGGTTGGAGATCAAATTTTTGTTTAGTTCTGTTTTTTTCTTCAAAAACAAATGGAATCCATTTGTTTCATTAAATGTCCATCTACTTCCCTGGAAGAAAATGCTCAGCTTAGCTGGGTAGTTTATTCTTTGCTGCATCCCAAGTTCTTGTGCCTTTTGGAATATCATATTCCAGGCCCTTCTTTCCTTTAATGTAGAGGCAGCCAGATCTTGGGTGATCCTTATTTTGGCTCCTCGGTATTTAAATTTTTTTTTTTTTTTTTTTTGCTGCTTGTAAATTTTTTTCCTTAATCTGATAGTTCTGAAATTTTGCCACAATATTCCTTGGGGTTTTTATTTTAGGGTTTCTTTCAGAAGGTGTTCGATGAATTCTTTCAATGCCTATTTTACCTTCTGATTCTATTACATCTAGGCAATTCTCTTTGATGATTTCTTGTAAAATAGTATCTAGGCTCTTTTTTTCATCATAGTTTTCAGAAAGTCAATAATCCTCAGATTATCTCTAGATCTATTTTCCAACTCTGTCGTTTTGCAAGTAGATAATTCATTCTTTTTCCAGTTTGTCATTTTTTGTTTTTGCTTGACTGATTCTTGCTGTCTCAATGAATCATTAGTTTCTATTTGTTCAGTTCTAATTTTTAAAATTATTTTCTTCATTAGCTTTTTTTTACTTCTTTCTGTATATGTCCAATTGGTTTTAAATGAATTGTTTTGGTCTGTGAATTTTTTTCCATTTCACTAATTTTTTTTTAGTGAATTATTTTCTTTTTCAATTCACAGATCCTACTTTCTTGTGAGTTCTTTGTCTTTTCAATTCATAAATCCTATTTTCTTGCCAGTTCTTTATTTTTTCCATTTTGTTTCCTGCACTTCCTGGGAATTTTTAACTTTTCAATTCGTATTTCAGAGTTGTTGCTCTTCTTGTAAGGCTTCTCTTCCTTTCCCCATTTATCTTCTAACTCTCTTTGAGACTTTTAATGGTCTCTTCTATGAGAGCATCATGTAAAGGAGGACAGTCTGATGCATTTTTGCTGTTTGAGGTCTCTTCAGGTTTGCTGACCTGCTCTTTTTCTGCATAGAAGCTGTCTGATCATTCTTTTCATCTTTTTATTCATGTTTTAAAGCCTTTAGGGTATGTCTCCTAGGCAAGGGGGTTACCAGCTTCCTCTGCAGAGCAGGAGAGATGTAAACCGATTTCCGGTTCCAAGGTATGGGAGTGCTCTGAGTGAGAGTCTTCCCTTCCCCCAACAGGAAGTGGATTCAGCACTGGCTGAGCTATCGAAGTGCCCAGTAAGGCTGTGTTGGTTACCGATTGCCCTGTGCTAGAGACTAAGGTGTGAAAGTGTCACACTGCCCCAAGCCAGAGCCTCTAGTGGGACTGTGAGTATTAGCAGCTGACTGCAGACCACAGACCACTTCAAACTCTGCCCAGCGTCTCTGCCTGATGCAAATCGGCCCTGGAAAATCTCTATGGCCCCAAGCCCAGCTCCCCACTGTGCAGATTGGAGGCTAACCTGGGCTGCGTCCTCCTGCCTTGCAGGATCCCAACTGCCCCAAGGAAAAGCCCCATACTGCGGGATGGGGCTGCGGGCTTCTGCTGAGATCTGTGCTTTCACTTTCGGTTTGAGACTCTCCTCCGAACCTAATTTCTCTCCCCGACTGGGTTGATCTCCCCCCTGGCCCTGGAACCAACCTTTTTTTGGCGAGACTGCAGATTTTCTTCGCCGGTGAGTTGTTCTACTTCTTATCTTTACAAATTGTAGCAGTCAAGACTATTTTTGAGGCTCGATATAATACTGATAAAGAGGGTAAGAGAAGAGCTTAGAAAGTGGCGTGTGTCTTCTCTGCCATCTTGGCTCCGCCTCTTTGCAAATTGTTTAGCAAATATTTTATAATAGTACCCTAATTATTGCCTCGTTAAATAGACATTGTTATTTATTTTTCCCTTTTATAAATAAGAAATGTTGAAGAAATGAAGAATGTTGAAGTTCATAATTCAGACTCAATGTAACAGTCTGTTTCAGAAATGAGATATATAACCATGATGTGCATAGGGTGTAGCTTCTAGGGGAAATATAACAGTCATCCTGAGGACCCCAAACCTTAGAAGTGCTATTGCCCTAACAATCTGTCTGTCAATGATTTTAAAGTCTCCTGGCTTTAGGAATACTATAATATAGTCCTACAAATATTGCTGAGTGTGAGATAAATTTGTTGGTCAATGATAACAGGGTTTCTGAAACAAAAGGTGAGGTATATATCAGTCTACTCCTCAATTGCACCTCTAAGCCATAAAATTCAATGTTAAGGCACATACTTCAGATCTACCTCTAAAGTTAGTATATCATTAACATAAAGAACTGAATCTTTGTCTTTTCCTATAAATTTATTTTCTTGCTCCTGGTTCTTTAGTAATATATTGTTACAACTTAGCCCATTTCAATTGGTGTTACAATTATAATAAACTTTGCCCCTTGACTTGGAGATGGGTTCAAGCTTGAAAGTTCTTTTGAGACACCTTGTGACACCAGTATGGAACCTGAACCTTGTGGGGCCTTCTTTTGAACTTCAAAATGTAGCTGTTTCCAATTCAAAGTGATGGGAATGAACTCTGAAACTAGATTTGCGATTTCAGACTCCAAAAAGTCTGGAGAAAAGCATACTTTCCCAGAAAAGCCTTTTCCAAGTAAAGCGGTGTCATTCAATTGGAGATCTTGGTCAAATCACCCATGATTGACCCTTTGGGGGTGGATTGGATTCTTTTTGGGGAATTCTAAGCTCTGGAAAAAAGCCTTCAAAATGATTTTATTCAGTTGGAGATCTGGGCCTGATAGTCCTATTGAGTGGCTTGAAACTCCAAGATAAATGTTCTCTTTTCAATTGGAAATTTAGGCCTGGGGGAATTGACAACATTGAGGGATTCTCATTCAATTTTCAATGTAAACCCAAGGCTCAGACTGCCAACCAAAGACAATTTAGAACTTTGAATCTGCAGAAGTCAGAAGTCCCTTTGCCAAGAGAACTCTCTTCTTGACAGAGCTACCTGTTAGCACTCTTGCCTGCTGTGAAGATACCCTCTTCTTAGTTATAACCTTTGTTATTTCTTTGACAGGACCTTGCCACTAAGGAGTCTGTCATATTAGCAAAACTGGCTTCTCAGTGCTAATAAAATCCCTTTGGCCATTCAGACTTTTCAGGTTTGCGAATTCTTTCATGTTGGACCTGTGTGTTGACCAGAGGAGATTCTCACACCTCAATTCTCAGATCTGTCCACTACCACTAGAACTGCATCAAAAGTGCAAGCATTTATGATACATGGCATCGGAAAGCTCGATGAGTGAGGAATATCTACAGTGAAATTTTACCAGTAACAATATTCATTATAATACCAAATCATTAATCAATCTGAACCATATCTATAAAATGATGGGGGTTCTACAGATGTGAAATATCATATGCAATTTCACATCATCATTATATGATGAGCCTAAGAAAGTATTTTAATTTGTCCTAAGACCTCACTAAAAAAGTAATCTTACACTTTAAAAAATAAAAATAAAATGAAGATAATAATAATTATTATTTTGGGGGGAAGGGGAAGATTAAATGACAATTGTTTGTTTAATAGAAGGCCTAGAGCTATTTTCTCAACTTATAAAAGATGTCTGCCATATAATTTCTCCCAAAGGTCTAGAAATAACTCCTATGGAACTGAAGAATTTAGTATTGTCATTCTTACTTTTCTTTTTAACAGGGTATTTAGTAAGCTACTCTCTTTAAAAAAAATCCTTTCAAACAAAGGCACGCTCTCCTCCCATACTTACAATTTTTCTGGAAATATGAGTTTAAAATTAATGCAAATTGGTAGAGAGCTAAAGGGGAAAACACAAATTTTGGTAACTGGGAATTCAATTTTCTCTTTTTTAGAGTTCTTATGAAGTACCCTTCTTTCTAATCTGTTATTTATAATTAGTGCCACATTAAAATGGAAATACTGCCATCATCCTCTACTAATTTTGTAGCACTGTTATAAGTGCTGGTGGTCATTGTGGGCACTCCATTCTGAACTTTCAGAGTAGATAAGATATGTACCTGTAAATAAGTGAGAGATTAGTTTGAGAGACAGAGAGACAGAAAAAGATTTCACTTCACCCAATCCCCAAAGGTCAAAAAGGAAAATTCTAATTTAGGAGTCCTTATCTGCTAGATTCAATCACCATTTGGTTGATTAACTCTGAACTAGTTATCTGTTTTATATATAACACAAAGTTTATTTGATTCTTTAGTCAGTCACAAGATTTTTTTTTCTATTGCATTATCTGTATGCAGTGATTAAAGCTCTTTATTTCTCTCAAATTGATTAAAAGCTTTTTAAGACATACCTTTTATGCTTGGTTTGTTTATTCCATTGAATTATTTGGACATTTTGTAATTAAATGGTCATGAATAGAACACTTATAAAGAATTTTGTAAAGGTTAATATTCTGGAGAAGTGTCAGTATTACAATTAAAGTAAATATAAGTTCCACATCTCCAAAAAAAAGGTGCTAAATGAAATAAAATAACTAAGATAATTTTCTGAGCCCTTAATTTTGTAATACAAGTACCCATAAATATCAAAATCATAGGTAATAGATGTCTTATCCAAAGTTATTCCTATGTAGAATGTTGAATAGCATGGGATCCACAGCTGTAAGAATGACCAATTGTAGCATAGATATGCACTTGGAGGTAGAAATATTAATATTTAATTCTATGGAAGACTTTAAAAGAATAAAAAAAAATTAGTTAATGAGTTTTATGAAAACTCAATCTGTTTACTCTGGCAAGAACCCTGCCAGTGAGCATCACCACCAAGTACTCCTTACCTTTCTATAGAAGTGTGCATCTTAAATAGATAAATAGGTCATTTTAGGCAGATTCTTCATTTAAGCAGCTCTACAGATCTTGTAGTAGAAAAATAAAATAAGGAACAGATGGAATACTCTACAGTTAAATTACTCAATAGTTAGAACAAATGTTAATAACCTTTAGGAGTGTAAAATGGTGGGTAGATGTATTCTAAAACCATGAGAGAAAAGATTGAAATAAATGTATAAACATTAAGAAGAATGAGAAATAACATAGAGAAGAAAAATCAAAGCATATTTCCACATTGCTGCTAAGGGAAAGCTCAAGGAGGATCAAGTCAAGATGTCAGGATTATGTATGTCAATGTAGCTGTTTATTTTTTTATTTTAATTCATCCAGTGTTCTAGGATCAAGGAAACTGCATCATGTTCATTTGTCTCTTGATCAATTCTAATACAATGATAAAGAAATGCACTGTGCCCAAAGTGTCTAAAGTCAAAGTGCCTAGTACTTTGTACTAAGTAGGGTAAAAAAAAATGAATGAAAGTGAAAATAATACATCTCTTGAGATTTACTGAATGTTTGTTCTTTCGCTGTGAACCTGTATGACTATCACGCTTATTATCAAATTGTGCCTCTTGGGGAACATATTACAACAGCTTGATTATAATGCCTTGTGCCTAAGATTCCCAATATTTTGGAGACAATCTGAGATCTTAAACCTGTTCCCTTCATCCTAACTGGACCAAGGAGAAGATTATCACATCCATTCAAAATTAAATACTTATTAAGTATTGCCATGTCCTGTGCCTATTCCACAAATAGGGTATATTTACTTAAAGTGTGAGTCCACTGTGTCAAGATGCTCTATGAACACCTGTGATTTTAACTAGTAATGTAGTTGATTACTATGAATATTGAAACTGAAACTAGATCAGTGTGAGTGTGTCTGCATGTGTATCTCCATGTGAAGTATGGGCTAGTTCCTTGAGGGCCTCAGGGTTACCCAGAGTCAAGGATAAATTAAAGTCCTTGGTCTTTAGGGGGAGAAATGGAGACAAACTGCCCCGAGACTTGCCAATGATCTGTCATGGATTCTTGAGTCCAAAGCCACCAGCCTCTCTCCTCATCCTGCAGCAAAGTGATTCTCTGGCCCCCCTCTCTCTCTGCCCTCCAATCCTTGCCTATGATTATCTTAAACACCAAACATTCAGCAAGTGTCCAACTGTGAGAAGAGCCATTTATCCAAACATGTGCTAATAGAGTCATTGTCTCACACTGAATAGGTAATTAGCCTTAAGTGCTCTGCTCTCTTAGATTCAAATATACCTTTTTCAGAGTTCCAGGCCTGTATATCTCCCACTTTCTTTTGTTTTAGAACACAGGTGATCAAGCCATCCCTGACTTCTCAGGGAAGTGAAAACACCAAAAAGAAGGTGATCACGCTCCCTCGCTCTCTCCGACTTCTCAGGTAGAGAGATGAAAAACACCAAAGGGAAATGGTGAGTCAAGCCAGAAATTGCTAGCCGGTTTCTGGGCTGAAGGGCCTTACTAGAAACAGATATGCACAAACCCATTAGCATGGGAGGTATTACACAAGCACATAGCTTTTATAAAGTACGGGCTATTAGTGATGACTCTCCCCACAGCCAGTGCAGGCTCGATGTGGTGTAACAAGCATGAATTGTACATGCAAGTAGTGGAATAACAAATAATATAAATCAATATGGTGGTGTAATAGATTTCCAGAAGTCCTAGAAGGAGGGTATGTAAATAACAATCATACATATGCCTCCTTCAGCAGCCAAGATTTAGTTTAGCTTTTAATAAAGTAAGTTTCCTGTTTGCCTATTAAAATTCTCACCCTATTTCCTGGTCACAGGGACTTCTTTAATGATATTAGAGTCCTTGGTCCACTTTGGGCGCCAATTGTGAAGTACAGGAGAGTTCTTTGGAGGGCCTCAGGGTCAACCAGAGTCAAGATAAATTAAAGTCCTTGGTCTTAGAGGGAGAAATGAAGGAGACAGAGAAACTGCCATGAGGCTCACCAAAGATCTCTCCTGGATCCTGGAGTCCTGAGTCCAGCCTCTCTCTCCTCCTCATCCTGCAGCAAAGTGACTCTCTGGCCCCTCTCTCTCTCTGCCCTCCAATCCTTGGCTATGATTATCTTAACACCAAAACTTCAGCAAGCCCCCAACTGTGAGAAGAGCCATTTATCCAAACATGTGCTAATAGTCATTGTCTCACATCAAATAGGTAATTAGCCTTGAATGCTCTGCTGTCTTAGATTCAACTATATCTTTTTAAAGTTCCAGCCCTGTACTACACATATGTGTAGTGAATATTTTATGAATGACAGCCTTTCAGTAAATTTTGTATTTAATTTTTCTTTTCAAACTATGAAAAATCTGTTGAACTAGAAAATAAAGTGTATTTGTTTACTTCTGAACATATCTCCCATATAATACCTTTTCTACACTTAAGTGCTTGGTTTTTAGTTTCTAGTTCAATATCTCATAATTTCCTTGCTAGGTCATTTCAAAACCTTTGTAATTGGAATCTCGTCTTCCAGACTTTTGCTCATTCAATCTAGGCACAACAACTTAGAAAATATTCTTTCTTAATATAAATTCTAAGATGTTAGCCTGCTGCTCAAGAAATATTAGTGTCTGCCTATCATCTTCAGAAAATTAACTTAAATATAAATGCATATGTACATATTCATATTTTTATATGAACATCACAGGTACATATACATATGCATGTTTGTGTAGGTATGTGTACACAAGCACACTCATAAAAATAGACATATATATAGTCAACTGCTTGCTATTTAAATCCTTTTTCAACCTGGGTCTATTTTATTTCTTTGTATTTTTATTTATTTATTTATGCTTAGCACAGTTATTGGCCATCATAAACAATGAATGTTTCATAATTGAACACTACTGTCTACATAACAATTACATTCATTTCATCCAATATTTATCTTGGATATCTTGTTTGTGAACAGTTGTTTATATGTTGTTTCCCTCATTTAACTGCCATTTGCCATTTTTTTTATCTTTAGTTTTTAGATATTGCCAGCCACATAGTATGTGCTTAATAAATATTTGTTAGGTAACTGATTGAATGAGTGATTCCAGCCTACCTTTCCAGGAATATTTCATATTATCCTTCACATATTTTGTAATTGAACCAAACTACCATAATTTTTGTTCACCAAGTTTAAGACTTTCCCAATGAACATAATTGGTAGAAGGTGCTCACCATACTTAGATTTATGCAATGGGACCTATTTACCTCTGTCCATTGGAATTCTTATCTTCCTCACATCTCAGATGATATCTTATCTCTCATCCCTTGAGCCTTTTCTATTGGGTTTGGTGTGAGAATTCTTTTCTTCTGCTTTTTATTATCTAGTATATATTTACTCATCCATATTTTACATTCTTCCAATCCCCTATAAAATAAAATATATTTCTCCTTTTAAAAATTGTTCTGTCGTTGTGTAAATTGAATCTAGTTTAATAACTCACACCTGATAGGTATATAGTACATCTTTGTTGGATCAAATCAGAAAGCATACTGAGCAGACCTGCATCAGACAATATTTTTGACTCCTATTCCTCTAAACTCAGTTTCTTCAGTGGGTTGTAAAAAAGAACTATACTAATTATAGGGTTCCATATTTCACTCATGTAGGAGATGCATAAAAAATGAAATATAGAATCCATTTGTATAAAAAGATACTTTAGAAAGATCTGATAGGTATTGTGATGTATTTAAATGACTGTCATGTGAAAGCTGGATTATATAAACTTCTTCCAAAGGCCAGAAATAGATACAATGGGTGATAATGACAAAGTAGAAAATTTAGACTCAACAAAAGAAAAAATTCCTGAAAGAAGTTGACTCAGAAGAGAATATATTTTACCTTTAATGTCTGAGAGGAAACGAAATTCATCATTATCATCATGCACTGAGTAGAGAATTGGATTTGAAATCAGCAAGACATGAGTTTAAATATGGAATCAAGCATAAATTAGATATGTGATCATTTGCCACTTAACTTTAGGGTATCTCAATTTTTCATATGTAAAATGAGTTTACTAATAAAATTCACTTCTCAAGGTTAATTTGAAGGTAAGATACTATATGTAAACTATTTTGCAAACTTTAGAATATTACATGTGATAGACATTAATATTCACTATGATAATAATATTAATAATAAAGATTGCTTTCCAATAATCAGTTGATCTATTTGACCTCCCAAATTCCTTCCAACTCTGATGTTCTGCTGTTTTAAGCATAGTAAACAACAGAATAAAAATGCAGAAATAAAATAATTTGGGGTATATTTAAAGAATAACTAGTCAGTTTACTTCAACTGAAATACAGAAGATGTGAAGGGAAGTAGTATAAGATAGGGATATAAAGGAAGGTTGTGTATCCAAATGTCAGTTCCTCTAACTGATTGGCACATGATGATTGATAACCCTGGGATCTCTGTTTTTTTCAATATATCATAAAATTTGTCTGTTTCTTCATTGACTTTTGAATATGATAATAGAAAAAAAAACCCTGAGTTTATTATCTTAGTATTAGTTTGATTATGAATGTTTGGATTAATCACAAGTTGATTATCCATTAAGTGATGATTATTATAATACGGCTCAAATTTGAGCAATGAGATAACCAAAGATTATTGCTTATATAATTGTGAAAAGGGACTCTATAATCTGAAGAATTAAAAAAAAATGAAATGAAATTGACTATATCCTTACTGACCAGAAAAAGAGTAGTTTTAAAATCAATATTTTCTGCCCCACTACAGTATGACTATTGACTAATTATACTAAAATATAAAAATTGAGTTTTTAAATCTTTATTTTCCCTAGTTGCATGTAAAAACAATTTTTAACATTAGTTTTTAAAACTTTGAGTTCCAAATATTCTCCCTCCCTCACTCATTGAGAAAGTAAGAGGATATAGGTTATACATATGTAGTCATGTAAAACATTTCCATAATAGTCATATTGTAAAAAAAAAAAAAAAGATGAAACCCTCCCCATACCAAAAAAAAAAAAAAAAAAAAAACAACAACCAAAAAACAAACAAACAATCAAACAAAAAAAAAAAACCAAAAACCCCAAGAAAAATAAAGTTTAAAAAGTATACTTTGATCTGTATTCAGAATACCATAAATTCTTTCTTTGGGGATAGATAGCAGTTTTCATCATATGTCCTTCAGAGTTGTCTTGGATCACTTTATTACTGAGAATATTTAAGTCATTCAAAGCTGATTACCTTACAATATTGCTGTTACTTTATACACAGGATGTTCCACTTTGCATCAGCTCGTGGAAGTCTTTTCATATTTTTCTGATAGTAGCCTGCTAATCATTTTTTAGACAACAATAATATTCAATCATAATCTTACACATCAATTTGTTCAGTTATTTAACAATTGATGGGCAACCACTTAATTTCTAATTCTTTGCCACCAGAAAAAGAATTACAAATTTTTTTCACATGTATGTCCTTTTAAAAAAATCTCTTCTGGGATATAGATTTATTAGTGGTATTGCTAGGACAAAGGGAATATGTAATGCATGAATCTACTATAGTCCTTTGGGTATAGTTCCAAATTGCTCTACAGAATAATCGAATAAGTTCACAACAGCAATTGGTGCATTAATGTCTCATTTTTCCCACATCTCCTCCATTTGTCATATTCTTTTTCTGTCCTATTAGCCAATCAAATGTATAAGTTAGTACCTCAGAATTGTTTTAATTTGCTTTTCTCTAATAAATAGTGAGTTAGAACTTTTTTTTAATATGGATATAGA
This sequence comes from Sarcophilus harrisii, assembly GCF_902635505.1. Classification (NCBI taxonomy): domain Eukaryota; kingdom Metazoa; phylum Chordata; class Mammalia; order Dasyuromorphia; family Dasyuridae; genus Sarcophilus; species Sarcophilus harrisii. Next base: position 69,635,890 of record NC_045427.1, read on the forward strand.
TAGCTTTGATAACATCACCTGGACATTGTTCATAGATTTTCATCATTTATAAATTGCTGAATGACTTGTTTTTATTCATTTGATTCAGGTTTCTATAGTTTGAGAAATAAAGTCTTATTTTTCCCCAATAGGATTTTATTTTGCCAAATACATATAAAGTTAGTTTTCAACATACATTTTTGTAAGATTTGAGTTTCAATTTTTTTTTTCTTTTTCTCTTCCTTACCATTCCCCTTCCCAGTACAGCAAGCAATCTGATATAAGAAATTTATTGTGTTTAATTATTTTTAACATTTCCATATGAGTGATTTTGGGAAATAAAAATAAAACTAAAAGAGAAAAAACATACACACACACACATAGAGCAAACAAACAAACAAACAAAAAAAGTAAAAATAGTATGCTTTGCTCCACAATCGTTTTCCATAGTTCTTTTATTGGATACAGATTACATTTTCCTTCCCAAATCTATTGGAATTATCTTGGATCAATATATTGCTGAGAAGAGCTAAGTTGGTCATAGACGATCATCACACAAAAAAGAATAAAGCAAGTGAAAAAAAAAAAAAAAAGCTTCAATCTGCATGTACCACTTCTCTATCTGGTTATAGTTTAGCGTTTTCCTTTGTGAGTCCTTTGTACTCCTCTTGAATCATGTGTTGCTTAATAGAAGTGTCAGTCATAGTTGATCATCACATAATTTTGTTGAGATGTAACATGAAATTTGTTCTCCCAGCCATTTTCCCAGCCATTTTTATGAAATAGTGAGTTCTTATCCCTGAAGCTGGGGTCTTTGCATTTATGAAACACTAGATTACTATAGTTATTGACTATTGTGTCTTGTGAACCTAATTTATTCTACTGATGGACTACTCTATTTCTTAGCCAGTACCAAATGGTTTTGATGACTACTGCTTTATAATATACTTTTAGAGTGCCTTTTTTTTCATTAATTCCCTTGAAATTCTTGATCTTTTGTTCTTCCAGATGAACTTTGGCGTTATTTTTTCTACTAATGTAAATTAATTTCTTGGAAGTTTGATTGGTATGGCACTAAAGAAGTAGATTAATTTAAGTAGTATTTTCATTTTTATAATATTAGCTCAGCATACCTGTGAGCACTTGATCTTCTTTAAATTAATTAGATCTGACTTTTTGTGTGTGTGGGGAAAGTGTTTTGTAATTGTGTTTGTATAGTTCCTGACTTTGCCTTGGCAGGTAGACTCCCAAATATTTTATATTGTCTACAGTTATTTCAAATTGAATTTCTCTTTTTATCTCTTGCTGATGGAATTTGTTGGTAATATTTAAAAATGCTGATGATTTATTTGGATTTATTTTGTATCCTGCAACTTTGCTAATGTTGTGAATTGTTTCCAGTACTTTTTAGTTGATTCTCAAGAATTCTTTAAGTACACCACCATATCATCTGGAAAGAGTGATACTTTGTTATATTATTGCCAAAGTTAACATTTCTAATACAATACTGGATCGTCATGGTGATAGTGGGCAACTTTTTTTCACCCCTGCTCTTATTGGGAATGGTTTTATTTTACCCTCATTATATATGATGCTTGCTGATGATTTCAAATAGATATTATTGATTATTTTAAGGAAAACTTCATTTATTATTAAGCTCTCTAGAGTTTTTAATAGTACCAGGTGTTCAATTTTGTAAAAATTTTTTCCGCATCTATGATTATGAGATAATCATAATGTATGGAGAAAAATCATAGATTTATGTTAGTTTGGGTACTGATCTATCAATTATGCCAGTAGTTTTCCTAATATTGAGCAGCCCTGAATTCCTGGTATAAATCTTACTTGCCCATGGTGTATTGTTCTGAAAATAACTTCCTGTAATCTCCTTGCTAATATTTTATTTAAGATTTTTGCATCATTATTCATTAGTGGAATTGCTTTATATTTTTTCTCTGTTTTGACTCTTTATGGTTTTTAGGTATCAGCACCAAATCTGGGTCATAAAAATAATTTGCTAGGATTACTTCTTTACTTTTTTCCTAAAGAGTTTGCATAGTATTGAAATTAATTTTTCTTTAAATATTTGGTTAAATTTCCATGTAAATTTATCTGGCCCTGGAGATTTTTTCCTTAGGGAGATAAATAATTTTTTATTCAATTTCTTTTTCTAAAATGTGACTGTTAAAGTAATATTTTTCCTTCTCTATTAATATGGGTAATCTATATTCTTTTAAATAGTAATCTGTTTCACTTAGATTATCAAATTTAAGGGGCAGCTAGTTGGTATAATAGAGTACTAGTCCTGAAGTCAGGATGAACTGAGTTAAAATTTGGCCTAAGACACTTAACAATTCCTAGCTGTGTGTGTGATCCTAAGCAAGTCACTTAACCCCAATTGCCTCAGGAAAAAAAAAATCATCAGATTTATTTGGATACTCTTGAGAAAGTAGCTTCTAATTATTGCTTTAATTTCCTCTTCATTTGTGGAAAGCTCATCCTTTTCATTTTTGATACTAACAATTTGATTTTCTTTTTTTCTAAATCAAGTTAGCTATAGGTAATATCTATTTTGTTGGGTTTTTTCATAAAATGATTTCTTATTTTTATTAGTTAATAGTTTTTGTTTGTTTGTTTGTTTTACTTTAAATTTTATTAATCTCCCCTGTGGTATGCTTTCTAGAGTCCCACTCTGGGGTCCAAAAATATACTGTCCAGACTAGTTCTCTGGAGCATCTCGGGACCAGTCCAAGTCCTTGGTCTTACAGGAGAAGTGATGAGGCAGGGACCCTGTGGATGGTCAAATATGAAATCTGTTTATTTCAAATTCTCTAAGTCCTAAATACAGTACAATTACATCACCATAGCACACTGAGCATGTGCTAACTATAAGCACCCTGCTATTATTATGTAAATGCATCTTTCACTGCAAGTTTCTCTACTTGAAGTAGAATACAGGTTGCCATGCCTCCTGTCTTCCCCCTGACTTGTCAGGAAGGCTGAGATGACCTAAGGGGAGATGAGAGTTAAACCAAACATTGTCAGCAAGTTCTCTCTAGGCTGAAGGGTCTTATACCTTCTCAAGAGCTCCTCTACTCTCTGTGGCTCTCTACACTCCTCTTTTATTTTCAAAATTTCAAAGTTGATTTTTAATTGGGGGACTTTAATTTGTTGTTTTCTAGCTTTTTTAGTTGCATGACCAATTCATTGACCTTTTCTTTCTCTATTTTATACTACTAACCATCTAGAGATACAATACTTTCCCTAAGAACTATTTTGGCTGCATCCCATAAATTTTGGTATGGTGTTTCATTATTGTCATTCTCTTAGCCAAAACTTTCAATTGGGTCTATGATTTGTTGTTGTACCCAACTCATTCTTTAGGATCAGATTATTTAGATTCCAATTAATGTTTGGTCTATTTTTTCCATGGCATTTCATTACAGGTAATTTTTATTGCTTCATGGTCTAAAAAAGATGTATTTACTATTTTGGCCTTGCTGTATTTGATTTTGAAGTATTTATGCCCTAAGATACAGTCATTTTTTGTATAGTTCCATGTACCTCTGAGAAAAAAAAAAGTATTCTCTTTTCTGTTGCCATTACATTTTCTCCAACAGTCTATTTCCAAAATGTTATTTACCTCCTTAACTTGTTTCTTTTTTTATTTGTGGTTCAATTTATCTAGTTCTGAGAGAGCACATTTGAAATCCCCCACTAGTTGAGTTTTGCTGTTCTAATTGTTCTTGCACCTCTCTTAACTTTTCTAGGAATGTGGACACTATACCACTTGGGTGCATATGTGTTTCGTTTTGATATTATTTCATTATCTATGGTACCCTTTAGCAAGATGTATTTCCTTCCTTGTCTCTTTTAATTGGATCTATTTTTGCTTTTGCTTAGTCTGAGGTCAGGATCATTATCACTGATTTTTTTTAACTTCAGCTTAAGTGTAAAAGATTCTGTTCTAGCCTTTTACTTTTAGTTGCATTCTGCTTTAAATGTGTTTCTTGTAAGCAACATATTGTAAGATTCTGGCTTTTAATCCACTCTGCTGTCATCTTCTATTTTATGGGAAAGTTCATCCTATTCACATTCACAGTTAAAATTACTGTCTCTGTATTTCCTGCCATGTTATTTCCCCCAAGTTATACTTTTTCCTTTTCTTTTTCCCCTTTTCTCTCCTTCCCCATACTTTGTTTCTGACCATCACCTCCTTCAAACAGCCATCCCCTTTTACAGTTTCTCACCTTTTCTTATAACTTTCTCCTACTTCTGTTGTAACTTCTATTAGGCTTTCACTCTTTTCCCCTCCTACTTCCCTATAGGGTGAGACAAGATTTTTTGTAAAGTCAAATAAATCTGATACACTCTCTTTGAGCAAAATCTGATAAGAGTAAGATGCCCACAATTCTCCTTTCTTCCCCCCCCCCTCAATTCTAATAGGTCTTTTTGTCTCTTGAGATGTAATTTACCCCATTTTAACTCTATTTTCCGCTTCTTCCAATAGTATCCCTTTTCTATCTCCAGTTTTTTTTATATTATCAAAATAAAATAAAATTATATCTGCACTCTCTAAGTAAACCCATAACAGTGATACAGTTCTCAAGAGTTAAACATATCATGCAAGAATGTTTGTGGCAGCCCTCTTTGTAGTGGCCAGAAACTGGAAACTGAGTGGATGCCCCTCATTTGGAGAATGGTTGAATAAATTGTGGTTTATGAATATTGTGGAATATTATTTTTATGTAAGAAATGACCAGCAGGATGATTTCAGAAAGGCCTGGAGAGACTTACATCAGCTGATGCTGAGTGAAATGAGCAGGACCAGGAGATCATTATATACTTCAAAAACAATGCTATATGATGATCAATTCTGATGGACATGGCCCTCTTCAACAATAAAATGAACCAAATCAGTTTCAATACAGCAGTAATGAACTGAACCAGCTACACCCAGCAAAAGAACTCTGGGAGATGACTATGAACCACTACATAGAATTCCCAATCCCTCTATTGTTGTCTGCCTGCATTTTTGATTTCCTTCACAGGCTAATTGTACACTATTTCAAAGTCTGATTCTTTTTGTACAGCAAAATAACTGTTTGGACATGTATATATATATAGTATTTAACTTATACTTCAACATATTTAACATGTATTGGTCAACCTGCCATCTGGGGAAAAGGGAGGTGGGAAAGAGAGGAAAAGTTGGAACAAAAGGTTTTGTTTCATAATAAAAAAGATAATTTTAAAAAAGAATTTAACATATCATAGGGATGTAAGTTTTTTTAACTTTTAAAAGAAAGTTTTTTTTTTCGTTCCTTTTTATTTTAAGCTTTTGTAAATTTGTATTTTGAAACAAATTTTGTTTTGGTATTTTTATAAAATAAATAAATTATTTTTAATTCCACTTTTTTTAAATTAATGTAATTTGGGAAGGTGAGAGAAAAGTTCCTTTTGTTTTAATAAAGATTAATTTTAAAAAGGGAATTTAATTTGGGAGTAAATTTTAATTTTGAATTTTTCTTTCCCTTTAATATTTTTTTTGATTTGAAAATTCAAATTTGTTTTTTAACCTGTTTTATTTTTTTAGAAATCACATCTTCGATGTTTTCGAAAATATATTAAGCTCTTTTTTTTTCTTGGTTTAGAAATCAAAAATTTAGATTTTTCTATTCTCTATTTTGGAATTGTTTTTCGGGTTTTTATTTTTTTTATCGTTTTTTTTGTTTTTTGTTTATTTGTTTTTAGCTCAGAATCTTCCTTATTTGTTTTCTAAGAGGTATTATCTTTTTTTTTTCTCCTTTTGTATTTCCCTTAATTTTTTTTTCCCAATTAATTTTTTTAAATAAATTTTTTTTATTGGATTTTTTTTTTTTAAAATTTATTGGGGCGGAGCCAGATTAAAAAACGGACTTTCTAACTTTCTTACCCTTTTTATCAATATTTTAACCTAAAAATAGTTTTTAAAATTCAAAAATAAGGGGGGGAAAAAGGCGAAGAAAACGCGCTCCCAAAAGGTTTTCCCGGGGAATAAACAGGGAAAAATAGTTGAGACTTCAAAGAAAGTAAACAAATCCGCCAAAAAAAACCTGCAGTCCACCGGGAGTTGGTCTATCAGGAGGAACCAGCCGGGAGAATTATTGGATTTGGTTGGGGCCTAATTTTCCAGGCCGATTTCTTGGGCAGGACATGGGGCAGGAACCGGGGCGGTTTTCTTGGCCGGGTTGGGAGCTGCTAAAACTCAAGCCACGAGGCTCCGGCCTGGGCGGCACTTTTCCCCTTGTCTTGCCCAGGGGCAATCCCAAAACTCCTCCACCCCTAAAGGTCCCCGGGCTGAATCCCTTCCTGGGTTAGGGAAAACATCCCAGGCCTCCCATACCTCGGGCAAATCATTTACATCTCTCCCTGCTCTGCAGAGGAGCTGGTAACCCCTTGCCTAGGAGACCTACCCCTAAAGGCTTTAAAACATGAATAAAAGATGAAAGAACCATCGACAGCTTCTTGCAGAAAAAAACAGGTCAGCAAACCCTGAAGGAGACCTCAAATAGCAAAAATCATCAATGTCCTCCTTTACATGATGCTCCATAGAAGAGACCATTAAAAAGTTCAAAGAGGTTAGAAGAAAATGGGGAAAGGAAGAGAAGCCACAAAGAGAACAACTTCCTAAAACAATTGGAAAAATAAAAATCTCAAAATAAAATTGTGAATTGGAAAAATAAAAATTCACTAAAAGTAGGATCTGGAGTTGGAAAGAAAAAGAACACTCAAAGTAGAATCTTAATTGGAAAAGAAAAATAATTCCAAAAAAAAATTAGTGGAAAAAAAAAATTCCACAGACCAAAACAATACATTTAAAAACTCAATTGGACATATAAAGAAAGAAGTAAAAAAAAGCTAATAAGAAAATAATTTTTAAAATTAGAACTGAACAAAAAAATAATAATTCATTGGACAGGAATCAGTCAAGCAAAACCAAAAATTGAAAACTGGGAAAAAACCATGAATTATCTACTTGCAAAACGACCTTGGAAAATAGATCTAGGAGAAATAATATGAGGATTTTGGACTTCAAAACTATGATGAAAAAACCTGATATATTTTACAAAAAGTCATCAAAAGAAACCCCGGTTAATAGAATCAGAAGGTAAAAAGGCATTGAAAGAATTCATAGAACACCCTGAAAAACCAAAATAAAACCCCAAAGAATATTGGGAAAATTTCAAACTATCAGATTAAGGAAAAATTTTACAAGCAAAAAAAAACATTTAAATACCAGGACACAATAATGATCCCCAAGATCTGGCTTTACATTAAAGGAAAGAAGGGCCTGGAATATGATATTCCGAAACACAAGAACTTGGATCCAAGAATAAACTACCCAACTGTGAGCATTTTTTCCAGGGAAGAAGATGGACATTTAATGAAAAAATAATTCCATTTGTTTCTGAAGAAAAAACCAGAACTAAACAAAAATTTTCTAACCAAGAACTCAAGAGATGCAGAAAAGGTAAGAATAACCCTTAAATTGTATTTCTGCGGATAACAAAAGAAAATTATAATTTGGTTGTAAAATAAAAAAAGGGAAGTAGATATGGAAAGGGGATGATAGAATAAGGTGGGAAGGAGGGATAAAAAAGAAACCACATCCCAAAAAGGCAAAGGAAACTTATCAATCTGAGGAATTTAGAGGGAAGAACATTGTTGGTCTTTACTCTCATCGATTGCTCAAAAGAAAAAATAATTGACATTTGTTTTAGAAAATTTCTCCCTTTAAAACGGGGAAAGGAAAAGGGAAAAGAAAAAAAATTTAAGGAAGGGGAAAAAAGACCAAAGGGGGGGAGGATTATAAAGAGGAAGCATCGTTTACAAGAGGGTAATAATTTAAAAGGGAAGAGGGTTGGGGAGGCAAAAAAGTAAAAGCACAATCTGGGGTTTTGGGATTGGAAATACAGATTTAGTAATTCTAACCACAAATGTGAATGGGATAAATTCCCCCATAAAGAGGGGGCAGATACAGACTGGATCAAAAGTCAGAACCCTAAATATGTTGTTTACAAGAAACACTTTAAACGGAGATACATAGAGTAAAGGTAAAAACTGGGCAAAATCTTTTCTTCAGGTGAAATCAAAAAGAAAAATTTATCTCAGATCAACCAAAAAGAAAAATTATCTAATTGAAAGAGATATGGAAGGAAACACATCCTGCTGGAGTAAATAAAAACAGCAATACAATAAAACATATATACTAAGTGGTATGGCATCCAACTTCCCAAAGGAGAAGTTAAAGAGAGTTGCAGAAAAATAGACAAAAAAACTGTAATTAGGAGATCTCAATCTTGCACCTCAGAATTAGACAAACAAACCACAAAACAAAAAGAAAAAATTAAAAAGGAAATAGAATATTAGAAAATTATTTTGGATCTTTGGAAAATTGAATGGAGATGAAAGAATATACTTTCTTCTCAGGAATTCATGGAACTATTAAATATTGAATATATTGGAATAAAATCCTCAAAATTAAATAAAAAGAAAAAGTAAATCTTTTTTTAGATCATGATGCAATAAAACACATTCAATAAAAATTGGGGAAATAGACCAAAAGTAATTGGCTAAACAACCATCTTAAAGAATGATTGGGTGAAGCAGCAAATTATAGATACAATTAATAATTTGGCTCAAGATAATACAATAATAGACATCATACCAAAATTTGTGGGATGGCCAAAGGGTAATAAAGGGGAATTTTTATATCCAGAGGCTTACTTGAATAAAACAGAGCAGAAAAAGATTAATAATTGGGCTTGCAACTAAAAAAAAAGACCAAAAAAACCCCAATCAAATACTAAATTAAATTTAAAATTAAAAGGAGAAATTAAAATATTGAAAGTAAAAAAAACTTTGAACTAATTAATAAAACTAAGAGTTGGTTTATAAAAAAGCCAAAAAATAGATGTTTTAAATCTAATTAGAAAAAGGAGGATGAAAAATGAAATTAGTAGTCTTAAAAATGAAAAAAACTTTCCACCAATGAAAAAATTGAAAAAATAGAAATAAAAGGTTTTTGTTCAACTTTATGCCAATAAATTTGATAAAAGTGAAATGGGACTACCTCCAAAAAACAGACTTCCAGAAAAGAGGAAGAAGTAAATTGCTTGAATAGTCCCATTTCAAAAAAAAAGAACAGGCAATTAAACAACTCCCTAAGAAAAATCCCAGGACCAGATGGATTTACAGAATTTTCCAAAATTTAAAGAAAATTGGTAATCTATATTTTTTGATAAAAAAGGAAGAAGGGTCCTACCAAATTCCTTTATACCGACATGTACTGATACCTAAACCAGGTAGGCTGAAAACAAGAAAGAAAATTTAAGACCATCTCCCTAAAATATTGATGCTAAAATCTTAAATAAGATATTAAAAAAAAAAAAACCCAAAAAAAATAAAATAAATTTAAAATCCAGGGCGGGGGTTTTAAAAAAAATATAATTTTGCCCATTCAATAAACAAAAAAAAAACCATTAAATTCCAATAGATCAGAAAAATTTATAAAATCCAAACCATTTATTAAAAAATTGAATTAAAAATACTTTTCCTTAAAAAACACAGCATCTTTTAAAACCCAAACACAAAATAACAAATCAACCATTTAAAAATTGGGAAAATTCCATTATATTATATTTAAATTTATTAAAACGATAACAAAAGACAGAAAAGATTAAAAAAAAAAAATAAACCAAAACCTCTATGAAATTAAATTTTAAAAAAATTTTAAAAAAAGTTATTAGAAAACCACAAAAGGGTTAAAAAAAAACCCACAAAAACACATTCAATATTTAAAATCCAACGCAAAAAAAAAATTATTTAAATAAACCCATTAAAAATATTTAATCCCTTAAAAAACGAAATTTAAGCAAAATTACAAACCAACAAATTAACTGTCCCAAAATTGGAAAAAAAAAAAAACACAAAATAAAAAAACAAATTTAAAAACAATTTAGGAAAAAAATTTCAAAAACTTTTTAATACCTAAAAAAAAAACAAATTCTGGAAAACAAAACAAAATTTCAAAATTAAAAAAAATAAAATTTTACTGCCTCTAAAACTTTAAAAACTTTAAAAAACTATTTGTATTGGAAGAAAATTAAAAATGGAAAGACCCCAAATAAAAATAACAAAAAATATCCCAAAAAACCAAAACCCAACTTTTGGGAAAAATTATTTTTAAAAATTGCGGGAAAATTAAATAAAGGCAAAACAAACATTTACCAATTTAAGCAAAACCCAAAATTAAAAAAAAAAACTAAAAAAATAAAATTTTAATAAAAAGGGAAAATAATTTTTACCTCCAAAAAAAATTTTTAAAAACAAAAAATCTTTTTAAAAAATAAAATTTCGAATACCAAATGAAAAAATTTTTAAAAAAAAAACAAAAATTTTAGAAAACAAAAACTAAATTTTTTAGAAAAAGGTTTAAAAAAACCCCCCCCAAAAAATTAAAAAACCTTAATTTTAAAAAAAATTTCCCAAGAAAAATGGCCCCAAATTGAAAAAATTCCAAGAAAAATTGAAACTATTTCAATTAAAAAAATCCCCAATCTTATTAATCAAAAATAAAAAACCTTAAAAAAAAAACCTGTCAATTGGCTTAAGGGAAAAAAAAATATTTTAAGGGGGAAAATGGGACAAAAATTTTTATTTAAGAACCACCATTTTGGGAAAAAAAAAAAAAGACAAACTTTACCCTTTACCAGCAAAAAATAAATTTTACCCAAAAAAAGAAAAAAGGGAAACCTTTTTAAAATGGTTTTGCCCCTTTTAAAATTTAAAACAAACAAAACCAAATTTAATGGCAATTTGTTTTAAAAAAAATTTTTTCCCCGCTAAAACCAACAGGTATTTCAAAACCTAAGGCTTCAAACATTAAGGAAAAAAACAAAGGGTAAATCCCCACAATACCCCAAAAAGGGGAACCCCCCAGCAAAATCCCCCAAAATTTTTCCCCAAAATGAACAGCAACCCAGAAAAAAAAAAAACAAACCATTTTAAAAACCCAATTTATGCCACCCATCTTTATTTTCACAACAATTTCAATTTCGACTTTTTTTTCCAAAAAAAATTTTTGGCCATTGGATCTTAAAAATTTAAATTCTCTTTCCCCATTTAATTTGGGGGAAAAGGGATTGGAACAAAGGGGCAAAAAAAAACCCTTATAATCCGTAAAAAAAAAAAAAAATAAAAAAAAAAAAAAAAAAAAAAAAAAAAAAAAAAGCAATTGGCCCCTGCTTAAAATTATTTAAAAAAAATAAGGGTTACCAATTCTTTCAACACGAAGGTACATACCAAACCATCTAAAACAAAAAAAATTTAACCAACTAAAATATTAAAAATCTTAAAAAAATTTACAAAACCCAAAAATCTTAAAAATAAAAAAAAAAACCAAACACTTTCAATATTAAAAACTATCAAAAATTCCATTTTAACCAAAAAAAAACCGACATTTCAATAACAAAAAACATTTAAAAAAAATCCAATTTCCCCTTAAACCCAAAATTGGAAAGGCTTTTCTTAAAATAATCACACTCATTTAAAAAACATAACATCATATTAATGGAACAACCCAAATTCCCAAAAGTCTATTTAAAAAAGGTTTACCACCGATATTTTTAAAAAACATAAAAGAAAAAAACTAAAGGAAAAAAAAAAATAAAAAAAAATAAAACCTTTCAAATGCAGAAAGTAACTTAAACCCAAAAAAAAATTTGGTAATCCAAATTTAAAAATTGGATAAAAAAAAAAAAGGAAGAATAAAAAAAATAACAGTCAAGTTAAAAAGTTCCATTTAAAAATAGAAATTAAAAATATTTAACACTCCCAAGGGAAAAAAATTTAGGAAAAAATTCCTTTTAAAAATTAACTTTTCCCAAAAAAAAATATTTTTTAAGAAGAAAAAATAAAGAACTAAAAAACAACTTTTATTTGGCTAAAAACCCCAAAAATTTTTAAGACCGAAAAAATAACAAAGTTTATGGAAAAAAAAAAAATTTGGGAATTAATGAAAAAAAAAAGGGGTTTACTTTTCCCCAAAAAATTTAAAGAGAAAAAATTTTGGTTTGGCTTGATTAGTTAATGAAAATGGTTAAGGGAAAAGGGAAAAATTTGGTAATATTTTGGAATACTTTTGGGTAAGAATTACGTTTTAAAAAGGGGGAAAAAAAATTTAAGGGGCAGGAGAATATAAACCCAAACAAAAAAAGGTTTAAAGGGCAAAAAAAAAATATTTAATTAGGAGGTTTTTTTGGGGAAGGGTTTTAAAAAAAGAAAAAAATCCCAAAAAAAAATTTTTGATTATCAAACTAAAATTTGTACAAAAATAAGCGAAAATTGAAGGGAAAATAAATGGGAAAATTTTTAATCAAATTTATAAATATTTAAAATTAAGGTTCCCAATTAAAAAAATTAAATTTCCCAAAATTTAAAATGGGGTTAAAACCCAAAATTCCTTTAAAAAAATTTTTTAATAAAAACCCAAATAAAACAATCATTAAAGACAACTTAAATACCTCACCTGAATTTAATGATGGAAAATAATGATTTCTTTTTTTAAAAAAAATTATATTTTTGGTGGGTTTAAAATCCCCTTTTTTTATTTAACATTAAAATTTCAAATTATACCTTTTAAAAAATTTAAAAAAAAGGACCCATGGAGAAATTTTTCCCCTTTTCTTTTAAAAAAAAAAATTTTTTTTTAGTTGGGTTCTTTTTTTTTAAAATTTGAATTTTTTCTTTTAAAGGTAATTTCAAAAGGCCGGGAGATTCCAACTTCTTAAGGGGAAAATCAATAAACTTAACAAAATTCTTTATGCCATTGATGGACCAATTTCCCCGCAAAGGATTTAAAAATATTTCTTTTGGGCTTGAACGAATAGCATGCCCAAAAAGGCCTTAAACAAAAACCTTACATTAATTTCCCTTATTTCCACCCCTTTTTTTTGCTTTTTAATTTTCAATTTTCTTTTTGTCAAAATTTTGTTTTGTATTTTTATTCAATTTTATTTTAAAATTTTAAAACTGGTCATCCTGCCATCAGGGGGGGTGAAAAAATTTTTAAAGGATTTTTTTTTTTGTAAATTTTTTATTCCTTAAATAAAAATTTAAAAAAAAATTAAAAAAAAAATTTATTCCCAAAATAAAGGCCCCCATTTTGGAATTTTTTTTTAAAAATTTTTTTTTTAGTTTTTTTTTTTTTTTCTTTTCCCCATTTTTCAAATTTTTTGTTTTTTTTTTTTTTTTTTTAAACCCCAAATTTATTTCCTTTTATTTTTTTTTTTTTTTTTTTTGAATTCTTTAAATTTATTGGGGGACCAAAAATTTTTGTTCTGGGAATTTTTCTTATTCCCTATATTTTCTTTTTCCCTTTTTCCCTTAAAATTTAAAGATTTTTTTTTAATTTCTTATTTAAAGGTTGGGCTTTTTTTTAAAATGTTGTGCCAAGTTCCCGAGGAACCTTTAATTCCATTTTGAGTCCCAAGCCTACATTTTGGGTTTTTTCCATTTTTTTTTGCTTTGGTTATTTAAACAATTTGGAATTTTTTTACCAAAATTCCAATTCCATTTTTAAAGGAGTTCCCAAATTAATTTTTTACAGTTCCCACCCAACCTTAACCCATTAAATGATCTTTTTGGCAAAAATTCCCGGAAAATTTTACCCAAATTGGGGGTTTTACCCAAAATATTCGGGGTTAAAAAGAAAGGGTATTTTTTTCCCCTTTTTCCTTGAAATTCATTTTTAATTTTTTTTCCTTTTAAATGTATTTTTTTATTTTTTATTTGGCCTTTTAAAAATTTTGAATTTCTTCTTCCTTTTTTTATTTTTTCTTTGGCCTTCTAATTTTTTTTTTTTTTTTGTGGGTTTTTTTAAATTTGGGACGTTTTCAATTTTTTCTTTTACTTTCATTTTTCTTCTTTTTTTACCTTTTTTTTTCAAATCCTTTTGAATTTAATTTGAATACTTAAATTTTTTTTTTAAATGAATTTAATTTTATTTTTGGTTTTTACCCTTTAGAAGAACCAGGCAGACTCGGTTTGGGGAATTTTAGCAATTGACTTTGTCAGGACCTGTAAATTTTAATTTCTTGCTAAGTGGTGTGATCCAAGGTGATCCTGTCTTGTCTCTGGTTTGTTGGCAACCAGTTTGATCCCCTTGCTATCTGTGGGTCAAGAACACTAGAAGAATCATTTGTCATTGCTCTTTCAATGATTCCCAAGACTTGTTCCTATTTTGCTGGGATCAGAAGTTAAATTTTAAAAGACAAATATGAGGAGAAAATAATTATAAATAACTGTAATAATTCTAATCTGACTTGTTTAAAATAATATAAAAAATAGGAAATGGCAAAAAAGGGTCAACAAATTAATTATTATTATTAGCTTTGTTATCCTACCTATTAAAGCATAGGAAAAAAAACACTCACCAAAATGACATCAATTAGAAACATGAAGAGACAATATAACCCTGGATTCTAATTCATGTTTCATTGGAAAACATAGAATGTCATGGTAAAATATTCTGAGCAATATTACACCATAGGAACATGAAAAGCAATGGTAGTGAAAATGTGTTTACGAAAACTTGTAAGACCTTGATGAATCAATAATCCTAACCATACTATTCAAAGATAAACTGTCAGAATTACCCAAATAATGTTTACATGGCTTTATGATATCAGTATTTCAGGAGTTCCTTCCAGATTATGCGTGCCTGTTATATATGGATTTTGTCTATGGCCCTTCCATAAATTTACCACATTATATCTATTCCACAAGCTGGAGGTCATTTTTGCCTTCAAAATAAAGATACCAGTGTAACACTTTACCTATTAACTTGTCATTTCTCTTTTGGGATAAGAACTCAATATTTGACAAGAACTCCTGGGAGAATTGTAAACTAGTATGGCAGAAACTAGGCACCTAATGCCATATAACAAGATAAGGTTGAAATGAGTCCATGATTTAGACATAAAGAGGGTTATTTTAAGCAAATTAGAAGAACATAGGACAGTTTACCTCTGAGATTTGTGGAGAAGAAAGGAATTTGTAACCAAAAAAATGGAACTCATTATTGAACACCAAATAGATAATTTTGATTATGTTAAGTTGAAAAGTTTTTATGTCAACAAAACTAAAAAAGACAAGATTAGAAGGGAAGCTATAAATTGGGAAAACATTTTTACATTTAAGAGTTGTGATAAAGGCCTCATTTCTAAAATCTATAGAAAATTGACTCAAATTTATAAGAATTCAAACCATTCTCCAATTGATAAATGATCAATGGATATGAACAATTTTTAGATGAATAAATTAAAACCATTTCTAGTCATATGAAAAGGTGCTCTAAATCAATATAGATGAGAGAAATGAAAATTAAGACGAGTCTCATGTACAACTACACACTTCTCAGATTGGCTAAGATGACAGGAAAAGATAATGATGAATGTTAGAGGGGATGTGGGAAACCTGGAACACTATCACATTGTTTGTGGAGTTGGAAAGGGATCCAATCATTTTGAAGAGCAATTTGGAACTATGCTCAAAAAATTATGAAATTGTGCATACACTTTGATCCAGCAGTGCTTCTCTTGGCTTATATCCCAAAGAGATCTTAAAGGAGGGAAAGGACCCACATGTGGAAAAATATTTGTGACAGCCTTTTTTGTAGTGGCAAGGAACTGGAAACTGAGTGAATGCCCATCAGTTGGAGAATGGCTACACAAGTTATAGTATATGAATGTTATGGAATAATATTGTTCTATAAGAAATTATCAGCAGGATGATTTTAGAGAGACCTGGAGAGACTTACATGAACTGATACTAAGTGAAATGAGCAGATCCAGATCATTGTACATGGCAACAATATGATTATACAATGAAGAATTCTGATGGATGTAGATCTTTCCAAGAAATGAGATGATCAGATCAGTTTTTTAAAAAGTATCACTGGTATTGTATACAACGTTCTCTTGGTTGTGTTCATTTTGCTCTTCATTATTTTCTGCAAATCTATCCAAATTTTCCTCCCTAAAATCATCTACTTCATTATTTCTTATAACACAATAATATTCCATCATTATCATATACTACAATCCCTTTCGTCTTCTTGACAGTCATTTAAAAGACAGTTGTAGTGCATGTTTTGCTGTTAGATGATAATGCTGATAGAAAATTAGCA
Organism: Sarcophilus harrisii; assembly: GCF_902635505.1. Lineage (NCBI taxonomy): Eukaryota > Metazoa > Chordata > Mammalia > Dasyuromorphia > Dasyuridae > Sarcophilus > Sarcophilus harrisii. The sequence goes on from NC_045427.1 coordinate 69,652,100, forward strand.
TTAAAAAGCTTGAGAAGTTTGTATTTGAGTAAAGACATCTTATAATTTCCCAAAGGCAATGTTCTCTGCCTTTTATTCAAATCTGGCCATTATTTGATTTCCTTATGTACTGTATGTTCCAATTTTACATGATAGATAAGCTCTAAGAGATATTCATATAAATGTATATTGAAATGTGTCTATTAAAATTGGTCTTAATCAATTCATTGTTGAAAAGGGCCATGTCCATCAGAATTGGTTATTGTGTAATCTTGTTATTGTTTACAATGTTCTCTGGATTCTACTCACTTAACTCAGTATAAGTGCATATATGCTTCTCCAGGCTTTTCTGAAATCATCCTGTTGATTGTTTGATAAAGAACAATAAACCTCTAAGGAGCTGCATTTATGATTTTCCCCCACAGAAAAGAAATAAGTTTCTACTTATGTCCTTTATGATTTCTCTTTATTTTCATCTTTTTTATGGTTCTCTTGAATGTTGTATTTGAAAGTGAAATTTTCTATTTGTCTCTGATTTTTTTCATCAAGAATATATGTAATTTCCTTATTTCATTAAATATCATTTCTTCCCATGGAGGATTATACTCAGTTTTGTTGAGTATCTTATTTTTGGTTTTAATCTTAGCCCCTTTGCTTTTCTGAGTATCACATTCCTTTGTTCTTTGCTCTTTAAAGGGAATAGTTTCTAATTTTCTTTGAGCTCATGGTTCCACAACAGTTGAATTATTTCTTTCTGTGCTTGAAGTGTTTTCCTTTAACCTAGGAACTCAAGAATTTGGCTACAATATTCCTCTGATTTTTCATTCTAAGATCTCTTTCTTTTTTTTTTTTTTTATTAGTATAGCTTTTCATTTACAAAACATATGCATGGGTAATTTTTCAACATTGATCCTTGCAAAATCTAGTATTCCAACTTTTCCACTCTTTCCCCCCCACCCCCTTCCCTAGATGGCAAGTAGTACAACACATGTTAAATATGTTAAAGTATATGTTAAATCCAATAGACGTACACATATTTAAATAGTTATCTTGCTGCACAAGAAACCATCGAATCTGAAAAGAAAGAAAAAATCTGAGAAGGAAAACATAAATGCAAGCAAACAATAATAGAAAGAGTGGAAATGCTATGTTGTGGTCCACACTCATTTCCCATAGTTCTCTCTCTGAGGGTAGCTGATTCTCTTCATTATTGAACAATTGGAACTGGTTTGAATCGTCTCATGGTTGAAAAGAGCCACATCCATCAGAGTTGATCATTGTATAGTCTTATTGTTGCTGTGTATAATTATCTCCTTGTTCTGCTCATTTCATTTAGCATCAATTCATGAAAGTCTCTCCAAATCTCTCTGAAATCATCCTGCTGGTTATTTCTTACAGAACAATAATATTCCATACCATTCGTATACTACAATTTATTCAGCCATTCTCCAATTGATGGGTTTAAGATCTCGTTTATGAGTTACTGGTTATATTATTTCAAAAAACAATTTTCTGTGTGGTTCTAAGATATTAGGATGGTATTCTTTTACAATTACTTAAAATAAGATTCAGTGTCCATAAAGAATGAGATTATAAACAAATTGGAGGAACATAGGATAGTTTATCTCTCAGACTTGTGGAAGAGGAAGAAATTTGTGACTAAAGAAGAACTAGAGACCATTATTGATCACAAAATAGAAAATTTTGATTACATCAAATTAAAAAGCTTCTGTACAAACAAAACTAATGTAAACAAGATTAGAAGGGAAGCAACAAACTGGGAAAACATCTTCACAGTTAAAGGTTCTGATAAAGGCCTCATTTCCAAAATATATAGAGAGCTGACTCTAATTTATAAGAAACCAAGCCATTCTCCAATTGATAAATGGTCAAAGGATATGAACAGACAATTTTCAGATGATGAAATTGAAATCATTACCACTCATATGAAAGAGTGTTCCAAATCATTATTAATCAGAGAAATGCAAATTAAGACAACTCTGAGATACCACTACACACCTGTCAGATTGGCTAAGATGACAGAAAAAAATTATGAGTGTTGGAGGGGATGTGGGAAAACTGGGACACTGATACATTGTTGGTGGAGCTGTGAACGAATCCAACCATTTTGGAGAGCAATCTGGAATTATGCCCAAAAAGTTATCAAACTGTGCATACCCTTTGATCCAGCAATGTTTCTACTGGGCTTATACCCCAAGGAAATACTAAAGAAGGGAAAGGGACCTGTATGTGCCAAAATGTTTGTGGCAGCCCTGTTTGTAGTGGCTAGAAGCTGGAAACTGAGTGGCTGCCCATCAATTGGAGAATGGTTGGGTAAATTGTGGTATATGAATGTTATGGAATATTATTGTTCTGTAAGAAATGACCAGCAAGATGAATACAGAGAAGCTTGGAGAGAATTACATGAACTGATGCTAAGTGAAATGAGCAGAACCAAGAGATCATTATATACGTCAACAACGATACTATATGAAGATGTAATCTGATGGAAGCAGATTTCTTTGACAAAGAGACCTAATTCAGTTCCAATTGATCAATGATGGACAGAAGCAGCTACACCCAAAGAAAAAAAAACACTGGGAAATGAATGTAAACTGTTTGCATTTTTGTTTTTCTTCCCGGGTTACTTCTACCTTCTGAATCCAATTCTCCCTGTGCAACAAGAAAACTGTTTGGATCTGCACACATACATTGTATCTAAGATATACTAGGACATATTCAACATATATAGGACTGCTTGCCATCTAGGGGAGGGGGTGGAGGGTGGGAGGGAAAAATCGGAACAGAAGACAGTGCAAGGGATAATGTTGTAAAAAAAAAAAATTACCCAGGCATGGATTCTGTTAATAAAAAGTTTAAAAAAAAAAAAAAAGATTCAGTGTCAACCACAGCTTTTGAGGTAGTTTGATAATTCTTGACTTCTTTCTCCCTAATTTATTTTCCAAACCAGTTGTTTTTCCAATAAGATTTTTCTCATTTATTTCCACTTTTCCATTCTTTTCATTTATTTAATGGTTTCTTGATATGTCCTGAAGTCATTAGTTTCTACTTGACAAATTTTAGTTTTTAAGGAAATATTTTCTTCTGTGAGCTTGTTTCCACTTTTTTTTTTCATTTGGTCTATTCTACTTTTTTAGAGATCATTTTTATAAGTGAGCTTTTTTTACCTCTCTTACTATTTGGCCAATTTTGACTTTAGGAGTTTTTTTTTTTTCTTTTCAGCAGATATTTGTGACTCTTTTACTACATAGACAACACAGTTTTTAAAGATGATTTTGTGCTTTTTTTTGACTGAGTTGATAATTGTCTTTTCATAGTTACCTTGTATGACTCACATTTCTTTACCTAGTTTTTTCTCCTTCTATTACTTTTATTTTTCTAGCTTTTCAAATTATTTTTAGATTATCTCCCCTCATTTTGTTTTTTGAAGCTCTGCTTAGATCTATTTCATCATCACTATAATCTTTTGAGTTTTTAATCTTGATTTTTTTCTCTCACATTAGAATTGTAGAGTTACAGCTATTATTATTATTATTATAATTATTATTATTTGCTTGCTCATTTTCTTCACCTATTTTTTGCTTGTTTTACTTTGAGCATTATATTATAGTTGTAATCTGCTCACCTAGTGGTTATAGATATACTTTCTCTTGCTTCAAGGTTTTTTATTTGTCTGTTTTGTTTTTTGAACACGTTTTTCTCAGAATTGGTTCTTAGGATCCTTTAAGTTTTTCAGATATACCAATGTAGGATGATTGGGAGAAATGCCACTTCTCTCTTGACTGGTATTTTGCTTTTTATCACAGAAGGTCTCCTACTAGCTTGAGATCACAAATGTTACTATTCCTCATGGCCCCTGCTCCCCTTTGGACTGGAAGTATTCCTAGATTTTTCAGACAATCAACCTTATACTCAATACCCATACAAAAGTTCCACTTGTTAGATCTTCTTACATTCTCTGGGCTGGGAACTCCTGAAGCTGCTGTAGCTAATTCTCATTATCCCCAAGGCTCACTACTGATTTTGTTGTAGTACCTGTGCTTCTGTATAACCAGTATCCATTCCTTTCTTTCTGACTTCCTAAATTTTCTTATGTTAGAAAATATATATTTCCATGATCTTCTGTTGGTTCTGTCATCAAAAAGTTTTGTTTGATGTATTATTTTAAAATTGTTTGGAATAGAGTGTTGTGAGACATAGTTATAGTGCTTTCTCTGTCCTGCCTGTTGGCTCACCTACAGAAGTTTTGTCAAATTGCATTAAAAGAAAACTTGTGCATGCATGCTTTTAAAGAATATTATTAGGGGAAACTAGGTGACTCAGTGGATAGAGCACAAGCTCTGAAATCAGGAGGACCTGAGTTCAAATTTGGTCTCAGATACTTAACACTTTCTAGCAAGTCACAAACCAAATTGCCTCAGGGAAAAAAAATGAAGAGTATTGTTTTGTTTCTTTAGACCTAGTTGGAAAAGAAATGCTTGACCTATATGTGTCTACATACAATGTGTAAATTATTTGGCTAATATTTGATTTATTTCTTACATATTAGTTCACAACTTTTTGTTATTTCATGTGTATTAGTTATTTTAGTCCATAAAGGCAATAATAAATATGAACCATTGAGAAATGTTACACAAATTCAAGGTATCAATTCAATTTAAGAGATATTTATTTTCAGTTATATGTCAAAGACTGCACTACATGCTAGAAATACAAATTTGTATTGTGCATGTGTGTGTGTGGTTGTGTCCTTGACTTCAAAAAGCTCACAATCTAATGAGTTAACATAACTCCAAAAGGAGTTGTAATGCTGTAACAAAGAGAAGGAAAACAAACACTTGCTTGGAATATGATGATGATGGAAATAAATCTAAGATCTATCATTAGTAAGAAATGGTTAGGCTGAAAACTTTCTTTAAATAGAGCTTTCAGGAAAGGTTTTTGGGTTTTTTTCTTCCAACTTTCAGCCCTCCAGTCACAGGGAAATGCTACTGAGGATACTAAGTATGAGTGCCAAAATTAACACAGCATGCAAGACAATGCATTTAATAGCAATGAGATTTCATGGGAATCTGACAATGGTGAATTTGAATGCAAAGGATACATGTGGTAGAATGATAACACAGGTATCATGTAGTTTATACTGATTATTGTTAATGAAAGATCATTGATTTAGTTTATATGTGTGTGTGTGTGTATCCTAAAAATAATTTTTTAAATTATAGAAACATTAACTGAAAAGTGTTGCTATATAATTGATACTTGCTCCCCCAGTACATAACTGAATTATAATTACATATACACATTTTTCAGAAATGTGTTCATTATAATCTTTCAGATCTCATATTTAACTATTTTTATAGAATGGTAGAACTAGATTATGGATAATTTCATAAGTAGAAAAAGTGGAATAGTCCCTTTATTTCTTCAACCTTATAATAAAAACAAAGAAGAAAATCTTATAGACAGAGATTATAAAAGAAATGTTAGGGAAATAAGTGCGTAAATATAAGCTAAAGGTAAATATTTTACATTTCTCTATATGAAAAAGGCACCATATATTTTTAAACTTTATTTTCAAAATTGTAATTCCTATAAAATCTCAATAAATATTAAATACATGAACATAATTGGTATTTGTATTCAAAATAAAATTTTAAACTCAAAACAACATAATTTCTTTGAAAATGTAAAATAATTTAAACAAAATAAAAATAAATTTTATGTTCTATCAAAATTAATTTTTCTATTTATTCACTCATAAAATTAAGTTTTAGTTGCATAATTTAATTGAATCATATTACATCTCATTCTGTTGGATTTTTTTTTTTTGGTGTTTATATGTTTGGATATTTCTCCATTCATTCCTTACTATGTTATAGCTATGATTTTATAGTACAATTCCATCTATATTAATATAATAATAAATATAATTATTCCCAATCATAGTATGTAAGGGTGAATTACAAATTCCAAATAACATATTTATAGTTATCTCTTTGTATGTGAATTATTAAATAATGCAGTCATTGTTATGGGAGCAACCTGCTAGTCCCTGCTGGGGATCTAATTCTGATCAGCAGAGTAGACCCCTTCATGTAAAAGGATGATAACAATACAAGGAGATTGAAGGCAGTTGCATTCTCTGATCTCTCCCCTTTTCTGATTTATTTCCTTCCAATTTACAAGCAATAAGTCAGTAAAGGCTGACTTTCAATTACTTTATGTGTGTTATGATTTACAGCTGTGGGGGCTTTTTGAAGAACTGACCTGCCCCTTAATAGTTCAGTTTCTTTTAACCCTTTACAGGCTTTCTGGATTTCACACTTAGACATGATACTCAACAAGTCATAGTTAATAACTTTCCAAAATACAAATGATCTCAATTGAATCCTTATATTATTCTTATAAGCAGTACACTTTTGCCATGCCTTGGTCTTCAGGTTTCTTACAAATAAGATCTTTTATAACCTCAATAATATTCATTCAATTTTGAACACAGTTTATGACAAAGTTTAAATCAACAATTATTTCTCATCTAAAACTCTGATCTCTATTATGTTTGGGGTATGCACAGTGTGTGTGTGTGTGTGTGTGTGTGTGTACACATACACACATTTTTTTTTCATAAGGTCAGTGTAAATATTCCATAAACATATATTTTTTTCTTTTTAAATTTTAAGAGTAGCGATATATTTCAATTTAATGATGCATTTCTTATTTTCAGTATTTTACATTTCTTCCAATTCATTCAATTATATCTAAACAAATAAGAAAGCCAATTTTAAAAAGAAAAAAAAAACCTCTACTTACTTGGCATCATTACCTATCCTTTTGCTTGTTTCTACCAATATTCAAAATCACTAACACACTTATGGTCAAGGTGTCCTGCTGTTATCCTTGTTGGTTTCTGAGCATAATTTTCTTCAATCAATATTCCAGTATCACCAGGCAAATCTTTCTTCTTAAATACCTGCATATTGGTGGAAACTGTTAGATGAACAGTAGAACCTTCTAGTATATCCATTAATTTGATGTGAGATGTAATTGACTACTATGCAATCTGCTCTATATAATTTAATGAGTTTGGCTCATAACATGCATTCACAAGTCATTCTCCAGGGTGCATAACAATGGTTGACTGAATCTTAGCACAGAATAATAACTTGGGTCTCACTTTTAAATAAATTATAATTCATGCAAGGAGATTCTATGAACATGTGGGGAGATTTTAAAATTTATGACATGAATAAATTCAATGAGACAGATTTTTGTAGTGTGTAATGTATTCTAAATATTTATAGAGAAATAAATTATTAGACTATTCTAATTGATATTAACCATAGAAATTTTGGATCCTTACATGATTATTGAAAGCATTTAAAATATTTTTATCTGAATCTTTGAATTCTTCACACCTATTCTTACAAATAACCTTCTATAAAGTGTGCATGCATCTAATTGTTTATTTACACAATATTAATATTCATACAGAAAGATCACTAAAGCACAGTTAATTAAATATAAATTAATGTGGTGGAATATTTAATTATCTCTTCTACACCTCACAACTAATGATTATGTAAATGCCTTGCATTTAATCTTGTTCCCAGGAAATTAACTTAATGGCCTTCAACAAATGAACTTTTTGTATGCATTACAGGACACTTTATCTAAATTTTAACAGCATGGTATTAGTTTCAGATAATAACATGATTACACAATTTAAAATGTAAATGTATACAATGCTTTTGTTTGCCTACTTTTTACAATGAAAATGAAAGAAACTCAAGTCACTTTCTATGTCTCAGGTTGTGAATTGTGAAAAGCTCATTTAGTGTTCTTTAGACACATTTTCTGCCTTTTTAAGGCAACATTTCCAAAAAAGAAAAGACAGGTTCCTTTTCAGTGGACAGGTAAATCAATGATTGAACATAAAGACCATTTTAAAAAGTAATGCATTTTGGATATCTCCTCATTGAATATATAGCAGCAAACTGGGAGTTTGTTTTTAGTTCTTGGAGGTTTTCTAAATTGCCTGCACTTTTGAATGCTTTTAGCATAGCCTCTGAACTGGCAGTCTTTTCAATAAATCCCAGGCCAATATTAATTATAAGTCTCATTAGATATCACTAAAGTATGTTGTAAATGGAGAATTAATTTCCTGGGATAAGTTTCTTGTCTTTGAACAGTTAATGTGAGTACATGTTTTAACATACAAATGAATGCATGAAAGTTATCTAGAGGGAAAGGAAGACTTAATATAGAGATTTATGCATTTATGTCTCCAACTAATTTGTGTTTCTTGAGGCCCAAGAATTACAAATAATGGACATTTCTCATTATCTTGAAGGCTTTTGTTAAATAGATTTAAGTAAATCAAAATAGAGCAGTTTTCTGAAAACATAGACTGGATATGTATATGTGTTCCCCTGATAGATTTTTTAAAATAACTAAGACTAGTAGATAATTGTGATGTACTTTGTCCATTTTAAAGCACTGAAAATTTCTTTATTATCAGGGCTTCTTACAAAGTGAGCTATTCTGGTGGAAAGGATAGTAATTATTTGACAATCATCACTCTGGGAGAGACTTAACTCTCACTTGTGGCTCCAAAAGCTGCAGCATTTGCAGTGACCCCATCCTGGTAAAACTGTCTCTGCAGATAGCCTAAATCAGACCTGATGAATTAGGGGAGGTGTTACCTCAAGGCTTCTCTTAGAGTAATGAGGGGATGAGATCAGTTTTTTCCTAGGATCATGAAGGCAGATAAAGGTGTTTGGAATTCTGAGAGAGTGTTCAGACACTAAAAATGCCAATGTCATTCACTATATTTTGGCCATCAATAGTCGTCTTGTCACTAAATAATTCTGGAAGCTAAGTCAATGACTTTGTGCAACTTGTGTCACTTAAATCCAGTTCAAATACAAGTCAAGACATCACCTTGTGATGTCATTGGTTCTCTTTGAAAATGAAGAATGAACAAAAAGAAAAAAAAAGTTGACTACACCAGAAGTGATTAAAACAAATATAGTTGTATTATTCTTTTTCAGTTACATTCCATCCCTGACCATCATACTTTCTATTTCTTAAACTTTTTGTCAAAGAGAAATCCTGTTTTTAGACATCATCTTGACCAGAATAATACTTCACGATTCTATCATTCCTTGCTGAAGCCTGTATCTTCAATAGATAGCGAAAAGGGGAAAACAAAACAAAACAAAATAACAATAAATAACATATCTGCCTCAAAGTTCCCAAATTAATCAATAGCAACAAAAAACAGGGCTTTCCTCATCATTTAAGATACACACCCTGAGAAGGCAGCATATTTTCCTATTATTGTCCAAGTAGAATCAACACATTGTCAAGTCATCACTCCAGTTGAAATTATGGCCAAGCAAAATGACTTTTCTTTTCTTTTGCTTAGCTTTTGGAATTCTCTTTTTGGTAGTACATGTGAATTTACTATCTTTGACCACTGTTTCCTCTTTGTTATTTCAGTTTCTTCACCTATAGAGTTCATGAATATGTGCATGAATACACATACATATATATGGGTATATATGTATGTCTGTGTGTCTATGTGTTTGGTAGGTGGAAGGGACCTTAGAAACACAGCAAACAGTCCCTCCTAATTTATCATATGAATAAACAAAGAAATTAAGTAACTTTCCCACAGTTACATGGGTAATAAATAATAATAAAAATGCTCATTTTTGTTTTGCTTTAATGCTTATAAAACACTTAACATGCATTATCTCCTTTAATTATTCTCATTAAGCAATATTCGCATTAAGCAAAATAGTAAATTTGTAGATCATGAAATGAAGGCCAAGAAACAGGTAAAATTATCTAAAACCTTATAATTAATATTCTTTTTTTTTCCTGAGGAAATTGGGGTTAAGTGACTTACTCAGGGTCACAGAGTTAGGAAGTGTTAATTGTCTGAGACCAGATTTGAACTCAGGTCTTTCTGACTTCAGGGCTGAGGCTCTACCACTATACACCTAGCTACCCCAGTTAGTACATTTTTGAAGCAAGAGAACCTAAGCCAAAAATGTCAGTAAGTTGAAGAGCCAGTTTAATAATCATGGTCTTCTGAGTAGACCTCTCCTTAATCACTGCCATGTGTGTTATGGTGGAGGAGCTTGCATAGCTGAATGAAACTATGAATTATGGCACACAGAATTACCAAAATGGAAAGGTCAGAGTGAAGTGTTTGTCATATACATTCATTCAATGGAGAAGGAAACAACAAAACACTCCAGCATCTTTACCAAGAAGTCCTCATGAATGATGTTATGCTCTATGGGTCATGAAGAGTCAGACATAACTGAATGACTAAACAACAACAACCTCCATCAAGAGGGTTTTAGATATTTTAATACTGGTCTCAGATTGTTGACATTAAAGGCAAATTCCTTTTCTTAACTTTAAGAAAATCACTTTAAAGAGATAGTGATACTGGAATCTTTAAATGTTGTCACTGAAATGAGTGTTAAAAATGATAAGTTAAAATCCTTACCTTGACTGTACCCTAGAGCCTATACCTGCTTCCAGAATATCAGAAAAAGAATGGGATAACCCCAGATTAAGGGACTTTTACTGTGGAGCACTTGGTGGTATAATGGATAGAGGGCTAAACCCTGAGTTCAAATTAGACCTTAAAAACATTTACTAGCTATAAGACACTTTGTAAATCACTTAATATCTTTTCTGCTTCAGTTTCTTTTTTAAACATTCTTATGTGTTTATTTATTGGAGGAGGGGTTTTATTTTATTATTTTTAAAGCTTTTTATTTTCAACATTCATCCTTGAAAAATTTTTTAAATTAATGTAATCAAAATTATCCATTTTGCATTCCATAATGTACTCCATTTATTGTTTGGCCACAAATTCCTTTCTTCTCCACAGATCTGAGTGGTAGACTATCCTTTGTTCTTTTAATTTTCTGATAGTATCTCTCTTTATGTCTAAATCATGAACCCATTTTGAGCTTATTTATCTTTCTATAGGATGTTAGGTGTGGCTCAGTATCTAGTTTCTGTCGTACTAATTTCCAATTTTTTCAGCAATTTTTGTTAAATACTGAATTCTTGTCCCAAAAAACAGGGATCTTTGAGTTTATCAAACAACAGACTATTATAATCATTGACTATTGTATTTTATGAACCTAACCTATTCCACTGATCAACTACTGTATTCCCTACGCAGTACCAAATAGTTTTGATGACTGCTACTTGATATTATAGTTTTAGGTCTGTTACATCTAGGCTACTTTCAAATGCATTTTTTTCATTAATTTCCTTGAATTATTTTTTAATTTTTTTCTAACTCTATAAAATAATTTCTTGGGAGTTTGATTGGTGTGGCAATAAAGTAGTAGATTAATTTAGGTAGAGTTGCCATTTTTATTATATTAGCTTGTCCTACCTGTGAGCACTTGATATTCTTCTAAATGATTAGATCTGACTTTATTTATGTGGAAAATGTTTTGTAATGGTGTTCTTATGCTTCCTGATTTTTTCTTGGCTGCTAGATTCTCAAATATTTTATATTATCATAGTAATTTTAAATGGAATTTCTCTTTGTATTTCTTGCTGTTAGACATTGTTTATGACATATAGAAATGCTGATAATTTATGTGGATTTCTTTTGTATCTTGCAACTTTGCTAAAGTTGTAAATTGTTTCTAGTAGTTTTTTAGCTGATTCTCTAGGGCTCTCTAAGTATAGCATCATATCATCTGCAAAGAGTGATTATTTGGTTTCCTCATTATCTACTCTAATTCATTTGATCTCTTTTTCTTCTCTTATTGCTAAAAGTAAGTTTTCTAATATAAAATTGAATAATAATGGTTATAGTGGGCAACCTTATTTCGCTACTGATCTTATTGGGAATGGTTCTTGTTTACCCCCATACTTGTTAATGGTTTTAAATAAATGTTATTGATCATTTTAAGGAAAAATCCATTTATTCCTATGACCTATAGTGTTTTTTAATAAGAATGGATGTTAGATTTTGTTAAATGCTTTTTCTGCATCTATGGAGATAAGAATATGATTTCTGCTAATTTGGTTATTGATATAGTGGATTATGTTAATAGTTTTCCTAACATTGAACTAGCCCTGCATTCCTGGTATAAATCCTACTTGGCCATGGGGTATTATCCCGGTAATAATTTGCTGTATTATCTTTGCTAATATTTTATTTTAAGATTTTTAATATTTTAAAGTTTTTGCATCAATATTCATTAAGTAAATTGGTCCATAATTTTCTTTCTCTGTTTTGACCTTACCTGGTTTAAGTTTCAGCATGAAATCTGGGTCATAAAATGAATTTGGTAGGATTCCTTTCTCTATTTTTTCAAATAGTTTGAATAGTATTGAAATTAATGACTCTTTCAACATTTGGTTAAATTCAAGTGTAAATCCATCTGGCCCTGGAGATATTTTCTTAGGGAAATGATTAATTGTATGTTCATTTCTTTTTCTAAAATGGGACTATTTAAATGATTTATTTCCTCCTCAATCTAGATAATCTATATTTATGTAATAAATATTCCATTTCACTTAGATTATCAGATTTATTGGCGTATAATTGGGCAAAATGGTTCCTAATTATTTGTCTAATTTCTTCTTCATTGCTGGAAAGTTCACTCTTGTCACTGTTGATCCTAAAAATTGGATTTTCTTCTTTTCTTTTTCTAATCAAATTAACTAAAGGTTGATCTATTTTTTAAGTAAAAGCAACTTTTTTGTTTATTAGTTCAATAATTTTCTTACTTTCAGTTTTATTAATCTCCCCTTTTATTTTCAGAATTTCAAAGTTGGTATTTAAGTGGGGTGTTTAATTTATTTCATATCTAATTTTTTTCATTGCACACCCACTTCATTGATCTTCTCTTTCTCTATTTTATGTAAGTAAGCATCTAGAGATATAAAACTTCCCCTAAGAACATCCCATAACTTTTGGTACATTATCTCAGTAGTGTCATTCTCTTGGATGAAATTATTGATTGTGTCTATAATTTATTGTTATACCCACACATTCTATAGGATCAGATTATTTAGTTTTTAAATAATATTTAATATATTTTCCCTAGCCCTTTAATACAGGTATTTTTTATTTCATCATAATCTGAAAAAGATGGATTTATTATTTCTGCTTTATTGCATTTAATTTTGAGTTTTTTTACACCCTAATACATGGTCACTTTTTGTGTAGGTTCCATGTACTGATGAGAAAAAGTATGTTCCTTTCTTTCTCCATTCAGTTTTCACCAAAGGTCTATCATACCTAACTTTGCTAAAATTCTATTTAACTCTTTAACTTCTTTATTATTTATTTTGTGGTTTGATTTATCTAGTTCTGAGAGAACAAGGTTGAAATTACCCTACTAATATATTTCTACTGTCTGTTTTATCTTGCAGCTCTTTTAATTTCTCTAGGAACGTGGATGCTATAGCACTTAGTGCATATATATTTAGTACTGATATTACTTCATTATTTATGATACCTTTTAGCAAGATGTTGTTTCCTTCCTTATCTCTTTTAATTAGATTTATTTTTGCTTTTGCTTGATCTGAGATCAAGATTGTTATCTCTGATTTTTTTTAAACTTTACCTGAAGCATAATAGATTCTGTTTCAGCCTTTTACCTTTACTCTGTATGTGTCACTCTGCTCTAAATGTGTTTCTTGTAAACAACATATTGTAGGATTCTGGATTTTAATCCAATCTGATATCCACTTTCATTTTATTATAGAGTTCATTCCATTCACATTCACAAATAAAATTACTATTTCTTGCCATCCTATTTTCCCTAACTTTTCTCTTTCTCCCTTCTCTCCTCATCAATCTTTTGCTTCTGACTACCACCTATATCGATCTGCCCTGCCCTTTTATAGCTCCTTCCCCAATTCTTATTCCTTTTCCCTTCTACTTTTGTTCTGCCATTCCCTTTTCTCCTCCTACTTCCCTATAAGAGGAAATAAGTTTCTATATTAAAATAAATATGCTTGGTATTTTCCCTTTGAGCAAAATGCTATGAGTTTAATGTTCACACAATATTCATCCCCCTCTCTTCTTTTCTCAATTATAATAGGTCTCTTTTTCTTTTTCATGTGATGCAATTTGACCCATTTTACTTTCCCTCCCCTCTTCTTCCAATATAATCTTTTTTCCACACATAGCTTCTTTTTTATGTCATCCCAGTGAAGTCAAATTAAATTTATACCCTCTAAGTATACTCCTAACAAATATACAGTTCTCAAGAGTTAAACATATCAGAAATAGATATTTAAGCTTTTTAACTTTTAAAAGAAAGTTATTGTTTTCTTTCCTTTTTAGGTTTTTATTACTCTTAAGTTCTGTATTTGAAGATTAAATTTTCTGTTCAGCTCTTTTTTTCATCTAAAATATATGAAAAATCCCTATTTCACTGAATGTCCATTTCCCATGCTATTTTGCTAGATAGTTGATTGTTTCTTTGCCCTAGAAAAGATCTTATCCCAGGTCATTTGATCCTTTAAAGAAGAAGCTACTAGGTCCTGAATAATCGTGATTCGAACTCTGCAATATTGAACTTGTTTCTTTCTGAATGTTTGTAGTATTTTCACCTTGATCTGATAGTTCTGGAACTTAGCTACAATATTTCTTGGAGTTTGCATTTTGGCATCTCTTTCAAAAGGTAATTGGTAAATTCTTTCAATTGCTTCTGTTTCTTGGATATCAGGGCAGTTTTCTTTGATATTCCAATAATTTTTAGATTTTTCTCTCCTGGATCTATTTTCTAGGTCATTTGTTTTTCTGATGAAGTATTTTACATTTTCTTCTATTTTTTTCATTTTTAAATTTTTTATTTCAGTGATTCCTGATATTTCATTGAGTCATTTGCTTCCATTTGTTCAATTCAAATTTTTAGTGAATTATTTTCTTCAGTTAGTTTTTTAAAATTTCTTTTCTCATTTGGCCAATTGAACTTTTTTATGAGTTATTTTGTTCTTTGAATTTTTTCCTGTTTCAGAAATTTTGTTTTCAAGGATCTGATTCCATTCTCAATTCCATCAAAATTATTTTTAAGGAGTGATCTTCTTAAGGTAATTTCTGTGTTTTCTTTTTCAAAGTTTTCATTTCCTTTCCCTATTTTTCTTCTAACTGTCTTTTAAAATCTTTGCTGAATTCTTTCAAGAGACCCTTAGGGGATGGGACTAACTCATATCACCCTTTGGGTTTTCATCTAGAGTTGTTTTGCCTTTAGGATATTCAGCATATGAGATCTGTTCTTCTCTTTTCCATGAAATCTATCTGTAGTCAGAGCTCTTTTTTGCTTTTTTGCTCATTTTTAAAGGTTGAGGTCTGCTTTTAGAGCAAAGGGGAGATTATTCCAAGCTTCCTTTATAGGTGACAGTGGCTTTTCTATGCTCTGAGAATGGTGCTATGGACTTCCTTTCTATGCTGGGTATTTGTGGCCAAGTCCTGCAGTATTCTGGGATTGAGAGGCTCACTATTTGCCTTTGGTATTTGTGTTTCATATCTCCCAACTAATCTGCTGATCCACTGGCTTCTGAATCAAGAGGGTAAAAAATGTTGCAGTATTTTGGCTAAGGCACTCCCTGTAGATTCCCTAGTGCACCAAAGCCATGCTGCTCTGGTTCCCTGCACTAGACCTGCTCTTTGGGTTGCCTCACCTGCTCCCAATTTAAGCATACCTTTTCTGTAGCTCTTCCAAAATATCTTCCACTGGATATTTGTTATACTCCAAATATTCATGTGTTCTGTCATTCCAAAACCAGTTCAGAGGTTTGATCTAGTGTTGATTGAGAGACACAAGAAGGAGCTCAAATAAAGACCTGTCTACTCTTTGCCATCTATTGCTTCAGTTTTCTTAACTGTAAAATGAGGATAATAATAGCTCTTATCTTGCATGTTTGTTGCATCTGATAAAATGATATTTATTTTAAAAGCACTTAGCACAGTGTCTGTAATATAGCAGATACTATCTTATGTTTAAGTCATGTATGATTCCATGTTTACCCATGGGAACTGTTAATAAAATTTTCCTGGCAAAGATAGTGAAATATTATGCCATTTTCTTCTCCACTGTTTTCCCTTTTTATAGATGAGGAACTGAAGCAAATAGGGGTTAACTGACTTTTCCCAAGGTCACAAAGTTATTGTCAAAGACTGGATCAGCTTTTCCTGACTTCAGGTCTTATATTTTTTCTTTGTTTCATGTATTGCTAAGATTAAAAAAAAAAAAAAAAAAACAACATACAGCTTATTGGTGAGGATGTTTAGTCATTTTTCATTTTTGACTGGCTCTTTGTGACCCCATTTGTAAGTTTCCTTTGTAAAAATAGTAGAGATGGCTGCAATTTCCATCTCTGGCACATTTTACATATAAGGAAACTAGGCAAACTGCTTAGGATTACACGGCTGGTAAGTGCAAGAGGACAGATTTGAATTCAGGTTTTCTTGCTTGCAGGCCTGGTGCTGTATCCACCATGTCATCTAAATGCCCCTTCTTTGTACATGTGTATATATGTACCTGTTTAAATATTTAATATTGTATATGCAAAAAGCATAATGCATATATATAATAATAATAGTAAATATAGTATATCTGGATATTTGCATATGCATTTTGGTTGATTTTATGTCAAATTTATACCCATAAATACATGTATATTTAGAACTAATTATAGAATCATGAATGATATAGAGAGACTCTCTAGCTATCTTGATTGAACAATTTTCTTTTCCAAATAAGGAAAGTTAGGCTGAAAGCACCTAAATGATTTGTTAAATGTCAAAAAGAAAAACAAATAAGTAAGTGTTTATTTAGTGCCTACAATAAACCAGTTCTTTTAGGATTTCTACTCAGGTCTTGATATATATGCATATACATACACATATGTAGATAGATGAACATTTCTGTCAATAAGAGGAAAGATACATATGCACATGCCTATAAACATGCATATAAGCACATATATGTTGAAAATATGCCATTTTAATTGAAGCATCTATTTTGTATGAAATCATCTCACATATAGGTCCAATGGAAATTTCTATTTCCTTAGTAAGTTTGGTGTAATTTTTTCTCTTACCTTGAGATTTCTTTAAAAAAACAGGGTCAACCATGTAAAGAGAGTTTATGTTTAGTACTTCATATACTAGAATTTTCTTCATCTGTGTGATTAATCCATGTACAGTTATGAGGTAGAATTTAAAATGGTAAATACATATTTGCTTAATGAATGATTTCTGTTTCCAGCAGTCTGTTTTGTGAATCTTGTTCCAAGAAATCAGTAAGTAGAGAAATAATGATAGATCAGGTACAGGAGTGAAAAATTACTTTGGGTCAAATCATAGAAGATATATTTCAAACAGAAATGGACATCTTGGGCAGCTTCTAATTTCACCAGTGAAGATACTGAGGCTCAAAAAGATGATTAATATTAGGATCATATATCTAATAAATGACAGAGCTAAAATTCAAAGCCAGTTCTTTTGACTTTGAGTCTAAAAAAAAAAAAAAACTTTCACTCTCTCATCACATACTCTTTTTTGCCCTTTTAGCTCTAGATTTTTTATGTGTTCTGGTGAAATGTTGGTTTTGGAGTCAAAAAAGCAAGGTTTGAATTCTAACACTTCAGCTTATTAGCCAAGTATAGTTATCAATGTCATACATAGACACTCTAAGATCATTTTTTTAATTATAAATTTTAAAAGTTGAAGAGCTTATCCTTTAAGGTTCCTTGCAGCTCTGAAATCTGTTTTTGTCAATGAAAAGGGAAGGATCACTGAACATCACTACTATCTATTTTCCTTCTTCAGGGTTAACTTCCTAATTCACTTAACTAGTGTGACTTATGTTTCTTTTTGCTTTGTAATTCCAAGAAAGCTGGCAGGTTGGAATTCCAATAAACTAGACTGCTGCATATTAGGCCACTTGTATTTGCTTGAAATAGACCCAGACTTAATTTCTTCATTACTTCTCAGCATCCATGCTAAGGAAACTCATTTCATTAAAGACCAAAAGAAATACTAAACTCTACAGATTTCATCATCAGAACAGGACCCTCTGAGTTCATCTTGTCTAAACAGAAAAGTAAATGCAATACTTCCATATTCTGCTTTCCAGAAGCTGGGTTAAGCAGTGGGGGTTTCAATTAAAAACCACAGGAAAGGAAAGGAATATGTCAATAAAACCACAGACTTGTAAGTACTGCATACTAGTTTGCAAACAAACACAGCACGCCTTCTTAGAGTGTGAGTCTATTACTGTAAATTTAGACTGAATATGTGATGGTGAAGGTGACTGTCCCAGCATGATCTTCTTTCATTTCATGTATAGTGAAATGCATGAATGCTCTGCCTTCAGCACCTTGATGCAGGCAAATAGCAATGAGGCACTTGACTGACTGAGGAAACCATTGCCTGGACCAGAAGGACTTGAATGATATTAATAGTATTTTGCCTCACTTAAAAATCCAATCTGAAGGAAAATATATTTGAGAAAAGAAATGAATTTCTGCAATTACTGATCCTTCAATATGTCATCCTCCAAAACCTTATTGTGACATCTTTGGGATTTTGAAAACTCTATTACTTGAATAAAAAAAAATTTCCCAAACTAGAATTGTTTTGAACTTTTTGTTAGTAACTAAGGATTAGGCTAAACAAGCTTAAAGACTTAGTTTAAAACATTGGACACTGAGAGATGAACTCTTTTTGGTCCATAATTTATGGAATCACCTAGGAAAGCATGAAAAATTGTTATCAGTGGGAGAACTACCTATACCAAAAAAAAAAGTGTCCATGAAAGACTGAAGTAATAACTAATTATGCAATAATTATATAATATCCATAAACACATGTATATACATGTGTGATTATATCATCTGGTTAAACATAAATATAGATTTAATAGACACAGTGAAATCATTTGCTTGATGATGCTTCTGTAAATATATTTTCCATTAGACTATATTAAGTGGTTCATCAAGTAGTTATAGAAAATAATTAATCATCATGTAAAATTATTACATATTTTATAAAAATAGATTTTAATGAAGGCAACTAGGGTAAAAATGAAAGGACCCCAAGTATAAAATGTACACTCAATTTTATGCATCTGTGCCTTTCATAGAATACAATGTCTTTGATGACTTTTTATTCCTATAGAGTTAAAGAGATGAAAAACCTATATTGTTTGCCTAATTAATTAATTGAACTAAATATAGCTTCATTTTACTACAAGTTAATAATTTGAATTATATATATATATATTGGTTTCTCATTATATTTGAACTGTTCATAAAATAAATCTTATTGACTACCTGATGCATCACTTGTTTGAGATGTAGAGAGAAATTCTCAGTACTTTCAGCTGTTCCCAGTTCTCCTTCCCACAGCATACTTTTCTTCAAAACATATGTTTATTTTATTGAAAGAGATTCAGGAAAAAAGAAAACCTGAGAAAAATTTTTTTCACTACTCTCATTGTTTTGATTCTTATCATAACACAGTGTCTTTTGAAATGTTACTGCAGACATTTCACTTATCGTGGGACTTATTTTATAGTGTATTTTATTCCCGAGTAAGAGATAAAAACCTTTGGATGAAAGTAAGTATATCTCAACTTCTGAGGTCCTGATACATTGTAAAGTAAGTCTATCTAGGGTTTCCATGAATTGTGTGCTTGTAAGAAATGACTTATACTTTCGAAGTTTTTTTTTTATGAAATCTAGGTTTCTAAATCTGAGTAAAACTTCACCTAAAATTCAAGGTAAGCTTTGTAACGGAATCTTTGTGAAGTTTTATTTTGTTCTGTTTTTATTTTGTTTTTATTCCTTTGTTTTTTTTTTTTTTTTTTGTTACATCTTTCATGGTTTCTGCTATTTTAAAATAAAGTCAGCTGATATTTTCAATTAAAAGGCCCTGGGTCATACCAATGTGTAAAGGAACAAGGGATTTTAAAGATTATGTCAGTGGAAGACAAACTCTTGTTGGTTCCAGAAATCCATCACTAGAAAGTTTGTGCTTAGGAAATAAATGTTTTTAGTAACTGGGCAGAAAAGCCACTCTGTGGTTTGTGGGAGTTGAGATCTGGCTTAGTGAAGCCAGTAGCTAATCTGAAAGGATTAATGGATCCTTGAACATAATGAATCATCAGAAAAGATAAAAAGTGCAGAATAAATATTTAAACATAAAGGGTTTTATTACAATTGAAATACTGTCTTTATTCAATTATATATAACATGGAAAATATGAATCTCATAAATTAAATCATGATTACAATTTACTGAGGAATAACCACATTAAAATACTGGAGTGATTTGCCATTTTCTTTTTGAGCTCATTTGACATATGAAGAAACTGATGCAGAGGTTAAGTAAATTGACCAGGATCCTATAGTTATTAAATGTCTGAGATGGGATTTGACTTAAAATCTTTCTGACTCTAGGCCCAGCATTCCATCCACTGTGTAATCTAAACACAAACTTTCAATATAATAATTAAAAGAAAAGAATATTTTTCACCAAAGCTAGGAAGGGAATATTTTAATAAGCCATATTTAGAAATAATAAGAGACACCT
The DNA here is from genome assembly GCF_902635505.1 of Sarcophilus harrisii. Taxonomy (NCBI): domain Eukaryota; kingdom Metazoa; phylum Chordata; class Mammalia; order Dasyuromorphia; family Dasyuridae; genus Sarcophilus; species Sarcophilus harrisii. Next base: position 69,672,713 of record NC_045427.1, read on the forward strand.
GAGAATTTTTGTACAAATGCATGTCTTCTCTACATATTTAAATCATAATTTTAAATGAAGAGTTGATACCTATGAATAGTATTTCACCTTAACTTACTTTAGTATATGTGAATAAATGTCAGGTATCTTAGTTCCCTGAATGATTTTTTGGAACAGAATGCTAACATGAATTATTTTTATCTATTCATTTACTATATGCATTCAACAAATTTACTTATAAACCACCTATTATGTTCAAAGTGGGAGCATAGGTTATAGTTTATGAGGGAAAAACCTGTCAGTTACCCATAGTTATTACAGTAGTTTTTGTTCACACCTGAGTGAATTATAATATTTATATAAATTTTAAGGTTAAAAATGCAATAACCATTGTAAGAGTTAAGCCAAATTAAGGACAAATGGGTCATTATGTCAAATAACGGAAATGCCATTTATATTTCAAATCAAAATACATTTAACCATGTCCTTGATTTACAAAAGCAGAACAAAATCTTTTGAACCCACTTACTCACTTACTTAACCTTAGTTCATTGTGGCAAATTTCATCTAAACACTCAATCAAATTATTTTTACTTCCATTTTCCATTTCTTTCTAAGACTCTCTAAGCCAATTCTATAGGAATAAGAGGGGGAGTATTAAAATGTGTATACATAATGAAAATCAATACTACAACTTGATAGTTTTGTACCACTCAGACCTTATATACCTGAATTTATATGCTCATCAAATTTTGCAACTTTGACATCTTCATTTGACTAAATTATATTAAATACATGGTCATCTTAAAAGCAGGCAAAAAGCATTTTACATGAGCATTCATTCTTCTCTGGGTCATAACAGATAGTAAAAGAAGGCCATAATAAGAATAACAAAAGTTTTATAAATTGCATAATCTGTATTCCTAAGGCAAAATTTAGTATCATGAAAATATTTATTCATTTATACATGTATAATATGAGTAAAGAATATCCACTTAGTGCTACATGTTATACAGAGATAACCTTGAATTCTTTTATTACTGGCCAATAGAGATAATCTTTTCAAAGACTTCCCAAGCTGGAAAAGCTTTTAGAATAAAATTGATAATTGAACACATGTCCATTAAGTGAGAACCCACTACTGAAGTGAAATCTTTATTTCTTAAAGATTGGCTAGTGAAAAATTTTTTCCCTTCAGTAATTCATGCAACAAGAAGACATGTTTTACATTTAGTATATAAAGATAGATAGATACAGAGATAAATGCAAAGTAGGAAAACTATGGAGTAATAAAAAATAATAACCTTGCATAAAATACTTAAAAGGATCAGGGTGTGTATATGTGTGTGAAGCAAAAATTGATGAGCCATTTTTAGCAAGATATTTTAGTTGTCTTATTTATAATACTTTGGAAATTGAGGTGGCTGTGATTATGGTGCTGATATGTTCTTAGTCTAGTAGCTATCTTTAGAAAAAAGTAGACATAGTTTGCTCATATTATTATTATACATAAAATGTGTTCAGGGACAAAATATTGAAAACACAAATGATACACGTTTGCTTTCTAATGATATGGAATATTTAAGAATTAAAGTAAACTTCCTTTTCTGTTTTGGGGAAAATAGCTAATAGAAAACCTAATGAAAAGAAAATTGTTCAAAGGATAATATATCTGCACATACTCAATGGTATAGAATAAAACTCAATTTCAAATCATGCAGTAAACAAATTAAAATGTATAGATATGCTTTTGATACTTGCAGAAATTGCTATGCTATGAAAAAGTAAATATTGATAAAAGGGAAAATACCATCGGTTTGCTTGAATGTAACCAAAATTGTTATACCTCTAGAAGAATCCTATTAAAAAAAAAAAAGAAAACAAATACAAAGCCAAAATCAAAGATCCTTCCACTATCATAATCACTTAGTCAAAAAACATTTCCACAAAGAAGAATCTATGAAATGGCTTGGTGGCTGGAGTTCTGAGTGGGAGAATTGATGTGTGAATGGTTACAAATAAGGCTCAGATTCTTACCACAAGAAACTTTGGAAGTGATCACTACAGATTGTACAAGGGAAGCAGGAACTGAGAGTAACATTTAAAAGTCAACAAGAAAAATTAGTCTCTCCTATATACATAACAAGATCTGCCTAATGATTAAAGCTAGACATCAATAGCTCCCTGTAATTTTCATGAATTCACCAATGACTAATCCCCATGTTATATAGATAAATCTCAAAATATTCTGCATAACACAATTAAAAAATACTAGAAATAAACTTTTTTCAAAGTACGTTTTTGGTCCATAATAAATTAACAATATTATTGATTTAGACACAACCCCCCCACCAAAAAAGGACAATTCTAAAATGTTTTAATAGATATTACTATGTCAAATATTTAGAACCTTCAAGTGACAAGCAACAAAAGATCTTCCTAACTATATAGAACTTGCAAAGAGATCAATATTTTGTAGGAACAGGAAGGTGTGTATGTCATTCTTGCTAATCTTCAGATTAATGTGTGAGGTTAAAGGATGTTTTAATTAGGTATATAAAGAATTAGTTCTATGTGGTGTTCTTTTCCTTTCTATAATATATGATAGTTCTCTGGGAGCAGGTTTCTTGGGGAGGTTTTCTGGAGGCAGCCTTAGTTTTGTTTCAGATCAATAATCACTTCAAATGCAGCCAGGTGTTAAAGTACTTCTTTATTGTTTCTTCTAAGTTAGCTTTATTACCCAGTTAGCTTTCTTTGGTTCAGAGAGCTCTTGTTGCTAGCTTCCACCTCTCTCTGAATCTTGGTTCTGCCCTACTGCAGATAAGCTTCTCAATTTCCCGAACTGAACTCTCACTCTGTCAGTCTTCTGAAGTGACTTCTAGCTCTAGCTCAACTCCGACTCATGGCTTCTTCTGAACTGACTGACTGACTGAAGCTCTTTTTATACTCTTTTAGAGCTGTAAACTCAGAAGTTGACTCCTCCTCCAAGAATGGGATTATGAGAGGTGTGAATTCGTGAGTCTCACAATGAATACTGACTTGTGAATCTCCCAAAATTGTGAACTAATGTGTGTGAGCCAATGTGTGAACTCTCAAACTCAAGCACACAAGCATTGCTTCCATCAATTCCAGTGAGTTAACACTAGGGTTCTAACAGTTATATCCTAATGATTTTTGCTCCAGGACAGAGATGTGGTTTTGGGATAGAGTGCCAGGCCTAGAGTTAGGAAGATTTGATTTCCATTCCAGCATCTAACTTATATTTTCTGTGTGACCCTCTGCAAATCACTCAATCTCATTTGTCTTAGTTTCCTCATCTTGGAAAAAAATAAATTATCTAAAGAATACACTGGCAAAACACTGCAGCATCTTTGCCAATAAAAACTCAAATAGGTTCATGAAGAGTCAGACATAACTAAAATGGCTAAATAATACCATTTCAAAAATTGTTAATTTTTCTACCTGTGCAGTAATCTGTAGAACATTGAATAAAGATAAATGAGATGATAACTACTTGTCTCAGGATCAGTGACTGTATCAAAAAAATTAAAAGAGCAAAATAAAAGCAATGATGATTAGAAACAGTGGTATACGCGAATAAAGCCATCTAAACAACTGGAAAAACATCAAGTGCTTTTGGATAGTTGAGCGAATATAATAAAGATAATACTCCCTAAATTAATCTATTTATTTAGTGCTATACCAATCAAACTCCCAAGAAACTTTTTTACTGACCTAGAAAAAATAACAACAAAATTCATCTGGAAGAACAAAAGGTCAAAAATTTCAAGGGAATTAATGAAAAAAAGCAAATGAAGGTGGCCTAGCTCTACTAAATCTAAAATGATATTATAAAACAGAGATCATCAAAACCATTTGGTATTGGCTAAGAAATAGACTAGTTAATCATTGGAATAGGTTTGGTTCACAGGACAAAATAATCAGTGACTATAGTAATCCAGTGTTTGACAAAACCAAAAACCCCAGTTTTTCAGATAAGAACTCATTATTTTACAAAAACTGCTGGGAAAATTGGAAACTAGTATGGAAGAAACTAGGCACTGATCCACACCCAACACCATATACCAAGATATTATGATTTAGATATAAAGAATGATATTATAAACAAATTAGAAAAACATAAGATAGTTTACTTCTCAGATCTGTGCAGAAGGAAGGAATTTGTGATCAAAGAAGAACTAGAGATCATTATTTATCACAAAATACATAATTTTAATTATATACCAATCATTTCTTGAAAGTGATTCTAAAATGAAAACTTGCAGGAATATCATAGGAAATTTCCAGAATTTCCAGATCAAAGGAAAATTATTGCATACAGTTGGAAAGAAAATTCAAATATTGTGGAGCATTAGGAGAACTTAACATTTAATTGTTTCCACATTCAATCATTTAAGGCCTTGAAATATAATATTTTGAAAAGCAAAGGAGCTAGTATTATAATCAAGAATAACCTACATAGCAAAACTGTGTATATTCCTTCAAGAAAAAAATTATGTTCAATAAAATAGAGGATTTTAAAGCATTGTTAATGAATGGACCAGAGCTGAAAAGAAGATTTGACTTTCAAAAATAGAATTCCAGACAAGCATAAAGATATAAACAGGAAAGAATAATCATAAGGCATTTGATAAGTTTAAACTGTTTATATTCTTACATGAGAAGATAATATTTGTAACTCCTAAAAATCTTTGTTATTATTATGGCAGTTAAAAGGACAGAAAGCAAAAGTGTGAATTGAAAATGATTGGAAGATATGTTAAAACAAAAAGAATAGGGTTGAAAAAGAGGAATTCGCTGGGAGAAGGGCAAAAGAAGATATAGAATAGGGCAAATTATCTCACACAAGAAACACAAAAGAGTTTTTATACTTAACCGTAATTTAGGAGAAGCAGATAGAAGGCTAATGCCTTGTTCTCATCAGAATTATCTCAAAAAAGTAATGACCCACACTAAGTTGGGTAAGAAAATCTATCTTACTTTTTAGGAAAGTAGAAGGGAGAAAATAAGGGGTGGTTGATAAAAGGAAGGGTAGATTAGGATAGGTAGTAAGGCTAAAACATTTTGAGCTTGTAAAGGTGAGGTGAAAGGCAAAGTGAAAGGAGGAAGAGAGAAACACAGAGAGGGAGAAGATAAAAAAGTACAAGGAAGATGGAGAGAAATACACACTAATCATAATTGTGAAAAATACAATGAATTTCTCTTACATAGGCCTAATTTTTCTAATATACATAGACCTGAGAAAAATTAATAAAAATGATGCATTACTCAATTGATAAAAGGTCAACATCATGAGCAGTCAATTTTCAGATAAAGTAATCAAAGCTATCTATAGTCTTATACAAAAAAAATGCTCTTACTCACTAAAAATTAATAAAAAGGATGCATTACTCAGTTGATAAAAGGTCAACATCATGAGCAGTCAATTTTCAGATAAAGTAATCAAAGCTATCTATAGTCTTATACAAAAAAATGCTCTTACTCACTAAAAATTAATAAAAAGGATGCATTACTCAGCTGATAAAAGGTCAACATCATGAACAGTCAATTTTCAGATAAAGTAATCAAAGCTGTCTATAGTCTTATACAAAAAAAAATAATGCTCTTACTCACTATTGGTTAGAGAAATGCAAATTAAAACAAGGTCTCAGTCCTATCAGATTGCCCAATATGATATGAGGAAATGGGCAAAAAATGTTGAGGAGATATGGGAAAATTGAAACACTAGTGTATTGTTGGTAGAATTATAACTGATTCAACCATTCTAGAGAAGAATTAGGAATTATGCAAGATCGGCTGTAAAACTATACATGCCTTTTGACCTTGAAACACTACTATTTGGTATGTATACCTAACATTAAAAGAAAAGTAAAAGGACTTATGAATATAAAAAATGTATATAGCACCTCTTTTTTTGTTGTGGCAAAGAATTGGGAATTGTAGTGATGTCCATCAATTGGAGTGTGATTGAACAAGTTTTAAAACATGATTATGATGAAATGTGATTTTACTATAAAAAATAATGATCAAAATGCTCCCAGAAAATCCTGGAAAGGCTCAGATGAATGGATGGAAAGTTAAGATAACAGAAGTAGCAGGATATTATACATAGTAATAATACTGTACAATAATAAATTGTGAATAACTTAACTGTTTTTTGCAATAGAAGGACCCAAGACAGTTTTGAAGAATTTTTGATACAAAATCTTATCCATCTTTAGAGAAAGGATAGGAGTCTGAATGCATGCTGAATTATACATATTTAAACTTGTTTTCACTCTTTTTCTTCAAAATAAGAAAATCTTTTACATTACTGTACATGGGAAATTTATGTTGAATTACTTGCACTCTCAAGAAAAAGGAAGTGATGGGAGAGAGGATTTGGAAATCAAAATTTTTAAAAATTAGTGTTAAAATTGGTTTTACATGTAATTGGAGAAAATAAAATAATTAAAAAATATTTCCCTATCCCAACTAAAGCAAAGCATGATAAACCAATTATCATTGTTCTCTTATATTAATAATCAGTTGTTGAATTAAGACCATAATTTTACAACTATTCACTCTCTGAGAGCATTGTAGATGGATGAGATTGTCCATACCATGCCTCTTAATCCTGGGTGATAATTATTGCTTTCGCCTAACTAGAGAACTTTACAAAGAATTTAATCTGAAGTGAATTTTGGCCCATTGTGTTTTACTCAGGGTCAGGCTGGGGGTGAGGGGTCGGGAGGGGAAAAATTCTTAGATTAGATTGCCCAATCCTAGGGTTGTTCTGGAAGTAAATGACATAATCAAAGTTTCATGCCCCAGCTCTTCCTTGAAATATGTCTATCTTTGGAGATGATATTTTCATTAAATGTTAATTAATTGGAGTTGATTGCCATCCTCAAGAACTTCCACTCTTTTAAGGGAATAAAAATATTGAGTGGGTTCTATGAGAGGTCTTTGGCATCCAGAAACATCTCTCAAACTTTTTTTGTCACAACATAGTTTTGATAACAACAATAGCAATACTTATTATTTCTTCTAGAACACTAAAAGTTGCAAAATATTTTGTCCATATTTATTTGAGCTTCAAATCCACCTGTGAGCTTATTGCTATAGGTATTTTATTCCCATTCTATGTGAGGAAACATGTTTAGAGAATTTAAATGACTTTTTCATAGACATACCCTACATGGCAGACGCAGGATTTAACCCAGGACTTCCTGACTCCAAATCAAGAATTTTTTTTCTTATATTGCTCTATCTTAAAGAGAACTTTTAGTTATACATATGAATAACACAAACTATTTGTAGTTGATTCTTTAATTTATTTATCAAATGGTTTTAAAATGAATTTTCTTTCATATTATTGAGGATTTCACTGTACATTATACTTTGGAATGGTTTTTCTCTTGCATTTTCACAAATATTTCTACCATTTCTACTTTTGGTGTCATGACAATTTTTAAAGTATTTTTGTGATATACTGTGCACATCACTAAAAATAAATTTGGGATTTTTTTAGTTATATAACAAAAATGTGTATAGTGGATTCTATCCAATAATTATTCAATCACTGCCAAATAACTATTCACAATAGATTAAGAAAGTTATTTTTTGTATACCATGGGAACTGCCAATTGGCATGGCATAATTCGTTTTTGATAGCCAGCTGTAACCTATGATGCCCTTATCTCTGAAAGGGTTAAGCAGGCATGTTAAATCAGAACTATTTTTGATCTCTTGTCATAGTACATCAACTTGGAAAAATATATCAAAAAAAAAAAAAAAAAAAAAAAAAAAGAGAGTTGTCTTCACCTAACTTATAAGGAAGAAAAAACAAGATCTTACTCCATATACACTTAGGGTATAGCCTAGATATATGTATATTTGTGTATGTTTTGCCTGTATAAATTTACATATGTATGTGTATGTACACATGTGTTCACATTTCATAAACATGTAAAAGCTATGTTTATATAGTTTTCTATGAATACATGTATATAACATAAATCACACATATTGCATGTGTCCTTGAATGATTTTCTTTTGCATTGGTTTCCTAAATTTTGGCCTTTAATTTATACTATTAAATATAATCCTTCTTAACTTATTTTTTAAATCATATTTTAGATTTAGAGCACCCTAACACACCAAAATTTAACAGTATCCATGAAATGCTGGTTGAAATGATATGAGTGATGATTTACATGAAATTTAATATTTTTCAATTCTTGGTGTTCATAAAGTTCATTTCTGCTGTTTTATCGTGTTACAGACATGACTCTGGTTTTTAAAGTCATATAGCTGAGGACATCCATTGGTAGATCCCAATAAATTTTAAAGACTTTCTCCAAGATAGGTTTTATCTATCATCTGAGGGCTTATCTAAAAATATAAGGAGCTGTTTATTACCAGAAAGGCATCAATTGTGCTTTTACAATAACTAATATAATCAAATTCTTCAGTAAGCCATAAAGGTCATTGATATGCATCTACAGATGGAAGAACCATACCTTTTCCACAAACAAATAGCACTTTATGGAGCTTCCTTCATTGTCGATCTTGATTCTCCTCCATTAGTCTTCATCAGATAATGTCTTCCCAGCCAATATATTAAGGATAAGCAACAGTAACTAAATTCCTATTGTACTATATTTATAGCCTTCCATTAAAAACTGAATATTTGGATCCCCCAAAACCATATTTGCCTGGGAAATGATGTAGTTTATTATCATGTACAAATATTGCAATATTTTCTACTTTTTATACAACATAAATATTTTAAATGTCAAAATTAAGAATTTGATTTTTTTCATCTATTAGATGGTCATCTCTGCCATGATTGTCATGTGATTTAAAGGCCATCACCTCAAATGGTTTAAAACTCTTATTTCTACAGACTACTTATATTATTTCAAGTTGTCTGCTTGATGGTTCCAGGCTAGCTCTTAGCCATTTTCAGACTTGATGCCCAGAGAGGATTCTTGGAACATGTAGGCAATCTGTCATTTTATCCTGACATTTCAATTTCTCTCTCAGATTATTCCATCCATTTTAGTCCCATTGCTACTAACCTTGTTAAGGTTAGTATATCCCTTCCTATGGATTCTTGAAATAGTTGTCTTACTGATCTTCACACCTTTAACGTTTCCCCTTACCCTCATAACTCACTTAAAAGGAAAAAATATTATTGGGGTTGACTAAGTATTTTTAGGTCTTTCATGCAGGAGATAGTTTTGTTTTTCCCCAAAGGATCGAATTATAAAGCAATAGGTACAAAAAGACCAAAAAAACTAAAGTAATTTTTTTAGAAAATAGAATTATCTAAAAGTAATGAATTGCTTCTGGGGAAAGAAGTTTTCCCTTACTAGAGGTCTTTAAGAAAAAAAAAAACTGGATAATTATTTTATTTATTTATTTATTTATTTTTATTATGATAACTTTTTATTGACAGAACCCTTGAAAGGGTAATTTTTTACAACATTATCCCTTGCACTCACTTCTGTTCTGATTTTTACCCTCTCTCCATCCACCCTCTCTCCTAGATGGCAAGCAGTCCTATATATGTTGAATATGTCACAGTATATCCTAGATACAATATATGTGTGCAGAACCAAACAGTTCTCTTGTTGCTCAGGGAGAATTGGATTCATAAGGTAAAAATAACCCGGGAAGAAAAACAAAAATTCAAACAGTTTACATTCATTTCCCAGTGTTCTTTCTTTGGGTGTAGCCACTTCTGTCCATCATTGATCAATTGAAACTGAGTTAGGTTTTCTCTTTGTCAAAGAAATCCACTTCCATAAGAATACATCTTCATACAGTATCTTTGTTGAAGTATATAATGATCTCCTGGTTCTGCTCATTTCACTCAGCATCAGTTCATATAAGTCTCTCCAAGCTCTCTGTATTCATCCTGCTGGTCATTTCTTAAAGAACAATAATATTCCATAACATTCATATACCACAATTTATCCAACCATTCTCCAATTGATGGGAATTCATTCATTTTCCATTTTCTAGCCACTACAAACAGGGCTGCCACAAACATTTTGGCACATACAGGTCCCTTTCCCTTCTTTAGTATCTCCTTGGGGTATAAGCCCAGTAGTAGCACTGCTGGATCAAAGGATATGCACAGTTTGATAACTTTTTGGGCATAATTCCAGATTGCTCTCCAGAATGGTTGGATTTGTTCACAACTCCACCAATAATGCATCAGTGTCCCAGTTTTCCTGCATCCCCTCCAACATTGGTTAAGATGACAGGAAAAAATAATGATCAATGTCAGATTGGCTAAGATGACAGGAAAAAATAATGATCAATCTGACAGGTGTGTAGTGGTATCTCAGTTGTCTTAATTTGCATTTCTCGGGATTAATAGTGATTGGAATGCTCTTTCATATGAGTGGTAATAGTTTCAATTTCATCATCTGAAAATTTTCTGTTCATATCCTTTGACCATTTATCAATTGGAGAATGGCATGGTTTCTTATAAATTAGAGTCAATTCTCTACATATTTTGGAAACGAGGCCTTTATCAGAACCTTTAACTGTGAAAATGTTTTCAAAACTGGATAATTATTTATCAAAGATCCTCTATAGGCCAAGAATCCCCTACATGGAGTCCATAAAATTAAAAAAAAAGAAACATTTTGATGACTACATTTCCGTGTATGTTTAATCCTATATATTTCAATTCCACATTTACAATAGTATTCTCAGGTTTGCCTAACATTAGTTAGATTCCAGAAGTGGTCTATGGTACAAAATTTTAAATTTTTGTAAGTTATAGATTAGACTGAAGATATTTTTCCAGTCATAAAATTCTGTGGTGTAATGAGTACTCAATTAATATTTAGAATCATATATCCAATATAGAAGAGCCCTTAAAGAGAAACTGGTTGAATGATTGATTCCCAAGATCACATAGCTGATTAATAACAATGTCTTTACCTCAAGACCAGTAGACACACCATGGTACTCCCCTCTCTCCTTTCTTATTCAAATGACTTTAAAAATTTGACTACTGAATACATAACCATGGCTCCATAATGACTACTACTACACCAACAGTGTCAAACATTGGCCATGAATGCCAGGCTTTTGTAATAGTTCATGAGGAGATCTGATTGGTATTAAGTCCCTCCTCCTCTTTTTTTTAACCTAACTAATCATTTTTTTTTTTTTATTCCCAGACCCATTCTCTCTAGTCTGATGTTTCTTGCCTAAAAAGACCTGGTTTCTCCCTAATTTTATTCTATTATTACTATTTTAACCTGTCCCCTTAATCACAGTTGTTAGCTTAACTTTGCTTTCCATATTTCCAAGAATTTCTACACCCTTGAATAAGCTTGCAGAGTTGATTTCAGCACAGATGTAGATCCTGTCTTATTTAAAGGTATTCTCTTCTTAATACTGTCATTTCTATAAATTTCAGATACGTTTGACAAGGAACAACTATAAATCCATAAACTCATTACCAGTTTAAGTATCACCTGTGCCAGATCATTTTTGTATCAGTTGACAGAAAAATAGCATAGATTATGATCAGACTTGGAATATGAAAGACTCAAGTTAAAATCTCTGTTTCAGACACTTACTTACCTCTATGACCCCGAGCAAGACACATAAATTCAGATGTCATTTTCTATTTATTAGGTACATTTCTATGTTCTTAAAGGAAGGTCTGACCATGTCTCTCTATTGAGCAATAAAGTTCAGTACCTTTCTATTCTTTCTTGGATCAATACAAATTCCTGGTTGACGGCTACTGGCCTTTATAATCTTGTTTTAGCCTACCATTTTCCAATTATTTTGCATTATTTAATTGCAAATATTTTGTTCTAGACAAACTTATCTTCTTGCCAGTCCTCACATACCATACTTCTATCTCTATGCTTTTGTTATTTTATTTATTTTACTTTTACTTATGGAATAAAACTAGATTTTCCTAACATAGTATGTTATACTACTTTTTTGAATATATTTGAATTGTATTTTTTGTATATATTTGTATTGTATATATTTGAATTGAATTATAACATAATTCAAAAATGATTACAAGAAAATACAAATCTATTATGTACAACTTGGTATTTTTTTAAAAAAGATAATAGATAATCTTTTTAAAATAGAAATTGTCATATTATATAAATTCTTTTCTTCCCTGCTCTGCAGGAAACTATGATTAGACACAAATTAGACACTGTGTGTGTATGTATAAGTGTATGTTTGTATATATTTATGTTTGTGTGTGTGTGTATTTGTGTCTGTATGCATCTGTGTATGTATTTAAAATTTCCCATCCCTACACATATTTACATTTATTAGTTCATTCTCTGGATGCAAATAGCATCTTTCTTCATATGTTCTTTGTAGTCAATTTGGATGTTTATAATAGTCAAAATGATTTATTCTAGTCATATATTAATGATAGATCATTCTTAAACTATTACCATATATTACTATATAAAATGTATATACAATATGGAATATATTATGTACAATGTTTTCTTGGTTCTGCTCATTTTTGTTCTTCATTATTTCATGCATGTTTTTCTAAGACCATTGAGCTCATTATTTCTTATAGCACCATAGGATTCCACCACAATCATATATGACAACTTGTTTAGCCATTCGCCAAATTATGGTTTTGTTCATGTTATTGTTCATTGTAGAAATAGATTCCATCCTTATTCATATCTTTTAAAATATCTATTTTTCTTCACAGCTAAGGTCTAATATTACCTCCTAAATATAGTATTTCTGGATTTTCCCTACTTCTAGTACTTTTCCCTCAAAATTACCTATCATCCATTTTGTGTGTTCATATTATATATATATATATATATATATATATATATATGTATATATACACATACATACAAAAAACTATATATATTATATATATATATATATATATATATATATTGTTTTTATACAAGCTCCTTCAGATCACAGACTTTATTTTTTTTAATTTGTATCTCCTGTGCCCAATATCACAATATGCTTAGAAAAGTGACTAAACATATATTTTATCATTGGATAAATATACATCATTCAAAGCATTATGTAGCTTTATTTTTTAACATGTCCAGTGAATGTGGATCTACTACCTCTTCATATAGTCCATTTCTCTTTTGTCTACTTCTAATTTATAAGATTTTTTGTATAATTCCTTTTTTTCCTCTTATACTTTTCATTTTGCTTCTAATTCTTCTTGATATGTTCAAATAGTACATGTAAAAATCTTATATCTATTCTGAGTGTTCTTTCTCCAAAATAACTACTCTGAGTTCTTTTAAATGATTTGTCCCTAAAGCCTTCCATCATAATAATTTCATTCCTCTAGACACTTGAAAATTATTAATATCCTATATAATCTCTATTACATTCTCAAAATTTAACACAGTTCTCTGGATTTGGTCTTATCATGGTATATAAAAACATGTTCCTGGAAACTAGACTTCTAAGTATAGCTAAGGTTTTTAATAGCTTATGGACTATCATATCTTACTATTTATCTAAATTTACCTTTTATTCCACAACTACTACCTTCAAAAATTAGTTAGACATTCTTGTTTTGGGTTGTATTTATGTATAAATGTATGTATATGTATAAATCTTTGCATTTATTCCTACTAGGTTTTACATTAGTATATGATAGTTTGTCAAGAACTTTTGTATCTAAAATCTGATATCCAGTTTCTTCTATATAGAAACTTAGATAAGTGTGTAATTCATACAGTTATCCAAGTCACTGCTTTAGAAAAAGAATAACAAAACTCATACTAAGTACAAATTCTAGAGTATGTTCAAATTGAGTTCCTCAATTTGAGTTAGTGTGCACCAATTAATGATTACTCTTTGAGTTCAGTTCTTTGAAGACTTTTGAATTCTTATAACTATTCATCATCTACTCTGCATCTCTCCACTTTCACATTAGAATTATTCTCCAAGTTAATAGTATAATTATCCTATCATAAAGGTAAATAAGGTGAATCACACATGACCTCTTCTGGATGAAGTCCTGATCTTTTCTGTGAATCACCACTTTTATAGATTGTTCCTCTACATCATATGTGTGTGTGTGTGTGTGTGTGTGTGTGTGGATCTCACCTCTTCTCTTTCTTTTTCTTCCCCTATCCCTTCTGGCTGATTTATCCTCTATAATTTTAATCTTTATTATTGTACCTTCAATGCCACGCCAGTATCAATATGGTTAGTAAATGTTTAGAATTCAAACTTGTGTCTTTTTGTACTTTTGTCATATTTTTGCAAAAAAAACATTATAAGGATTATAGACCTTATGGACTTATATGGAGATATCTTTAATACCTATGATTTGTATAAAATATAAGCAAATCAAATGAGAATAATAGCTATTGTACCTCACAAATAATTCTAAATTTCATATTACTATTCATTGTAATATTCGGTTGTAAGCCCATATGAAGTGAGATGGCACTCAACTGCAAGTATTTTTAATTTAAAATCCATTAACATTCCACATAATTAATTAGAATTTTACACTCCAGTGGCTTGTGGTTCCCTACAGAAAATTGAGCACACAGAATATAATTTGATTTAATTTTTGGTCTAGGTTTAATCTACCTGAAACATTTTTTATATCTCAGGGGAAATTTTAACTGCTTAAAATTTAGTAACTTTTTTCTACTAGAAAAATCAATATGCTATTCTCTTTTTCGTTGGAATTTTTTGGAATTACCTAGAATGTTCTAAGATTTGGGTTATTAAAATCTGACAAAGATGTAGCTCCAAAAATATAAAGTACAAATTGGGATTGCCATTTATGTAAGTAGTACCAGCTGGCTTAAAAATATTCATTTTCTCAGTCCATTTTCACACTTTTTTTAATATGAATAGGAAATGTGATAATTAATATTAAATGTTATCAAAATCATAAATGTATTTAAAATTTACTTTTAAATTATGTATTGAGGAAAAAAAACATTTATTTGGATCTTTGCTTCTGAACTCTCCATCATCACAATGAATATTAACAGATCTGCCAATTATATATTTAAAGATTTCTTGTACATTCTCAGTTTAAATTAATCAGAATGTAAATATTTACCAAAGACTACATACCTGTCATATGTAGTGAGATACAAAGAAAGGCACACATAGTCCCTGTTCTCAAGGCGACTCCATTCTAATGGAGGAGAGAACATTAAAAAAAAATACATGAAAAAAAATACATGTTTCTATATGCATGTAATGTAAAATGGAGATATTTTCAGAGTGATAACACCATTGGTGGTACTGAGGGAAAAGGATAGTATCCTATAATGAGATGAGATTTGAAATGTCTTTTTTTTTTAATAAGTATAAAATCATTTATTGACAAATAGGGCAGGAAACACTCTAAATGGTATAGAAAATGATATTCTTTCATTGAATATATAATCTCTTCTATTATTATATATGCTTTCTTTTAAAAAAAATTTATTATAGCTTTTTATTTACAAGATGCATGGGTAATTTTTCAGCCTTGACAATTGCAAACCCTTTTGTTCCAATTTTTCTCCTCCTTCCCCCCCCACCCAGATGGCAGGTTGGCCAATACATGTTAAATATGTTAAAGTACAAGTTAAATATAATATAAATATACATGCCCATACAGTTATTTTGCTGTACAAAAAGAATCAGACTTTGAAATAGTGTACTATTAGCCTGTGAAGGAAATAAAAAATGCAGGCAGACAACAATAGAAGGATTGGGAATTCTATGTAGTAGTTCATAGTCATCTCCCAGAGTTCTTTCACTGGGTGTAGCTGGTTCAGTTCATTACTGCTCTATTGGAACTGATTTGGTTCATCTCATTGTTGAAGAGGGCCACGTGCATCAGAATTGATCATCATATAGTGTTGTTGTTGAAGTATATAATGATCTTCTGGTCCTGCTCGTTTCACTTAGTATCAGTTCATGTAAGTCTCTTCAGGCTTCTCTGAAATCATTCTGTTGGTCATTTGAAATAAGGCCTAAAAGAAGTCAGAGAAGGAAAAAAAAACAGATAAAGATGGAAAGTATTTCAAAGAATGGGAAAAACAGTGAAAAAACCTATGATTTAAAAGATTTTTGTTGTCCAGATAGTCAATCTATGTTATAGTCTAAATACACAAATATATACATATTCTATATTTATCTATAGAAATAAATATATACATATAGATAAATGAAACATTATACCTTGACAATTCCCTTTTAAAATGACTCATTATAACATGCATCGGATATAACCATGTTTTATAAATGAGTATTACAATTTATTGCATCACATGGCACCTTCTTCCATGCTAGAAAAACTTTGAATGTGATATTGACTATCTATTATTCAAGGCCCAAGTATTAAATATATTTTAGATCATCAACTGTAGGTTGGCCAATTCACAAATTACCTGAAATGGCAACTCATAAAACAAAGTAAAATAGAGAATGGACTCTAAACCTGCATAGCTCCTTGCTCCTGTGGCTGTGATAGTGACAAAGTAGTAGAAAAGAAGGCTAGAGATCACACAATTATAAAATAGCTACAAATTATAGAGTATTAGGCCTTATGTCTAAATCATGTATCTTTTTTGCACTTATATTGATATGTGGTATGGAAATACTGGTCTTTAGTTTCTACCAAGTGTTTTCTAATTTTCCTAGATTTTTTTTTTTTTTTTACAAATAGTTATGTCATGTCTCAAATCTGAACTTTGGAGTTTGACAAATACTCAACACTATGATAATTTGCTACTATTTATTGTGTACCTAATTAACCCATACATCCATTGCTCCATTTCTTAGCCAGGATCAAACTATTTTAATAATAACTGATAATACCAATTTATATTGTAAGATCAGGCCAATTTTCATATATATATATATATATATTTTTCCTGTTTGTGTGTGTGTGTATATGTGTGTGTGTGCATAAATTTCCTAATGAGGATAAACTAAAAGCTTTCTAAATAATGTTAGAGATAAAGCAAAGATGCCAATTAACAACATCATTATTCAATATTTTTCTTGAAATGGTAGCTACAATGAAGCAATAAAAAATAACGTACAGCAATAAGATATGAAAAACACATTGAAGGAATTAAAATGGGCAATAAATAAACAACTATTTCTTTTTGCGGATATGAAAGTATACTTATAAAATCCTAGAGAATAAACAATAATAAAAAATTTGAAATAACTAACATTTTCATCAAAGTTGGACATAAAATAAATCCCCATAAATCATAAGCATATTTATATATTGCCAAAAAAGTCCAGCAGAAAGAGAAATTCCACTTTAAACAAGTGTAGATAACATAAACTGCTTTGGAGTCTACTTATCAATACAATCCTAAGAACTATATGGATACAATTTAAAAACAGATTTTAAATAAATAAAGTCAAATCTAAACAACAGGAATTATTTTAATTGCTCACAGGTAAGCCAAATCATTGCAATAAAAATGACACTTCTTAGTAAATTAATTTACTTATTCAGTATCATGCCAATCAAACTACTAAGGTTATTTTAGAGCACTTAAAAAAAGTCAAATTAATGTGAAAGAATAAAGGGTCAAGAATAACAAAATAATATTTGATATATCATATTTAGAGATATTGGAAGAATTTAGGACCAAACAAGAGATGGAAATCATTACAGGATTAAAAATGAATAATTTTGATTACATCAAATTTAAAGAGTTGCACAAACCAAATTAATGCAGTGAAAATTAGAAGGAAACAAGAAAGAAAGAACAATTATATCTAGTTTCCATAATAAATGCTTTCTTTCTCAAATATATATAGAAAAAGTAAAATTTAAAAGAATGCAAGTCATTTTCCAATTGATGAATGATCAAAAGTTATTAACAAGCAGTTTTTAGAAGAATAAATCAAAGCATTCTATATATGCAAAATGTTCTAAATCATTATTGATAAAAAAAATAAAAATTAAAACATTCTGAGGTACCAATTCCCACTTATTAGATTGTGTAATGTGACCCAAAAAAGATGACAAATTCTGGAAGGGATTTGGAAAAATTGGTTCAAAGATATACTCTTGGTGAAATTATGAACTTATCCAACTATTCAAGAAACCAAAGTGGACTTATACATAAAGGGTTTAAACACTGTATATAACCTTTAGCTCAGCAATACATATATGCACACACACACACACACATATAACATATCATTACAAAGATTTGGATATTGGTGTGATATCTATCAATTGAGAAATAATAAAACAATCTTTTGCATGCAATCTTGATATGGAACATTGTGCAGCTAGATGGACAGTGAACAGAATTATCAGCCATAGAGTCAGGAAAAAAAAATCTAGCCTCACACATTTGCTAGTTGTGTGATCCTAGGCATACAATTTAATTATTTTTCTCCATTTCCTTTTCTGCAAAATGAAATGGAAAATGTCAAATCACTGCAGTATCTTGTCAAGAAAATCTCAATTGAGGTCACAAAGACTCAATTGAGTCACATTTCATTACTGAAATGATTGAATAACAGCAACTATTGTGATATAAGAAATAGTGAGCAGAATGGTTGCAGAAACCAAGAGTCTCCTGGTGAGACTCATGTGAATTGATGCAAATTGAAGAAGCAGAATCAGGAAAATGTTGTACACTATAACACTAATATTGTACAATGGTCATCCGTGTGTATCTTAGCTGTTATCAGAAATCTAATGATCCATGGCAATTTTGAGGAGCATATGTTGAAAAATACAATTTTTCCCTACAGAGAAACCTACAGAGAAAGAACTGATAAATATGAATACAGGCCAACTTTATTTTGTCTTCATTTTTAGTCTGTAATTTTGTAAAATGATTAATATAGAAATAAATTTTACAGAACTACACAAGTATAATGTAATTGAATTGTTTTGTTGTTTTTTCCCTCCTTAAAGAATAGAGTATAAAGGGAGGAAAGAAATTTGAAAATGCAAATTAAGTATATATATATATATGTATGTATGAATAATTTTTAAGTAATTAAGAAAAATAATTTTAAAATATGTAATCTAGACTTATATAATTCATATACAAATTGAAGAATTCTTATATTTACATTTAAGAAATCAGAATTAACAATATTTAGCTAAGTAAAAAGTATGAGATAATGATTAGAAAAGTTCTGGTAGTTTTAGCAGACTACAATCTCAGTGGGTCAGTGGTGTGATATGTTTGCCCAAAAAGTGAATTTTTTAGTACTAACCCTAGGTAATACTTGGTGATAGCCTGGAAGGTTATCAAGATATACATATACATATATATATATATATGTATATATAAATAAAATTAAGCATATCCTTCAGGATTTTTGTGAGGCTCAGATGAAAATAAAAAGTGAACCACTTAATACAGCACCTCCCATGTAATAATTAATTCTTATTTAAAGAAAAAACACCAAAGTAGTTCTACATATTAATGTTTCATTAACATACATAAAACACTATACACACAATATACATATTATTTATGTATGTAAGATTATTTGTTAAATATAGTCATATTTCAAGACAAAACATTTTAATATCTTCAAAATTTTATTTATGTCATTATCTCAGTTTTAAAATTCTTAGTAAAAAATGTACACAAAGCCTGGATAAAAGAACATATATTGCTCAGCAAAAATAATATAAGGGAAGTTGTAAAAAGACAAGTTTCCAAAAGTGAATCATTAAATTATGTCATTATGTGAATATGCTAATAATGAAGAGCAAAAGTTATACTGTTTGAATAAAATAAAACATTTTAATGAGGTGATTAATTTTTTCCTACAAATTTTCTTAAACACTATGTAGTTTTACAATAAAAAACTATCGCCCATGATATATGTCTTTTCATTAGAAATATTATAATGAAAATGACAATTAACTTTTAATGCATTCATTAGCAAAATTGAATATTGAAAAACTAATAAGGCAAACTAATTTTAAAATAGTATCTATTATTAGCATTATACATGTTGGAAAGGAAATTTATAAAAATGAATTATAATGTAAAAACTCTATTAAGAAACTTATACAATGTGATAAATTATTCACTTCTCTTTTGATTTCTTCCCTCTAGTGGTATAAATAGGTGTTACCTCACAATAGATTCCATGACAAATAAGTCTTAAAATTCAGGAATAAACCAGAAGCTAATGCTTATCACTAGCCACTCACCCTAACTTGCTGAACCTAATTTCAGATACCCAAAAATCAATATAGTAGAACAGTATAAGACTCCCTAAAGACAAATGATCTGTTCTATAGACAAAGGTAAACCATAGATCTCTTTCAGGGAGTAGACTTGAAAAAGAAAGGGAATAACAACCATTGATCATATAGGATAATGCTAGCATCCCTCATCCATTTTTAAAAAAACTAATTCACTGTGTCAATGTTGAGAATCACAGGTCTAGGAAAAAATTTTCTAGTTCTTTAGTAGGGAATTAGTATATTAAACAATGACAAGAAAAATATAAGGCTTTCAACATTTTCTTGGAGTTTATATGTAATAATATTGAAATCAATTTGATTTTATCCAATTTCAAAGACATTTATTTATTGATTTACTAATTACTATTTACTAATCAGTTACAAAATACAAGAAACTTTGTATCAAGAGAAACAAGAATTAAAACATAATACATTAGTTTAAAAACAATAATTGACATTTATATTGAATGACAAAACAAATTTCTTGTTCAAATTGTAAGATTTAATTGGAGTTGTATTTTAATTTTTTCAAATCCATAGCAGAAATCATATATAAAACTCATACAAAACAGGATATATAAAAATTTATCCAACTCCATGGTGTCTATGAATAAAATATATCTCCTATATAAAGGATTTTCAATTGTGATTCAGATCAGATTTCGAGTCCCAATCTGACAAATGGACAACTGTCTAGGTGATTTTCATATTATCATCCACATTAAATATAATCCAACAAGAATATAAGTTGTTACATAATCTTATTCTGCAATAATGTGTTTTTTATCTTTTTAATGCATTAGTTATTATTTTTAATTTTTCTTTCTAAATTTTGAGTTCTAAGTTTTTTTCCTCCTATTTTGCTCATACGTGGTGAAAATACAAGCAATATCAATTATATATATATATATATATATATATATATAATCTTTTTTTTTAAAAATCTTAATAGCCTTTTATTTACAGGTTATATGTATGGGTAACTTTACAGCATTGGCAATTGCCAAACCTCTTGTTCCAATTTTTCCCCTTCTTCCCCCCACCTCCTCCCCCAGATGGCAGGATGACCAGTAGATGTTAAATTATATATATAATCATACAAAGCATATTTCCACATTTCAAAAAAAGCAAAGAATAAATAAAGTGAGAAAACTATACTTCAATTTACATTCGGAGTTCATCAGTTCTCCATTTTGAATCAATGTGTTTATGAGAATAGACACATCTCATATACTTGGATCAATATTACAACATTATTCTTATGATGTACAATGATCTCCCAGTTTTTCCTCACTGTGTATGGCATAAGTTCACAGAGGTCTGGCCATTCATATAATTGCTTATCATTTCCCACAATAAGTTGCCAACAGTTACTGAGCCATTTTCTTTCTTTTGTTTGTTTTTGTTTTGTTTTTATTAAAGCTTTTTAATTTTCAAAAAACTGCAAGGATGATTTTTTTGACATTAACCCTTGCAAAATCTTGTGTTCCAATTCTTCTCGCTTTATTCCCACCACTCCCCTAGATAGCAAGTAATCCAATATGTGTTAAACATGGTAAAATATGTGTTGACTCCAAAGAGATCTTAAAGAAGGGAAAGGGACCTGTATGTGTCAAAATGTTTGTGGCATCCCTGTTTGCAGTGGCTAGAAGCTGGAAAATGAATGGATTCCCATCAATTGGAAAATGGTTGAGTAAATTGTGGTATATGAATGTTATGGAATATTATTGTTCTGTAAGAAATGATCAGCAGGATGAATACAGAGAGGATTGGCAAGACTTGCATGAACTGATGCTGAGTGAAATGAGCAGAACCAGGAGATCATTATATACCTCAACAACGATACTATATGAGGATGTATTCTGATGGAAGTGGATTTCTTCGACAAAGAGAAGATCTAACTCAGTTTCAATTGATCAAGGATGGACAGAAGCAGGACACCCAAAAAAAGAGCACTGGGAAATGAATGTAAACTGTTTGCATTTTTGTTTTTCTTCCTGGGTTATTTATACCTTCTGAATCCAATTCTCCCTGAGCAACAAGAGAACTGTTCAGTTCTGAACACATATATTGTATCTAAGATATACTGTAACCAATTTAACATGTATAGGACTGCTTGCCATCTGGGGGAGGGGGAGGGAGGGAAAAAATCGGAACAGAATTGAGTGCAAGGGATAATGATGTAAAAAATTACCCTGGCATAGGTTCTGTCAAAAAAAGTTATTAAAAATAAAAATAAAAAATATGTCTTGAATCCAATATATGCATACATATTTATAAAATTATAATGCTGCACAAGAAGAATCAAATCAAAAATGGAAAAAAATGAGAATGAAAATAAAATGCAAACATTAATAAAAAGAATGATAATGTTATGTTGTGATCCACAATCAGTTCCCGCACTCTTCTCTCTGAGTGCAGATGTCACTCTTCACCACAAGATCATTGGGACTGGTCTGAATAATCTCATTGTTGCAAAGAGCCACATCCATCAGAATTTGTCATCATATCATCTTGTTGCCATGTATGATGACTTCGTAGTTCTGCTCATTTTACTTAATATCAGTTAAGTTTCTCCAAGGCTCTCTAAAATCATCCTGTTGGTCATTTCTTATAGAACAATAATATTGTATAACATTCACATGCCATAACTTATTTACACAAGTGATGGGCATCCATTCAGTTTCCAATTTCTTGCCAAGATAAAAAGGGCTGCCACAAACATTATTGCACATACAGGTCCTTTTCCCTTATTTAAGATCTCTTTGGGATATAAGCCCAGTAGTACTACTCCTGGATCAGAAGGTATGCACAGTTTGATAATTTTTTGAGCATAGTTCCAAATTGCTCTCCAGAATGGATGGATGTATTCCCAACTCCACCAACAATGTATCAGTATCCCAATTTTCCCCAAATCCCCTCCAATATTCAGCATTATCTTTTCCTGTCATCCTAGCCAATCTGAAATGTGGGTAGTGGTATCTCAGGGTTGTCTTAATTTGCATTTCTCTGATCAATAATAACTTGGAGAATCTTTTCATATGACTAGAAATAGTTTCAATTTCTTCACCTGAAAATTGTCTATTTATAACTTTTGACCATTTGTCAATTGTAGAACAGCTTGAATTCTTGTAAATTTGAGTTAAATCTCTAAACATTTTTTAGAAATGAGACCTTTATCAGAACCTTTGTAAAATTGTTTTCTCAGTTTATTGCTTCTCTTCTAATATTGTCTGCATTATTTTCTTTGCACAAAATCTTTTTGACTTTATATAACGAAAATTTTCTTTCTTCAATAATTATTTTCAGTTCTTTTTTGATCACAAATTCCTTCCTTTTCCACAAATTTGAGAGGTAAACTATCTTATATTCTTCTAATTTGTTCATAATATCACTCTTTATGCCTAAATCATAAACCCATTTCAACCTTATCTTGGTATAGAGCATTAGATGTGGGTCAATGCCTAGTTTCTGCCATACTAGTTTCCAAATATCCCAGGACTTTTTGTCAAATACTGAGGTTTTTTATCACAAAAGCTGGGGTTTTGGGATTTGTCAATTACTAGATTATTATAGTTATTACCTATTTTGTCCTTTGAACCTAAACTATTCCACTGATCAACTACTCTATTTCTTAGAAAGTACCAAATGGTTATGATGATTACTATTTTGTAATATAGTTTTAGATCTGGCACAGCTAGCCCACTTTAATTTGCAATTTTTAAAAAATTAATTGCCTTGAAATTCTTGCTTTTATTATTTATTATATAGATATATATATATATATATATATATATATATATAGTTATACTTTGCTATTATTTTTCTAGATCTGTAAAATATTTTTTGGTAGTTTGATATGGCACTGAATAAGTACATTAATTTTGGTAGCATTCCCATTTTCATTATATTTGCTCAGCTTACATGAGTGCTTGATATTTTTTCCATTTGATTCGATGTAACTTTAATTGTGTGGTAAGTGTTTTGTAGTTTTGCTCATATAGTTCCTGACTTTCCTTTGGCAGATAGATTCCCAAATATTTTATACTATTGATATTTATTTTAAATGGAATTTCTCTTTGTATTTCTTGCTGTTGGATTTTCTTAGTGATGTGTAAAAATTCTGAGGATTTATGTGGGTTTATTTTGTATCCTGCAACTTTGATAAAGTTGTAGATTATTTCTAATAGCTTTTTATTAGACTCTCTGGGGTTCTCTAAGTTATATCATCTGCAAAGAGAAATAATTTGGTTTCCTCATTAATTACTCTAATTTCTTTAATTTCTTTCTCAATTCTTATTGTCAAAGCTAGCATTTCTAATACAATGTTGAATAGTCATGGTGATAGTGGGCAACCTTGTTTCACTCCTGATCTTACTGGGAATGATTCCAGTTCATCTCTATTGCATATGATGCTTACTGATGGTTTTAAATAGATGCTCCTGATTATAAGGAAAAGTCTATTTATTCCTATACTCTCTAGTGTTTTTAATAGGAATGGGTGTTAAATTTTTATCAAATGTTTTTTCTGCATTATCATATAGTTTTTGTTAATTTGTTTATTGATATAGTCAATTATGCTAATAGTTTTCCTAATATTGAACCAGCCCTGCATTCCTGGTATAAATCCTACTTCGTCATGGTGTATTATCCTGGAGATGATTTTCTGTAATCTTTTTTGCTAGTATTTTATTTAACATTTTTTGCATCAATCTTTATTAGGCGGATTGGTCTATAATTTTCTTTCTCTGTTTTTATCCTAACTGGTTTAGGTATCAGTATCATGTCTATATTATATTTTTTTTTTTTTTTTTAATAGCCTTTAATTTACAGGATATATACATGGGTAACTTTAACATTAAAATTCCAAACCTCTTGTTCCAATTTTTTCCTCTTCCCCACCCCTAAATGGGGATGACCAGTGATGTTAAATATATTAAAATATAACAGATACACAATAATATACATAAAAACATTTTTTTTACAAAAAATCAGACTCTGAATTATTGTACAATTAGCTTGTGAAAAATCAAAGATGGGTGTGCATAAATATAGGGACTGGGAATTCAATGTAATGGTTTTGTCATCTCCCAAGTTCTTTTCTGGGTATAGCTAGTTCAGTTCATTACTGCTCCATTAGAAATGATTTGGTTGATCTCGTTGTGGGGATGGCCTGATCCATCGGACTGGTATCATCTAGTTTTTGTTGAAGTATATAATGATCTCCTGGTCCTGCTCATTTCCTTACATCGTTCGTGTAAGTCTCCAGGCCTTTCTGGGAAATCATCCTGTTGGTCATTTCTTGAACGTAATATTCCATAATTTTATATACCACAATTTATTCAGCCATTCTCCAACGATGGACATCCATTCAGTTTCCAGTTTCTAGCCACTACAAAAGGGCTACAAACATTCGTGCACTACGGGTCCCTTTTCCCTTTTTTATAATCTCTTTGGGATATAATCCCAGTAGTAACACTCTGGATCAAATATGCAAGTTTGATAATTTTTGACATGTTCAAACTACTTCCAAAATGGTTGGATTCCTTCACAACTCCACCAACAAAACATCACTGTCCCAGTTTTCCCGCATCCCCTCAACCTCATCATTATTTTTTCCTGTCATCTTAGCCAATCTGACAGGTGTTGGTATCTTAGAGTTGTCTTAATTTGCATTTCTCTGATTAATAATGACGGACTCTTTTCATATGACTAGAAATGTTTAATTTCTTCATCTAGTTGTCTGTTCATATCCGACCATTTTCAATTGGAGAATGGCGATTTTTTATAAATTAGAGTTAATTCTTATATATTTTGGAAATGAGGCCTTTATCAGAACCTTTGACTGTAAAAATTTTTCCCAGTTTATTGCTTCCCTTCTAATCTTGTCTGCATTAGTTTTGTTTGTCAAAAACTTTTCTTTGGTTTAATAATCAAATTTTCTATTTTGTGATCAGTAATGATCTCTAGTTCTCTTTGGTCATAAAAACCTTCCCTTCCACGGTCTGTGGGGTAAACTATCCTATTTCCTTATTTATTAATAATTTCATTCTTTATCCTAGGTCATGAACCCATTTTGACCTTATCTTTTCGGCGTTAAGTATGGATCAAGCCTAGTTTCTGCCAATTGTTTCATTTTCCCACAATTTTATCAAACAGTAGTTCTTATCCCAAAAGTGGGATCTTTGGGTTTGTCAAAACTAGGTTGTATATTTGTTGACTGTTTTTCCTGAACCTAATCTATTCCACTGATCAACTAATCTATTCCTTAGAATAAAATGTTTTGGTAACTGCTGCTCTATGTATAGTTTTAGATCTGTTTTGCTAAACCATCATTTGATTTTTTTTTATTAATTCCCTTGAAATTCTTGACCTTTTTGTTTTTCCATATGAACTTTTTGTTATTTTTCTAGGTCATTAAAATAGTTTTTAAGTCTGATTGGTATGCCTAAATAAATAGATTAGTTTAGGTAATTGTCATTTTATTATATTTGCTCGCCCTATCAAGGCATTTAATATTTTCAATTGGTTAGATCAGACTTAATTTTGGAAAAGTGGTCTGTAATTTTGCTCAAAAGTTCTGATTTTCCCTTGGCAGATAGATTCCTAAATATTTTATATTATCAGTAGTTACTTTAAATGGAATTTCTTTTGTAACTCTGACTGTTGGATTTTTAGTGATATATAAGAATGCTGTACTTATGTGGGTTTATTTTATAAAGAACTTTTAAAGTTGGGATTATTTCTAATAACTTTTGCGAATCTCTGGGGTTCTCTAATATACCATCATGTCATCGGCAAAAGAGGATAATTTGCTTCCTCATTGCCCTATTCTTTTCCTTTTAATCTTTTCTCAGCTCTTATTGCTATAGCTCCCGTTTCTAATCAATATTAAATAGTAAGGTGATGTGGGGCAACCTTGTTTCCTCCAGATCTTTTAATGGTTGCAGTTTGTCCCATTACATAGATGTTACTGATGGTTTTAAATAGATGCTGCTTTGATTATTTTAAGGAAAAAGTCCATTTTTCCATCTCTCAAGTTTTTAAAGGAATGGATGTTGGATTTTATCAAATGCTTTTCTGCATCTTTGGATGATCATTGGTTTTTTAATTTGTTATTGACAGGAATTATATTGATAGTTTTCTAATAGAACCAGCCCTGCATTCCTGGTATAAAATTCCTACTTGATCATAGTGTATTATCTTGGGATGATTTTCTGTAGTCTTTTTGCTAATTCTTTTTAAGTTTTAGCATCAATATTCATTGGAGATTGGTCTATAATTTTTCTTTCTCTGTTTTCACCTACCTGGTTTCGGTATCAATTACCATGTCTGTGTCATAGAAGGAATTTGGTAGGACTCCTTCATTCCCTATTTTTATCAAATAATTTATATAGCATTGGGGAATTGTTTTTAAATGTTTGGAAAACACATTAAATCCATCTGGTCCTGGGGTTTTTTCTTAGGGAGTTGTTTAATTGCCTGTTCTTTTCTTTTCTGAAATGGGACTATTCAAAATTTACTTCTTCCCTCTTTAGTCTGGGAAGTCTGTATTTTTGGATACCATCCATTTCCCTTAGGTTATCAAATTTTTGGCATAAAAAGTTAGCAAAATAACTCTTATTATTTCTTAATTTCTCTTCATTGGTGGAAGTTCTCCCTTTTCATTTTTAAGACTACTAATTTCATTTTCCTCCCTCCTTTTTCTAATCAGATTTACTAAACATCTATTTTATTGGCTTTTTTCATAGAACCAATTTAGTTTTATTAATTAGTTCAATAGTTTTTTTTCTTTCAATATTTTTAATTTCTCCTTTTAATTTTAAATTTCCAATTTAGTATTTTTGATTGGGGTTTTAATTTGGATTTTTTAGTTTTTTATTGCAAGCCCAATTCATTAATCTTTTCTTTCTTGTTTTATTCAAGTAAGCCTCTAAGGATATAAAATTCCCTTTATTACCGCTTTGGCTGCATCCCCAAATTTTTGGTATGATTCTCATCATTGTATTATCTTAGTGAAATTAAAATTGTATCTATAATTTTTTACCCAATCATTCTTTAAGATAGTTTTTTAGTTTCC
Source organism: Sarcophilus harrisii (assembly GCF_902635505.1). Classification (NCBI taxonomy): domain Eukaryota; kingdom Metazoa; phylum Chordata; class Mammalia; order Dasyuromorphia; family Dasyuridae; genus Sarcophilus; species Sarcophilus harrisii. The sequence continues at coordinate 69,701,020 of NC_045427.1, forward strand.
AATTACTTTTTGGTTATTTCCCCAACTTCTTGTTGAATGTAGTTTTTATTGCATCATGATCTAAAAGAAAGCATTTATATTTCCTTTCTTGCATTTTTAATTTGGGGTCTTTATGTCCTAATATTGGTCAATTTTGAATAGGTTCCATAATTTGCTGAGAAAGAAATATTCTTTTCTATCCCATTCAATTTTCCAAAGATCCAACATACCTAATTTTTTCTAATATTATATTTTTCCTTTAATTTCTTTCTTATTTGTTTTGTGGTTTGATTTGTCTAATTCAGGTGCAAGGTTGGAATCTCCTACTATTACAGTTTTTTTTATTTCTTTTTGACTCTCTTTAACTTTCCTTTTAGGGCTGAGGCCAACCACTTGGTGCATATTGTTTAATATTGATATTCTTCGTTGTTTTGCTACCCTTTGAGGATGTGTTTCCTTCCTTATCTCTTTTAATTAGATCAATTTTTCTTTTGCTTGATCTGAGATAAGGATGGCTCCCTTTTGACTTCACCTGAGCAAATAGATTTTGCTCCACCTTTTTCCTTTCTCTATTTTCCCCCTGCTTTAAATGTGTTTTTGTAAAAACATATTGTAGGGTTCTGACTTTTATCCAGTCTGCTATCCCTCCTCTTTATGGGGAGTTCATCCCATTCACATTTACGGTTAGAATTACTAAATCTGTATTTCCTGCCATCCTAAAACCCCAGATTGTCTTTACTTATTCTTGCCCCCCAACCCTCTTTTCCCCTTTTTAAACTTTTCCCCTTTGTTCCACGATCTTTCCTCTTTATAATCCCTCCCTCCCCCCGGTTTTCCCCCCTTCCTTCCCCCTTACTCTTTTCTTTCCTTTTCCTTCCCTTTTTTAAAGGGAAAAAAGAATTTTTTTAAAACAAATTCAAATTTATTTTTCCTTTGGCCAACTCTTGGGAGTAAATTCAACAATGTTTTTCTTTTCCCCAATTGGATAGTTTCCCTTAGCCTCTTTTGGATGTGGTTTCCCTTTTTTATCCCTCCTTCCCACCTTATTCGCCTCTCCTTTTAATCTACTTTCCTTTTTGTGTTATTAAATTTTTCAAATTTTTCATGTATTTTTTGATATCCCCAAAATCTTCTCAAAGTTATTTTTTCCTTTTTTCTCTCTTGATTCTATTCTTGGGAATCAAATTTTTGTTTAGTTCGGTTTTTTTCTTCGAAACAATAATTCATTTTTTTCATTCCCATCTTCTTTGGGAAAAAATTCAGTTTTAGTGGGTTTTTTTTGGTGCTCCAAATTCTTGTGTTTCAATTCATATTAGGCCCTTTTTCCAAAATTAAGGACCAACTTTATCCTTTTAATGGCATGGTTTTAAATGGTTTTTTTGGCTGTTGAAAATTTTTTCCTTAACTATTTTGAAATTTTCCCCCAAATTCCTTGGGGTTTTTTATTTTTTTCTTTCAAATTTCATGAATTCTTTAATTTTTTTCCCTTCATTCTATTCTCTGGGATTTTTTATTTTTTTAAAATGTTCTGGCTCTTTTTTTTCATCAATTTCGGAAGGGTCCAATTCCTCAATTATCTCTCCTAACTTTTAAGTCTGGGCATTTTAAAGGAAATTATGGTTTTTCGTTTGTATTTTTTGGTTTGTGACTGTTTTCTGCTAACTCATTGTTCTTTTTCATTTAATTTTTAAAAAGTTATTTTCTTCTTAGCTTTTTACCTTTCTGAAGCAATTGGTTTTGAAGTATTGGGGGTCTGTGGAATTTTTTTCCTTTCCAAAGGGAATTATTTTCCAATTCCAGATCCTCTTTCTTGGATTCTTTGCTTTTCAAATTCACAAACCACTTTTAGTGATTTTTTTTCAACCACAACCTTTTCCTAGTTTTTTTATTTTTCAATTCCCAAATTTGCCCCCCTTCCTGGGAATTTTTTCCAATCTTTCAGGGAAAGTTGTTGCTCCTTGCTTTCTTTTCCTTTCCCCTTTTATCTTCAACTCTCTTTGGGACTTTTTGGCCCAAAACTTTTTAAGGAGGGACGCGAGATTTTTTTTGGGGCCCGGGTGAGTTTTTTGTTCTTTTCTTTTATCTTTACGAAATTTTGGGTTTAAAGGGGCCAGCCAAAAGAAAACCCCTTTTAAATTTTTTGAGGCCCTTCCCCGGAATATTAACCCAATTTTGATAAAGAGGGGGGGGTGGGAAAAGGGAGGGGCCTTTTTTAAAAAAGGGACGCCCCTGGTGTCTTCCCCTCCGGCCCATCTTTGGCCCCCGGGCCCCCCTCAAATTTGGGGTCCTTAATTAAAAATAAAGGGGTTTTTTGGGTTTAAAGAAAATTTTTCCCCTCCCTTTAAAATTTTCCCAAAATTTTTCTTTTTTTCCAAAAAAATAGGGGTTTATTATAAAGGGGAAAAAATTTGGTTTTATTTGTTCTTTAATTTGGGTTTGTTAGGAATTTTTCCCAACAAATGTTTTAAAAAATTTTTTCCCAAAATCCCTGGTAACTGGAAATTTTTTCTAGTGAGTTGATTAATAACTTGTTCCATTTTTTTTTTCAAAAATGGAACTGTTTAACCAATTTACTTCTTTCTCTCAATCTGGGCAAGCTATATTTTTGAAGGTATCCATCTACTTCATTTAAGTTATCAAATTTATTGGCATAAAATTGGGCAAAGTAACTCCTAATTATTGCTCTAATTTCCTCTTTATTAGTGACAAGTTCTCCCTTTTCATTTTTAAGACTAACAATTTGATTTTCCTCTTTCCTTTTTCTAATCAAATATACCAAGAGGTCATCTAGTTTGTTGATTTTTTCATAGAACCAACTCTTAGGTTTGTTTATTAATTTAATAGTTTTGTTTTGTTTTTACTTTCAGTTTTAGTTTTTGATTGGGGGTTTTAATTTGCTCTTTTTCTAGCTTTTTTAGTTGCAAGCCTGTTTCATTGATTTTCTTTTTCTTTATTTTATGCAAGTAGGGCTCTAGAGATATAAAATTTTTACTTAATACCACTTTGGCTACATCTCACAAATTTTGGCACGATATATCATTATTGTCATGCACATGAAATTATTCATTGTATATATTATTTGCTTTTTCACCCAATCATTGTTTAGTATGAAATTATATAGTTTTTAATTACTTTTTGGTCTATTTCCCCCTGGACTTTTATTGAATGTAATTTTTATTGCATTTGTGATTAAAAAGGATGCATTTACTATTTCTGCCTTTCTGCATTTGAATTTGAGGTCTTTATGTCCTACTATATGGTCAGTTTATCTATATGTTTCATGAACTGCAGAAAAAAAAAGTGTAATCCTTTCTGTCTCCATTAAGTTTTCTCCAAACATCTATCATAGCCAATTTTTCTAGTGTTATTTATCTCTTTAACTTCTTTCTTATTTATTTTGTGGTTTGATTTATCTAATTCTGAGAGTGCAACATTGAGATCTCCCACTATTATTGTTTTGCTGTCTATTTCTTCTTGCAGCTCTCTTAACTTCTTTAGGAATTTAGATGCTACACCACTTGATGCATATATGTTTACTATTGATATTGCTTCATTGTCTATGATTCCCTTTAGCAAGAGATAGTTTCCTTTCTTATCTCTTTTAATTAGATCAAATTTTGCGTTTGCTTGATTTGAGATCAGGATGGTCACCCCTGCTTTTTTGATTTCACCTGAGGCATAGTAGATTCTGCTCCAGCCTTTTATCTTTACTCTGTATGCAGAGATGTGTAAACACATGAAGTGTGTTTCCTGTAAACAGTATATTGTAGATTTCTGACTTTTAATCCAGTCTGCTATCTGACTCAACTTTACGGCGGAGTTTACCCCATTCACATTTATGGTTAAAATTACTAATTCTGTATTTCCTGCCATCTTGCTAACCCCAAATTATTCTTTTTTCTTCCTTTCCCCTTTACTCCCCTCCCCAGTATTAAACTTGTGAGCACCATTTGCCTCAGGCAAACCTCCCTCTTTAGCATCCCTCCCCCCCTTAGAGTCCCTCCATTTTTCTTAAACTGAATTTCAATAAATTACAATAAATTCAATAAATTACAATTTCTGAATTCCTTTCTATTTAGCCTACTTATTCCTTTTTTGTTTTTCCCCTCCAACTTTTCAATGAGGTGGGAGAAGTTTCTCTGAAAATCAAATATGTCTAATAATTTCCCTTTGAGCCAATTCTGATAAGAGTAAGATTCACACTATGTTCAATCCCCCTCTTTTCTTTCCTTCAGTAGATTTCCTTTGCCTCTTTGTGAGATATAATACCGCTACTTTTCCCTTTTTCTGGTACAATTTCCTTTCCACCTGTAGATTCTTTTTTATGTTATAACAGTAAAACCAAATTATTCATGTACTCTTTATGTATACTGATACTGATAACAGAAATATAATTCCCAAGATTTCTTTTTTCCTTTTTATGTTTCTCTTGAGTCCTATATTTGGAAATCAAACTTTTTGTTTAATTCTGTTTTTTTTTTTTTTTTTTGTTTTTTTTTTTTTTTTGTCAGAAATAGGTGGGATTCACCTATTTCATTGAATGTCCATCTTCTTTCCTGGAAGAAAATGCTCAGTTTGTTTGGGTAAGTTTTTCTTGACTGCATAACAAGTTCCTTAGCCTTTCCGAATATCACATTCCAAGCCCTTTGATTCTTTAATGTGGAAGCTGCTAGATTCTGAGTAATCCTTATTGTGGTTCCTCTGTATTTGAATTGTTTTTTTTTTGTTTGTTTGTTTGTTTGTTTGTTTTGTTTTTCCTAGCTGCTTTTGTAGTATTTTTTCCTTTGTCTGATAGTTCTGGAATTTGGGCACAATATTTCTTGGAGTTTTGATTTTGGGATCTCTTTCAGTAGGTGATAGATGAATTATTTCAATGTCTATTTTACCTTTTGTTTATGTAACATCTGGGCAGTTCTCTTTGATGATTTCTTGAAAAATAATGTCTAGTTTCTTTTTTTCATCATGATTTTCAGGAAGTCCAAAAATCCTTACATTATCTCTTCTTAATCTATTTTTCAGGTCTGTTATTTTCCTAAGTTGGCATTTAACATTTTTTCTATTTTTTTTTTGCTTTTGCTTGACTGATTCTTGATCTCTCCTTGAGTCATTTATTTCCATTTGTTCAATTCTGATTTTTAATGAATTATTTTCTTCATTTACTTATTTCTTTCTTTCTTTTTATTTCTATTTTTCAGTGAGTTGATTTCTTTATCCACTGTATCTTTTAATGAGTTGGATGGCTTATCCAGACCCTCTTGCCAAGCTTCCCTTTCCTTTCCCCATTTTTCTTCTAGTTCTCTTGTAAAAGCCTTTTTAATTTCTTCTATGAGAGTCCTGTGTGGTGGGGACCAGATCATATCCCCCTTTCGGGTTTCATCTAGAGATGATCTGTTTTTATTCTCCTCAGGGTTTGAAGTCTACTCTCTATCCATTTAGAAGCTATCTACAGTCAGAGTCTACTTTGCCTTTTTATTCATTTTGAAAACAACAATAACCAAAACAACAAAAATCCAAAATACTGCAGTCTGCTTTTGGGGCAGTATGATGTTACCAAGCTTCCTCTACAGACAACAGGAAGTATCAGTGAAGCAGCAGTGGGACAGCAATGGTGGTGCTGGGATCAGCCTCTGCACTGGGATTAGTGGTTGTGCACTGAGATCGTGTTGAGTCCCTCCTGATGCTGGGTGGGTGTGGCCAGGTCTAGAGAGACTCTAGCTTTGGGGGGGGGGGGGTTATAGCCTTTAACCCCTGTGTTTATAGCTTCTCTGCTGATCTACTGGCTTGCTGCCAGAGCAAAATATCTTACACTGAGATAAAGTTCTCCCCACAAATTTTCCACAAGCTGAGACCACCCCTCACTCCCCTCTGGTCTGCTCAGTGTGAGCTGCTTTCTGTGTTCTCACTGCCTATTTGCCTGATGCTGTGCTTGGCCTAATTGTTCCTGCCTATGAGCAAAAACAGAGCTTCTCTGGCGAATTTCAAGGATACCTTCTGTTGGTAATGTTTTCTACTCCCAGTATTTGTGGGTTTTCACAGTCAAGCACTATTATGAGGGTAAGGGAGAGCTTAAATAGATGTGTGCAACCTCTCTGCCATCTTGGTTCCACCCATCTCAATATCTTTTAAAATATGTTTATGTAATTTTATTTTTCCAAATTATATGTAAACATTATTTTAAACTTTCATTAAAAAGAAAAAAATTCCAAATTCTCTTCCCCCCTTTCCTCCCCATAATTGAGAATAAAAGAAATTTAATGTAAATTATAAATGTAAAGTCATGAAAATATATTTTTGAATTAATTCTGTATTTAAAAGACCCTCCCTAATGTACATTCAGATTTCAATATGCATTCAGATGCCATCAGTTCTTTCTCTCAAAAGACTGATAGTACTTTTGCTTTTATCATAAGTCCTTTTGAATTGTAGAGGATCTTTGTATTACTGAGAATGTCTAAGTCATATATAGTTGATCACTGTGCAGTATTTCTGTTAATATGAAGAATATTCTCCTAGTCGTTTGATATTGTATTGGCTCTTATAACAGTACCTTGGTTTTTCTAAGAGTATATTTTTTATCATTTCTTATTATTTCATCACTATTCCCCAACTGATGGACATGCTCTTAATTTCCAATTCTTTGCCACCACTAAAATAGCTGCTATAGATACTTGGGTACATATAAATCCCTTTTTCTTACCTTTTCTTTTTATCTCTTTGATATATAGATCTTGTTTAATTATTGATGGATCAAAGGGTATGTATGGTTTTATAAACTTTAGTGAATTTTTTTTTTTCTAGAGGCAAGGCAAGGGGCAAGATGACTGACAATGCACCATTTGACCTAATCTATTTTTTTATTGGCTCTCCCACTCCACAATTTGATTTAAGGAATTATCTCAAACATGATTGGAAGAGAATATTGAGAATTCTACTGAATTGCCTATAATCCACCATCTACACCCTGGGGATGGTTAGCATTTTTCTTTATAAGTCCTTCATAGTTGTCTTAGGTCATTATATTGCTGAGAATAGCTATATCATTTACAGCGTATCAACTTACAATACTGTTGTTATTTTTTACATAGTACATTTCACTTTGCATCAGCTTATTATGGAAATCTTTTCATGTTTTTCAGAGAACATCCTGTTCATTATTTCTTTTTTTGTTGTTGTTTTACTAACAGCTTTTTTTAATTTTCCAAACACATGCAAAAAAAGCTTTCAATATTCACCTTCGAAAAACCTTTTATTATAAATGTTTCTCTCTCTGTCTTCCCCCCTCTCCCTAGGCAGCAAGCCATCCAACATAGATTAAACATGTTCAATTCTTCTAAAAATATTTCCATATTCATCATGGTGCTCATAAACTGCTTGCTCATCATTTCCTATAACACAATAGGACTCCATCATAATCACATACCAGATTTGTTCAGCCATTTCTCAATTGATGTGTATCCCCTCAATTTCTAATTCTTTGTCCCAAGAAAAGAACTATAAATGTTTTTGTCTTTTTTGCCTTCTTTTGTGGGAGAGTGGAGGGATATAGATTTAGTAATGGTCTTATCAGATCAAAGAGTACTCATGGATTTCTAGCCCTTTGGACTTAGTTCCAAATTGCTCTACAGAATGGTTGAATCAGTTGATGACACCTCCACAAATATGCATTAATGTCTCATTTTTTCTCACAAACCTTGAAGCACTTGTCATTTCCCTTTTGTATCACATTATTTAATCTTTTAAGTATAAGTTAGTGTTTCATAATTGTTTTAATTTGCACTTCTCCAAATAAAAGTGAAAGCACTTTTTCATAGTTTTGATTATTTCAACTGAAAAATATTCATATCTTTTAATTATTTATCAATGGAGTAATGACTCATTTTTTATGAATTTGAACCAATTCACTATGTTTGAGAAATGAGGATTTTATCGGGGAAATTTGTTTTAATTTTTTTTCACAATTGTTATTGCTAACTGAATTGTTATCCTATTTATTACATGACCACTCTCCTTTAAAATCGTTCCTTCTTAAAAGTATTTTATTTCTGACTACTAATCTGCTTTTCCTTTTATCCATGTCCACTTCTCTTACCCCCTTCACTTCCTACTTTACTATAGGTAAAGATACATTTCTTTATTGAATTGAGTGTATATGTTATTCCCTCTTTGAGCTTATTTTAATGAGAGTAAGGTTCACTTACTCTTCATCTGCCTCTTCATTGTAAAATCACTTTCTTGCCTCTTGTATTTGAAATAATTTGGGGAAGCAGAGCCAAGATGTTGAAGTAAAGGCAGGAACTTGCCTAACCTCTCCCCAAAACTGTTTCAAATTCCTTTAAGTAGTGACTTTAAACAAATTTTTGAGCACCAGAACACCCCCAAAATGGAGTAGAATATTTTTCAGCTGAAGGCAACTTAGAAGTTCAGCAGAAAAGGTCTGTGACATCAAGGTGGGAGTTCTGGGACAGGAAATCATGGGGAAGGACACTCTGTTGCAGCCCCAGATTCAGCCCTATCCCAGCCCAGGCCTGACTTCTATTCGTGGCTTCTCAGAATAGAATTACAAGAGAAAACCTAGAAGGTCAGCAAAAAAGGTTAGAACCCAAGCCACAATTCCAGGGCAGGCCCAACCCTGACCCCAGCTGCAACCCAAACCCTAGCATCAGCAAGATGGAGCCTCTGAATCAACAGCAGTGCTGCAGGCTTCTGAACCTTTCAGCCAGGGACACCAGGAAAAACTCAAAGTCAGTGGAGAAGATCTGTGGCAACAAGGCTGGATTTTGGCTTACAGTCTCAGCTCAACCCATATCAGCAGAGCCCAAGTCCTGGCCAGCACACAAGATCTTACAGCTCCAGTGAAAGGGAAACACACCCAACAACTTAAGGGCAGAAAAGTGTGGTTGTGGTCTGATTCCTAGAAGGATTTCTAAAAACAATTGCACAAAACCCCTGAAACTTGGGACAGGGAACTCTCCAACCTGGAAACAGAGCCCTACTTTAACAAAGAGTTAAAAGCAGAGTAACATACTAGAAAATGAGAAGAAAATAAAAAAAAAAGTTTCTGACCATTGAAAGTTATTTATGGTGACATGGAAAATCAAAATACATATCAGAAGATAATAATAAAGCCAAAGCTCCTACAACCAAAGCCTCCTAAAAAAATAAGAAATGGGCTTAGGCCATGGAAAAGCTCAAAAAGGGACTTTGAAAATCAAATAAGAGATAGAGGAAAAATTATGGAAAGAATTGAGAGAGGTACAAAAGGAAATACAAAAAAAAAAGTAATGTGGAGAAGAATGTCTTAAAAAGCAAAATTGGCCAATTGGGAAAGGGGGTATAAAAACTCACTGAGAAAAATGATTTCTTAAAAAATAGAATTGAACAAATGCATGCTAATGATTTTGTGAGAAATCAAGATACAATAAAAGTAAAATCAAAAAAATGGAAAAAATGGGGGAAAATGTGAAATATCTCATTGGAAAAACAAATGACCTGGAAAAGAGATCCAGGAGAGATAATTTAAAAAATATATTGGTATACCTGAAATTCATGATCAAAAAATGAGCCTGGATGTCATCTTTTAAGAAATTATCAAAGAACATTTTCCTGAAATTCTAGAAGCAGTTGGTAAAATAGAAATTGGAAGAACCACCTCCTGTAAGAGATTCTAAAATAAAAACTCCCAAGAATATTATTGCCAAATTCCAAAACTCCCAAGTCAAGGAGAAAATACTGCAAGCATCCAGAAAGAATCAATTCGAATATAGTGGAGCCACAATACAAGATTGGTGTAGCCAAAATGATGGAGTGAAATCAGGAAGCTGCTCCACTTCTCCCAATTTCTTTTGAAAGCCCCATGAAAAGCCTCTGAACACAGCCTAATAGAATGGAACCACTCTTCAGCTCAAGATAGACTGCAAAAACATCAAGAAGGCTCAGTCTCACTAAAATAAAAAGGATAGGTGTTTCAGCCCAACTCAGAAAAACTCTGGGAAAGCAGGTGATACGGTTATCACATCAGATCAGCAACTAAGACCCTCAATCCTTATTCAATAGAGAAGCAAATCAGTGGGGCAGTTTGCAGTCCCAGTTGAGAAGTTGGTTTCCCAAACCAGGCTGTTTCCCAAAAAGAGCAGGTAAAGCTACTCCTGTAAACACAAGGGGCCACTGTGCTTAAAGACAAAAGCAAAAGTTCAGAGCTGCACAGGAAGCTTAGGAGAGGGAATCCTTTACCCCAGGAGCATATGGTTCAATCATAAAAGTAAAAATAGGGAAAATACCAGATCTTTGGAGAAGGGAGGAATTTATGACCAAAGAATAACTGAAGTATTATTATGAAAGTTAAAATGACAATTTTGATTAAAATGTTTTTAATGACTACTGCTTTTTAATATAGTTTTAGTTCTAGAACAACTAGGCCACTTCATTTGCATTTTTTTCTTTAATTCCTGTGAAATTATTGACCTTATTTTTTCCTTCCAGATGAACTGTTATTATTTTTTCTAGGTCTGTAAAATAATTTCTTAGAAGTTTAATTCATATGGTACTGAATAAGTAGATGTAGGTAATATTGTCATATTTATTATATTCACTCTGCCTACCCATGAGCGTTGATATATATATATATATATATATATATATATATATATATAAATTCTATATATGTTCTATTTGTTCTATATATATAAGAACATATATATAGAATATATATGTATATATTCTATTTGTTGTATAAATTCTATTTGTTCATGGTGTATTATTCTGGGGATAACTTGCTGTCATACCTCTGTTAATATTTTATTTAAAATTTTTGCATCAATATTCATTAGGAAAATTGATCTATAATTTTCTTTTTCTGTTTTCACCTCACTGAATTTCAGCATGAGCAACATATCTGTGTCATAGAAGGAATTTAACAGGATACCTTCTTTCCCTAATTTTTCAAATGGTTTGCATAGTATTAGAATTAATTGCTCTTTAAAAGCTTGGTAAAATTGACATGCAAATCCTTTGGCCATGGAGTTTTTTTCTTTTTTTTTTTTTATTATTATAGCTTTTTATTTACAAGATATATGTATAGGTAATATTTCAGCATTGACAGTTGCAAATCCTTTTTTTTTATAACTTTCTCCCTCCTTCTCCCCACTCCTTCCCCCAGATGGCAGATTGACCAATACATGTTAAATATGCTAAAGTATAAGTTAAATACAATATATGTATATATGTTTAAAGTTATTTTGCTGTATAAAAAGAGTCAGACTTTGAAACAGTGTAAAATTAGCCTGTGTAGGAAATTAAAAATGCAGGTGGATAAAGATAGAGCGATTGGAAATTCTATATAATGGTTCATTGTCAACTCCCAGAGTTCTTTGCCTGGGTGTAGCTGGTTTACTTCATTACTGCTCTATTGGAACTGATTTGGTTCATCTCATTCTTGAAGAGGGCCATGTCCATCAGAATTGATCATCATATAGTATTGTTGTTGAAGTATATAATGATCTCCTGGTCCTGATCATTTCACTCAGCATCAGTTCGTGTAAGTCCCTCTCCAGGCCTTTGTGAAATCATCCTGCTGGTCATTTTTTACTGAACAATAATATTCCATAATATTAACTTACCACAATTTATTCAGCCATTCTCCAATTGATGGGCATCCACTCAGTTTCCAGTTTCTGGCCACTACAAAGAAGGCTGCCACAAACATTCTTGCACATACAGTTCCCTTTCCCTTCTTTAGTATCTCTTTGGTGTATAAGCCCAGTAGTAAAACTGCTGGGTCAAAGGGTATGCACAGTTTGATAGCTTTTTGAGCATAGTTCCAAATTGCTCTCCAGAATGGCTGGATGTATTCACAATTCCACCAACAATGTATCAGTGTTGGATGAAGTTATTGATTGTGTCTGCAATTTATTGTTTCACCCATTTATTCTTTAGGATTAGATTATTTAATTTCCAATTAATTTTTGGCCCATTTTCTCCTGGCCTTTCATTACATGTGATTTTTATTGCATCCTGATCTGAAAATACTGCATTTGCTATTTCTGTCTTTCTACATTTGATTTTGAGGTTTTTATGTCCTAATACATGGTCAATTTTTGCATAAGTTCCATGAATCAGAAAAATAAACCCTTTTTTCCATTAATTTTTTAAAATCCTTCTAATTTTTCTAACTATTTTACTTTTTAATTTTTTTTTTTTTTTGGGTTTTTTTTTTTGGGAAAGGTTGGATCCTTAAGTTTTTTTTCTTTTCTTCTTCCCTCTTTTTTTTAAATTTAATACCTTTTTAATTTTTTAAATGTTTGCTTTTTTTTGCCCCTTTGGGAATTTTTTCCTTCCTTTTCCTTTTAATTAATCAATTTTATTTTTTTATTAATAAATGGCCCCTTTTTTTACCTGAACAAAATAATTTTTTTCCAAATTTTATTTTTATTGTCCCAAACTTTAAAGGTTTTCCAAGCAAAAATTTTGGGTTTTTTTGTCCAGTCTCTTCCCCCTTTTGTGGGATTCATTTTCATTTATGGTTGAATTATTTTTTTCCTGACCCATAAAATTATCTTTTTTTTTGTCCCCACCCTTTTTCCCCTTTTAAATTTGTTTTGCCCGTCTTTCCTTTTTTCCCTTCCCCCTTTTTATTTTTTCCCCTTTTCCTTTTCTTTTTTTTTCCCTTTTTTATTTTTTTTGGGGGAAATTTTCCAAAAAAATGTATTTTTTTTCTTTTGGAATTGTGGAGTGTTTCCAATGCCCCCCCCCCTGAAGAAGTTTCCCTTAGCCCTTTTGGGGATGTGGCCCCTTTTTTTTTTTTCCCCTTTTCCATTTTTTTTTTTTTCCCTTTTTTGTTTGGTAAATAAATTAAGTATTTTTTGGATATTAAAAATATTTAAAGGGTTTTTTTTTTCTTGCCTTTTAGGTTTTTTGGGTAAATTTTTGTTTGCTGGTTTTTTGGAAACAAATGGTTTTTGTTTTTTTCTTTTCCCTGGGAAAATGTTTGTTTTGTTTTTTTGGCGCCCAAATTTTTTGTGTTTGATATTTTTGGCCCTTTTTTTTTTTAAAAGGGGCAGGTTTGGGGATCCTTTTTTGGGGGAAAATTTTGTTTGGTGTTTAAAAATTTTTTCCTTTCGTGTTTTTATTTCCCTTTTGGGTTTTTTGGGGTTTTTAAAGGGGTTTGTTTTTCCAATTTTGCCCTTTGTTTTTTGGGATTTCCGTGATTTTTGTAAAAAATTTAGCCTTTTTTATATGGGTTTTGAGGGTCCCTTTTTTTCTTTGATTTTTTTTTGCGTGATTTTTGGTTAACAAAGGGTTTTTAATTTGTCTTTTTTTTTTGCGTTTTGCCCAAGAATTTGTTTTTTGTTCGTTTTTTTTTTTTTTTATTTTTTTTTCCTTGTTTTAAGGGTTTTGAATTTTTTGGCTGGGATTTTTTTTTAAATTTTTTTTTGTGGGTTTTTTTTTCAATTTTTTGGGTTTTTCTTTTTCAATTTTTTATTTTATTTCTTTTTAAAACTTTTTTTTGTTTGTTTTTTTTTGGGTTTTTTCCTTTTTTTATTTTTTTTTGCTTTGTATTTTTGGGGGGTTTTTTGATTAGGATTTTTTTTGATTTTTTTGGTTTGTTTTTTATTTTTATTCTGTTTTGGCCTTTGGGTGGGCTTCAGGGGCATTTTGAGGGGGTTAAAACCGTTTTTAAATTTTGGGGGCCTGGTGGGGGTTTTTTTTTTGGAGTTATTCGTGGAGCTTTGCTAGAGGGGGGTGGTTTTTCGTTTCAGGGGCGGGGTGAGGGTTATGGGGGGGTTTTGGGGTTTTTTTAAAGGGGCCCCCATTAGTGTTGTGGGCAAATGGGGGAAATTGGGAAGGTCCCCCTTGAATTGGATCCGGGCTTCTTCCTGCCGGGGGGTTTTTCCCGGGAAAACCCCTTTTGGGGTTGGGGTTGGGGGAAAAATTTTGGTTTTTCCCCTTTTTGGGCTTTGGAATTTTTTTTGTTCCCCCCCCAACAAGGGGGGGTTTTTTGCCTGGGTTTTTTTTCTTATTTTAAATTTTTATAAGATATTTTTTGGGGTCGTTTAGTTAAGGGTTAAAATGCTTTTTTTCCGTTTGGCTCCCCTTTTTTTTCCGTTTTGGATCTTCCGGTAATTATGTTTTTTTTTGTTTTTATGGACTTTTTTAAAGTTTTTCCCTTTTTTTTAATTGCTATTTTGTTTTACTTTTGAGCGGATTTTTACCCTGTTTTTTTTCAGATTGTTTTCTTTTTTATTTCTTAAATTTTAAAATTTTTTTTTTGTTTTTTAAAGGAAATTCGGTTTTTTCATTGTTTTTTTTTTTTTGGGGTTTTTTTTTAATTTTATAATTTGTATTTTTCTTCCCATTTTTTTTTTGTTTTTCTTTTTTTTCCCTTTCCTTCCCCAAAATTTTTTTTTGGTTTTTTAATTTTTTAGTTTCCTTTTTCAACTTTACCCATTTGTTTTTTTTTGTCCCTTTTTTTTTCCCTTTTTTTAAGGTGGGTTTTTTTTTTAAAAAAATTTGTTAAATTGGGTTTTGGTAAAATTATTTTTTTTCCCTCTTAAATGTTTTTTCCCTTTTTAAATTAATTTTTTCTTTTTTTTCTATTTTTTTTTTTTAAAATTTTATTTGTTTCTTTTATTTTTTATTTTTTTTTTTTCCCCTTTTTATTAAGAAATTTTTAAAAATTCTTTTTTTTTTTTATTTTTTTGGTTTTTGTTTAATCAAATTTTGTTTTGGTTTTTTATGAAATGATGTTTTATATTATTTTTTTATTTTTGAAAAATAATATTTTTTTGTTTTTGGGAAAAATTTTTTGCCTTTTGTGCAATTGGGTTTTTTTTTGGGTGGGCTGTTGGGTTGGGTTTGAGGTCCTTTTTTTTTTTTGGTCCTTTTTTTTTTTTGGGTTAATTTGTTTGCCCTATTTTGGTTTTAATTTTGGCCTTTTTGGGAATCAGTGTTTTTTATTTTTTTCTTCTGTTTGGAAGTTTTTGTTTTGTAAGTTTTGGTTCTTTTTTTTTTTTTTTTTTTTTCATCATGGCTTTCAGGAAGTCCTCAGATTTTCTCTCCTAGATCTAGTTTCCAAGTCAGTTGTTTTTCCTAGGTGATATTTCATAGTTTCTTCTACTTTTTCATTCTTTTTTTTTTTTTTTGACTGATTCTTTAAGTCTGTTTTGAGTCATTCACTTCTATTTGTTCAGTTCTGATTTTTAGTGTATTATTTTCTTCAGTTGTCTTTTTTAGCTTATTTTTTATTTGGCCAATTAAATTGTTATGTTCATTGCATTTTTTTCCCATTTCACCAATTCTGTTTTTCACAAATTGGTATCTTTTTCATATCTATTTTGTAAGAAGTTATACGCTTTTTCCATTTTATCCAATCAATTTTGTAGAGAGTTGTATGCTTTTTCCATCTCTTCTTTCAAAAATCTCATTTCCTTTCCCCATTTTTCTTCTAACTCTCTTTTAACATCCCTCATGAAATCTTCCAAGAAAACCTTGTGAAATGAGTACCAGCTCATATCTCTCTTTGAGGCTTCATCTGGAGTTGATTTGCCTTTAGGATCCTCAAGATTTTAGGCTTGTTCTTTTTTCTTTCCATAAAAGCTGTCTATAGTGGAAGTTCCTTTTGGTTTTTTGTTCATTTTTTTAAGGCTTCAGGTCTGCTCTTAAAGCAAAGGAGTGACAGCTGCTCTCATTTGCCCTGGGGCAGTTCTGCTGATTGATTTGCAATGCTGGGTAATCACTGCCAGATCCCTTGTTGTTCCAGAGGCTCAGTGGTTTACAATTTGCCTTCTGTAGCAAATTTGCCACATCACCCACTTGCAAACAGGACAGAGTAGGCTAAGAGGCTCACAGAGATTCCCAGGTGCATGGAAACTGCTAGGGTCTTACTCCCAGCCCCAGATCCTTGCCCCGAGCTCCCTGTGCTATGGTCTGGGCTATCCTCTCACCCATTTGAAACAGACCTGTTCTGAAGTTTCTTCAAAGGCATCTTCTTCTGGAGACGTATTGTACTCCAAATACTTGTGGGTTCTTTTACTACAAAACCAGTTTAATGACTTAATCTACTATTGATTTGAGAGAGAAGGTCATAGGAGGTCAGAGAAAATCTTGTCTGCTCTCCGCCATCTTTCCATTATTAAATTTCTTGAGGGCAGGAACTGTGAATAGTATTTGGCACTTAATAGGAACTTAATGTTCATTGTATAAATTGATCTATTTTTCCAAGTCTTTTTTCAAATTCTTTGTTATATCAAAAATGCTATAATATATATGTTGTTATATGTGGACTCTTTTTTTGGTTTATTTATTTATTTATTTAATTGATGTCTTTAAGATAATCACTTAGAATTGGTAATTCATTCAAAAAATGTCTAGATATTTTACTGAGTTTTTTTAAAAGAATAATTCTATGATATTCACTATTTGACAAAAAATGTTGGGAAAATTGAAAATAATATATCAGAAGCTCAGCCTAGAACTATATCTCACACCCATACTAAAATAAGGTCAAACAAAATGGACACACGTTTTGGGCATAAAGGGTGATACTATAAGCAAATTAGGAGAGCAAGAGATAATTAACCTAGCATATCTTTGGAGAAGGGAGGAATTTATGACCTAACAAAAACTAGATAACATTATGAAAAGCAAATGGACAACTTTGATTAATTAAATTAAAAAGCTTTTGCACAAACAAAACCAATAGAATAAGGGAAACAATGCTGGGAAAAATTGTTATACACAGTATTACTGATAAAGGTCTCATTTCTAAAATATATAAAAAATTATGTCTAATTTATAAGAATAAAAGTTATAACCCAATTGATAAATGGTCAGAGGATATGAAGACAATTTACAGATGACAAAATTTAAAGCAATCTATTCACATGAAAAATGCTCTAAATCATTCTTGATTAGAGAAATGCAAATTAAAACAATTCTGAGGTACTACCTCACATATCTCAGATTGGTTAAGATGACAGGAAAAAAAAATAATGATAAATGTTGGAAGGGATATGGGAAAAGTGGGACATTAATGCATTGTTGGTGGAGTTGTGGAATAATCTAATCATTCTGGAGAGAAAATTGGAATTATGCTTAAATAGCTATAAAACTGCATACTCTTTGATCCAGAAATGCCATTACTGTGTCTGTATACCAAACAAAGCATGCAGAAAAGAAAATTACTCACATGTATAAAATATTTGTAGTAGTTCTTTATATGGTAGCAAAGAATTGGAAAGTGAGTAGATGCCTATCAGCTGGGGAATGGCCGAAAAAATTGTGGTATATGAAGGTAATGGGGTATTACTGTTCAATAAAAAATGATAAGCAAGCTGATTTTAGAAAGGGCAGGAAAGATTTACATTAACTGATACTGAATAAAAAATACATTCACAGTAACAGCAAGAATATGCAATAATCAACCATGAAAGACTTGATTCTTCTCAGTGTGGTTCAGTGATTCAAGGAAACCCCAACAGACTTTGGATAGAAAATACAAATCTGCATCCAGAAAAAAGAACTATGGTGATTGAGTGCAAATCAACATATGTTATGTTTACTTCTTTTGTCTATTTTTTTCTCCTTTTTGTTCTGATTTTTCTCTCCCAACATGATTCATAAAGCAATGTCTATTAAAATAAATAAAGAAAGAATAATTGTATGTTGCTTTTTGCATATTTTGAAATTCAGTTAATTCAATTTGTAGAACTTTTTGCTCATTCAATTCTTATTTATGTGTAAGATCTGAAGACGATCTATTACTCAAACTCCATGTTAGCTCTACAATTATAGTTACACATTAGATCATCAATTGACAGAAGTTTTTAAACCAAATATCTGGATGAAAAGTCTAGACTTTAGCAATAGTCAAATATCTATCCCATGACATCTTGCAATATTATTGTGAAGTTCAACTAAAAAAAAATCTACTAAAATTCTACTTCTAAATCTTATAGTTACAGATAAATATCAGTTCTTGTGATGCTACTGATGATATTTAGACATCTGAATGTTTGCAAGGTGAGTTGATCAGTTCACAGTTAAATTGAAAAACTATTCTTTCTTTTTGACAAAGTTGTTCTTCTTCCCTTTATCCTGGTTTCTGCCTGCTACTACTTCCTCCCTGAATTTTATTTGATAATATCTAACTCTAGAAGAGGCTATATATAGATATATATCTACATCTAGATATAGATATTTCTCTCTCTCTCTCTCTATCTAGATATATATATATATATATATATACATAAATGCACATATGTATGTATATACATATACACACATATGTATGTATATATAAATGCACATATATATATATATATATATATATATATATATGTGTGTGTATATATATATCTATATATATCTGTATGAGACCAATATTACAAATACATAATTGGACAATATGACTTCTCGGTTAAAAAAACACTCTAAGATTTAGGAAATAGAATTTAAACTAATTTTATTTACATTTAAATATTACCCAGGTGTGATTTATATTATTTTAAATACATCATTGTATGATCACTTCATATACATATGGAGGGAGAGAGAGGGAGAGAAACAGAGATAGAGACAGAAAAAGAGAGACACAGGGAGAGAGGGAGGGAGAGAGGGAGGCAGGGAGGGAGGGGGAAGGAGGAAGGGAAAGAGCAAAGGAGGGAGAGAGAGACAAAGAGAAAGAGATCTTACTGGGGAATGAGGAAGATAGGTTTTTCAGTGGACAGAGTTCTGAATCTGGAATCAGAAAGATGTGTATTTAAATATGACCTCAGCCATTTATTCTAGCTTTGTAACTCTGAACAAGTTATGGAACTCTGTTAATCCACTGGAGAAGAGAATGCCAAATCACTTTAATATCTTTGTAAAGAAGGAATACAAAATGTTCCATGGGATCATGAAGAGTCAGATCCATTTAAAGAAAAAAACAAGTAACTGTGTGTCTACTTGCATGCATATGTATGTAGCCATGTGTGCATATTGTATTATGTGTATACATACATATATGCAAATGTATGTGTACACAAACATGACAGATATGTCAGGAACTATTAGAATCAAGATAGGCCATATTTCAAGGATAATTATTCTGCTTAGAAAACTTAAGAAATATGATATACAGTTTGATTGAAAATCAAAAATGTCTTACTGCTTTAAAAAACAACATTAAACTGCCTCCACAGATTATTATTTATTTCTAAGCTATTTAGAAGTTGAAGTTATAAATTTATAAAAGAGCCACAAGGGTCTTGAAGGGAATTAGCATAGAGTCAAGTATGTGAATAAAAATGAACAAAGGGAAAAATAATAAAAAGAGACTTGGTGATCAAAACACAAGGATAATTGGAGGAAGTAAAAACTTCTTAGTAGAAAAATTATTATGACTAGTTGGGGCAAAAATGGAATCTAAAGCAAAACTGAAAAAGATGAACAAGTTTATTTTGGGGGAAAGTTTACATTTATTTTATATGCTCAAAAGAAACTTGTTTTTATTTAAACTTATGTCCTTGGGCTTTCCTCAATACACAGGAATATGTGCTTTTTTCATAACAGCTGGGGAAATGTACTTTGAAGCTTTCTGCAAATATACTGTGTCTTCGAGAAAAGCTTTATCGTTTCTTTTGAAAATCAAGGCATAAGTATGAAACATTCTTGTTTTAGTTAATGAAGAGCCTACAGACTGAATGTCACCCTCTTACATATTGTATGTCCACATGGATAATAGCTTCATTTGGCATGAATCAAATAATAACCTAAGAAGTCGTTTCTTTTCAATAACAAGGTAGATAATGTAAAAATTATCATATACATGTTAAATTATTCAATAAATAATCATGCATTATTAATGCTGAGAAATATAACAAAAGCCATCACAGCTTGCTACCTTCAGAACTTCTCTCAGAAGATAGGTGTTATTGATTTTTAAAAGAGTGTTTCAAAATTGGCAACCCCAAAGCAATAAATGATGCAATTTATATAAGAAGTCTACACATGAATAAATAATTACAATAACCTTGCTAAAGAAATGAATCATAACAAGGGCTGCAGTAACAGCATCTTTAATGGACTTCCTCAAATGGATTGGGCAACACTGGCAAGTAGGACATGCCTCTTGATTGCAAAGATATTAAAGAGGCATGATTATACAGAATGTACTGTCTGAAACATTAAAAGAGGAAGCTTTTGCATGTTGGTCTATTTCAGTTGACTGTCCTTGAGTAATGATGGCCTCAATCTTACTTTTTATCCACACTCACAAAGTCTTTGATATATTCATTCCTTCTTTGTTTCTGTCACGGGAGAAGAGATATCCTTCCTTTTTTCCATCTTGCTAACTTCATCCCACTTACTTCCTATCTTGGATACCATATTCTACTACTTCCTGCCCATTTCTTTCCTATAGTGTGCCCTACACATTACAAACTAATAAAAAGCATAAGATACAAACAAATATTGGGTTATATAAGTTTTCTGGCTGAAAATCTTACCTAGTTCTATAATGTCTATATATTAACAAAAAAATCCAGTTCCCTTAATTTGGCATTCAACACTCTTCACTCTTTCTTTCTCACTTTTCTTCATGTAACCTAAATATTTTATAAGCAGAATAATTCTCTTTTCCCTGAATATATCTCTGAATATACCCTTTAAATAGCTTGTCATACTTTTTCTTACAACTGGAAACATTTATAGTTAAGAGTTTCTTTACATATTATTGTTGAAAAAAGCAAGAGATGAAAAATATGTAGATGAAGGAGAATAGGTCTAGTAGTAGTAGTAATATGCTTCTATTAATACATCCTATGGTGATTTCGTTTGTAATGTTAATATCATTTCAACTGCATTAGATAGCTCCACTGGACTCAATGATAATCTGGATGCATATATCTCTCTCATACACACACAAAAACATCTATGTATTCATGTATTATTTAAAAAGCATCATAGATGTAGAGATCTTTGAGTCCAAACACCTAATTTGTTTTTTATACTGAATCATTTGAGGTATATAGAAGTTAAGTAACTTTCCAAGAATTTCATAGCATGTGTTTCCCAAATTTTAATTGAACCCAGCTCTTACTGACTACAAGACTGGACTCTACTTTTCCATGTATAAATACACATATACATACACATACACAAAAACACAAATGTGTAAATGTTGGTGTTTTTTTTTTCTTTAAAATAATAATAAGATGGGAGAAGGTTTCTCAGGGAGGTTTTCGGGAGGCAGCCTTAGTTTCAGTTGAAAGTAAATAATCACCCAAAATCTCAGCCAGCTGATAAAAGTTCAGATCTTTTATTGTGTCCTTCAATATAGCCCAGTTAGCTCAGAGGCCTATCTCTCTGCTTGGTTCCAAGAGCTCTTGCAGCTTTGTCCTTTGCTTCTGCCTCTGCTTTCTTCAGCCTCCAGCCAGCACCAAGGTGGAAGATGCAATGAATCTCTCTTATCTCCAAGAGAGGGCTTGTGGGCTTCCTCCCAGAGTGCTTCTCTAACCCCTGGGAATGTTTCCAAGTAACTCTCTGGAGTGGTTCACTGGAGCTGTATTTATGCTGAGTGTAAAAGGCTGACTCTGCCTTCTGAAGGCAGGGATTAAGGGAGGTGTGAATTCAGATATCCCTTTCTAAATCCTGAAATCTCCCAGACATGTGAACTCCAATGAGTACTTAAATATTTCTTGCTTGTATGAGCTCTCTAAAGGTGTGAACATAAGCATCGTTTCTATCAGTTGTACTTAGTATCTTGTTTCAAATTCTGGCCCAAAATATCTCCTTCTAAGATCAAATCAATCATATTGAACCATGCTAAATTAGATCATTATTGTCTCTATCAACTCTAATGGCTTAACACTTTGTAAAGATTCCAACATCTCCTCTTTTCTTTTGATTTAGAACATAGGTGGTCATGACCTCCCTGACTTCTCAAGGAGGTGAGAACCCCAAAAAGGTGATCACGCCTTCCCTGACTGCTCAAAAAAGGAGTGAAAACACCATAAAAAGAAGGTGGTCACACCCTCCCTGACATCTCAGGAAGGGAGATGAAAACCACCAAAGGAAAATAGAAAATCAAATCAGATTAGTGGGTTTCTAAAGGGGCTCACTTGAAACAGGTATAAAACAAGGTGTACATAAATCCATCAGTATGGGAGGCATTACACATAATTACATAAAATACATAAGCACATAGCAATATAACACAGGCTAGTAGTAATGTAACAAATGACATGAATCAACATGAATAATTTACACATGTCCATAAGTCCTAGAAATAGTCCAAAAGGAACCCATTGTCCATTAGTTCATGTGCCAGGAATTCAATAATTCCTGTAAGCTTTGAAGTAAACAATTTTTCATAATGAATCAATATACAGAATTATACATGTTTTAAGTCCTAAAAATAGTCCCAAAGGAGTCCATTGTCCATTAGATCATGTGCCAGGAATCCAATAATTCCTGTAAGCTGTGAAGTACTGCAGTAGTCTCATCAATAATTTTTCATCTCAAGGAAATCCAATGATTCTTGCTGGTTTTCAAGAACTGAAAGAGTCTCATCTTGTGTTAGGAAATCCAATGATTCATGAAGATTTTAAAGTTATTTTAACAGTCTCATTATCAGCTATGCTTTTTCAGTGTCAGATGTTTCTTGAATCTTCTCCTTTGTTTTGAAGAACTTGAAACAGTCTCTTCTTGTGTTAGAAATCCAATGATTCCTGAAGATTTTAAAGTTATTTTAACAGTCTCATTGTCAGCCATGCTCCTTCAGTGTCAGATGTTTCTTAAATCTTCTCCTTTGTTTAGAGGTTTTTCTCTTTTTCTATTTCTCTCTGATGGACAAGGCAAATACGACAAGGCAAAATCCATTGGCACCATCTGATTCCTTCTCCATGTGGAGATACAAACAAACCCTCTTCCCCAAGCAGTTAACTTATCTAATTCCCTTCTATTTACCACTTTTGGGATTTCTCATCATCATCTGGCAATTACATTGGAATTGTTTGCACTGGACACTGCCCTGTTAGTTTAAAAGGCCTGTATTCTCCCCTGTAATCCTGATTACTTTTCTGCTGATTGATGACATCAGAGTCGTAAATTTCTAAAGACTCTGGAGTTGCCATCATGCCCCACCTGTCCTTTGATTGATACTTAGGAGCTGGGCCTGCCTCTCACTTCTCTGGGTCAATCTACATTCCGAGGCCCAGTGAAAGCCTTGGTTACATTTTGGACATGGGGTTTTGGGTTTTCTGTCACCATGTCTTCTCACTCTATCTCCATATCTACATTGACTTCTCAAATGTCCAACTTTTCCACACTGAAAACATCGACGAATTTCTCTAGAAGTCCCTTGCCAAGAGGGACCCTGTTTTTCCATGTTCATCATAGTTTGGGTATAATAAGCATTTGTGCCCACTGTGGCATAGCGTCTTATGATCTCTAAAGGAGCATCTTTGTCTAGTCGCCATATAATTCTTTTGCAAACCTCATTGGCATTTTCCTTAGCCAGATGTCTGGTCATTATTTCTGTTGCTGCATTGTCTCCAATGGTTCTTATTACAGCTGTTTGCAAACATCCCACAAAATCAGCAAAAGGTTCATTGGGATCTTGCTCTATTTTTGTGAAAGCCTTACTTCCATCTTTCTATCCATAGAAAGAACTCCAAGCTTTTATTGAAGCCTTAGAAATTTGCTCATACACTGTTATGGGATAATAAATCTGTTCTGAATTCTCTGCATACTGACCTTCACCAGCTAGATGGTCAAAAGCAACTTGTACAATAGCTCCTGTTTGCCTATTATGTTGGGCTTGAATCCTACATAATTCATGAAACTCTGAAAGCCACAGTAAATTTTGTCCGTGTTCTAAGCATGTCCTCGCTATGGATTTCCAATCATTCGGGGTTAAGATTTCATAAGACAAATTATCTAGTAACATCTTCACATAAGATGATGTAGCCCCATAAAGAGTGCAACCCTTTTTCAAATCTTTAATTTTTTCCAAATTAAAAGGAGTGTATTTTCTCTCCTTTTGACCTGAAGAGTCAAGCTTTTCAATCACAGGATATGCATTTATAAAATCAGATATATCTTCTCCTTCATTTTTTGCCTTAATTAATGCTTTTTCTAATTTTGTCATATTCTGCTTCACAGGAGAAGCTGACTGTGTCTCTGCCTCTCTCTCTTCCTCTTCTTCCTCCACCCATGAAGGGTTAATTGAGGGGGGAGGGTCATGATCTAATTCCTCCTGCTGTGAAGTATCACACTCAGAATTGTACTTAACTCCATTCTTATCTGGAATTTCCTGCTTATCACATAGTTTAGTTGGCACCTCTCCCTGCTGCACTTTCTTTTTCTTCATTCTAACGCTTAAATAACTTCTTATAGCCAGTTGAATTAAATTGTATGTATTAAGTATGTCATTAGAAATTGAGTTAGGGCCATTTTTATTACAGAATTGACAAAGATCCTCTCCTACTAAGTTCCATTCATCTAGATCTAATTCTTTCTCCAGAGAGAAACAAGGACATATGTTCTTAACAGTTTGTAGAAGTTCAGTGATCTGCTCCAAAATTATAATCAAACTACGGCTTTCCATAACTTTGACAATGCTCTCTAAACATTTTCCTTCAACAGAAACAGACTGTTTTCTAAAGATCTGTCCCATCTTAACTGAAATCCTACTTTAACTCTTTTAACAAAATTTCTTTGTTGTACTCACCCTAATATCTGGGTTGAGGAGACTTTTCCTCTGGATAAGGATCAGAGACTTTTCCACTGAAATCAGAATCGGAGGCTTTTCCACTGAAATCCACTGAAGGGCCTGTCAGTCCCACATTCAGGTCGCCAAAATGTTGAAGTTTTTAGGGCCAGAGAGCACTCTGGGAAATAACCCAGAATCCCATTCCCTCCAGAAGGAGGAGTTAACCTTTGGGAGATCATATATGTATATACAGAAAGCTCTTAGGACTTGAGAAGAATTTCTCCGGAACATTGACTGGGGTCTGAGAGGAGCACTCTGAGAGGAAGCCCACAAGCCTATCTTCTAGGCAAGAGAGATTCATTGCATCTTCCAACTTGGTGCCGGCTGGAGGCTGAAGAAAGCAGAGGCAGAAGCCAAGGACCTCTGGCTGCAATTTTGGATCTTATTATTATATTATTATTTAAAGAAGAAAAAACACCAACATGTAAACACATACACACTTATTTTCTACCCTAATTTCTTTTCTGGATTAGAATATCATATCAGCCACTGCTTATTTCACATTTTGAACAAGTATTCTATATTAATATCAAATTAAAAATGATCAAAACATAACTTGATGTTTTCCCCCAAACTTGATAATATACCCTTTTCAAAAACTACCATAATTCTAGCAAATAGACCATCATCCTTCCATGCCTAGATTAACTGAGACACACTGTACTCCTCATTTTCTCTTCCCTAGAATATCACATCAGCTAATAAATCTTGCTGATTTTACCTTCACAATATCTTTGCCCTTCATCTACATGGTCAACATTTTATTTAAGGCCTTATCTACCCCTCACCTGGAATATATAGATAGCCTCCTGTTTTTTTTCCCTGTATCACATTTCACCTATCCCTTTACTTGAATCTATTCTTCACATAGCTGCCAAAGTGATGAACTTAAAATACAGGTCTGACCTTGACTTTTCCAGATGCAATAAATTATAGTAGCTCCCTATTACCACTTAAATGAAATAAATACAATTCACATTTTTGGAATTAAAACTGTTCAGAACCTACCTCCTCCCCTCTTTTACAAGTTATTTACACATTACTCCCTTTGTCTGAAACTCCATGCTACAATAACCTCTTATTTTATTGAATACAATATTCCATCTCTTGTCTTCATATCTTTTCATGGATTAGCCCAGGCTTGTAATTCATTGCCTCCTTACCACCACCTCTCACAATTTCTGATTTAATTCAAAATTTAAGCTCTATTCTCATGAGTGCTTTTCTGAAACCTCCCAACTGCTAGCATCTTCCTCTGAAAATTTTTTGTGTGTTCGTATAGTATATATATATATATATGTTTGTGAATGTGTGTATAATCTATATAATTATGAAGAACATGTGATATAATATAGACTTATATGTAATATTTAATTAGCCCAATCTCAGAGATATTTTAGAGGTAGACACTAGCAGATAGAGAGATCAGAAAAGGACTCATGTGGAAATAGAACTTGAGCTGAGTTTTGAGGTAAACTAAATAATGTAAGAGTGTGGTTATATAAATACACACAATTACAATTATTTGTGTACTTGCTGTCTCCTTTGAAAGAATATAAGTTACAGTGTCCCATATAATATAAGAGAAGTTCCCTCTCTTGAGGGAAGAGATTATTTTATTTTTTATTTATGTATACAGAGTTTCTAGAATTATAATGATATCTAGCTCATAGCAAATATTTAAAAGACTTAGTTATTTATGGAACACTTGACTGAATTTCACAAAGTCCTACTGGAACTTATTGTCCACTAGAGGTCTCAGATCTATTTTTTTCCTATGAACTAGTTTCAAATTCCATACTCCCCTCCCATTCCATAGCAATGTTCTTGGTTTATGCATCCAAGCACAGGGTTTTATATGTAGTGTTTTATCATACTTGAAACTTCAATTTAGGTTTATTTTTTATAATTCTATGTGTGCTAATCAAAATAATTGCAATTCTTTTGTGTTTTGGATCCAAGTAAAAAGTCAAAAAAGAAGGCAAAACAACCACATTCAAGGTCTCTAAATAATAAAATAATCAAAAATATATAATCTTTAAAATTGATATTTGTACACAAATGATATTTGTACACAATACTTCCTTCCCATACAAATTTGCAAATGAAATGAATTGCAAATTTTTATGATTTAACACTGAAGCAATTAGATGGTACCTACCTAAAAGGACACTAAGTATGCAGTCAAAAAGACCTGAGGTCATACCTTGTCTCAGTAACTTACTAGCATTGTGGTCCTGGGAAAGTCATTATTTGCCTCACTCTTCAGTTGTAAGAAGATCTGAGAAAGGAAACTGAAAACCAATTCAATATTATTGCCAAGAAAAATTTTAAATAGGGTCACTAACAGTCATATTCAACTTAAATAAATCAACAACAGCATAATTTAGCACTACTGATTTTCCATTTATATATTGTGCATTATTTCAGATAAATATATTTCTTTTGATATTAATAAACACATTGAGTGTCAATACAATTAAATATTAAATTTTGCTTAGTTTATGTAGTCTAAATTATAAACTAAGCCAAATATTTTAGTTGTTCACAAATTGTAAATTGGCTTTTTAAAATTGGCTTTTTAAGCAAGGCAATTATCTCTCATCTAACGAGATGGTAGAATGTGTAAAAATATTGGAGTAGTGTCAATCACACCCTGATGTTTATAGATCTGGAAGCATTTTCTATACAGGTCCTTCTTGTTAACATTATTAACTCAGCAATTACTTTTCCACTGAGAGGTCATGATTATTATGAAAGCACAACAGAAAATATTCAAAACTAATTTATGTACCATATAATTAAATTAGTTTAAAAATATACAGTTGAAAAGACTGATATACCCTGAAAAATAGTTTTCAAATTCGCTTTTTAATATCCCATTAAATTATGACCAAAAAAAAGTTCCTCCTAATTACTAATCTCAACCCTTTCACTTTACATTTCCTTGAAGTTCTGTTTTCAAAAAAGTTAATGAACAGCCATTTTGAATCCTTATTTAAAATGAATTCATAGATGATTCAAACCAGTTGCAATTGTTCTAGAGAGAGGACTGTGGAAACTGAGTGTAGACTATTACATAGGATTTTTTCACTCTTTCTGTTATTGTTTGCATTGCATTTTGTTTTCTTTCTCAGTTTTTTTCCTTATGGATTCCATTTTTCTTGTGCAGCAAGATAATTGTATAACAGTTTTTTTTATTTACTGGATTTAACATATTTAACATATATTGAACTACCTGCCAACTAGAGTAGGTGGTGGGGGGAAGAAGGGGAAAATCTAGAACAGAAGGTTTTGCAAGGATCAATGTTGAAAACTTACCCATGTACATGTTTTGTAAATAAAAAGCTTTAATAAAAAAATAAAATCATGAATTAGTGCAAAAAAGACAAAAACAAAAAAAAAAAGATATCAAATATTTATGACATCAGTTAACTCAAAATTCTTTTCTAGTGTCCCTTCAGTTTAAATAATTCAGTTTATTAAATTATTATTTTAAAATATTGTACTTTCACTCCCTGATGGCTTTCTTGGAGGGTAATAATGACCTGAATTGAAAATATATAACTTTGTTGGTATTTTTTTAAGTTTAAACTTGGGAGAAGGGTGGAGAGTCACTTTAAAAGTAGAACCAGTATATATATGTGTATATATATATATATATATATATATATATATGTGTGTGTGTGTATATGTATATACATATGTGTATATGTTTATATGGGTATTGCCAACATGTTCTAAAGCTAGCATGGAGAGGAAGCCATTTTGGTCACAGGATTAAAACATATTGCAAATTAATCATACTCATAGATTTATTTAAACTTTTTCAAAAAACTTTTAAGATTATTCTTATTTGATCTTGGTATTATCTGTCTTATTAATCCCATTTCCTTGACAAGTAAAGTGAAATACAGAAACAATTTATAAGGAAAAAAGGTAAAGTCAAGAAATCAAATCTCCTGTCTAGTATTTCTACATTTTCAATAACATTGTCTATCAAAGCACACAAATCTTTCACTAATATGAATTGATCAATGAAGTATGTTTGGGAAAATATTTTTTTCTGACTATAAATTTGAAAATTGATGATAAAATGACATTTTAACATTTTATGGTTTATTTAGTTATTTCTCATACTTTTATGTAGCTTAATTTCTAATATCCCTGATATGTAGATGGAAAAATTCAACTTCAGAGCACAAAAGCTAGGATATAAATCTTAGTCTTTTGACAACATACCTAACATCTTTTACTAAACTAAGATTTCCTCCTGTACAGGTGCATTAACCATAGTTCCATATGTTTAGATCTATTATAGTTTATCATCTAAAAATAAAATCTGAAAATTGCCTATTTCCTAGATTTAAATTAACAAGATAGATGAAAAGGTCCCCATAATATCAGTTGAGTACAAATAATGATTCAATTTGAAAGCAGTTATGTAAGCATTCTTTTCCAAGGCTGCTCTGAAAATAATGTAAACTACACCTAGCAATATGCCTAAATAGCCTCAAAATAAATAATGGTAACTTACAAATGTGCTTAAACTGGCAATTCAATCACATAATGATTCATGCAGCTATATCAGAAGGTATGGAACGTTTGAGTAGAAATCATAAGAAAAACAATTCACTCACTAGTCAAAATTTACATGGGCAATAAGGAAGCACAGATATTTTTTCATGGTACTGACAAAGCCAGGTCCTGGAAGCACAACTCTTAAACCTATAGGGCTCTCCAAAGAAACACATAGACACACGCATGTATGTGCATACATACATGTATATAAGACTGTGTATATATATATAATATATATATATGTGAATAGGCATGTGTCTACATGCACTTATATATATATATATATATATATATATATAGTAATACATGCATATGCTATGCAGAAATGTGTTCATACATGTCTACATACATAAGCATATAACTATATACATAGATATATCTGTATCTATATCCATTTCTCTCTGGGTCTCGCACATACACATCTCTATATAAAACATTGCCTTTAAGTAATTTAAAAATTAATTAAATTTAAGTAGTTTAACACATAAGAGAGATATTGTATGCACACTAAATAAGATAAAGGGTAAAAGTAAAATAAAGATAACAGATGAAAATGTTAAAAAGAAAGTTTTATTTCAATGGGAAATCAAGAAAAGCTTGAAAAAAAAAAAAGAACAGCTCCTTAGCAAGACTATTAATCAGGAGGAATCTGGTAGGCAAACATGAGCAGGAAATTTGTGCTCTGCATGAGACTCTGAATACACAGAAGAAGAAAGAAATCATGTTTCATATGGTCCAATATAGCTAAAACACAGAGTGAATGAAGGAGAGTAGTGAATAGAATAGAAAAGAAAAAGAGACTTGAAATGGATCACAGAGGAAGTTAAATATTAGTTTAAGGAGGCAACAACATAGGTATATGAATGTTATCAAACTCCTTACATCAAAAAGCAAAGCATACTAAATGCAATTTTCCCAGCATAGTTTAATATGAAAGGAAAAATAAAAAATATTTAATACAAATAATAATTTGTTAATAAAAGGCCAGGAATTTCAAAGTAATCAATATGTGAAAAGGATAAATCATGATGACAGCTAACATTTATAGAGTACTTTATGTTTCTAAAATGATTTCGAAAAATCTTTAGTAAAAATGGCACACAAGTTTTGAAGAAAATCATACTTAAAAATAGAATTGGCCAAATAGTAAAAGAGGCAAAAAATCCAATAAAGAGAAGAATAACTTAAAAATCAGAATTGGCTAAATAGAAAACGATACAAAAACTCACTAAAAGGAAAAACCTTAAAATTAGAATTGGGAAGTTGAAGTCTAATAATTCAATGAGACACTAAGAAATATTAAAACAAAATCAAACAAATGAAAAGATAGAATGAAATTTGGAATATCTTGCTTTAAAAAATCTGATCTGGAAAATAGATCCTCAAGAAATAATTTTAAAATTATTGGACTACCTGAGACTCAAGACTAAAAAAAAAAAGTCTAGAAATCATATTGCATTAAGAAAGCAATAGACTGATGAACTTCTATCCAGTTTTTCTTGTTTACTATGACAGACAATCTGGAGCAGCAACCTCAAAGCTGGCTTAGTAACCTACTACCTACTACTGGTGACAAACTTCAATGTCTCAACTGAAGAACATGGAAATCCCTAAGAAAAATAATTCTAAGACCAGATGGATTTACAAGTGAATTCTATCAAATCTTTACAGATTAATGAATTCCAATACTTGAAGATAGTAGGCAAAGGAGACCTATCAAATACTTTTTATGACATAAGTATATTGCTGATAACTAACTAAACTAGGAAGAGGTTATACAGAGAAAGAAAATTATAATCAATTTCCCTAATGAATATTGATGCAAAAATTTTGAATTCCACATTAACAAAGACATTACTGCAATTACTCATAAAAATAATACACTATGACCAGGTAAGATTTATGCCAGAAATGCATACTGATTTAATATTAGGAAAATCATCAGTATAATTGATTATAACAATAACAAAAATAAAAGAAATCACATGACCATCTCAATAGATGCAGAAAAAGCTTTTGAAAAATATAGTTGCTATTCTTATGAAAACTCTAGAACATATAGGATTAAATGGCTTTTCCTTAAAAAGTTAAATAGTATCCTAATAAAATATTTAAAACAATGAACAACTTTATATAATAACCCCCTATATTTCATCAGCATTTCTATATTTTACCAACAAAGCCCAGAAGTAAGAGATATAATGATAAATTACATTTAAAATAACTGCAGATAATATGAAACATTTGGAAGTCTATCCTGATGCATTGTTAGTAGAGGTATGAACTGATACAATTGTTCTGGAGAAGAGTTTATAAGTTATAAAGTGCCTCAATGTTATAAAACTAAGCATAACCTTTAATTCAGAAATATTACTCCTAGATCAATATCCCAAAAAGATCATAAAGAGGGAAGCAGAATCACATAAACAAAAATATTTAAAGCAGCTGTTTTTGTGGTAGTAAGAAAAATGAGAAATTAAGGGTATGCCTATCAATTGAGGAATGACTAAACAAGTTGTCATATGAATATAACATAATACTATTGTGCTATAAGAGATGATGAGTGATCAGATTTCAGAGAAAGCTAAAAAGGTATACATTAATTGATGCTAAGTGAATTGAACAGAACCAAGAAAATATTTATACAAAAAAAAGCAACATTGTATGATAATTGACTTTACCTCTTTTCAGCAATACAATGATTCGAGACAATTCCAAAAGACTCCTAATGGTAAATAGTATGCACACCCAGAAAAAAAGAATTTCAAATTCTGAATGCAAATCAAAACATACTTATTGCATCATTTTTTGTTTTTTTTTTCTATCTTCTATTTTTTCCCTTTTGTTCTGTCTTCTTTCACAATACAACTAATGTGGAAATATGTGATATGTATACATGTATAACCTATGTCAGATTGCTTTCTATCCAGATTATTTGGAGGCTAGAGAAAACTTAGAGAAAGGAAAAATTTTGCAACTCAAAATATTATCAAAACAATGTTGAAAAGTGTTTGTATGTAACTGCAAGATAAATAGTATTAAGAACAAAAATATTATTGAAATTTTAGATGTAATAGCATAGGCTAAATTGCAGAAGACACAAATCCAGCAATTCCAAGTTGTCTGAGTTTAGGCAAACGATTTTATTTCTCTTGTTCTCAGTTCAGTTTCTTTAAACTACAAATGAAATAGCAATAATTTGCTATTTCATTTACATTTTCTTATGCAAGCATGGGAGTATAGCCATTATTCCAAATAACTTCAAAAGAATTAGGTGTAGCAAATCAGTTAATCAACAATATTCCAAGGGTAAATAGGGTTATAATCATGTTGACGTTTCATGAAGTATTAGTGGAGCTGGGAGAAAATAGAAATATCTTATGATTGGTTGATAAGATTCAAAGTTTGTGTAGCTACCTATAAAATTAAGAAGCTAGTTTGGAACCAGTTGACTGGCGAAGAGTCTGAGGTAACAGTCTTCAAAGAATTGTCTTTGGTAACTGAAGGATGATTTGGAGGAGAGAACTTATCTCTTGTCCTCCCCTTCTCTACTACAAATTTTTGAACTTTCACAGGTTCATAAATCTAGAATTAATTTTAGTAAAGTATAAATACATCTTTAAACAGTGTTACTAGAACAACATATGCTGAAGACAATGTCTGCATTGGGAGTTGAAAAACACTTAGAGAAATACTCAGTGCATAAAAGAAAATCATCTTCAAGGAGCAAGAACCCAAGGGACAGAGGAATGTAAGTAATTGTGAACTTTAAATATACTAGTACCCACTGAACATTACAAAAAGCTGCCCCTAAGGAAAATATCATGAAAAGTTTACTATGAGGAAAAAGATTCCCAATTTCCAGGGATTGAGATCCCTGTGCCATATGTGCTCTTTTAATGCACATCTTACTACATTCACTGAATGTAGTAGTGTCTGCTTACTGCTGCATGAGGAGAACCCATTGAAATACACAAAAAAATGTACAAAAAACTTTTGTGAAGATGATTCTGCTCATCACCAGCATATGCAATGTATGCACAATTATGGACAACATGAAGTCCAGTAGACCTGAAAGATGGATAACTCTTATTTATTGTGAGAGATCTTAGCACTTATCTCATACAAATAGCAGACCTGAGTGAAGCATGGCTGTCAAATGAAGGCCAGCTTATTAAAGGAGAAGCTGAGCACTTATTTTCTGGAGTGGCCATAGAAAAAGGGAGAGCAATGAAGCTGTTGAAGGTTTTGCAGTCAAAACTAAACTAATCAAAACAGTTACATGGCTACTAAAAGGAGTGAATGATAGATTCATGACATTGAGATTGCCACTTGCAAAGAAGCACAGCAGCACTATAATCAGCTTGTATTATCTCACCTTGGTGAACCCTGATGAGGTCAAAGAAAAAAATTTACAAAGACTTGGAGACTCTCATCATCAGTGTGCCAAAAGGGGACAAGCTTATAATTCTGAATGTCTTTAAAGCAAGAGTAGGCACAGTAAGTACTTCCAGACATTGAAGGGAATTTTGGGAAGAAATGGAGTCAGAAAACAGTAAAATCATTGCTTCATAAAAGCAAACAGCAAAAGTTACTTTTTACTGAAAACTTGTGTATTTGGCTGTCTTATCATGAACACTCTTTCATTTGTCTAAACAATATAAAACTACGAGTGCTCCCTCACAGAAAACATTGATATTTAACAGACTATATCATTGTACAAAAAAGTCTCAGACTGATCATAAACATATCCTCTTCAAGCTACATATTTTCATTTAACAAAAACTGTAGCCCTATGGCAAAACAATTACTAAAAGATTTAATGTTACAGATGAATTCTTATGCAAGTGTGGACAGTTCATTGTTAACTTGGAGGGAAAGATGAGCCAACACATGGTTGGCAACAGTGGAGCCAAAGTGAGCAACTTTCATAGATTTGCTGTGCAGCATAATATTTACTCGTTTGTGCCAGAATACATGCAAACATCAAGATTGATTTCCTTAAAGGGAAAATCAGAAGCTTTAAAATAATAAAAAAACAAAAACAAGAACTCCACAAAGTTTACCAATAGCACAGTTCACCCATCTCTAATAAGATTAGTTTTCTCTTTGTAGTTTAATAATTGGCATTATTCATCCAAGTGTCCATAATAAGATACTCCAACAATATTTGGAATACATAATATCATATATGTCCTTTTTCCTGTCATTATCTTTCAACCTTTTTCCCCCTAATCAATGCACGTACTTTCTATTTATAAGGTTAATTTACATATGAAAATGCAAAATATGTAGAAAATATAGACTATAATTGGAATATAGAAGTATTTCTATGTATGTATAAATAATGAAATGGTTTTCAAAATCAATATTCCAATTCTATATATTAGATTCACAAAAAACTCACTAATTTTAACTTGGTTCTCCCCATACTTAAATGAGGACTCTCTCTATATTTGCATTGTCATGCTACCACTGTTTTTAAAAGGAAGAAGCCAACATGACTTTCTTCCATTCTTGTCACGTGTCCTTAAGATTGTCTCTGTATAGACTAAGTCCTATCTAACTTCTGTTTGCCCAGGCTAAATCTACTAGGTTTTGCAACACTCATCACTTATGTTTTAATCCATCAGGAATTATGACTCTAGTCGAAGTTGAAACTTGATTTTAGTCCACACAAGTCCATATGATTACTAACTACCTAGGTTAACCACCCCCTTGGGCAAAACAGAAAATAAATAAGGTACCAGTTAAGTATAGATGACTGGTTTCATCTTCTAAAAAGAATATTGCAGTTTAAAAGATTTTGAAAGACACCTCCATTTCTATTTAGTCAAATTATCATCTTTTATTAAATACTATGTACCAAACAAAATAGACCCTGATCTCAAAAATATTAAATTTTATTGAAGAATCAACAACTAAGCAACCAGAAACACAACATATGTATAAAATAATGGGAGGTAATAGAAGAGAAAGCTAGACTGATTGGCAATGTTTCATTCAGAAAGTGAGAAATGAACTATTATAAAGCACAGCTTCAAGGATTTTACTCCTGTTCTCCTGGCACTAACTGTAGTATCTTTTCCATTCCACCACAGCTCTGTACTTTCTCAGAGCAGTGAATTGATAGAGAGTTTCTTAAGCTAGTATCAGTAAATTAAAAGATCTAGCAGGCCCTATCTACCAAACTGAATTGGATTATGAGTTTTACTTTGCTTATTTACTTTACTTTATATATTTTTTTTACCTAAGGATCTGTATAGCCATATTTTAATAGGCATTTCATTAACTATTTAGTCATATGATTTTCAAAGGTAACAAACAATTTTGATAGAAAGTATGCTAACATTGATAAAGTCACAATTTTTAAATTGTTAAAATAGCTACCATATTCACATATAATTTTGACTCGTTTATCATGTAGCTAAAATTTTTGCCACAACCCCAAAACAGATAACCTCCTGTAGAGAAAATCCTGTTTATCAAAACTCTAACATGTAAACATTTCAGCACTATAAGTTCTGAACTCGTTGTTACAAATCAATTTAATGTACCAGTCAAAATCAATTATGTCAAGAAGAAATTCTGTCATGTTTTACTGCTATTCTTGGATTTATTGTTTTTTCCAAATAACATCACTCAGATATTAAACCTGTGAAATATGTCTCTTAAAATAATTACTAAGATTCTTGGACTATATTACTCAAGAGAATACTGTGTTTCTTAATCATTTCTCACCTTTGTTCTTTCTTTTGTTTTAAGCATTAGATAATTATACCATGTTTGGCAACTTGTCTAGTATTTTTCTAAAATGTATTTGTAGAGAAATGAGGTATCATGAGGGCTAATAATATAAGATGTCACAAAATCATAGAACTTGAGAGTTTCAAGAGACTTCAATAATCACAAATTTAAATATATGTACATATATACATGAAATAAATTCCAGCATAATATGCAGTAAGTGCTTTTGCTTGAAGAATCTCAAGAAGGGCATAGGTCTGTGAACTCATGACCTCACATAACAGGATATTTCTGTGTCACCTAAAGACTAATGCATACTTTCTTTATGAGCAGGTGAATAATAATGTGAAACCCGGGCAAGTCACTTAACCCTATTTGCCTTAGTTCTTTCATCTATAAAATGATCTGAAGAAGGAAATGACAAATTACCCCAATATCTCTGTGAAGAAAATTCCAAATGAGATCAAGAAGTATCAGACATAATTGAAAAATGGCTTGAACAGTAACAGTAAAATAATTAGCCCATTTTGTACAAAATAAATTTAGTCTAAAAGAGTTAAAATATCTTCTCCACAATAATATAATCGGTATCTGAATTTGAGCCTAGGTCTTTTCATGTACCAGTGTGGAACTGTCAATGTCAGAGTGGTTCTCATGATCTCATATACAAACAACTTTGTTTCCCCATTACTCTTAAGAAGAATCTCTTCTACAACATTGATAAAATCGAACCATTCATTCTTTTCTCCCTTCTCCCTCCCTCCTTCCTTTCTCTCTTCCTTTCTTTCTCTCTGTGTCTCTCTGTGTGTCTCTATGTCTCTGTCACTGTTTCTCTCTCTGTCTCTCTCTGTCTCTCTCTCTCTGTCTCTCTCTCTCTCTCTCTCTCTTTTTCTCTCCCCTCTCTCTGTCTCTCTGTCTCTCTCTTTTCCTTACTTTCATCCAAAAGTACTCATTAAGTACCTATTATGAAGAAGCTCTCTACTACTCACTGAGGATACAAAGACAATTATAAAATAGTCCTTATTCTGAAGATTACAATATTATACAAATATGATTTAGGGATAGGAGAATATACCAGTTTATCCCAAGTATTAAAATAGCCATCTTTTGAAATATTTAGACCCCCATAATATTGTCAGGATAACTCATTTTTGCTAAAGAAAGATCTTGTCTGGAATTCAGTAGCTCTCATTCTTTATAGTATAAAGTCAGATACACTGACTCAATGACATTCACAACTTGACCCCAACCCCTGTACAATTTTTTCCTAGTATGTACCTATATTTAAATTCAAAAAGTATGTGTTACTTATCAAATATAATACATTTCCCAAGATTCTTGGAATACAAAGATGAAAATACCAAGCAATCCCTATGCTTTAGACTTATACACAAATAAATATAATAGAAGGTAGAATATAGAACAATATAATTTATGACAAAAAGAGGCAGATGGGGAGTCTGAACAAAATTCTAATATGAATGTGGAAGAGAGAGACATTTTAGCTGGGAGGTTCAACAAAAGCTTTATAAATTTAACTATTCCTGACCAAGAACATGCAAATTAGACTTATCAGAGACAAAGAAACGACTTAAGTACATGTTATATATAGGGAAGATGAAAAAGAAGAACCAAAAAGAAGTGTAAGATAGACTAACATCTATTTTTTTTCACTTTTCTGAGCAATAGAATGTAAAAGGCATCTAGAAAAGTAGGTTGAAAATTTGTGGGAGGCTTTGAATATTGAAATGACATCATCTTCATCATCACACATTTATGTAGTACTTTAAGATTAGCAAAATGCTTTACATACATTATCAAATTTGTTACTCAAAAAGAAAATTCTGAGAGTTATTTATTTCGATCTCCTTAAAAAAAAACAGCTTCAAGAAGATTTAGAGACTCTGTCAGAGATGTACAGCTAACAAAGTTCTAAAGTAGGATTCCAGCTCAAATTTTCTTGCTTATGAAAAGTACATTAGAGAGATTTGCTGCTACCTTATAAAAGAGAGATATACTAGAGAGTGAAGATGTTAGAGAAAGAAATACTAATTGGAATGATATTGGAAGAGTACAGATGAAACACTAAAAAAAGGGCCTAGAGATAGTGAGTACAGATGTGAAATAAACAAAAAGTAGTGAAAGAACCTTAAAAAGTTATCAAAAAATTGAATGTAGCAGTTCACCAAGAGAGAAGAGTAAGAGAGCATTATAGTCCCAACCTGCTCTTACTGGTGAATAGAGTCCAAATTAGATTCCAGGATCTTGAAGAGATTTATTTAATTCTACCTAGGAAAAGTTCTTAGTTTTCTTAGAGGTTCTTCTTTTACTTCAAGAATCTTAAGTATCCATCAAAATGATCTCTGCCT
The DNA here is from genome assembly GCF_902635505.1 of Sarcophilus harrisii. Taxonomy (NCBI): domain Eukaryota; kingdom Metazoa; phylum Chordata; class Mammalia; order Dasyuromorphia; family Dasyuridae; genus Sarcophilus; species Sarcophilus harrisii. The sequence continues at coordinate 69,739,447 of NC_045427.1, forward strand.
ACTGTAAGTATTTCAATATATATGTTAAATGAGTAAAATTTAATAGATTCCACAATCCAGAAATGTTTATTCTAAGGCTAAGAAGGGCTGTTAACGTTGACGTAAGATCTCAGTCACTGGGTTTAGTTGGATAATTTGTATAGGAATATCTCACATAGCTAAAATGGAAGAAAGAAATTCCAGGAGGGAAACATAAAAGAATTCAAGAATTTAGAACTATAAAGTTTCTTAAACACCATTTAGACAAGTACCCTCACTCATAGTTGTAAAAATAGGACCAGAGAGACAAAGTGATTTCAACATGAAAATATAAGTAATACATCTCAAAAATAAGATTTAATCCCAGGTCTTCAAATTTTTATTCCAATGCCTTTTGTGATAGCATAGTTGATAAAATAGTAAAATGGAAATTATTAAGGTCTTCTTCAAGGAACTTATTAGTTGTATGACCCTGCCAAAGGAAGTTAATATCTCTAAGACTTCATTTCTTCCATTTATAATGAGGTGATTAAAAAGTATCCCAGGAACTAGCACAAAATTGTAAAGATCAGGTGAGATAACATCTGTATAAAACTTTACAAGTTATAAATTGATATATAACTTTTAATTATTAAGTGGCATCATTCCAACAGTGACAAAGCTCTGCAGGTGTTTTTTCTTTTTCTTTTCTTAAAAAAAAATTGGCCTGTAATTCCCTCCGTATTATAATTCATAGTATGGAAACTTTCTTCATTGCTGCAGAGTAGCAACTTGTCTGTGGTTTATACTCTTAGGATGTTTCAAACAACATTGAGAGGTTAAGTGATCTGTTCAGGCTTCTGCAGCTACTGTCAGAGATAGGACTTAGCCAAAGTCTGTCTAACTTCAAGACCAGTCCCCAAGAGACTCTGCCATGCTACTTTTAACTCTGTACTTGGAACTATAAAGGGAATAGACTTCCTTAAAAGAGAATTCTGTACTTCCAAAGCTTTCAGCATTACAAGGACAACTCTAAGCACAGTTAGGCTGATACCACTCAACACTCTGGAATCATCAGTCTCTACTTTCTAATGTGGTCTCCAGGTGACAAAACTGGAAAAGGATGGGTTTGAATACCAAAGAGAGAAAGTAGAGAAAAGCAGAAAAAAACAAAGCTTACCTTTCGCCCATTTCCAGGTGGTAATGAGGGGCAAAAGAAGAGAAGGAAGAAACAATTTTATTGTGTATCTGACAGGTCTGAGTCATAGCAAAATAACAAAAGACAATTACTGTTGGCAATATTTCACTGAGAGAAAGGGCTACTCATGCATTAATTTTTCAGGTTTCATTGTCTTCTCTCAATAAAGCCTATATCTATAATATTGCAATGGTTGGATTTTTAAGTCAGAAGTTGTTGCCAACTTTCTGTGCTATCCAGAAGAGAGATTTTTTTCAAGTTCTGGGGAAAAATGAGCCTTGAGCCAAAAGCTATGTGATACACCAAACAGAAGCTTGGCTTTTTTGTGTTTTGACAGTCTGTGAAATAATTGTCTTATAAAGTTACCTTTTATTAGCCACATCTCTTATATAAAATAGTAGATACTTGATAAAACATCTTTGTTGCCTCTATAGCACTGTAACCAGCATTTTATAAGAACCAAGAAGCTAGGTTTGTTTCTTTAGAGAACTGATTTAGACTTTTGCTTTTTTATATGTTGATTTTGTTATTTTACATATTTTATAGACTGCTAGATAATAGTTAATAAAACTCTAGCCTCCTGATTTCAAACCTGGTCTCAAATGTCTCCCAGTGTCACCCTGAGCAAATCATTTAACTTTTGTTGGCCTCAATTTACTTAAGATAAAATATGCCTAATAATAGCACTAATCTGCCAGGTTTGCTGGGAGAATCAAATAAGATATTTGTAAAGTGCTTTGCCTGACACACAGTAAGTGGTATATAAGTGCTATATTATTACCATTATTGTTATCTCTCATGCACCACAGAGTGATATAGTGGCAAGAATGGTAGATGTGAAAGCTGAATTCCTGTGTGGGAAACCTTTATGCCCCATCAACTACCTGTAAGATCTTGAGGACAATTGCTTAACTCTTTGGGTTGAATGTCTGCTTGAATGTCTCTCATATTGGACTATATAATGTATAAGGTGTCTTTCAATTCTATGTAATCTCTAATATGACATCATTTTAAATATAATTTCATCATCTCTCATAATCTAGAAGAGAAAAAAGGAAAAACCTTTTTTATTCTCTAAAAATGTGATTATTGTGATTAGCTCAGTTTGATTTTATTGAAGGAGAAAGAACTGGCTCTGTCCATGGTTTGTGCATCCCCAAAGCAGTGTATGCTATCAAAAATTCTAAAAGCATGAATTTTCCCTTCATAGGCATCTGACAAAGATTGGAGCATCTCTGAAAAATATCATTTTCTTTATATACTTTGTAGTATATACTTTATATACCACAAATCCTTTAGCCAGGTTTAATTTCATAACACCCTCCTATACCTCTCTTTCTCTCTCTTTCTCTCTCTCTCTGTGTCTGTCTGTCTCTCTGTTCTCTTTCTCTCTCTCTCTCTTTCTCTCTCTCCCTCCTTCTCTCTGTCTCTCCCTCTCTCTGTCTCTCTCTTTCTCTCTATCCCTCCCTCCCTCCTCTCATAATTTTGTGTAGGTTGGGGAAACTTATTTAATAACATCACTAATGTGTGAACTAGATAATTTGCAAGAGATTTACAAAGCAGTCATATTAACCATATCTTATAATAACTTATTTATTGCAGCCAATAGAGAATCATTAAAGATGCAAATGACATTTCTTACTGACAAATGCCTCTTTGTCTCTCTCTCTCTCTCTTTCTCTCTCTTGTACTGAGCTGATTAGTTGTAGACACTCAAAGTTGGCACAGACAGGGTGGCTTCACAGCCAAGGTTTTATGGTAACCCTGTAAATAACACTATGTCAGTCAGACCAGATTCCCAGCCTGTGGGAAACCAACGACTGTCTTCTATCACACTGAACAGCCATGTGCACTGACTGACAGGAGTCCACAGATCTGTAGTCTGTAAGAAAACAGAGTGAACCTAAAAAAAGAACTCAGATTTTGAATAACTATATTGTAACAAATTAAATTATTAAATATTCATGTTATCAGGTCTATCTGCAAGTGATTTCATTCATCCTCAAAACCCAGACCTATCTATTTTGTCTTGCTAAGAACAGGAATGAATGGTTGGATAATAAAATCAAAGCTACAAAGGAAGTCAAATTCTTATTCTACGTATGAGAATAATCCCAGAGTAATAAAATGACTTGTCCAAGATCAGGTAGTATTTTCAAAGGACAAACTTCAGAAGGCATTTTCCTTTCTTTATGTCTAAATTCTCATTTCTCACTTTCTAGATGAGTTTGTGATGAAAAAAAAAATACAAAAAACTCCTCCTTTAGGCACACCCCTCTGAAAACCTATGTTCTTAGGAGGTAGACTGCTTGAAATAATGATGACTATTATTACAATTAACTTTGACAACTGGGCTCATGTCAGTAATTTTCTCCTTGAATTCAATGATATATTTGATAGAAAAATCTGCATGCTTGGGAATATTTATATTTTGTACTTATCATCTGAACATGAGATTAGGTATATAAACCACTTTATTCATTATGATGATAATTCACATTATAATGAGATCTAGACCAAGAATGTTCATCTTTTTTCAGAAAATGAGTACACTAAGATTCAGAGTTTAAGTGAAATAATACAAATTCAAGGCTCCTGACTGGATCCATTGTCCATTCACTTATGTGTTATTCTTTGAAATAAACTGAAATTTGGAGCTGGGAACACAGTTTTACTTTCTCTGCCTAATTATTAGTTTTTCATCAAAATTATTTACCAACTCTTTAGAAAAAAGAGAATAATTTTAATTTGTAATAATTTGTCATTAACCCCTTTGGCCACAGAGATATTATTCTTTTATCCTGTGTTGTGAAATGGGACAAATCAGGGAGATAAAGTAACAAAGTCTATTATTTGCAGAGACCTATATGAGTTGATGCTAAGTGAAATGAGTAGAACCAGGAAATCATTATACATGGCAACAAGAAGACTATACAATGATCAATTCTGATCATTCAATGAGTTGATTCAGTAATGAAGAGAGCCATCTATACCCAGAGAGAGGACTATGGGAACTGAGTGTGGACCACAACGTTTTCACTCTTTCTGTTATTGTTTGCTTGCATTTTTGTTTTCCTTCTCAGGTTTTTTTCTTTCTAGATCCAATTTTTCCTATGCAGCAAAATAATTATAAATATGTATATATATATATATATATATATATATATATATATATATATATTGGATTTAACGTGTATTTTAATATATTTGACATATATTGGACTCCTGCCATCTGGGAAGGTGGGAGGAAGGAGAAGAAAATTTGGAACTAATTTTGGAAGGGTCAATGTTGAAAGATTACCCATGCATATGTTTTGTAAATAAAAAGCTATAATAAAATAAATTTTAAATTTTTTTTTCAATATTTCAACAACATATTTCATCATCTCCCAATACCTGTATGGATCATACATCTCCTAAAACCTTGTAAATTTCATTCACAGTACTCTTTTCTTTATACAGAGGCAGCTAGTTGATGTAGTATATAGCATATTTAGCCTGCTATCAGAAAAAAAAAAGTTCAAATTCAGCCTACTTACTAGCTGTGTGAGCCTGGGCAAATTACTAAATTGTTTCTTGCCTCACTTTCTTAAACTACAAGTTTTATGTAATGTCTTGGATAGATCCCCAAGCAAGATTATAGACTTTTTATTGTTGTTATTATCATTGATACATTGGTATGCTTCAATAATACTTTCAAGAAGAACCTCAAGACCTTATCATATTCCCCAAAATTGTTGCTTTCTCCAGAAAAAAATAATCTTCAGTTATTTTAATCAAGGTGCTTCACCATCTTGATTGCCCCTCTTTGGACTGTCATTCATAAGTATTATTGCTAAAACAAGAAGTATAGTAGTAGTAGTAGTAGTAGTAGTAGTAGTAGTAGTAGTAGTAGCAGCAGCAGCAACAGCAGCAGCAGCAGTAGTAGTAGCACTGGTTGTAGTAAATGATAACTTTATCCCTTTAGTCCTAAATATTATGCCTCTCCTAATATAACCCCAAATAGTCTTAGTTTTTTTTTTTTTTGCCTTTTATGTTATTGTTGACACAAAAATTATCCTAATTGTTCAATACCTACCGATTCTGAGAGGTGAGCCTTTCATGAAGAAACATGTTTTTGAGAGAAAGAAGCAAGGATAAAATACTGGACATATGTTCTCTGCTGTATCGAACATTTCCTTGGAATCAGTGGAAGTTTTTTGCCATTTGGGGCAAAAAACAGATTCTGTACAATGACTCAGGAGGTCAGACAGATGGTTCTCAGCATGGACAGCAGGACAAAAATATATGGTAAAAATATCAGGGGTGGTTTGTTGAGAAACTTTTACCAAAACATTTTTCATGAAATATGAGTTTATGCAATCATCACTGTTAGTTCCAAAAGGTAATTATTTACTAGTATATAGTTTTTACAATAACTTCAATCTATCCAGAAATCTTCATATATGGTATTTTTCTCAACGTGAAGACTTGAGCAGTGGGATTAGAAATTTACAAGCCATTTACTTATGAGAGAGACAGAGGGTAGAAAACTAACTTATTTCATTGCAGTGCCCCCAAACTCATCCATGCCTTTTTCCAGGTTTGCAATGTTCTCCTGATCAATGCCATCTATTAAATCTTAACCAATTTTAAATTTAATCCACTTTATTATTAACAGGGAAGTTACTAGTACCAAATAACTCACCATCCAACTTCCCAAGCCAGTCCCTGGCTGCCAAGCTACTATATGTCCCAAACTAATCCAGAATTAAATATTGTGAGACTGTCTTTTCTCTTTCCTGTAAAGTCCATTACAATCAACCAAAATCATAGAAAGAGACTGGAGTAAAGATATGTGTTAATGCTTAAGAGAGAAAATGAGGGAGAAGGGATTCTGGAAGAGGGTGGAAGCTCTCCAGTTTTTTCAAACAAATAAAACAAAATTGTCTCTCATGGTGAACATAGAATGATGAAAAACAAATAATATAGGGCAGAACAGCCCTTCCAGGGAAAACTCTAAAAAATAAACAAACAAAAAAGAACCTAGGACTGAAGTGTAGATACCTCCAGGCTAGCTCCATAAAAACTGTAAGCTGGGAGCCCTTTATCTAGGTGAGTTCAGCTAGAGCCTCAGATGTAAGCACAGAAACTTTCATCTTTCCAACACACTGGGGAATGAAAGATCTATCTCTGAAAAGACTGGAGAGACCGTCCGCTGATAAGGAGCACCAGCCCTGGGTGAGAAGGTATCAGCATACTGTCTGGTGAATACAAAAACAGGGAGTCAGGGATGCTGCTGGCTGTGGGAAATCTTAGTTTGGGGTTCCAGGTCAGAAGGTAAAGCTGAAGTAAAACCCAAGGACAATCCCAGAATTAGAGGTGCTTATACTTACAATTCTCATTAAAAAATTAACAGCAGAAAAGAAAGAACCTAACTATAGAAATGTAATATGGAAATAGGAAAGAACCAGGCTCATATTCAGAGGAAGACAAGTTTAAAAAAAAAAGAAAAGACTTTTCTATCCCAAAGAGTAATATTAAATGGCCACTGGCCCAGAAAGAATTCAAAAAAAGACTTTAAAAATCAAATAAGAGATATTGAGGAAAAACTAAAAGAAGAAAAAAAAAAGTATTAGAAGAAGAGGAGGAGGAGGAGAGGGAGGGGAAGATGGAGAGGGAGAGGGAAAAGAAGAGGGAGGGGAAAAGGAGGGGAGGAGGAGGGGAAGGAAAAGGGTGGGAGGGCAAAAGAAAAAGAAGAATAGAAGAAAAACTAAAATAACAAGAACTGTCCAAGAAAAACAAAATTATGAAAAAAAGGTTAAGTTGAAAAGGAGATAGAGTCTTAAAGAAGAAAATAATTCTTTGAAAATTAAAATTGGGCAAGAGGAATCCACTGAAGCTAAAAGAGACCAAGACATAACAAAACAAAATATAAAGAATAAAAACAACAGAACAGACTTAGAGAAATCTTATAAGGAAATCAACAGATCAGCAGAACAGATCAAGAAGAGAAATCATAATAATAATTGGATTACCTGAAAGCTGTGACCAAAAAAAGAATCTTGATATAATAGTACAAAAACTAATCAAAGAAAATTGTCTTGAAATGACAGAACATGAGGGGAAAGTAGAATTAGAAAGAAATTCAGTGATCACTTCAAAGAGATCCTACCAGAAAAACACACAGGAATATCATTGCTAAATTTTGAAATGCCCAGATCAAAGAAAATTCTCCAAGAAACAAACAAATTAATATGTGGAATCTACAATTAGAATTTTATAAGATTTATCAACAGCTACAATGAACACACAAGCCCTAGAATAATATATGTAGAGATGTGTATATATGTGCGCACATATATGTATATATGTGCACACACATATATGTATATATGTGTGTGATATAGACATATCAACATTCTAGAGAAGTAATAGTCCTGGGGGCAAAAATATATCCAACAAAACTAACCATAATATTGAATGAAAAAATTAATACTAAATGAATTTGCAGATTTTCAGGATTTTGTCAACCAAACCAACAAGAATTTCAAGGAACTCAGCAAGGATAAATTATTTATATTTTTTAACATGGAAATGTTAACCATAAGTTTAATATTGGCATCTATGATTTGGTAGTTCAAAAGAAAGATTGGGGAAGAGCAGAGTATGAACTGGTTCTAATAAGGAAAACTGTTTAGAAAAAGGTAAAAATAGTAATTATGCTATATAAATGAAGTGCTGAAGAAGAATTAACACAGGCATTACAGAGGGGAGGAAGACTGGTAGTTCTGAAAAAGTACTCACATGGGAATGGGTTAAATAGGGAACAATACATATATTTATGTATATCTGTGTGTGTATGTCTGTGCATGTGTGTATGTATATATATATATATATATATATATATATATATATATATAAATAAACCACGCTTAACTATAGCATGTAAGGAGGACATGGAAAGAAAAAAAAATAAACAAAGTAAAAAGTACATAGCAGAGAAGAAAAGAATAACCTATAAGGAACCAAGGATGGACACTCATGAATATACCTTCTATGATTATACATTCTTTCTTGAAATAGAAACTTATTGCTATATATTTTGAATCCTCCCTGATGTCCTGCTAGACACATGCCAATATTTTGCTTTTTTTAAAATTTTCCTTTTGTTTCTTTCTCTATTTTGTATTTAGTTTTAAATAACTAAATTTAAATAACTAAAATAATTTTTAAATAAGTACTTTTAAAGAGAAAATGAATAAATCGATCATCCTCAATTTCAGGGCTTCATAAACTTTATTTATTCACAACCCATTTTCATCAGGAAATTCTACATAGGTATATGAAATAGGTATACAACTCAAAAACTTAGCCATAACAAATCATAATTTTGTAACCTCCATATTCAGTTGCAAGATTTCATGAGTCCACAAACAACAGTTTAGAAAGCTGGACTTTATTTACTGAGTTCTTATGTGCAAGGAAGATCCATTAAGGTTTTTAGTGACTCACTCCTTTCTGGTGGGCCCATTGACTTTTCTGATTAAGAAGTTTTGAAATTCATCAAGGTGATGGTAGATTGAGTGCAGGATTTTCTTTTTGTTAAGTTTTTTTTTTTTATTTTCAAAACATATACATAGTTTTCAACATTCCCCCTTGCAAAAGCTGTTTTGATTTTTTTTTTCTTCTCTTTCCACCATCTCCCTCCCCTAGATGGCAAGTAGTCAATATATGTCAAACATGTACAATTCTTCTATATACATTTTACACATTTATCATTCTGCCCAATAAAAATCAGACCAAAAAGGGGGGAAAATGAGAAAGAAAACAAAATGCAAGCAAACAACAACAAAAAAAGTGAAAAGACTATGTTTTGATCCACACCCAATCCCCACAGTCCTTTCTCTGGATGCAGATGGCTCTCTCTATCACAAGAACATTGGAACTGGCCTGAATCACCTCACTGTTGAAAAATGTAACAGCAGGATTTTCTAGGATTTTTAAGTAGAAAAAAATGAATTGATGTCTTAGTTGGAGATCGATGTAGAGATCTCCATAATACTAGAAAGAGTATAAGGATCTGTTTCTTTTTTTAAAAAAAATTGGGGAAAATAATTTTTTCCCCAACTACATGCAAAAACATTTTCAGCATTCATTTTTAAATTGAGTTCCACATTTTCTCTTTCCCTTCTTATACTCTTTATTGAAGATACAAGCAATTTAATATATACTATACATGTGTAATCATGCAAACATATTTCCATAATAGTTATGTTATAAAAGAAAAGATAAAACAAAACAAAAACTTAAGAAAAATAAATAAAGAAAAAATGCAACACAAAAAACAGTCTGAATTATATCAGTTCTGTCTCTGAGGATGGATAACATTTTCCATAAGCTCTTCAGAGTTGTCTTGAATAACTTTTTTTTAAGAATAATAAAATCATTCACAGTTGATCAACTTATGATATTGTAGTTATTTGTATATTGTCCTCCTTGTTTTAGTCATTTTACTTTGCATTATTTCATGTATGTCTATCCAAGATTTTTTGAGAACATCTAACTCATTATTTCTTATATCACAATAGTATTCCATTTCAATCATATACTACAAATTTTTCAGCCATTTCACAATTAATGGGCATTCTCTCAGTATTCAGTTAGAAAAAAAAAAAAGGTGTTATAAATATTTGGGCATAGTTTCAAATTGTTCTGCATAACAGTTGAATAAGTTTATAATCCCAGAAAGTGTGTTAGTATCTCAATTTTTCCACAACTCTTTTAACATTTATCATTCTCATTTTCTATCCTGTTAGCTGATTTATAATTATAAACAATTTCAAAAATTATAAATTTGAAAATAATGGGTAGGCTCTTTTTTTTGTGAGTTTTAAGAAGTTCAATAATTTTAAAGTTATCTCTCCTGTATTCATTCTCCATGTCAGTTGTTTTTCTAGTAAAATATTTCAGATTGTCTTCTCTTTATTCATTTTGAAAATTTTGGATTATTGTTTCTTAATATCTCATAAAGATTTTAATTTTCACTTCCTCAATTCTAGTTTTAAGGAATTTATTCTATGAACTTTTGTACCTCCTTTTCCATTTGACTAATTTTTTTTTTTTAATGAATTCTTTTCTTCAGGGAAATTTTTGTACTTCTTTTTTCCATTTCACAAATTCTGCTGTTCAGTGCTTTCTTCTCCTCATGGGGTTTTTGTACCTTTTTTGGCCTATTCTGTGTTGCTTTCTTTAGTATTTTTTGTATCTCCTTTACCAATATGTTGACTTATTTTTCGTGATATTCTTGCATCATTCTAATTTTTCTTCCCATTTTTTCCCTTTATTTCACTTGATTTTCAAAATACTTTTTGAATTCTTCCATGTCCTGAAATCAATTAATATTTTTTCTTGGATACTTTGAACGCAGGAATTTTGAGTTTGCTGTCTTCTAAGTGTATATTTTGATGTTTCTAGTCACTATAATAACTTTATATGATAAGAATTTTGTTTCTGTTTGCTCATTTTCTAAACATATTTATTCATTTGTTAACTCTGTGCTAAAGAAGAACTCTGCTTCTAGAGTGGAGCATGCACTGTCCCAAACTTCAGGGGGTTTTTACTGTTGTTTTCCAGGTATTTCTAGGGGCCTACAAATTTTCAGCTTTCCCAAGGTGGTATAGTTTAAGGAGAAATATTTTCTACTCCTCTGGCTTGTGCTCTGATCGCTGAGCAGTCAGAAGCTGCATTAAAAAAAAAAAGCACTTTTTCCTGCTCAACAGGCATTTCTGTCAAATTACTTAATCTTTTCCTGCCCTGGAACTGAGAGAAACGTTTCTGATCTACTGAGAATACAGGCTCTGATGTGCTAATGCACCATAGGACTGCCACTTAGAATTGCAACCTGGATCTGAGTATGGACAAAGAAACAGAATCCTGCTCTTGGTGCCAGCAAAGAGAGCCCTGTAATTTCCTTCTGACCAGTTGTTGCTGATCCATTCCCCCCAAGGTCTGATCCTGCTTTTCTAGGGCCTGGTCTCTGTGCTGGTGTGGCCTTCACTGGACTCACCCCAGTATGACTTTCCTTGCCAAACTTTTAAGTGGTCTTGGACTGGAAATTTGCCTTATCTCATACTATTGTGGATTATAACACTTTAAGATTTATTTTATGATATTATTTAAAGGTTTTCAAGGGGTTTGGGGAGAGATCAGCTAAATCACTGTCTTCTCTCCATCATCTAGGCTTCACCCCAATTATTTATTTTATGGTTAGTAAAAAATTTTCCCCATTTGCTCAAAAAGTTACAAGGCAAAGGACATCCAGGTGATGATACCTGCAAGCTCATTTTATCCCCTCACTCCCCATTTATTTTGGACCCATATTAAGCCTCTATAGTGACCTTGCCTTATACTGTAACCTATTGTTAGCAAAATTACTTATTTTTTAGACTTCTTTCCTTCATATTCCTTTCATCTTTTTCCAATCATGAAAAGTTTGCCCTCCAGTGATGACAGTTGGAACCTGAAACAACCTCATCATAGTTAGATGCATGTTGTTTCATGCTTCCTGACAGACACTCTGGAGCAAAAGGAAATGAAGCTATATTCTATTCATCCTTCTCAATGTTTCCAGAATCTCTCCCTACTTTTTCCTTTCAACAGTCTCTACATAGGGAACACTAAATTGAGGAATATCACTATACGAAGGCAGTTTGGAAATTTCTTTGCACTTCATGTTTTTAGAGAATAGACATTAAGACATTTATTTCCTTGGCTATGATTACAAACCTCATATGCATCAAAGGTAGTAATTGAAATCAGATCTTTCTGCTTTCAATTAACCATGCCATCATGACTTTGTTCAGTATTATTCACTACAAATATCTCTTATTGCATTCAGATTCAACTCATTCTCAGAACATGTCTTCCATGAAAAGTGACAGATCACAGGGTAAAAACCCATTTTACATACACTGGGGCAAGTTTCATAGAAATAAACTAAGAAATTTTAACTTCAAGAAATCAAATATTCCATATACTTCGGAGTCCCAATGTAATCTGATATTTATTACAAGGATAATCCTAAATTTTTAGAGCCCTTCAGCCTATTATTGAATCAGAGAATAAAAAAGTATTTCTCTATAAAAATAGACATTCCTTTTCAACAATGTTGCCTGCTTCTAAACTTTCTAACCACTCATAACTATAGAAGTTGATAATAGTGTGTCTAATGATGAGACTACCTAATGTATTAGAAATCTTAAATTTCTCAGTTGGTACTTGGAATAAAACCTCTTTCAGTACAATTTGCCGGACATTGTTCTGTAATTTATGCTATCTCACTTAATCCTTTAAATTTCTCACACTGGATATAGCCCTAGAAAGCCATCCTATAATCTGTCTGAACTTCATTCTCATGTATTCTTTGTCAACTTTCCTGATTTAAGATTATACTTTTCCTTATGCTCTTGAACCTTCCCCCAACCCTGTCCTATTCCTACCCCCATAACTGAGTCTCTTGCTCTTAATACCAGATTTCTTAAATACATGCTAGCTCAACACTCTGTTCTGAATTTTTTTTGACTATGAGCTTTGGTCACTTGAGCAAGCTATAACATACTACTCTATTTCTGATTATTCAGTCATAGTGCCAAGCAGCCTGACCCAGCCAAGATATGCTTTTTAAGGAGAAGTGTTGGCCAAAATCCACTAATTTCACAGGAAAAGTAACCTATTTTAACCAAATGAAGGCAAAATTATTTCTTCTGCTAAGGGGAAAACCATTTAACCAACTTAAATTAGTGATAATGTGGGGCAGTTAAAACTTATGCTATTATCATTTGATTTAATTTCTTCAATAGGAAAGATCATTCTGATAATGCATGCACATAACACATTTTTCCTTCTAATATGAGCTTAATATATAACCATCCAATTAATCATCAATAATTTATTAAGAACTTATTATGTGCCAAGTATTGTAAGAAATACTAAGGATGCAAAACATTAAAACAACAAGGACAATCAAAACATATGCCAAAAAATCACATTCTAATGAGGATGGAAAAAAAGAAAGAGAAAATTCCTTAAATTTAGACTTTAAAATAATAGAATCATTAGTTAAAAGGAGGCAGATATATCAGATATCATCTAGTTCAATCTCCCCATTTTAAAATTAAGAAAACTAAATTTCAAAAACATTAGATAGCCAGAGATGATACTGAAATTAATAGTAAATGTGTTTTCTGATTTTCTGATTGTATATCTAATACAATAGTATTTACCATAACACCATGATGTTTCCCTATGAATGTGTCAGGTCCTAAAGGAATCATAGTTTGACCTCGTTAATCAGAACTCTCCATCAAAAATTGAAATTACAAAAGTTTGCTCTCCTAACAGGCAGCATTTCACTTAAAAAAAAAAAAAACCTTTTGATAATTTAAGAGGAATCTCACTTCTCACAAAGTATAAAAAAGCACTTTTTCCTACTCAACAGGAATTTCTGTCAAATTGCTTAATCTCAAGGTAAGAGTCTGAAATTTCCAAGAAGGTTTTAAAAAGGAATTGCAAAGTGTGTTTGACCATTACAGAGAGAACAATGGCAATACCAAAAGCAGGGCAGCATTCATTTTGCAGCTGGTTTCAAAATTTTCACCCAACAAATTTATACAATACTTTCATTACCTACTGAGAAAATTAGTCCCAGAAAGGCAGCTGTATATAAAATGAAGTTTGAAGACTTGAACCTTTAAAAATATATTCAGTTATAGTTATGCAAAATAAACATATCCACTAATGTTAAGCATTACTTTCATAAAGGCCATGTAAAGACACACAAACAACTCTAAGAAAGAGAACAAGTTTTGATTGTCAATAAAGCCATCTCCTAAAAGTAAAGTTTAGAAGAGACAGAGGGAAATTAGAAATTCATTTATACCTGTCAAGGTAGGGAAACATATGACAAAGTGTACCACCATTGAATACATATACATATAAAAGCACAATTACTACATATTAAAGATAAGGTATCTCTTTATGCATTTTGTTTCGATACATACTCACTTTATGTTTTAAGTGAAATCAATTAAAATAATAAAATTATGAGGAAGAACATATATATCTCTCTCTATTTCATCTTTTAAAAAGTGACTTTTAAAAATTTTCATTGTGTTCTGCTATCCCTTTAAACAATTATCTCATATCTTGTTTCTTGAAAAATCCATCTTCAATTTTTTGTTTTCTCATTCTGTTGTAAATTGTCTGGAGTCTTACAATGCATTGCAACTGATAACTAATACTTCAAAGTTACTAATGATCAAATAGTGAAATATGGTATACCTTTCTTAATTATTTTTCCTTGATTTCTATGCAAAATTTGACACCATTAGCCATCCTCATTTCATGAATTGTCTCTCAAGTCTAAATTTTCCTGAAATTTTTTTCTTGATTTTCATTTGATTCTCATTCTACCTATCAGACTTCCCCTTCCTAGTCCTTGCACAGTATATAACATGAGCCTATTCTAGTCCTTTTTTTTTTTCTCTATGCTCTTTTACTTGAGCATCTCATCAGCAATAATAGATTCACTTATTGCATCTATAAAATAACTTTTAGATTGTTTCTATATATAATTTTATTCCCTTTGCTGTCCTCTAGTCCAGCACCACAAGCCACTACATATGTTCTTATATATCAATATAAGAATCATAAAATTTCCAGAATATAGCTTTATTCCCTTAAGTGTACTCTTCCTACTGAAATTTATTCTCTGAATGGAAGCCACTATGGTGCTTCTAATATCCTGCTTTGAAGCCTCGGAGTCATATTTAATTTTTCAGGCTTTCTCTTACCACATATTCAATCAACTGCTAAACCTTGTCATATTTTTTTCTAGATTTCCCATACAAGTTCCCTTCCTTTCATGTATATAACTATTGTCCTGAGAATTTTATCAACTCTTTCTTAAACTCTAGAAACATTCTGCAAATTTTTCTTTTTGTCTTAAGTTTATTACCACTACAACACATCCTTCACAGAAAACATAAAATGATTTCTCCTAAAACACAGGTCTGATCATGTTACCAACTACTCTATGAGCTTCTTTACTCCATATCTCTTAAAGAATCAAGTAAAGACTATTCTGATTAGCCTTAACAAGATCTTTAGAACCTGAACTTTTTCTATCTTTCTAGTACAGCTAGATAAATAAAGATAAAAAAATTTATATGTAGATCTATATCTGTATGCATCTGCCTATTTTTGATAATTGAATACGTGGAAAAAGAAAGCCTGAGGATGTCTATATGTCAATCCATCCATCTATCAATCAATCTATCTATCTGATCATCATTTCTACTTCACTCTATAATCCTGCTATGTTGACTAACTTACTTTTATAGAAGATATTCATTTTATTATTTCTTTAAGTAATGGGAGAACAGTCAATGAGAATAGCCCCTTAAGATCATATAAAGTGTTGTCAATAATACAGTTTCCATCTGGTCTTGTAGCATGTACACATATTCTGTCATTGATCCCAGTCTGCTAACCACATTATGAAAATGAATCTTTCTGATTGATTCTGACATTGGAAGTTAGGTACATTCAAAAGATAGCAGTTAAACAAGACAAATCTTTTAATTCTGGTTTTTTCTGATTTGATTAGTTTTCAAGAATATATAAATATATATAAATTTTGAGTAACTCCATTTGTGGAGGGCCTTTGGCTATTTTTATAATCCAGAGCTACAATGCAGTTTAGGCATCTTGTTCTTGCTGCTGTGTTTCTTTTTTTAATTTTTTTATTATACCTTTTTATTTACAAGTTATATGCATGGGTAATTTTTCAGGATTGACAATTACAAAACATTTTGTTCCAATTTTTCCCCTCCTTCCTCCCACCCCCTCCCCCAGATAGCAAGCAAACCAATAAAATATGTATAAATATATATATATATATATATATATATATATATATATAATACAATATATGTATACATGTCCAATACAGTTATTTTGCTGTACAAAAAGAATCAGACTTTGAAATAGTGTACAGTTAACCTGTGAAGGAAATCAAAAATGCAGGCAGACAAAAATAGAGGGATTGCGAATTCTATGTAGTGGTTCATAGTCATCTCCCAGAGTTCTTTCGCTGGGAGTAGCTGGTTCAATTCATTACTGCTCTATTGAAACTGATTTGGTTCACCTCATTGTTGAAGATAGCCAGGTCCATCAGAATTGATCATCATATAGTATTGTTGTTGAAGTATATAATGATCTCCTGTCACTGATCTCACTTAGCATAGTTCATGTAAGTCTCTCCAGGCCTTTCTAAAATCCTCCTGCTGATCATTTCTTACTGAACAATAATATTCCATAATATTTATATACCACAATTTATTCAGCCATTCTCCAATTGATGGGCATACACTCAGTTTCCTTTCTGGCCACTACAAAGAGGGCTGCCACAAACATTCTTGCACATACAGGTCTCTTTCCCTTCTTTATAATCTCTTTGGGATATAAGCCCAGTAGTAACACTGCTGGAACAAAGGGTATGCACAGGTTGATAACTTTTTGAGCATAGTTCCAAATCGCTCTCCAGAATGGCTGGATGTATTCACAATTCCACCAACAATGTATCAGTGTCCCAATTTTCCCACATCCCCTCCAACATTCCACATTATCTTTCCCCATCATTCTAGCCAA
The DNA here is from genome assembly GCF_902635505.1 of Sarcophilus harrisii. Taxonomy (NCBI): domain Eukaryota; kingdom Metazoa; phylum Chordata; class Mammalia; order Dasyuromorphia; family Dasyuridae; genus Sarcophilus; species Sarcophilus harrisii. Next base: position 69,756,293 of record NC_045427.1, read on the forward strand.
TCTGACAGGTATGCAGTGGTATCTCAGAGTTGTCTTAATTTGCATTTCTCTGATTATTAATGACTTGGAGCATCTTTTTCATATGGCTAGAAATAGTTTCAATTTCTTTATCTGAGAATTGTCTGTTCATATCCTTTGACCATTTATCAATTGGAGAATGGCTTGATTTCTTATAAATTAGAGTCAATTCTCCATATATTTTGGAAATGAAGCCTTTATCAGAACCTTTGACTACAAAAATGTTTCCGTTTATTGCTTCCCTTCTAATCTTGTCTGCATTAGTTTTGTTTGTACAACAAATTTTCAGTTTGGTATAATCAAAATTTTCCATTTTGTGATCAATAATGATCTCTAGTTCTTCTTTGGCCATAAATTCCTTCCTCTTTCACAAATCTGAAAGGTAAACTATCCTATGTTCCTTTAATTGATTTATAATCTCATTCTTTGTGCCTAGGTCATGAGCCCATTTTGACCTTATCTTGGTGTACGGTGTTAAGTGTGTGTCAATGCCTAGTTTCTGCCATACTAATTTCCAATTTTCCCAGCAGTTTTTGTGAAACAGTGAATTCTTATGCCAAAGCTGGGGTCTTTGGGTTTGTCAAACACTAGATTATTAACGTTATTGACTATTTTGTCCTTGTAACCTAACTTAATCCACTGATCATCTAGTCTATTTCTTAGCCAATACCAAAGGGTTTTACTGACAGCTGCTTTATAATATAATTTTAGATCTGGTACAGCTAGGCTACCTTCATTTTATTTTTTTTTTTTCATTAGTTCCCTTGAAATTCTTGACCTTTTGTTTTTCCATATGAACTTTATTGTTATTTTTTCTAGGTCATTAAAATAATTATTTTGGGAGTCTGATTGATATAGCATTAAATAAATAGATTAATTTATGTAGTATTGTCATCTTTATGATATTTGCTTGCCCTATCCAAGAGCATTTAGTATTTTTCCAGTTGGTTAGATCTGATTTTATTTATGTGAAAAGTGTTTTGTAATTTTGCTCATATAGTTCCTGACTTTCCTTTGGCAGATAGATTCCCAAATATTTTATACTATTGGTAGTTACTTTAAATGGAATTTCTCTTTGTAACTCTAACTGTTGGATTTTGTTAGTGATATATAAGTATGCTGATGACTTATATGGGTTTGTTTTGTGTCCTGCCACTTTGCTAAAGGTGTGGATTATTTCTACTTTGCTGCTGTATTTCTTGTGTTTATTGTTTCATGATTTTGGAAGATTAGATAAAGGTACATACACCCTAGTGACCTTTAAAGGTCTAGCAGAGGAAGCTACCAAAATATAGAAGCAAAAGACTATGCCAGTGTTTAGGAGAAGCCAGACAGTAAAGTTCAAAATCTTGAATCCTGCTTGATAAACCTTGGCAGTGGCAGAGATTTCTGCTTTCTATTATTCATACCACATTTGGAAGCATATCTGATGGGGATTAGTTATATAGACCTGTTTTACATTTAAATACACACTGTATGTTTTCTGAGGTGGTATGTATGAAAGTACACCCCCAAGTGTTAAGGGAAATGATAATACTTATATCATTGTGAAAGTTTTGAAGAAAATATCTTTCTGTAAAGGTTAGTTGATGGTAACTTGCTAAAATGGAATTATAGTGTTACATTGACTGCTTATTGTGGAATACACAGGAGTTTAAGACAATAGCATTCAATAAAGTCACCCAAGTTCATTTAAACATGTAGAAGCTAAAAGAGCAATTTAGTTTATCTTGAACAAAGATTCATGAGCCTCTTTACATATGACTTTGTCCTGATTCCCATTATTAGAACCTTTTTCTTATTCACCTCTTCTTATGAGTAATGTGCTTTGTGATTTCCAGACCACTGGATATATAAATTATTCCCAGTATTTTTCTAACATACATGCAGAAATATTTTTAGGAATATTTTGATATAGCTGAAACTAATCCATCCTATGATATAAGCCCAGATATGGAATTACAGTGCCAATAAGAGCATTTTTCTTAAATAATTATAACTTTTTAAAATGAGTGGCTGAACTATTGCACAACTGATGTACTTGTATCTTTGTCATTCAATCATTAAATCACTTGAATAACTATTTCCTTCATTCATCATTTTTGCCAAATTCATGAATATGGAATAACAATTTGGATTTGATTTATTTTTCATTATGCTTACTGTTTGTTATATGGAATTTTTTATGTAGTTTCTAATTGCTCCTTTCTTCTTTTAAGAAAAATTTATTATTATCCTTGGACTTATTTATTAGACAATGAATAGAAGGGTAGAGATTGGGATCAATTTCTCATAGATTTTGCAAGGCAAATTTACTAAAGAAAAATCATAGAGAAAAATAGTTCAGTTATGTATCAATTAATTGTATTATCTTTTATGGTTTTCTCTAAATCAATCAATCTAAATGAAGCAACTACTATATCCCAGGCACTGAGCTAGACAGTCTGATAAAAAGACAAAAACCAAACCATTCCTGCTTTCAAATAGATTACATTCTAAATATTATTGCAAACGATATGACATCTTTTCCACATTTTTTATAATGTGACATTTTTCTACTTAGATTGTTTATTCACTTAAACTATACTATTGTATCTGGTATAAAATTTGTTCTCAATCTATTTTCTTACAAACTCCTTCTGTTTGCCAACAATACATTCAAAATAAAGAATATCTTCCCCAGGAGTTTATCTTCAATGTTTATTAACAAACAGGGGTTAATAAGAAAGCCAAAAAAAATGACAAAAAAATTGTTTTAAAATATTTTGCACTGATCTACCACTCTATTATTCAGTATCAGATAGTTTTGACGATTACCATTTTGAAGTAAAATCTGGTACTGCTAGGCCACTCTCCTTCAATTTTTTTTAAATTGGGTTTCTTAATATTCTTTACCTTTTATTCATCCAGAAGAATTTTAATATCATTTTTCTTGCTCTATAGAATAAATTTTAGTAGTTAGGTTCCTATAGCACTGACCAAGTAAACATATTTAAGCAGAATTCTCATTTTTTTAATAATAGCTGGACTTTATATATACATGTAGGGATATATGTATTATGTAGTCTTTCTCATATACATGACATACAAATATATGTATGTGTGTGTGTGTACTTATAAAAGTGCCATGTGATTCTGAAAAAGGTACATTCAATCATAGCCCATTGCAAAGGAGTAACATGTATATGAAGAACTTCAGAATCATTAAAGAGCTATTTTATAAAAGCTAGCTCTTATCCATTTGAAAATTATTATAGTTACCTCATATCTCTTTCCAATCTAGATATTGAGCTGGCTAAGTTATTTCTTGCTTATATTACTATTTGATTTTTCTAGTGTCAGAAGGAAGAATGTTAAAATAATATTTTTTGCCTTAATATTATTGTAATTTGGTATTTTAATTAATTTTTGTTTTAAGGACTTATGTGCAATTCTACTTAAAGCACGTTTATATTTAATGACATTATTTCATTCTATCTATTTCCTTTAAGTATAATGTAATTTAATTTTCCCCTTTTGTTTTCTTATCTTAAAGTATAATTAAAACTGGTGCTACTTTGCAACCAATTGAAGAATGATCTATTCAATTACAGTCCCTTATTTAAAAGCTGTTTATGCCCATATGCTGTTACATACATACTATTCCATGTAGTAAAGTGTTTGAGTTTACTTTGTAATCCATTCTAGGTCCTTGTGGTAAGTTTTCCTTATATAAATATATTTGAAATTTTCTACAATCCCTCTTCTGATATTACCCCAGCCAACTCTTTCATAGTTATTTTAATTTGTTTTATATCTATATTCTGTATATATTCCCATTTTTTCTCCCTCCCTCTTCTTTCCTCTTTTGTTATTTGTGGATATTACTGACTGACAGAAATGAAAGGTATCTCAGCAGTGCTCTAGTCCAACTCAAGCATAAGAGATCCCTATCTGAATACACCAAGTACCTTAGAAACAAATCAGCTACTCCTTTGCATTACACTAACATGACTATATAAATTGTGATGAAATCACTAAAATCACAGCTAATTTTAATTTTTCAGTCCTGAATAAAGTAATATTTCCTATGATTATGAAATTCATGGATTCCATAAAACTACAATTAGCATATAGTATGACAAAATGAAATATCTCAAATATGTAAAATATGAAGGGGAAAGTAAAACAAAATGATTCAAGAACAATAAAAATTATGAAGAAAAACTAAGAAAAATTAAAGAAAATTCTGGGTTGATTTCAAGAATTCAATTGTAAAAGTGCAAGATAAGAGAAACATTGATTACCAGGAGGTTTTAAGAGAATGATATGCAGGTGTCAATGTACTTATTTTTTTTTTTTTTGGAAGAAGTCTAAAATTTAAAAAAAAAAATTACCATAAGTCAGCTTTGAAACCTGGCTTCAAAAAACTAAGGTCATTTTAGGCTGCCCTAATTTAAATCTAGATTTCATAAGAAAAGATAACAATAAGACAACTGCCATACTCTGTTCTAGTTAGATCATTTCTAAATCATCACATTGAATTCAAAGCATTCAATTTTGGGAAGGATGTTGACAAGGCAGACATTTTCCAGCATAGAATAATTAAAATATTATAGGTTCTTGTCATATAAAAATGCTAGAAGGAACAGAAATCTTCACTCTAGGAAAATAAGAGAGGGGGAGGAATGACCGTTGTCCTCAAACATTCACAAGGATTTGCTACAGAAGGAAACATGTTATTTTAGCTCTGAGGTAGACAGTAAATAGGTGAGCAATAAAGTTTTCAATTCTTATAGGTATAGGTATATATATAGATGGATGTATATACATACACAAATATATACATATATACAAATATATGTGTGTGTGTGTGTGTGTGTGTGTGTGTGTGCGTGTGTATACACAGAGAGAGAGAGAGAAATTTCTGGTAAAGGTTGAATTAGCACTTGTAAGAGAGACTAGCATAAGGTACCTTAGACAGGGTAACAAAAGAATTCCCCTTCCAATTCTGTGATTCTATAATAATTCTATGGAAGATATTCAATTATAACAAACTGGTATATTTAAAAATATTTAAACATTTAACTAAAGAAAGTTAGAATAGATATGAACTAATACATTGCAATATTTTAAATACACAACCAAGGATCATAGTACAAAATATTCTTATTTCATATTTTATTTAATGGTGTGAAAACATAATGAACTCTTGATATTTGAAGATGACTTGAAACTTTGAATGTTCAATGCAAAGTATATGGGATAGCATAAATAATAATCTAAAAATAGTTCAGTAAGTGAAAAAAGAGGATAGGCTTCCACCAGGCTAAAATAATGTAATATATTCAAGGAAAATATATTGGATTCTATACATAACATTGAGAAATAATTGATCATTTTATGGAATAATAGGATCCAAGAGCTAGAAGGTGCCATAAGGTCATCTAAATGATGGACTAGACCAAATTTGCTCATTAATAGTTCAATTAGATATTTTAATTTAAAGATTAAGATCACTGATGATAAGGATGGCTTTATTTTCTATCCTTTATATGCTTTAAGAAGGATAGAAGATGAATAAAAATTAAACCAATCAACCAAATCAAAAGAAAAAAAAAACAAATGGAAATGCCATTATATTCTCCCATCTGTTCCATAAATGCATAAAATTGAAGTCAAATGCTTGTGGGAATGATGATCTGAAGTTGATAAAATCTCTAGAAAATAAGACATGAAATCAATAGGATCTTGACTCAGGTCTGTTGAAAAATAAAACAGAACAATACAAAAATACCATATAGTTGCTCTAATAGAATAGTATGTCTATCCCAGGCAGAGAATGTGAGAAATGGAACCCTGTAAAGGGGAAAATGAGGTGACACAGAAGCTACAGCACAAGTCCTGGAATTAGGAAGTCTTGAATTCAAAAGCTCAGGTACTTATTAGTTATGTGACCTTAAACTGTTTGTTTCAGTTTTGCTTATGCAAAATGAAAAGGAGAAAAAAAAGTGCTATGATAAAATTTTTTTCAAGAAATCCCCAGATGGAGTCATGAAGAACTGGAAACCAGTCAAAAGATTGACAAAAACAATAAAAGTTATGAAGGGAACATAGCTGCTAGGTAAACAAAGAGACAAAGAGGTGCTACATCCAGTTGCTGATATATAAGAAAGGCATTGCTAAGAGGGTCTTCCAGGACATTAAAGGAAATAAGCAGATGCAATAGTGTCTTTGAGAACTGATGGGGCTGTTTTAATTTCTGATATATAGTTTCTATATATCAGAAACCTTAGAGGACAAAAATGGTCAGTTAGTGATGGTACAAGGCAATGGAACGGGAAATATGGATGGGGCTAGCAACTGACCTGGGCAAGCAGAAGATGCACTGAATTTAGCAGAGGCTGACATCTTTTTGTTCTTGACTAAGAAGGAATGCAGGATAAGAAATGAACATTTAACTACCTTTTAAAGAATGATTGCAAAGGATTTATGTATATATAAATGTAATAATATATATATATATATATATATATATATATATATATATATATATGATATCATTGTAATCTCACCCCTGCACCCCTGCCCTCTCTGGGTATTATCCTTCTAATTGCTTTAATAATGATATAGGTTTTTAATTATTTTTTATATAATAAATTTTACTTTTCAAAATACATGCAAAGATAGGTTTCAACATTCATCTTTTCAAAACCTCTTGTTCTGAATTTTCCTTCCTCCCTCCCCCTTTCCTTCTCCTGTCCCCTAGACAAAAAAATAATCCAATACAATTAAACATATGCAGTTATTCTAAATATATTTTCACATTTAACATGCTGCACAGATAAAAAGGGGAAAAATGAGAAAATAAACAAGCAAGCAAACAATAACAATGACAACAAAGGAGAAAATACTATGTTATCCACATTCAGTCCCCATAGTCCTCTCTCTGGATGTAGATGGCTCTCTCCATCAAAATCTATTGGAATAGTTCTGATAACCTCATTGTTGAAAAGAACCAAATCCATCACAATTGATCACTGCATAACATGACATGGTTCTTAAGAGTATATAAAATACACACAAACACACACACACACACACACACACATATAAAACGTCCTGTGGGTGGCGGACAAGATGGCGAGAAGAAATACATCGACTTCTAAGCTCTTCTCTTACCCTCTTTATCAATATTATATCGAGCTCAAAATAGTCTGACTGCTACATCTGTAAAGATAAGAAGTAGAACAACTGACCGGCCGAAGAAAATCTGCAGTCTCGCCAAAAGAAAGGTTGGTTCCGGGGCCAGGGGGGAGATCGGCGCAGACGGGGAGAGAAATTAGGTTCCAAGGAGAGCCTCAAACCTAAAGTGAAAGCATAGATCTCAGCACAAGCACGCAGCCCCAACCCGCAGTACGGGCTTTTCCTTGGGGCTAAATCCTGCACGGCAGGAGGACGCAGCCTGGGTTACCTCCAATCTGCGCAGTGGGAAGCTCGGCTTGGGGCCATAGAGCTTTTCCAGGGCCGATTTGCATCAGGCAGAGATGCTGGGCAGAGTTTGCAGCGGTCTGTGGTCTGCGGTCTGCAGTCTGCGGTCAGCCGCAACACTCACAGTCCCACAAGAGGTCCTGACCTGGGGCAGTGACCACTTTCACCACTTAGTCTCTAGCCGAGGGCAATCGCTAACCCACTCCAGCCCTACTAAGCAGTTTGATAGCTCGGCCAGTGCTGAATCCACTTCCTGTTGGGGAAGGGAAAACCTCACCAGAGCACCCCATACCCTCAGAGCCGGAAATCGGTTTACATCTCTCCTGCTCTGCAGAGGAGCTGGCAACCCCTGCCTAGGAGACCCACCCAAAGGCTTTTAAACCATGAATAAAAAGATGAAAAGAATTATCGACAGCTTCTATGCAGAAAAAGAGCAGTCAAGCAAACCTGAAGAGACCCTCAAACAGCAAAAATGCATCAGACTGTCCTCCTTACATGATGCTCCTCAGAAGAGACCATTAAAAGTCCCAAAAGAGAGTTAGAAGATAAATGGGAAAGGAAAGAGAAGCTCTACAAGAGAGCAAGCAAAACTTCCTGAAATACAAATTGAAAGTAAAAACTTCAGGAAAGTAAGAATTGTGAATTAGAAAAAAAAGAATCACTAGAAAGTAGGATCTGTGAATTGAAAAGACAAAGAACCTTGCAAGAAAGTAGGATCCGTGAATTGGAAAAGACAAAGAACACACAAGAAAGTAGGATCTGTGAATTGAAAAAGAAAATAATCTACTAAAAAAAAAAAATTAGTGAAATGGAAAAAATTCCACAGACCAAAACAATACATCTAGAAACCAATTGACATATACAGAAAGAAGTAAAAAAAAAGCTCAATGAAGAAAAATAATTTTTAAAAATTAGAACTGAAAAAATAGAAACTAATGATTCATTGAGACAGCAAGAATCAGTCAAGCAAAACAAAAAATGACAAACTGAAAAACCATGAATTATCTACTTGCAAAAACGAAAGACTTGGAAAATAGATCTAGGAGAGATAATCTGAGGAGTATTGGACTTTACGAAAACTATGATGAAAAAAAGAGCCTAGATACTATTTTACAAGAAATCTTCAAAGAGAACTGCCCAGATGTAATAGAATCAGAAGGTAAAATAGACATTGAAAGAATTCATGGAACACCTTCTGAAAAAAACCCTAAAATAAAACCCCAAGGAATCATTGTGCAAATTTCAGAACTATCAGATTAAGGAAAAATTTTACAAGCAGCAAAAAAAAAACAAAACATTTAAATACTGAGGTGCCACAATAAGGATCACCCAAGATCTCGGCTGCCTGCCTCACATTAAAGGAAAGAAGGGCCTGAATATGATATTCCGAAAGGCACAAGAACTTGGGATGCAGCCAAGAATAAACACCCAGCTAAGCTGAGCATTTCTTCCAAGGAAGAAGATGGATATTTAATGAAACAAATGAATTCCATTTGTTTCTGAAGAAAAAACCAGAACTAAACAAAAAATTTGATCTCCAACCATAGAACTCAAGAGATGCAGAAAAGGTAAAAATAACTCTTGAGAATTTTATTTCTGTTGTGGATATATGAAAAGAATACATGTATAATTTGATTGTACTGATATAACATAAAAAAGTGAAGTAGATATGGAAAAGGGATGATGGCAGAATAAGGTGGGAAAGAGGGATAAAAAGAGGGAAATCACATCCCACAAAGAGGCAAAGGAAACTTATCATGTCTGAGGGAATTTAGAGAGGGGAAGGAACATGTGTAATCTTACCTCATCAGAGTTGGCTCAAAGAAAAATAATACATTTGTTTTAGAGAAAATTCTCCTCGCCCCATTAAAAATGGGGAGAGGAAAAGGAAAAAAAAAAGAGTAATAAGGGAAGGAAGGGGGAAAGATGCCAAGGGGGAGGGAGGGATTATAAAGAGGATAAGCATCGTGATACAAGAGGGGTACATAAGTTTAAAAGGGGAAAGAGGGTGGGGAGGCAAGAATAAGTAAAGCATAATCTGGGGTTATTAGGATGGCAGGAAATACAGATTTAGTAATTCTAACCATAAATGTGAATGTGATGAACTCCCCCATAAAGAGGAGGCAGATAGCAGACTGGATCAAAGTCAGAACCCTACAATATGTTGTTTACAAGAAACACATTTAAAGCAGGGAGATACATATAGAGTAAAGGTAAAAAGGCTGGAGCAAAATCTATTATGCTTCAGGTGAAGTCAAAAAGTAGGTAGCCATCCTATCTCAGATCAAGCAAAAGTAAAAATTGATCTAATTAAAAGAGATAAGGAAGGAAACTACATCCTGCTAAAGGGTAGCATAAACAACGAAGCAATATCAATATTAAACATATATGCACCAAGTGGTATGGCACTCAACTTCCTAAAGGAGAAGTTCAAAGAGTTGCAAGAAGAAATAGACAACAAACTGTAATAGTAGGAGATCTCAACCTTGCACTCTCAGAATTAGACAAATCAAACCACAAACACAAATAAGAAAGAAATTAAAGAAGTAAATAGAATATTAGAAAAATTAGGTATGTTGGATCTTTGAGAAAATTGAATGGAGATAGAAGGAATATACTATCTTCTCAGCAGTTCATGGAACCTATTCAAAATTGACCATATATTAGGACATAAAGACCTCAAATTAAATGCAAGAAAGCAGAAATAGTAAATGCTTTCTTTTCAGATCATGATGCAATAAAACTACATTCAACAAAAATTTAGGGGAAATAGACCATAAAGTAATTGAAACTAAACAATCTTCATCTTAAAGAACGATTGGGTGAAGCAGCAAATTATAGATACAATTAATAATTCTCACTAAGATAATGACAATGATGAGACATCATACCAAAATTTGTGGGATGCAGCCAAAGCGGTAATAAGAGGGAATTTATATCCTTAGAGGCTTACTTGAATAAAACAGAGAAAGAAAAGATTAATGAATTGCTTGCAACTAAAAAAACTAAAAAGACCAAATTAAAACCCCCAATCAAATACTAAATTGGAAATTTAAAATTAAAAGGAGAAATTAAAAATATTGAAAGTAAAACAACTATTGAACTAATTAATAAAACTAAGAGTTGGTTCTATGAAAAAGCCAATAAAATAGATAAGCCTTTGGTAAATCTGATTAGAAAAGGAGGGAGGAAAATGAAATTAGTAGTCTTAAAAATGAAAAGGGAGAACTTTACACCATTGAAGAGGAAATTAGAGAAATAAGGAGTTATTTTGCTCAACTTTATGCCAATAAATTTGATAACCTAAGTGAAATGGATGACTACCTCCAAAAATATAGCCCTCCCAGACTAACAGAGGAGGAAGTAAATTGCTTGAATAGTCCCATTTCAGAAAAAGAAATAGAACAGGCAATTAAACAACTCCCTAAGAAAAAATCCCCAGGACCAGATGGATTTACATGTGAATTTTACCAAACATTTAAAGAACAATTAGCCCCAATGCTATATAAATTATTTGATAAAATAGGGAATGAAGGAGTCCTACCAAATTCTTTCTATGACACAGACATGGTACTAATACCTAAACCAGGTAGGCTGAAAACAGAGAAAAAAAATTATAGACCAATCTCCCTAATGAATATTGATGCTAAAATCTTAAATAAGATATTAGCAAAAAGACTACAGAAAATCATCTCCAAGATAATACACTATGATCAAGTAGGATTAATACCAGGAATGCGGGGCTGGTTCAATATTAGGAAAACTATCAATATAATTGGCCATATTAATAACCAAATTAACAAAAACCATATGATCATTTCAATAGATACAGAAAAAGCATTTGATAAAATCCAACATCCATTCCCATTAAAACCACTTGAGAGTATAGGAATAAATGGACTTTTCCTTAAAATAATCAGCAGCATCTATTTAAAACCATCAGTAAGCATCATATGTAATGGAGACAAACTGCAACCATTCCCATATAAGATCTGAGTGAAACAAGGTTGCCCACTATCACCGTTACTATTTAATATTGTATTAGAAACACTAGCTATAGCAATAAGAGCTGAGAAAGAGATTAAAGAAATAAGAATAGGCAATGAGGAAGCCAAATTATCACTCTTTGCCGATGACATGATGGTATACTTAGAGAACCCCAGAGATTCTGCTAAAAAGTTATTAGAAATAATCCACAACTTTAGCAAAGTTGCTGGTTATAAAATAAACCCACATAAGGCATCAGCATTCTTACATATCACTAAAAAAATCCAACAGTCAGAGTTACAAAGAGAAATTCCATTTAAATTAACTACTGATAATATAAAATATGTAGGAATCTATCTGCCAAGGGAAAATCAGAAACTTTATGAGCAAAATTACAGACCATTTTTCACACAAATTAAGTCTGATCTAACCAATTGGAAAAATATTAAATGCTCTTGGATAGGGCGAGCAAATATAATAAAGATGACAATATTACCTAAACTAATCTATTTATTTAGCGCTATACCAATCAGACTCCTAAAAACTATTTTAATGACCTAGAAAAATAACCACAAAGTTCATATGGAAAACAAAAAGGTCAAGAATTTCAAGGAATTAATGAAAAAAAAAAATCAAATGAAGGTGGCTTAGCTGTACCAGATCTAAAATTATATTATAGAGCAGCAGTTACCAAAACTATTTGGTATTGGCTAAGGAATAGATTAGCTGATCAGTGGAATACATTAGGTTCAAGGGATAAAACAGTCAACAAATATAGCAACCTAGTCTTTGACAAACCCAAAGATCCCAGCTTTTGGGATGAGAACTTACTGTTTGATAAAAATTGCTGGGAAAATTGGAAACTAATATGGCAGAAACTAGGCATTGATCCATACTTAACGCTGTACACCAAGAAAAAGTCAAAATGGGTTCATGACCTAGGCATAAAGAATGAAATTATTAATACATTAGAGGAACATAGGATAGTTTACCTCTCAGACCTGTGGAATGGGAAGGTCTTTATGACCAAAGCAGAATTAGAGATCATTACTGATCACAAAATAGAACATTTCGATTATACCAAACTGAAAAGTTTTTGTACAAACAAAACTAATGCAGACAAGATTAGAAGGGAAGCAATAAACTGGGAAAATATTTTTACAGTCAAAGGTTCTGATAAAGGCCTCATTTCCAAACTATATAGAGAATTAACTCTAATTTATAAAAATCAAGCCATTCTCCAATTGAAAATGGTCAAAGGATATGAACAGACAATTCTCAGATGAAGAAATTGAAACTATTTCTAGTCATATGAAAAGATGCTCCAAGTCATTATAAATCAGAGAAATGCAAATTAAGACAACTCTAAGATACCACTACATACCTGTCAGATTGGCTAAGATGACAGGAAAAAATAATGATGATTGCTGGAGGGGATGTGGGAAAACTGGGACATTGATGCATTGTTGGTGGAGTTGTGAACGAATCCAACCATTTTGGAGAGTAGTTTGGAACTATGCTCAAAAAGTTATCAAACTGTGCATACCCTTTGATCCAGCAGTGTTGCTACTGGGATTATATCCCAAAGAGATTATAAAGAAGGGAAAGGGACCTGTATGTGCACGAATGTTTGTGGCAGCCCTTTTGTAGTGGCTAAAAACTGAAAATGAATGGATGTCCATCAGTTGGAGAATGGCTGAATAAATTGTGGTTTATGAAAATTATGGAATATTACTGTTCTGTAAGAAATGACCAACAGGATAATTTCAGAAAGGCCTGGAGAGACTTACACGAACTGATGCTGAGTGAAATGAGTAGGACCAGGAGATCATTATATACTTCAACAACAATGCTATATGATGACCAGTTCTGATGGACCAGGCCATCCTCAGCAACGAGATCAACCAAATCATTTCTAATGGAGCAGTAATGAACTGAACTAGCTATGCCCAGAAAAGAACTCTGGGAGATGACTAAAACCATTACATTGAATTCTAATCCCTATATTTATGCACACCCTGCATTTTTGATTTCCTTCACAAGCTAATTGTACAATATTTCAGAGTCTGATTCTTTTTGTACAGCAAAATAACGTTTTGGTCATGTATACTTATTGTGTATCTAATTTATATTTTAATATATTTAACATCTACTGGTCATCCTGCCATCTAGGGGAGGGGGTGGGGGGGTAAGAGGTGAAAAATTGGAACAAGAGGTATGGCAATTGTTAATGCTGTAAAGTTACACATGTATATATCCTGTAAATAAAAGGCTATTAAACAAAAAAAAAAACTTCCTGTGTAGGAATATAGACAGTTTAACCTTTCTTGAATCTTTAATAATTTCTCTTTCATATTTATCTTTTTCTGCTTCTCCTGAGTCTTGTATTCAAAAGTCAAGTTTTCTATTCAGATCTAATCTTTTTATTAAGATTACTTAAAAGACCTCTGTTTCATTAAATATCCACTTTTCTTCTCAAGGATTATACTCAATTTTTGTTTTGTTTTGTTTTGTTATTTTCCTTGAAGGATAATTTTTATTATCCTTTATATTCCAAAATTTTATATAACAAATCCTCTGACTTTTTTTTAAGCAGAAGCTGCTAAATTTTCTGTGAACTTGTCTACTACAATATATTAATTTTTTCTTTCTAGCTATTTGAAATATTTTTCTCCTTGGTCTTTGAGCTCTGTAATTTCTTGGAACATTATGTGTATATATTCCTTTTTGTTCACTATTTTTTAGGAAGTCAATACTTTTTTTTTTTTTTTTTTTTTTTTGCAGAGGCAGTTGGGGTTAAATAAATTGCCCAGGATCACACAGCTAGGAAGTGTTAAGTATCTGAGACCAGTTTTGAATTCAAGTCCTCCTTAATTCAGGGTCTCTATTCACTGTACCACCTAGATGCTCCTAGAAGTCAATAATTCTTAAATTATCCCTCCTTGATCTATTTTCTAGATTAGTGGTTTCTCAAAGAAGATATTTCACATTTTCTTGTATTTTTAAAAATTATTTTGATTTTATTTTGTTTCTTGATATTTAATAGAAATAATAGCTTCCATCTACTCAATTTTAAGTTTTAAAGAATTATTTTTTTCAGTGAGCTTTTGTATTTTTTTTTTTTTAATTTGCTTAAAACTGTTTAATGAGTTTTTCTTTTTGGTGTATTTTCATTTCTCTTTTTCCATTTGTCAATAACACTTTTTAAAGAGTTATTCTTTTGACTTTATTTTTGTGTCTTTTCCGATTTGAATAATTCAGATTTTAAAATATTATTTTCTTCATATTTTTTTACTATCTTTATAAAATTGTTGATTCTCCTTCCATAATTTCTTACATTACTCCCATTTCCTCCCTTTTTCCCTCTACCTCTTTTATATGATTTTAAAAATTATTTTTATTACTTCAGGAAATTTTTTGGACATTTTCTCACATCACAATTTTCTTTAAACTTCATATGTAACTTTTTAAAGTTCTTTGTCTTCCGAACTTCTATCTTGATCTTTCTGTCAGTTTTATAGGTGGGACATCAGAAGCAAATAGAGGATAAATGACTTTAAACAAGATTCATATATTTATATGTGGAGTTTTTTGTTTATTTGTTTTTGTTTTTCAGCACAAAACTTTTTTTTTCCTTTTTTTAATTTTTAATCACACTGATTTATTAATCGTGTTGGAAAAGAAAAATCAGAACATCCAACCAGCAATTTCAAACTATGCTCAGAAAGTTATCAAACTATGCATACCCTTTGATCTAGCAGTGTTACTACTGGGCTTATATCCCAAAGAGATCATATAGAAGGGAAAAGGACCTGTATGTGCACGAATGTTTGTGGCAGCCCTCTTTGTAGTGGCTAGAAACTGGAAACTGAGTGGATGCCCATCAATTGAAGAATGGCTGAATAAATTGTGGTATATGAATATTATGGAATATTATTGTTCTGTAAGAAATGACCAACAGGATGATTTCAAAAAGGCCTGGAGAGACTTACACGAACTGATGCTGAGTGAAATGAGCAGGGCCAAGAGATCATTATATAC
This sequence comes from Sarcophilus harrisii, assembly GCF_902635505.1. Classification (NCBI taxonomy): domain Eukaryota; kingdom Metazoa; phylum Chordata; class Mammalia; order Dasyuromorphia; family Dasyuridae; genus Sarcophilus; species Sarcophilus harrisii. Next base: position 69,771,809 of record NC_045427.1, read on the forward strand.
TTCAAGAACAATACTATATGATGACCAATTCTGATGGACCTGGCCATCCTCAGCAAGGAGATCAACCAAATCATTTCCAATGGAGCAGTAATGAATTGAACCAGCTATGCCCAGCAAAAGAATTCTGGGAGATGACTGAAAACCATTACATTAAATTCCCAATCCCTCTATTTTTGCCCACCTGCATTTTTTATTTCCTTCACAGGCTAATTGTACAATATTTCAGAGTCTGATTCTTTTTGTACAGCAAAATAACGGTTTGGTCACGTATACTTATTGTGTATCTAATTTATATTTTAATATATTTAACATCTACTGGTCATCCTGCCATCTAGGGGAGCGGGTGGGAGAAGAGGGGAAAAATTGTAACAAGAGGTTTGGCAATTGTCAATGCTGTAAAGTTGCCCATACATATAACCTGTAAATAAAAGGCTATTAAAAATAAAAAAAAAAAAAGAAAAATCAGAAGAAAAAAATTTTTCCTTTTGGGGAAAATAAAACGGAATAAAGGATGGAACTTGGCATATGTTGATTTACATTAACTTTCTATGTTTTTGTTTGTTTGTTTGGTTTTTTGTTTCTGGATGCAGATGACATTTTCTATCCACGGTCTATTGGGATTGCCTTAGCCAAGATTCATATATGTAGCAAGTAAAGCTACATTTGAATTCAAGCGCCCTTGATTTCAGGCTGGGGAATCATTACACCTCCCTGGAGGGGGGGAAACAGAAAGAGAGAGAGAGAGAGACAGAGAGAGAGAGAGAGAGAGAGATTGAGAGAGAGAGAGAGAGAGAGGAAGGAAAGGAGGGAGGGAGGGAGGGAGAGAGAGAGAAGGAAGGAAGGAAGGAAGGAAGGAAGGAAGGAAGGGAAGGAGAGGGAGGGGGAGGAAGAAGGACAGAGACAGAAAGAGTGAGAGAAGAATTTTAGAAAAAAATAGCTATTATATTTTTGAAGAATATTTAAGAAAACTAGAAAGGTGCAAATCTTTATTCTAAAATATCAAAGGCACATTCATAAAAATTCCTGATATATCGCACAAATGAAAAAAAAATTACAAGATCGAAGAAAAGATTGTATTCAATAAAAGGTATTTTAAGCAAAAATAATAAATTAATTTGGATGTAAAAATCAATGCTGAAGAATGGACAGGCCAAAAAAAAAAACCTAAAAGCAATAAATAAGTTAATAAAAGCATGATTTATTTTAATATGAAGCTACAGCAGTACTTAAAACAAATTTATATCTTTAAACGCTTTTATACATAAAAGAAGAGCACAACAATGATTTTGCATGCAATTTTAAAAATGGTGATTTAAAACTATGCATAACCTTTGCCCCAGCAGGGCCATTACTGGGTCTGTATCTCAAGAAAATTTTAAAGGAGAGAAAAGAATCTACGTGTACAAAAATATTTGTAGCCAATCTTGTGGTAGCAAAGAACTAGAAAATGAGTGGATATCCATAAATTGGGTGAACAAGTTGTGATATATGAAGATATTGGAATATTATTGTTCTATAAAAATGATGAACAAGCTGATTTTATAAAGGCCTGTAAAGATTTACATAAACTGATACTGTGTGAAATAAGCAGAACCAGGAATACATTGTACACAATAACAGCAAGAATGTGTAATGGTCAATTATGAAACACTTGGTTCTTTTCAGTGGTTCAGTGATCCAAAGCAATCCCAATAGACTTTGTACAGAAAATGCCATCATTCTTAAGAAAAAGAACTATGGAGACTGAATATAAATTAATGCATGCTAGGTTCAATTCTTTTTTCTGCTTTTTTTTTTCATATCTCCCATGTTTTTTTTCTTTTTGCTCTGATTTTTCTCTCCCAACATGATTCATAATGTAATATATATTAAAAATTAATAAAGTTACTAGAAAAAATGTAAATAAAAGAAAAAATAATTCAAACCAAAGTGAGTAGAAATAATTATATATGCAATATCAAAGATTAAAACCATCTTTGAAAGCCCTAGGAACCCTGAATCACAGAAAGAATGGTCCCAAAACAAGATTTATGAAGACATTTAAAAAAAGAAAAGATACCTCCAGGTAGAGAATTGATATACTTTAAATATAGATAATGACATATTTCTTTTTTTGACAAATTTAACATTTAATTTTTTTGTTTGATTTTCTATTATATGTGTGTGTGCAATTGTATTGTGCTTTGTTTTTCTTGTTTTCCTAATGCTGGAAATAAAAATAAAGTTAGGAAAGAGAATTTGTAACTGACAATAAAATAAAATTCATTTTAAACATAGCAATCTGTACTCACAGAATGAGCTTCTACCCTGAGAGTTTCACATTTTTATGTATTTATAAGTTTAGGCTTTTCATTTCACTCCCATATTTATTTTTGAATACATAATTTCATGCATACATACATGAAGATATACAGAAATCCAGATTCACGGATATTGGTTGATATTGTGATTACAAATATATTGTTGTTCAGCTGACTTTCAATTATGTCCAACTCTTTGTGACCTCATTTAACATTTTCCTGGCCAAGATGCTGGAGTTGTTTGCTATTTTCTTCTCTAATTCATTTTACAGATATAGAATCTAAGGAAGGGAGGGAGGAGGAAAGAAGGGAAAAAGCTAAAATGAAAGGATCCTTATAAAGGCTTTAATGAGACAACAACCTACTAATCAATAGAAATAGAAAAGTCAAAATAGTCTTATGAGGAAGAATTATTTAATTTGGAGAACAAATATAATAACAAATATAACAGAGTTCAGTTGTACTCTGATAGAGAGGGCCCAAAGTTCCTATGTATTGTACAACATTATAACAAAAGTTAATATTTAAGAGTTTTTAAAGTCAAGAATTGAAATTTCATAAGCCTTTTGCCACCCTGCCAAATCTCTTTTTTCTTAGCTCAGCAAGTTTTGAAGATGTCAAATATAATATATGATCAGTCTTTTCAATTTGATATGACTTGTTAAAAGTTTATAATTGGTTGAAATAAGCTTCTAGATACCATGTTTACCTAATTACATCAAAGCACTTTAGTAGAACTTCCTTTTTCAGCAACTTATCTTTATTTCATCCTTTATTTATATGACCATATAATTTGAAAATGGATATTATCATCTATTATACTTCTGCCAATAATCAAAAATTTTTTTAAAAGATTTTAAATGTTGCTCAAGATAAACATAGGGAGTATAGGTAGTATGCTTTTAAAAACATTGGATTACTTTTAAAAGTGGAGAATGTAAATTGACCAACAATGATGTTTGAAAGCTTGATGGACAAAGTAGACTGTCTTCTCTTTCTGCAGAGTTCTATTTATTCCTCCATCCGTCTCCTTGACAAACAGAACATTTTTCTTTCTTTAGGGGAGCTTAAATGAGTCGGTAAATGAAAATGGAAATTACAGCCTCCTAGTTTACCAGCACACTGAATGAAGCCAGCAAAGTCTGCTTAGGAAACGGAATGTTTGTGACAATGATTAAAGACACTGTGTAGAATTGGGTTTTAAGAAGACCAGTGTGTTTGTGACTAAGAATCTTTCTTCCAGGAAAAGAAAAATACCTTTGCTTTAAAATATAAAAGACATCTTGCTGCCTCTCTGGAACACAAGGCTTGTCACTTATATTATATTGAACTAATTAAACCATCAGTCATCTTCCATTATGAAGTCTCTATTTGTTTATGGTCAGTCTCTTAATGTGATGAATGCAAAGTCATTTATCTTTCTCAAAGACCCCTCAGCCATATCTAAATTACTTTCCTTTAAGTGGCTGAAGATTTTTAATTCAACTCTACATGTAATGCGATATATACCAGCCTATCTGACAGCAATTTGGACATGCCCACATGCCCATGACAAGCTTCATAAAGAACATGGAGATTCTCACCATGCAAAGGACACGTTTACTTTTCTTTCTGTTTATTACTGTCAGCAATTGAAATTTAATATCATCTGAAATTTGAGCATCTCAGCCCAATCCAGACTTGCAAAAACTGCTGGAATTTAATTCTGAAGCCAGTTTAAAATAGGAAATGTTTAAAATAAGTTTATCCTCACTTCATTTTCGTCTCGCTTTTCATTGCTATCAAAATTCTCCAGCCAGGTCTCTTAAGAGTACAATGAAATATAATTTTAAGGGAGTCACTTTTTATTTTTTTTTCCTGAAAGAGATACATGACCATATTAATTTCAAAAGGTTCTGACCTTCTTTTGCAAACCAAGAATCAGTCCACAACTTTTATACGGCATCTACAACTTCAAGAGAATTGATGTATATACTGAAGCAGATTACAAAGGAAGGAACAATAATCACATGTTTTGGCCATAGGATTCCAAAATATGTAACCTATTCTGACAAATTTTATGGAATAAGAGGTGAGTGCATTAGATTTAGTTCCCAAATTCATTATTCCAAAATGAAGTAGTTATTTGTTTTTGTTTAGTAAAAGAAATAACCCAAATAGTTGATTGAATTTTCCCCAAATTCACCTGTACATTTGACTTCATGTTATACCAAAAGATTTTTCAGATAATACAATGAGAAAAGTGGAATGAGTCCACACCACCATTTTCTGTATGCACATCAATTAATAAACAATTATTCGGTATCTACCATTTGCCAGATACTTTGTTAATAGTTAAGGATATAAAAGGTACAAAAGGCATTTTCTCCCTTATAAGAACTCATAAACTAATGGAGAGGAAAATAAGCAAATATGTTAAAATAATATAGATAGCATAATTAGTAAATAATTAGAACCAGAAGATGCTAGAATTTAGAAGGATTGGTAAAGACTTCCTGTAGAAGATAAGATTTTAGTTGAGACATAATAGAAGCCTGAAAGCCAAAAGGTGTAGATGAAGAGGAAGAGTATTCCACATATGAGAGATGGACAGATTAATGAAAGGAGATGAAAGATGGAGAGTTTGCTTTGTAGAACATCAAGAAGACCAACGTTATTGGGTTGAAGTGTTTGTAGTGGTGACTAATGCAAACCATCAAACGCAATAAACATTTATTAAGCACCTACTAATTGCCAAGCACTGAGCTAAGTGCTGGCATATGTTAATAATAATAATAATAATAATAATAATAAAGATATGATTGTCCTCAGAATTAACAGGCTAAATTGGGAGACAATGCAAAAAAAAAAGAGGTAGAGAAGTAATTGGAGAGAGCAAGTGATACTTAGCTTTGCAGTATCTTATTGTATGGACTTGCAACCAGGTAGGAAAATACATGCAAAGGGGATAAATAAGTTTTAAAATGGAAAAGTAGGAAGGGACTAGGTTAGAAAGATAGAGTGAGGTGGAGGCATTTTGCTTCATACTTTATATTTATAAAAAATAATGAACTTCATTATCATTCTTATCTTAATTTCATTTTTATCTTTTTTATGGTATTTTGAAAGATATAAGACTGTCACCAATTGGTATCTAGCTATAATTATGCTATTTTCCTCATTTCTGCTTCAGATTCTTAGATTTCCTTTAGATTTCATTTAAAAATCCTTCTTTCTACATGAAATTTTTTCTGATTCCTACTAATGCTAAAGCCTTCCTTCTGAACTTATCTCTAATTTATCCTATATATATCTCATTAATCCATGATTATGTTTTGCTATTTTCCCTTCCCTAAGCCTGTGAACACCCTAAGGAAAAAAATACTTTTCTTTCTTTGTGTACTGTGTTTAGCAGGGGACCAGCAGATAACAAGCATTTAATAAATACAAATTTTCTTGACCTTATTTAATTGCCCATTTGCTATTATATGGATATGGGGAGGGGGCTAAAATTATAACATTTTTGTTCTTAATGGGATTATTACTAATACTATGGCAATCTCATTTTTTCCATTTTTGTTTATGAGGTTCAGACTGAAACTGACTTTAGCCAACTTATTTCTAGCTATTATTTCTTTTCCATTTTATACTTTGAATACTAGTGTTCATCTTTTTTTTTAATTGAATAAAAGAATTAGGACAAAACATAATTTCTAGGCTCACTGAAATCTTCCTAGACAATATTCTAATAATAAAAATGAGACAGGAATAAGATGTTACTGCTTTTGTTACTCTGACTTCTAAAATCCACTTACTTCTGCTGACCTGGCATTCAAAAGTTCAAAATGAAAAAAAATACATTATTAATATTTATTTAGAGCATAAAGATTTTCAAAATTCTTATGGCAATCCTGTGAACTAGATGCTAATTTCCCATTTTATAAATGACAAAACTAACACTGAAAGAGGGCTAAATAACAAGACCAGGGTCACACACTTAGTAGCTATCTGAGAAAGAATTTAAATTCAGATCTTTCAGATTTCATTTCTACCACTTTATCTATTACATGGATAGAAATACAAATGGAAAATGATTCTTGCCTTCAAATTTGTGAAGAATAGGAAGTATAATTATGTTCACTTTAGAAATACTAAGGATTAGAGAGAGCAATGAAAGGATTTGCTCATGGTCATCTGTAGGAAGTGGTAGGACTGGCAAATGAAGCTGCTTTTTGTGTCTTCTCAAGAACTACATGTTTTCTGTATTGGTCAACCTATCATCTGGGGGAGGTGGTGGGGAAAGGAAGAGAAAAATTGGAACAAAGGGTTTTGCAATTGTCAATGGTGAAAAATTACCCATGCATATATCTTGTAAATAAAAAGCTATAAAAAAAAGAACTACATGTTTTCTACCCTGTACCTCTTCCTATGTCTACCTTCCTCTAGATTTAATAAGTCATATATTCCTGGAAAATTAGTCTAATAGAAATTTAGCATAAAAACATCATTTTTATTTGTGCATATTTTATGAAATAAAAAAATTCAAACATTATAAACATTCATTTGTTCATGTAATTAATTCAAATGTGAATACTTGGTATCCAAATACTGGGGAAATTGATATGAATTTTGAAAATGAATTGTATGCGCTATATCAACATGTCCATTGTTATGTCTTTATATCAATGTCCCAAACAGAGAATATTAAGCATATCACAAAACTGTAATAAAAAAACCTGATCACTTTCAGTCAGCACAAATAGTTTAAATAATGCATAGAAAAGATGTTATATAAAATGCATTATTCATAACATTGTTCCTACATATATTTGAAAATGGTATGGTACTAGCTGCCTTGGGAATTTGTGTCATGGTATGTTATGTTGTTCATAACTTTCTACTCCACCACACTTTTTTGCCTAAAGAGGATTCTCTAATTGGATTGTCAGTCATTCACCAGCTAACTTTTCCAGGTGACACATTTTCTTTAACTATTTCTTTGTTCCATTTTTACTGTTTGAATAATGATTCTGGCTCTTTGCTGTCTCCTGCATATCTTCCCAATCATTCTACTCTTTTAGTCTGTTTTTCCTAACTTGAATTAAATTAGCAACAATTTTTATATAGTACTTGAGATCAGTGTGAATCAAAGAAGCTTAGGTAAACTGCTACATAAATGAACTATTTATAATAAATAATTTAAACTTTTATCATATTTGTTGATTATTTTCTTTCAATTTGATTAGCATTGAAATACTAACATTGATACCTTTGATTTTGGTCAATTGCTTTCCACTTTGTTGGCATTTTTGGTGAAGCGTGCTGAATTTAGAACATTTCCAACATAATAATCCTCTCAATTTTTATCTTGTATTGTTGTCAGTACAAGAGGGCAGAATCAAACATCCCTTATCTATGTTACTCACCAAATTTGTTCTAATTGTTAAATTACAATGTCCAATTTATTTTATTGTAGAATTTTGGAAAGTTATAATAATCATATAGTTATAGATCTTATTTATATTTGATGGAACTGACACACAAAAAGTGAACATGACTTGTCCAAAGTGGCAGCTATCATAGCCACTAAGTGACAAAACAGGAACTCAAATACAAGTCTTTTAACCCAGTTCTAATTCCCTTTCCATTATATCTAGTCCTTTTATTGTAATCATTAAACTATGCGGGGGGCGAGGCGGGGGGAACACTTTTCATTTGCAGTTCTGTATCCTGATCACTCAATTTATGTTATAAGATCAACTCATAGGACAGTTCAGCACTCATCCTATAATTATATATAGATAATTGGATAGGAAGTCAACATTCATTGAATTCATTGTGTATTAGACTTTGTCTTTGTTGCTGTATATGGAGAAAGGGAAAAAAAAACAAGAACAAAGAATGGAAAAAAGTCATTTACAAGTTAATGGGAGAAAATGTACGCACCTGTGAAAAGAACACTGGAATATTTTCAGTTAAATCTTGGTTAATAGTTCCCACTCATGACATCTTTCAGCTTTAAGGGACAATCCTATGTACAAATTAGTGCAATGCACAACAATTCTTAGGGCACAAACAATGAAATCTGGGTGCAGAGATCTTCAACTGTTAAGACCTCCAAAATTTGGAGAGACAGTCAGCCAGAAGAGATCCTTCATGTCTTAATATGAAAATAAAGTCTTACTCAGAAGTGAATTGCTTTGTTGATTTCCCATTAGAATGTGAATTCTTTGGGAAGGGAGAGAGTGTTTGGATGGTCTTTTACTTTTCTTTGTATCCTCAGCATTTAGCAAGATGATTGACAGGTAATAGATGTGTAAAAAAATGCAAATTTTTGTTAACCCTCCCTCTCTCTTGCCCTGGACCTCCCTCTATTCAGATGACATTACTTCCTTATGAAAACCCCATTTTCATAGTGTTGATAACAACTTCATTACAATCTTAATTTCCTTTCTGACTGTTTACCATATCTTGTAAATATTGTCCAAAGGAAAGAAATTGTCTCCAATGATCAAAAAGGGACATAATAGAATGCCCTGAGGTGGAATTTGTCATTATGAATTCCCTATTTGTAGATAAGATTAAAAGAGCCATTTCAAGGGAGAATGTGTGGAACAAATATCCTCCTGGATGCCTTCCCTTCACTGAAAACATATCAAGAAAGCTTAAACCATGCCCAAAAGGAAAGGTAACTAGGGAAATCAGATGGCTGAGTCTGGGTAGTCTCAATGTGATGTATCTCTATCCTTATTCTTATTCTTTCTTATGATCAGCAAAATTACAAGAACATTTATTAATTTTGATCCTAGGAACATTCCATTGTATGCTAGTTACAGTAGAAAGAGAACAATGAAAAGAACAGGGTTCAAATTCTTATTCTGCTTTACTTAATTCAGTCTTAGTAAGTCAATCAGATTCTTAAGAACTTGCTTTTCTTAACTGAAAAATATGAAATTTCAAGTAAATATGTGATTTAATGATCCAAATTTTCATCCATTTATCAAGTTACTCCTGATGATGATGAAGTATAGCTATTTTTATCCCTGGTAAAGAGGAAAACAATAGAAAGAGATTTTTTCCTTTTGCTGAATTAGTTTCACACATTTCTCTGTTGGGCAAATATCCTTAAAATACTTCTCAACATTAAAGTTGTCTATTGCCTACAAAATGGATGAAATTGAATGATCAATGGGTTTAAAGTAAAGATCTCAATTCAAAATTTCTTTCTGATACTATATGTTGACTTGTTTTCTGAATATGAATTTCTTTTTTTCTGTAAAATGTAAAATCTCTAAAAATTGTTTTAATTGTGGGGAATATGCTAATATATGGCCTAAGGAGGCCTTCTCAGTACCCCCCAATGCCTTCTCTCTATATATTGTATGCAAATATGAAAGTATGTATTTAATCATTTGCATATTGTTTTCCCAGCTAGATTGTGAGCTCCTTGAAGTCAGGGATTGTGGTTTTGCCTTTGTATGTATATCCCCCTGCTTAGCACAAAACCTCACACTTAGTGAATGTTTATTGTTTGAGTGCCTCAGAATTGTCTTAATTTGCATTTCTCTAATCAATAGTGATTTAAATCTTTTTTATGATTAGAAATGGTTTTAATTTCTTCATACAAAAATTGTCTATTGATATCCTTTGATCATTTATCAATAGGACAGTGGATTGTATTTAATTTCTTTTTTATAAAAAGCATTATATTAATAATAATAATAATATTTTAATCAAGAATTAAAGTAAAATTTACATTTAATAAATCTGCTAAATTGTCCTTTGTGGGAAAAAAAGGGAATTTTTTCCTCTAATCCTGTAAAAAGTTTTTGTGTTTTTAAACATCACTTACAGAATGGATTAGATTAGATTGCATAAAAAATTATTTGAATTTACCCTATACTAGATACTGTGCTAAATGCAAACGATGACAAGCAAAAAGAATGGCAGTACCTTCCCTCAAGGAATATAAATTTTGATGCAGAAAGACAATACATACAAAAGAGCTGAAAAGAGAGGGAAAAAATGTCTTTTGGATAGTAAAGGATGAACCAAGTTAGAGAAGAGAATTGTTAAAATGGGTAATTCTGTAAGTGGAAATGTTTAGAAGGGACATTGTAATTAGAGATTGAGCATGCAAAGTGGAAAGTATATCTGTTATGAGAAGAAAAGAATTGATCTAAAATTATGAGCCACACCAGAATGGAGCTAAGCATGGCTAAATGGATACTCTTAAAATGGAAGTTCCAAGGAGGAGCTAACTTATCAGAGAAAGAGACTGCAAGAATAAAGGCAGATGGATGAAAAGAAGTTGTGAAGGATTGTTAATACATTGGATTACAAAATTGATACCCAAAAACGATCTTGACAAGCTGAAATGAAAAGTGAACTCCAATATGATGAAATATAAAAAAGTAAATATGAACGTCAGTACATGAGTTTAATTCTTTTTTCCCCTCTAAATGTCATAGAGATGAAAGACTTAGCACGAAAAATGCTTAAAACATTTGTGATTGTACCAAGGAAAGCATTACCAACAAAGGTAATATAGGCACAGCAGGGTTTTTCTTCTCTTTTCCTTTTTTTTTTTTTTTGTTTTGTTTTCTTAGAAAATGATAGGTAGTTATCTTATGGAAATACAGCTAATTATGCTTTTAAGAAATCACCATTCGCATTTCATACTTATCTTTTGCGTGTGTGTGTGTGTGTGTGTGTCATCCTAAAGTAGAAGGAAAAAGTCATAAGATTGATCCAAAGGAGACATCCATTTATTCTGATTCATAATGATTATAATGGGGGGGTATATTGGATGCTCACAGGTTAACTTTTTGCTGGGAAGTACCTTAATACCATTCTCGATGTTCTCTCTTTCCCTTGGGCCACATCCTTTAAAAAGTAAGAAGAGCTTTGAAACATATTCATGTGCTTCTTAATTCCCTGTCCCTTTCCCCCTCTTTTTACCATACCTTCAAATCCTTAATGTAAAAAAAAAAAAAAAAGAAAAGAAAAAAAAAAAAGACTTCCAAGCCATTGTCTTGTGACTTTTACACATAAGGTCCACATTTCATATTTTTTAAAATGATCTTATAAATCTGAGTCACAAAATTTTAGAAACCACCCTAGTCCTAGCTTTGAGAAGGTAAGACTGTTTTTTTTTCCTCCTTTAGTGCTTTTTCCTATGAGAAGTTTAACCATATTGCTACCCAGTTACTGCAGAGTTCATTCAATATCATTACTCTAGCTCCTTCCAGTGGCAAAGTACTAACATATCACCATGAAACAGAACTGAACATCTAAGGTACAAGACTGTGAGACTGAAAAAGAAAAAGGATTATGTCTGAATTTTAGTCTGTTTCTTTTTTCTTTTTCTTTTAAATTAATGTTGAAATCCTAATGGAACACACATTTCTAGCTGAAGTTCATACAGATAATGTAAAGGCACTTAGGCAAAGTAAACCAACAAAATATTTCTCAGTCCATCTACATTAATATGGAGTCAGAGACATTTGAGTTAAAAAAAGTTTCAAAGCCCGGCAACATGCCAGTCAGATAATTCCATAAAAAATGTAAAGCGAACATTTCCACAATGTTGAATTCCTTTGGTTTCTAAAGGAAGGAAAGTGTGTGTGTGTGTGTGTGTGTGTGTGTGTGTGTTGGAAATAGTGGCATTTTTTCTCTTTTCCCTTCTTTGTATTTGTTTTGCTTCTCCCCTTTAATGTAATTCTTTTTTCTATCATTTTTGTCTTCCTTTATCTGCACTTACTTTTTTTCTTTTCTTCTTTCTGTCACCTTAGCTAAAGATTTTTATAGGATTTTAGAGTTTTCAGAATATTTGCTACAAAATTAAAAGGGGAAAAAACTACTATGATAAGGTACATACTGTATTTAAAGACTGTGGAGAAAAAAAAAAAAACAATCATTTCTCCCTTGAATTAAGCAATTTTTATTTTACAATGTAATAAAATATTTTATTTGAAATAAAATACTAAAACTGAAATGAAGCATATAAAAATTAGAAGATATTTCTAAGGGAAAGACTTATTTAAGAATTATAAATCAAAGTACCATAAATATTTTTCAGAAATTTGTAATTTAGAATAAATTTTTGTCACCAAAATTTAAAAGATTCAATTTATATAGTGAAAGAACAATTTAAAATTTGTCTTTCAATTAATAAGTTTTATTGATATCTACCGAGTTCTAGGTACCTTGTTAAGTGCTGGTGATTTAATACATTCTTCTTCTCCTCCATACAAAATATCCCTATTCTATAGAACTGGCATATTGGGAAAGATAGCACATTCTTAAATAAATACAAAATAAATAGAAATCCATTTATTGAACCAGGATTCTAGTATTTGGATGAATCAAGAAAGGTTTTATTTAGTCTTGAGAAGATACTTGATCTGAAGCTTAAAGGAAGTAAGGAAATACATGGCATGGAGATGAGAAGATAGTGCCTTTTAAAAAAATAAAGGATGTGGCAGAAACAGAAAATGACAAATATTGGAAGGAATGTAGGAAAAAAATGGAGACAGCCATTGTTAGTGCACTTGTAAAAGCATATAATGAGGTCAATCAAAGAAGATTGTGAAGGAATATAAAAGTTAAACAGAGAGGTTTATATCTTGCAGTTTACTGAAGAGGGCTATGAGATAGATTTGCCTTAAGGATCATCATTATGGTAGTTTGGTCAAAGAAGGACTGAAGAGAAAAGAGATTTTAATGAATGAAAAATTAATGGATAATGTTTAAGTCCTCACTTTCTTCCAAAAACTATCCTAAGTACTGGTGATAAAGTTCTAAAGGAGATCATATTCCAAATGGGGAGAGGGAGCAATAGAAAATAGAATATTCAACTATGAATTGCTGGAGAGATGTAATAGTCCTCAGATTTCCATAGTGGGAGGAAATGATGAGGACAAATAATGTTTGTTACATTGATAAATCAAATTATAAATGTGAAGGATCTGCAACATAATAAAATTTGAAGGCACACAGGAGACATGATAGTTCTTCATCTCAATGTTAGATCTCAATGTTAGATTTGATCGCTTCTATCTCATGCAAACTGTGTGAGCAGTCAGTTATTCCTAATAGATTTCTCCTGGATAGAGCCAATTATTAAACTGTGTAGTAAAGGCAAGAGGAATAAGAAAACTTCTGATTGTGACATGTCTTCCTGCTATCGTTTCCTAAAATATCTTTGAGGAAAGGAGACCAACCTAGAAGCCATTGGTCCTCTTTTAAAAATAAAGGACAAACAAAAACTCTGTGTTTGATTGTGTATGTATGTGTGTGTGCGTGTGTGTATGTGTGTGTGTGTGTAAAATAATCCAGATTCTGAATGATGAAGGCCTGAACTAAAATGGTGAGTATATGAACAGATAAAGAAATATATGAGAAATGTTAAGAAAATTGTGAAACTGATTAAATATGTAGGTGAAGGAGAATAAGGTTTCAAAGATAACAGCTGGGTATTTAGTAGTACTCAAACAAAATATTGAAGTTTAGAAGAGGGAATAATCAGGGAAGATAATGAATTCAGTTTTGCACATACTGAGTTTGTGATATCTCTGAGACTTTCACTTTGGAATAAATATTAGTGATGCAAATTGGTTATTGATTAAGGCTGCTAGATGATACAATAGATAGACTACTGAGCCTGAAGTCAGGAAGAATTGAAGTCAAATCTGACCCAGGAAATTTATTAGCTTTGTGATACTTGGCAATTCACTTAGCCTCTCTTTGTTTTATTTTCCTCAATGCTAAAATGGAGTAATAATTGTAGCTACCTCACAGGGTATTGTAAAATCAAATGGAAATGTTATATGATACTTACCATAGTGACTGGGTACATATTCAGTGCAATATAAATTATTATTTTGCCCTTCTTTTTCCATCCTTCCTTGATATAACCTGATATAACAGGATTGATGTAATCCCCATATGGAAAATAGCACGATAGTGAGAAATGGAAGTTCCTTATTAACCAAGTTAGAACAGATATCCTATAGCTGATCTGTTAACTGTATGATTAAAAAATGGTCTGTGAATTGACCGTTGAAACAGAATAGAGGTGTACTATTTAGACAGGATTTGTTTCTGTGTGTGTATGTATGTATGTATGCATGCATGTGTATATGTGTGTGTATGTATATGTATATACATATATATAAAACATAACATCATAAAGAACAAGGGAGTGAACCCGTAGAATATAGGAGCAAGAGTTTATGGGAAAAAAAAAAAAACAAACATGCTAGAAGCCACAGATCAGAAGCAGAATAAAGTCTCAATCAACAGGTGTGACTAGTCTAAAAAAGTTGAAAACTGAATATGGAAATGAATTTGTGGATACTGATGTTATGTTAAGTTTGAGACAAATTTCCCCAAGGGCAAAATAATTTGGAGAAACACTTATCTTTCTGTTGCAGTATTATCTGTGAAGTAAATATCTCCTTCTGAAGTATAAGTCATGGTGAATTGGTTAAATGAAATGTGGACATTAATCATGTATGACTTGTTGTGTTCAGAAACACATTGTCCTAGATGTTTGAATCACTGAATTAGAGAAATACCGCTAATTCCCTAGGGATATTGAGATTTCTGAATTAGGAACTTACCTAAACTTGTCCTTGTAGAATAAGTGCAGAATTTCACTACAAGTAAAATACTACAGTTCAAGGGAGATATAGCAACTAGATATGTATGTCTAGGAGACATATTCATAGAGATAATAATTAAAACTCTGGGGAAAAATAAGGTCAGTGATTGAGAGATGAAGAGAAAGAAGAAAAGAAGCTCAAAATAGAACATACCCATATTGAAGGATCATTTATGGAAGAAAAAGTTTAGCAAAGTTGCAGGATATAACAACCTACACAAATCATCAACATTTCTGAGTAATACCTTTTGTACAGGGTCAGAACTCTGGAGCAGTATATTTGAAACAAGGTGTTACACACTCAGTGGAATTGATGAGATAATGCTAATTCACATATATCTAGTATGATATAATGATATAATCACTCTAGATTTGCTTATACTCAGTATACTGTAATGATGTAATTGTAATAAGGTATTTAAACTGAGTCCAAAGTCAGACTCAGAGGGAGACTGGTTGAGACTGGCAGACTGTCAAGCTGCTGAAGGAGACTGGGTCAGACTGAGACTGGGTCAGACTATGACAGACACAGACTGTAAAGGAGACAATAAGGACTTATTCCTGCCCATTCTCGTGGTGAGACCAAGGCCCTTCCGGAGAACCTCCAGAAAGCTAGCCTGAACATTACAACTGATAAAGTCAATCAACAAAGTGATACAGAAATTCCATTTATAATTACTGTTGACAAAATAAAATAATTGGGAGTCTACCTGCCAAGACCAATCCAAGGACTATATGAATACAATTATGAAACACTTTTTACACAAATAAAATCAGATCTAAGCAACAGAAAATTATCAATTGTTCATGGCTATTTTGAGATAATATAATACAAATGACAATTTTGCCTCAGTTGGTCTACTTGTTCATTGCCATACCAATATACAACTAGAAAAAAAATAATAACAATATTGATTTGGAAGAACAAAAGTCAAGAATAGCAAGGGAATTAATTTAAAAAAATACAAAGGATGGTGGCTTAGCAATACCAAATGTAAAAGTATATTATAAGGCAGCAGTCATGAAAGTCATGTGATGCTGGCTAAGAAATAGAAATGTGGATTAGTGGAATAGATTAAATACACATGACACAGTAGTCAAGGCCTAGAGCCCAGTATTTGTTAAACTCCCAAACTCCAGCTTCTAGAGGAAGAACTCACTATTTGACCAAAATTGTTGGGAAAACTGGAAAATGTCAGACACTCACATCCTATAACAAGAGAACATCAAAATGGATACATGACTTGGGCATAAAGGATGACACTATCAACAGATACTATAAACAATTAATGAGAACAAGGGATAATTTACCTCTGAGATCTTTGGAAATGGAAGGGACTAAAGAAGTACTAAGGAACATTATGAAAAGCAAAATGGATGACATTAAATTTAAAAAAAGTTTCGCACAAACAAATCCAACAGAATCAAGATTAAAAGGGAAGTACAAAGCTGGGGGGAAAATCTTTACAGCCAGTATTTCTAATAAAGGTCTCATTTCCAAAATATACAAAGAACTGTGTCAAATTTTTAAGAATACAAGTTATTCCCCAATTGATATATGATCAAAGGATATGAATAGACAATTTTCAAATGACAAAATTGACACCATTTATAGTTATATGTTAAAATGCTCGTAAATATTATTGACTAGAGAAATGCAAATTAAAACAACTCTGAGGTAACTGCATACATCTCAGATTGATTAAGATGACAGGAAAATATAAAGATAAATGTTGGAGGGGATGTGGGAAAACTGGGACACTAATGCATTGTTGGTGAATTTTGATCCAACCATTCTGGATAGCAATCTGGAATTATACCTAAGGGTTACAAAACCGTGCACTTTGACCAAGCAATGCCATTACTGGGTCTGTATCGCAAGGAAATCATAAAGGAAGGAAAAGTACCTACATGAGTAAAAATGTTTGCAGCAGCTCTTTTGTGATAGGAATTGGAAAATGACTGGATGTCCATCACTTAGGGAATGGCTGAACAAGTGATGTTATATTGAAGAAAATGGAATATTACTGTTATGATGAACAAGCTAATTTTAGAAAGGCCTGGAAAGATTTCCACAAATTGATGCTGATGCTGAATGGAATAAGCAGTATCAGAAATACATTGTACATAATGTGAACATAATGTGTGATGATCATCAATGAAATGGTTGGTTCTTCTCAGTGTTTCAGTGACCCAAACCAGTCCCAATAGACTTTGAACAGAAAATGCTATCTGCATCCAAAAAAAATTTAAGGAGAATTAATGTAAATGCAATGCAGGCTAAGTTCACTTCTTTTTTCTGTTTTTATAGATCTCCCATAGTTTTTCCCTTTTGCTATGATTTTCCTCTCCCAACATGATTCAATGTGTATTAAAAATAAATATTTTTTAAAAAGATAAATGCAAGAGAGAAATAAGATAATAGTCTGATATAGGAGCTAGAGGATTTTTTTTTCTTTTTTGGTTGTTTTTTTTTTAATGAAGGCAAAACATTTGGCATGTTTGAAGGCACCAGCAAAGGAATACGTAGATTGAGACTGGGCTGTCTATGGGGGTAGAGAATCTTATAGAACAGAAATGAGAACTTTCTATCAGGAATATGTATAAAGGAACTGCTTTGGTTAAGAGAAGGTATACCTCAATACAATGCATTAGAAGAAAGAAGAATTTTGAGAGAAAAGAGAAAAAGGTCTAAAGAATTCATTTCTATTTATCCAGTAAAGGATTTATCAAGGCCTTTAGGTGAAGTGGAGAAGAAAGAAGATTTAGAAGGTTTAAGAAAAGAAGAAGTGTCTAGAATCCCCCTTCTACCCAAATATAAACAGATGAGATGACCTGTTATTGTGTAAATATAGGTCTATACCATCCTGTCCCTATGCTTTTGTGTTTATTCAACCACTTGTCCACCCTTTCTGGAATTTCTGTCCTTTTAATTTCTATTCATCCTAACTGTTCAGTTCAAGTGCTATCTCCTGCAAGAGTTTTATGTTCACTTCAGTCAGAAAATATTACACTATATATTTTTTACTATCAAATTGATGTTTATTGTTGAAAAATGGGAGAGATCAAATGGATAAAAAACTCAACATGCATTTTGATAGTTATATTTTAGAAATTTTATGATAACTTGGGCCTAGAAATGAAGAGGAGGAAGAAAAAATTTGGATTAATATTTTCTTGACAGTAATAATCTACGTTTTTAATACATACAATTTTCTGGTATTGCTATATGACTGCAAAGACCATTATTATCTACAAAAAACTAAAGATGATTATCAGAGAGTGTAATGGGCCAGAACTCTGTACTTGAAACAAGGATACTTACAAGGTGTTAACTCAGTGGAATTGAAAAGACAATGGTTACTAGTTTAGCATGGTGATTTATAGTTCTCTTGTTCAGTATAACTAAATTAATCTTACAACAAATAATGGTTCCCTAGTGGTATAATGTTTGGCTTATACTCAGTATGATGAATGGATTTAATGTATAGAGTATCTAAGAAGCCAGAGTCAGACCTAGAAGGGACTAGAACAGACTCAGGGAAGACAGAGGACTAGAAGCTGGAGCACAAGCTCCCGGACTCAGGGAGACTTCAAGACAGAGACTGTTGTGGTCCTCCTGCCTCCCCAACAGAAACAAAGACACATTCTGGAGGACCTCCAGAAAGCTGGTGTAGGCTCCAGGCAAGGAGACAAGACTGTGAAGGAGATAATAAAGAATTTGGACTTTATGCCTGGCTATTCTTGTAGTTATTACTCTGCTGAAATGAAGGCTGGTCTAAAGACCTCCAGAAAACTAACCACAATATAAGAGAGCTAATAGAATTATTCATTAGAGGTGATGAGAAAAATGCAACATTTAACTTATGAGGAGCTCCAAATTATAAGAGTAAAATATACTGTGGAGGAATTATATGAAAGGAAGAAAAGTTAGTTATGTGACAAGATCAAATGGTGACAGGTGGTAAGACACAACATTCCATTTACACTCATAGGAGAAATCAAAGCAGACCTCTAGAACATTTATTGGAAATGCTGTGGAGAACTTTTGAGTTTACATGGACAATAGTCGGGCAGAAGCAGTAGGCATGGATGGTTTGCAATCTGTGATATTGTAGAGAAGTAGGGAACTTGAAATATGATGTATTCACTAATTTATGTGAGCACTCATATCACCTATGCAATTTAAGTTCCTTCAGACCAAGAACTATGACATAGACATCAGTTTATTCTTAAGAATTTCTTTTTAAATGTTGAACATTGTGGACCCCCAATTAATATCCTTTGGAAGAAGGAAGGCAGGAAAATATGGTTAAGGAAATAGTGATATGATACAGTAAATGGCTTGTTACAATATTTTAGAATCCTATTTCCTTCCAAATAGCAATGTTCAAAAATCTAATTTCAGTTGAGTATTCTTGCAATGTGTTCTGTTATTTTAAATCACATTAAAGCTATCAAATGTTCACCACAAAAGTTTTTCATTAGCCCCAAAAAGCAGAAATATTAGTAAAAGAGTTCTTGTCTTAAAACCAGTTCATGTATTAGTATAAAGCTTCATGTTCAACTCTAGCAACTCTGTAAACTAGAATCTATCACAGTTTATGATATTATATAAATTACAGTAATGCTAAAATTTATAATTTATGTTTATATGACTAGATATAAATGTTTTACAAATTGCTTTAAACATATTATCCCATTTTATTTTCACAGCAATCCTGTGAGGTAGATAATACAGGAATTATTATTCTCAGTTTTAATGTGTAGAAACTGAACTTCAATGACATTAAATAGCTTGATAAAGATGACAAATCTAGTTGATATTAAAAATAAAATTTGAACTAGATAATAATAGAAACATTAATTAATTAATTACATATAAATACCATTTTGACTGATATAAAGGCTCTGTTTCATTTGACAATTATAATAATGCATTATGCCATTTAGCTGTTTTGCATACCATCATTTCATTTGAGCCAACACAATGAAAATATTATTATCAAATAAGATGATATATGTAAAGAACTTTGTAAACTTTTAAAATTATATACATTTAAATTGTCATCATAATTATCATTGTCACAATTCCCTACAGATATCACTTCATTGAACTCCCTCATTGCACATATTAGGAAACTGGAATTCAAAGATCTTGTATCTTTAAATAGAGATCAGATGTGATTGTTTCTGTGACATCTTAAAACAAGAATAATCTATATGTGCCTTTTGCCAAATTATTTCATCTCTGTAAAAGCCCATTTCCACTAAACTTTTGTTATTTATCATGAGGACCATAATCCCTGGCCTTCCAACTATCTCTAATCACCTTTCTTTTTAGCCACTTATTCCCTTATATAAACTAATTTTAATCCTAATTATAACACAACATTTACTCATATTAGTTTTTTGACAGTATCATGGCATATGAAACATTTGCTTCCTTTTTTCTATTTTAAGGATTAAAAGGTTAGCTAAACAATTAAACAAAGGAATCAATTCATATCTAGGCTTCTTTAGGATAATTTGTTTTCTCTTTTCTTATTCCCTTTCTTTATTTCTTGCTCTTCTTAATATTGACTGCCACTCAGTACACTTTTTGGTGGAGCACTAAAAGCAAATATCCTAGCAATTACAAGACACATGTTTCAGTCTTGGTTATACTGATAATTAGCTATCTGGTTCTGGATATTTCACTTTTCCTGCTTTTGTTTTCATTTTATTTAAGCTGAAGAATGAGAATCACTAAAACTAGTTAAGAGATTTGAGGTTTGGGGGTGGGGTAAAGTGCAAAGAATAAAAGGACAAATAACTTTATTAAACTTCTAGTTAGCTGAGAAAGATTTTCTTGGAGTTGTCTATAAAAATATTCTTCTACTGAAACACTGCCAATTCCAAAGTCTTTTGAGATGATACCAGTTGTAAACCAATCTGACTACAAATAATATCATTCACCTCAGTAAACTACCTATATTCCTACTCTGGTAATGAGATTCAGTGCCAGCTCCCTAGTTTTCTCTTTCCTGCAGAAGAAAGAAATTTGCTCTCTGGGGCACAATGTAGCTGCGTCCCATTTTTACAGCTTTACAGATCAGAAGCAGCAGTTTTGTGGGTGGCTGTCAGTGGTGGATGGAGTGTACCCTTGGTAGAGTTTACATATCACACTATTAGGCTTGTAATGTACTTACAAATTCCTTGGCTCAAAAAAAAGGTTCTATTTAATTGTAAGACCAACTTCATTATCACTGACACATGAACAGGAGGAGGAAAAGAGACACAGAGAACATTCTATTAGCCAAATTATGCCCTTAAATATACTTGCAGAACACTCATTTATTCCTAAGGGTACTGTGGGCTCTTGTATGTCTTTAAAATGGTTTACTTGACTTCCAATTAATCTGATAGAATAGAACAAATGCTTTATCAAAAGCTTATTGGTTCACCATAAAATGATTCATCTTTTTTTTCTGAATTAGCATTTTACTTGAATTCAAAGGAAAATGTAACTTTTTTTTCCATTGAACTTTCTATATTCTTTAGAGAAAATTATGTTTTGGACAAAGAGAATCACTAAACACTTAGTTATCTTAAGAATACCAAAACATTATATCCTATCTGCTAAGTGTAATGAGTTATGCATATAGTCTGTTTAATACATGTAGAGAGATTGGCATCTATAGGAAATAGGTGAATAGATTATTGGAGATAAAATGAATAGATGAATGGATTTTTGGAGATAAAAGAAAGAGATTCCTTGGAATTCTGCAACCAACAAATTTATTCTGACTTTTTTAGCCCCAGGATTCTTAAATTCTCTCAAGAATAGAAAGGATATTTAAAGACAAAATTTTGAAAGATTGGATTGTGACAATGAGCATTTTTCTCACATAGTAATCATAATCTCTTGAATTCCATTTAATTCAATATTGTCTCAATCAGATAACATTGATGAGTTATTGAAATAGTTCTATATGTCTCGTCTAACAATTTAACTTTACAAAAGCTGATCTTCCTTCTTCCTTAACAGATTATATGAGTTAGGTGGAAACTGAAAAAAAGAAGAGGAAAATGGAAAGACTTCAAACAGAATCAAAATGTGCTCACTATCTACCTAATTAAAGACTCTTAAAGAGAACTTGAAAAACCAGTGACATAGTTTTTTTCTTCAAAGGTCATTTGGCATGACAACAAAACTCAGCACAGAGCAGTTAATGTCCTTAACAACCCACAATATTTGCAAAAATCAAATATCATCTTTGTATTTGATGGATTGTTAAGGACTGTAACCACACTGGGGAATATGTGAACATTGTCTCTTCTAGTTCTAGCTCCAAAAGGAAATCTACACTCTACCCATCTCTACCCTTTCATTTCCAACCCCTGCATTTCATTCTAGTTTCACTCTCTGTATATCTAATAAGTGTTTCTGCTTCCCTGTTAATGCAAAATGCTTGTAGAAGATCTTTACTTCAGAATAGTACAATGATTTTCTAAAATATTGCCCACCCCTTCTTTTAACTGACCATGTCAGATTGTTTTCATTCCTTTTCATGTTCAAGTCCATCAATAATTCAATCTTTCTTTTTCTGTGCTACCCATATTTTCATTCCTCTTTTTATTTTTTATCAATTCAACTCTTTACCTCAATTCACAATTCCTTTAAATACAAGGATATTATAGGGCATAAGCAAAATGTTTAAGAAGTTCAGATTTTGTCAAGCCATTCTCCAATTGATAAATGGTCAAAGGATATGAACAGACAATTCTCAGATGAAGAAATTGAAACTATTTCTAGCCATATGAAAAGATGCTCCAAGTCATTATTAATCAGAGAAATGCAAATTAAGACAACTCTGAGATACCACTACACACCTTTCAGATTGGCTAGAATGACAGGGAAAGATAATGCGGAATGTTGGAGGGGATGTGGGAAAACTGGGACACTAATACATTGTTGGTGGAATTGTGAATACGTCCAGCCATTCTGGAGAGCAATTTGGAACTATGCTCAAAAAATCATCAAACTGTGCATATCCTTTGATCCAGCAGTGTTTCTACTGGGCTTCTATCCCAAAGAGATCTTAAAGAAGGGAAAGGGGCCTGTATGTGCGAGAATGTTTGTGGTAGCCCTCTTTGTACTGGCCAGAAACTAGAAACTGAAAATCCATTGGAGAATGGCTGAATAAATTGTGGTATATGAATATTATGGAATATTATTGTTCTATAAGAAATGACCAACAGGATTTCAGAAAGGCCTGGAGAGACTTACATGAACTGATGCTGAGTGAAATGAGCAGAACCAGAAGATCGTTATATATTTCAACAACAATATTATATGATGACCAATTCTGATGGACATGGCCATCTTCGGTAATGAGATGAACCAAATCAGTTCCAATGGAGCAGTAATGAACTGAAACAGCTACACCCAGTAAAAGAACTCTGGGAGATGACTAAAAACCATTACATTGAATACCCAATCCCTATATTTTTGCCCACCTGCATTTTGGATTTCCTTCACAGGCTAATTGTACAATATTTCAGAGTCCAATTCTTTTTGTACAGCAAAATAATGATTTGGACATGTATACTTATTTTGTATTTAATTTATGCTTTAACATATTTAACATGTATTGGTCATCCTGCCATCTAGGGGAAGGAGGTGGGGGGAAGGAGGGGAAAAGTTGGAACAAAAGGTTTGGCAATTGTCAATACTGTAAAATTACCCATGCATATATCTTATAAATGAAAAGCTATTAAAAAAAAGAAGTTCAGATTTTGGAAGAGACCTGAGATAATTTAATTTAAGCCATACATAAAGAGGGATTCCTCCTTCAATAACTCTTTTAATTGATTACCATATCATCTTTTGAGAGTATGAGAGTGAAGCATAATTCATTGTTTCTTAAGTCATTCCACTTTAGCATAGGCATAGTTATTTGTAATTTTCACTTATATTATGAAAAAAATGTCACTCTATGTATTTCTCTGCAAAGTCTA
Source organism: Sarcophilus harrisii (assembly GCF_902635505.1). Lineage (NCBI taxonomy): Eukaryota > Metazoa > Chordata > Mammalia > Dasyuromorphia > Dasyuridae > Sarcophilus > Sarcophilus harrisii. The sequence goes on from NC_045427.1 coordinate 69,795,758, forward strand.
ATTTTCTTCTGTCACTGATTTATTGAAACATGTAGATCAGGCAAAAGACAAAGACGACATAAGCCTACAGCAAAGATATATTTCTTTCTTGGACAAGTTTGTTTATCTTAATTTTAGTGAGAGGTCTTTTGATGTATTAGAAGAAATTACAAGGTGCCATGATACATCTCAAACTTTGGAAATATTTTTATAAAAAATGTGAAATGATTTCCTGAAAGACAAGCTAAGGCAGAAAGATAAACAGGGAAAATAGGAATGTCCTTCTTAAATCAAAGACTTTGGGGAAGGTAATGATGAAAGCAGGAGACAGCTTAGGGAACTCGACAAGCTAGAGATCGAGTACATCTGATTCAACAAAAAACAAAGGCTTATTCAAAAAGTCCATGAAAATAATTTAATAATCACATATATAAAGAAACCTTTTGTATAGAAGATAGAACTATGAGAGCCCAGTAAAAGGCAAAAAACAGACTGAAAAAAAAAAAAAGAATTAGCTAGTTGATTGGTTAAGTAATGAAGGTGTTCTGAAAGACTAGTGTGAAATAATATAATACCTCACAGAGATGTAAGAGCAATCTATGAAAGGATTATTAATAACTAGTCTTGGAGAAATTCAGAGCTCTCCCCTTCTTCTAAATTTCTGATTAAAAAATTCTGTCACTACCCTTTGATCCAGCAGTGTCTCTACTGGGCTTATACCCCAAAGAGATACTAAAAAAGGGAAAGGGACCTGTATGTGCCAAAATGTTTGTGGCAGCCCTGTTTATAGTGGCCAGAAGCTGGAAAATGAATGGATGCCCATCAATTGGAGAATGGTTGAGTAAATTGTGGTATATGAATGTTATGGAATATTATTGTTCTGTAAGAAATGACCAACAGGATGAATACAGAGAGGATTGGCGAGACTTACATGAACTGATGCTGAGCGAAATGAGCAGAACCAGGAAATCATTATATACCTCAACAGCGATACTGTATGAGGATGTATTCTGATGGAAGTGGATTTCTTCAACGAAGACAAGATCCAACTGAGTTTCAATTGATCAAGGATGGACAGAAGCAGCTACACCCAAAGAAAGAACACTAGGAAATGAATGTAAACTGCTTGCATTTTTGTTCTTCTTCCCAGGTTATTTATACCTTCTAAATCCAATTCTCCTTGAGCAACAAGAAAACTGTTCGGTTCTGCACACATATATTATATCCAAGATCCACTGCAATCTATTTAACATGTATAGGACTGCTTGCCATCTTTGGGGAGAGGGAAGAGGGAGGGAGGGGAAAAATCGGAACAGAAGTGAGTGTAAGGGGTAATGTTGTAAAAAACTACCCTGGCATAGGTTCTGTCAATAAAAAGTTATTTAAAAAAAATTCTGTCACTTACAGGACATTACTGATAATGAGAATGAATTGAGTCTCCCCCATGTAGGCCAGATCCCACCAATCTTACAAGGAATTTGGTTTAAGATGAAGAAGTCCACTGTGTTCTCCTCAAGCTTGGGTAGGGGCAGATCCTTTCTTCTAAATCATCCAAGGAAGGAAGTAGTCTGTATATAGACACAATTTCTCTATGCAAGAGTGATTGATGACACCCTCAGATCCCCTTGAATGTCTTTTATATAAACTATGTGCTTTGACTTCATAATTGTCTGGTCTAACAGAGATGATCAAATGACCATCCTTTTATTAATAACTTGCTGGCCTTATTAATGAATGATTAATTTGCCCAGAAACTGTCTCTCTTGGTTTTCTTTAATTATCACAGGCCTTTTGTTCAAATTCTGGTAACCTGAGAAAGTCAACATAATGTTAGACATAATGTTAGAAAAGAACTGATTTGGGGTGAGGTAGGGAACAGAATTGGGAGATAGTCTTGTAGAGTAACAGCATGGATTACAAAAGCAAAACATCATTCAAAAAATCATTCAAGGTATTCTTCCCTACAGTGTTGGAACCTGTAGAATAGATGTGTAAAAAGAGTAAGTTGGCTTTTAAAAAAGTAATTTACAAGTCATTAAATATGCAAATGAATTTAGGTTAGCTACAAATATTTGGATAACACCAAAAGGTATTTGGTCATTTTGAGAAAAAAGATGTATGAATGCATATGACTAATAAATGAGATGAAGATAAAAGGTCTGTTTTCCTAAAGATTAGGCTTCTCTTTCTAAATATTTCTTTTCAAAGATAAAAACAAATGAAATAAAAATAATCTGTGTTCTGGAATTTATCTCATTTCACAACCCAGGGAAAAGAGTTAATCTACAATTTTAGTGTATTATTTCTATTGTTTCCATCTCATTAAGAAAGAAAATAAGATGAATATGTATAGAAAACCCATGGCTAGTTTTTAAAACATCATGGACGCCATCATTATTTCAAGGGTTGCAGATGCAATGGGAAGTAGGATAGTAAGAACTAGTACAATAATTTCAGAACCATCACTATCAATTCAGCTACTTTCTACATCTTATTTTACCCCTACCTCTACCCCATACCACAAAGCTCACATTCAACACATTTCTTAGCAATAGTTTGAGTTATTAGAGGAATACTAAATGTTAGTACTTATGCCTGAGCAGCAAAGCATAAGGAAAACCCTGACCTTTTGTTCCCATTGCTTTTTGTCTTTGACTCTTTCCAACTTTTTTGCCTTAAGTTTAGGCAACTCCCAAATTCTTCTATCAAAACCAAACTGATTTTAAGGAAACATCATCAAATACCTTACTTTCCTTGGCAATGTATTTGTCCTAACTGTATTTATTCTGATCGAGGTTGTTACAAGTTTGGGTAGTGAGATGCTAATATATTGTATTTTCATCCTTATAGATTTTCTGGTATCATAAAGTCAGGACAGAAAGAAAAATCACTGGAGTGTAAAGGTTAAGACAAAGAAGACCAAGGTTGAAATAATAGGCAACATATATAAGTTAATTGGTTTAATAAATTATAAAGTTCTGAAATACTCATCTCCAAAATGTATCTTGCATATATTTTTTTCATAAAGCCAGTTTTTAACCATTTACCCAAACACCTTCACATGCATGTTATAATTATCAAGTTGCTAGTAAAGATAAGTTAGAGGACAGGAATTGGTCCCAAAAAATAATTAGAAAGGGTGAAAATTATGTAAATAAATATAAAATACTACACTGGGATTCAAAAACAAACTGGATATATCCTGAAGTGTGAAATGAGTAGCTGAAAATTATACTCATGAAAAAGATCATTTAATGGATTATAAATTCAATATGGATCAAAAGTGCAATGTCAGTTAGACAGTTAATGACCAACATTTGTTACATATTTTTTATATTCAAAGAACTGAGCTAAACTGAAAATACAAAAACATAATTCCTGATCTCAAGGACATCATATTCCAATGGGTGAGACAGTGTGCAAACATATACATATAAGATAAATGGAGTATAAATGGAAGGTGATCTCTGAGATATAAAGCACTAGAATAAACTAGTGAGCATCATAAGTATTTATTTTTTTTAGTATTTTATGTTTCAAATGCCACTTTATTGAACAACTCTTTTTAACCATTTGTAGTTTAATTCAGAGTTATAAATTTAGCTCATCCTGGGATGAATCCTCAATTTCTCTGCTTATCAGAATAGATCATTTAATTCCCTCCTGAAATTTCTTGTAGGTGCTACACAGGTTGGTATTATTTAAATTCTCTTTTCTTTGTATTCAGTTTTTTTATTATGTTCTTCTGATTACTTAAAGAATTTTTCACAATTGATCATTAAATTTAATCACTTTGTATCTTAAAATTTTCAGCATTTTCTTGCTTTTTTCCTTATGGATTTTTTTAGTTGTTACTATTTTCTGTATTCAGATTTTCTCTTTAGTTTTCTTGTATTTTGTCTTACATGGTCCAATATTTTGTGACTTGTCATATTCTTTAAGCTTTGCTATTTCTACATATTCTATCTTGAAGATCAATATATTTTCTTTGAATAGAAAACTTTTTTTGCTTTTTGCTTCTTTTCTAGATTGTTCTCAGTGCCTATGTATTTGCCTTCAAATCAATAGTACTTTTCTTTCTTTTTTTGAGACATAGAGACAAATTTTTCTATTCTCTCAATTATTTAAGCCATGCTGGCCATAAAGCTTTTTCTCATAATAATAATTTCTAGTTTTGACCACATAAAAGGAATATGTTTTGGTTCTTTGCTTTTATATTCCAAAGATACTCTATGCCATCAAATGTTGGGTTATTTTCCTTCATTTTATAGTAGTTATTAAAAGATGGTTATATTATTTTTCTAAATTAGGAGAGAAATTTCCTAGAATCATTAATGTTTTTCTTGTTTATGTAGCTGTTTTTATAAAAGGTCATTTAGTTTTCTTCTTTCTAATATCTTTGGTAAATTTTGTCCTTTTTGCCTTATTTTCAGTATATTGTTTACTCTCTGACTTCCCTCTCTCTGATGGTGGTTTTCATCTGATTTGGATCTCAAATGGTTTTCACCTTCTTCCAAGTTAAGCAATTCACATTTAACTGTCTTGGATCTCTTCTTCAAATGACATTTGGATGGATAGAACTATTTCTAGCTGGATGTAAAGCTTTTTCTCATTCTTGTTAGAATGTCACATCAATTTTCTTAACATTATACAGAGTTGTTATTCTATCCTTTTGTTCTATCACATGCCCTCTGTTCCTTAGTTTTCTGTCTGTGCACCAACAGTACATAGCACTCTGTCTGGCAACTCTAATCTGCTTTGTCTAGTTTGGACTCCATTAATTAATACTGACTATTTTTTTCTTATTATATTCTTTTGGATTCTGAGTGGCCTGGATCATGGAGAAAATAAGTTTTTTGAGGCATATTTTTGTATATGTGTGTGTATAAAATTTTAGAGAGGCTTTTGGATATTAGAAAATCTATTAGTTTGCCATGTTGTTGGTCAGTGACCCAGAAAAGTAAATCCTTTTGATTTTTAAAAAAAAAAATCATGTCATGGTTATTTTGGGAAATCATTCCTGCTCTATTTATTCCCTGATTATAGATGATCAAAGAGTAATTTAACTTTATATATGTAAGGCTTTGGAGACAGTCTTGTCACCTTGATGAATCTTGAGCTCATTTTTTGAAACTTCTTGTATCAAAGGGGAATTTCTGAATTAGAATAATCACAACTGGAGTGGAGTTCGATGTCTGAAAGTAAGAAAAGAAGCACAGAGCAGAAAAAAAAATCACTCATAGCTCATTTCTTAGACCTTGGGTAAAGGAAGAAAAGCAAGCACTTGGCAAGTTCCTCATCTTTTATAGATTAGTTCATTGTGTTGAGAGAGAGAGAGAGAGAGAGAGAGAGAGAGAGAGAAAGAGAGAGAGAGAGAGAGAGTTACCAAAGAAAATGCATCCAACAGAAAAAAGGAAGAAAGAAAAACTAAAAAAAATCTTGAGTGTTTAGGAAAATGTTGAATTGAAAGGGTTCATCAAGGTATTGAAAAAATGAAAGAACTGATAATGCCAAATTTGGGGATGATGGCTGAGAAAACCTGAGGGTTTGAGAAATTATAATACATGATAAAGATAAAGAAAAGCACTAAGGACCATAGAGCTGGAGGAAAGAATGACACAAGAATGTTAAGATAAAGGAATTTTGAAGCTTGTGATCATTGAAGTAGAGTACTTTTTGGGTGATGACAAACTTAATGGTATGATCATCTAATGAAATCTTTGAATTAATAGAAGCATACATGACAGAACAAAGAAAGTGACAGTCTTGCAGTATGCTACTGTTGTCAGAAAAATGTCTTCAATGTTATATTCAGTTCTGGGAACTAGTAATACTTAGCCTATAAAAATAAAATTTAGTGGATGACTATACTTATCACAAAACCTGTCACACAGTGGGTTTTTAATAAATGTTTATTGATTGACTGGCTGACTACAATTTTTAGTATTTAAATTTTTTTATATGAAAAAGAAGATTTAAATTTGTTCTGATTGTCATAAAAATACAGAAACAGGAACACAAAGGAACTCTTTTGCCTTAAAGCAAAGGAGAAAATTCTCATATTTAGAATTATATAAAAACAAATAGGCTGAGTTCCCTTTCAGCAGAGATATACAAAAAGAAACCAGATATCCATTTGTACAGAATATGTCAAAAGTGAGCCATGCTACTCATTAAAGTTAGACAAGGTCCTTAAATATCAAGAATCCAGGATTCTACAACTGAGTTAAATGCCTATGGCAAAATGATCTTTTAACTTTTCAAAGATAAGTAGCTTTTCTCTTCTCTACATCAAAGTTTTAACATAATAGTACTAGTTAACCACCACTGGTGAAGTGGAGGATTTTTCTAAATCTGAATTTCTTATTAAAGTTGTTGGGTTACTCAAAACATGTAAACAAATGAAAATAGAATTATTTACTATAATTCAATCATATTTCTATGAATTAGGAGAATTAAGAAAGATTCCAATAGGAGCTATTTCAGTTCAGCCACAGAGAAAAATTAATATTATTAGATACAGAAAATAGTGGAATTTCAGCCATATGGAGCATCTTTTACACAGACACAAAAGAAGAAGATGAAACTCCAGTTTCAGACATATATATATGTGTGTGTGTGTGTGTGTGTGTGTATGTATGTATGTATGTATAAGCTAGATTGATTGGAATACAGAGTGCATAAATATTAACAGTCACTAACAATTTCTCCATGGAATAAAAAAGTGTGATGAAGTAGAGGAGACATCTCCATAGACAAGGTAAAGATCTAATTCTGAATTTTTCCAGAAATACTCTCTCTGCAAGAGGAGTTAGAACCAACACAGATATAAAACATGTTATTGTTGTCAGAACCTTGTTTTTGAAAAAGATTATACATAAGTTGAATTTAAAAGAGGCAGAGTTGCACAAAGTTATCAGCTTCACTCCTCTAGGGTCCTCATAGCAGAGAAGGACAACTGACCTGGGATTAGTGAATAACTGGTATTTTCAGGGTTCGACCAAGCATCAAGCACTCTATAGAGCCTTCTTTAGCCACCATTATGGACAGTGTAATAAAATGTTTTCATCTGCCTATTCTTGGGGAAGGTGGAGCCTTCATAGGGTTGAGGCAGACATCCCCCTAACTCACCAGTGGTTAGCAGCTCTTCTTCTACATGGTTTAGTCCATCTGCCAATATAATTTATAAGCATCTGATCATGTCACATGCTACAGTTTCTTGAAACGACAGGTGAGAGTTGAGTGCTAGTTAGAGTAGTTTGAAAAGGGCTTTGGAAGCTCTCACACCAAAGGTACTCATACTTCTTAAACACTCCACACTGTCCATAAATACAGTCACAGATAATTGTGATACAACTTCCCAGACTGGAGAAGCAGCATTTACATAGAAAAATCCATCTGGGGTTCTCTAGTGGGAGTAAAAATTGTTTGTAACTTTTCAAAAGTTATTGAAAAACTGATTATCACACTATTCCCTTTAGGTAATGTTGACACAGATATTTATAATTTCTGTGACTATTTAATTATCTGTATTTCTTATATCTAAAAAAATCTCAATGAAATTTTGTTAACAGATGAGGCAGATTCACCATAACTAACAATTTCATCAGTACTTATTTCTTTCTATGAAAGCTTCCAGTGAATTGAGAAATCATTTATTTTATAAGGCATTATCACTGGTTATAAAAATGAATAGTAATTTCATACATACACAATAAACACATACAGACATATATGTATATATATATACTATATATTTTACATATCTATCAATAACTATATAAATTAATTCATAGTATAAATAAGAGGCTATGATTTTCATTGGTAGAGATTCTACAATGACCAGACCAGATTCTATTGTGTGTCAAAGAAGTCAATTAAATAAGCATAGCATAACTCTGTGCATAGTTTTTACTGATAATCATTTCCAAATCTTTGGGATTTATAACTAAACAAAAGATTTAGGATTTCAAGGAACATAAGTTAAGCTTTGAGATTGAAAACTTCCCTTATATCTGTGGACAAGACTCATTAAATACAAAATTTAAGAGAACATAGTCCAATTTCTCAGAATTAAATATCCCAGAGCTTTCATCCCTAGCACAGAAAGACACATACTTAAGTCACTTAAATATTTAAAATAGTTAAATGCAAAAATAATCAACTACATAGCCTTCTAAGATAATCTCCCCACTACTCCTTGTTGCTCACTGCTCTAATGCAATCAGGAGCTGAAAGTGTAGATAGTCCCTTGTCTCTTTTACAGATGAAAATGTAGTGATTTTCTATAGTTTAAAAGGAAAATGCACACATCCCTAAACAACTGCCAATTCCTCCATTTCTCTCTTTCTCTCATTTCTACTTATTTAATGAGTATAGAAACCAAAGTTCAAAGAGGCATAGTAAATTGTATATGATCATATTGCCACTGTAATGAATCTAATTTTTTTAATATTTTATTTTTAATTTATAAAATTAAACAAGCATTTCCATAAAATAATAGAGTAAAAAGATCATTGCACATGAAGCTTCAAATCTATTATTTACAACTTGATATTTCTTTGAAATATGTATAAATTTATCAGGTAAATTTCTTTTCCTTTTTTCTGCCCCCCCCAACCCTAGAAATTGCTACATTAGACACAAATGTGTGTTTGTAATCATTCTATATATTTTTTGTCATTTCTTTCTTTGGACGAAGATAGAATTTTCCTTGCTAGGATATTTGTAGTTGAATTAGGTATTTGCAATAATTAAAATTACTTCTGCTCAAAGTTCTTTTTTAAACAATATTGTTTTTACTGAATTCATGATTTCTTGATTCTTTTCATTTTGCTCTTCATTATTTCATGCAAGTGTATCTAATTCTCCAACTTTTAAGAACTTTAACTCCCAATGAAAGAACATCTTATGTCTCTTGCTCTTCCAATACTATAATCCCTTTGAAGGATTCATAAAACTAAAACCGTCTTGTTCCCACAGCACATGTGTAATTTCCCATACTGAAATATCATTCCCTGGCCATCACTATCTTTTTTTTTAGTTTATTTATTTAATTTATTTTAAATACACAATGTTTTATGAATTGTATTGTGTTAAGAATTATGCCTAAGTGTGAAGGGCCAGGTTGATTCTCCGAATGCCCTCACAGTTGTGAATCATAACATACTTCAACAAATTGCAAATCAGCCTTTACTAATAAGGATGGTGCTTGTGATTTGAGAATGAAATAAATTGGAGGCAAAAAGGAAGAAAGGAGAGGTCAGAGAATGCAATTGCCTCTCAGTCTTCTTTTATCATTATCATCCTCTCATATGAAGGGATCTATTCTGCTGTTCAGAATTAGATCCCCAGCAGTCACTAAAAGTTACTCCCATAACAGTGTTGGGAGAGAAAAATCACTACAAAAGGGAAAATCCATAGGAGAGGTTTAACAAATACAGAAAAAAGAAGTGAACATAGCTTGTGTTAATTTATATGGTTTCCTTAGTTCTTTTCCTGAATGCAGATGTCATTTTCTATCCAAAGTCTATTAGGGTTTGTTTTGGATCATTGAGCTACTGAAAAGAACCAACCCTTTCATAGTTGATCATCTCACATTCTTGTTGTGGTTCCACTTGTTTCACTCAACATCCATTCATGTAAGTTTTTCCAGGCCTTTCTAAAATCAACTCATTCATCAATTTTATACAACAATAATATTCTATTACCTTCATGTACACAACTTGTTCAGCCATTCCCCAGTTGATGGACATGCATTCCTTTTCCAATTCTTTGCTACCACAAAAAACAGCTGCTACAGACATATTTGTACATGTGGGTCATTTTCTCTCCTTTGTGATTTCCTTGGATGCAGACCCCAATAATGGCACTACTGTGTCAAAGAGTACACATAGTTTTATTATCCTTTGGGCATAAGTCCAGATTGCTCTCCAGAATGCTTTAGTCATTTCACAGCTCCACCAAAAATTCATTAGTTTCCCAATTTTCTCATATCCCCTTCAACATCTATCAACCTTTTCCTGTCATCTTACTGGTCCCCACTAATAATGTACTTTCTCTCCATATTAGAATATATGCTTCTTGAAGGCAAGAATTATATTCCATTTGTGTTTCTATCTATGCAATGTATAGCATGCTAAACTTGAAATTTAAAAGAACTGAATTTGAATCTTTCCTCAGACACCTACTAGCTGTACAAACGTGGGCTGGTTATTTAGCCCTTTTTCACTGTCAGTTTCCTTATTAATAAAATGAAGATTTAGCATTCAGTCGTGGGATTGCTGTGAAAATTTTAAAAATCTTAAAACCTAAATAAATTTTAAGTATTAATGTATTTTTATTTATTAGTTCATTCACCTGAATATAAGTCCCTGTTATTGGTTTTTGGTAAGATATATTATAATGACTCCAAATTGTTAGAGTATCTTGTCAAAGAAACACATTGTTTCTTTCTGGTTCTTCAATCACTTCCAAAAGTAATGCTGGCATTAAGGAAGTTGCTGTCACTTTGTTAGACACAAGAGAAATCCCTTTATAACTATCTTCTAAATTTATATTGAAAGTTTATAGAAGCTCTTAGCCTAGTTTTATATATGATCAATGACAAATATAGCAATACTTATTTGGAAGTTTAAAAGCTTTATTCTTAAATTTGTAATTAAAATTATTTTTATGTATTTGTCTAAAAATATTAATTCTCCAACAATAAATAATTATTACTATAATGGTCATGTTAACATTTTAACTATGCACTGAGTTTTGCAATTTCTCTTGAAACACTGCCTAAGATCTAAGAAATTAATTTTCTTAAATGATTTTATACCACCCAAAACAATTTGTTTTTAATGAAATGATAAAAGTTTTGTCATTGCAAAACACAATTGGTTTACATATGACCTATAACAAAATTCTAGTGTTATTACTAATGTTATTGTTGTCAAAATATTTTCTAGATTAATAGTAATTTTTAATATTAAAAAATTTTATATGAATATGAAGCAGTGGAAACTGTAATGACTTCAGGGTCAGAAATCCTGGATTTAAATCAAAACTTCATTTTGTAATATATTGTGACCTTGCAAAATCATTAACCTCTCGACCTCTGTTTTCTCACATGCAAAATGTAGGGGTTAGATTAGATGACTAGTTAGAACTTTTCCAGATTCAAATATTTTATCATACAGCAATATTTTAGTGATAAGTTTTTCATACTTTGTCTGAATTCTTATGGGATATTGTCAGTCTCTAGCCCAATATCCAATGCCACAGCAAGATAACGTGAGCAACTATTACAGATATAGCTTTTCTAAGCAATGCAGTTATATAAAACAATTCCAGTAGACTTGAGATGGAAAGTGTCATCTTCATACAAAGACAGAACTATCAAAGAATGGTATTTTCACTTTTTTTGAATGCTTTTTCTTTCTCATCCATTTTTTTCTATTTTGTTCTAATTTTTCTTGCATAATATAACAAATAGAAAAAGATTGTACAACAGCAAAATAACTGTATAGACATGTATAGATATATTGTATTTAACTTATACTCTAACATAGTTAACATGTATTGGTCATCCTGCCATCTGGGGGAAGGGGTGGGAGAAAGGAAGGGAAAAGTTGGAACAAAAGGTTTTGCAGTTGTCAATGCTGAAAAATTACCCATGCATATATCTTGTAAATAAAAAGTTATAATAATCATAAAAAGATTGTAAAAGCCCTGAATTCAGGAGGACTGAGTTTAAATGTGGTCTCAAACACTTAACACTTTCTAGCTATGTGACCCTGGGCAAATCACTTAACCCCAATTGCCTCAAAAAAAAAAAGGATTGTACAAGTTTAATCTTTATCAAATTGTTTACTCTTTAGGGAAAAGGGAGAAAAGCAAAAGAGTGAGAAAAATTTGGAATTCAGTCTTATAAAAATTAATGTCTTTATATGCATTTGTAAAAAATAAAACCATTAAGAAAAATAAAATAAATTAAATTAAATAGAATGCATGTGTGAAAGTGGAGAGACTCAACTCAGATAATCATCCCATTCAACTTAAAGCAGTATGCATCAAGTTACTATCAACTGATAGTTTTTAAAATTTCTCCCAGTATGCTGTTCTTGTTTCCCTCCCAGAGAGTAATTCCATATAAAGTATTTTTTTTGTATGGAAACTAAAAAAGAGAGATTTAAAATGTTTAAAATATAACTGAAATTAATCAATACATAGAAAATGTCTGAAAATAAATATTCACCACATCATCAATATAGAGGTCTTTGAACATAATTGGTTTAATTAGGAAGACATTGATTAATAAGTATGTCCAGACTGATTGAAAAGTCTTGGTAATCCCCTGTGAATTATTTATAAAATGCTGAGCCAGGTCAGAACATGGAATTTAACAATCTAGCAGTTTAGCAAGAGTGTTATCTAGTGAATAATCAGGTGAAGAAAGTGGAGAAGAGCACTTTATTTTTTATTTCTTTGGAACTCTCAACAAATCATTTGGTCTTATTACTTTGGTTTCATCATCTGTGAAGATAAACTAGAGAAATAACTGTCAAATTACTCCAGTATTTTGCCAAGAAAACTCCCAACTATGGTCACATATGACGTCAGATATGACTGAAATTACTGAAGAAAAACAACCAAGACCTATCTCATTAGGATAACTTTAAATTACTCGATGTAATCTCATAATCATTCTCAAGATACCTGTTGCTATAATGAAAAGAACATTAAACTTTGTTTAAAAACTTGAAACCATGTTCTAATTACATGATCATAGATAAGTTACTTAACACTTCAGCTTCTCCATGTATAAAATGGTTTTAATATTTCCTTTACTAGATGATAGTTTGATTGGAAGAAAAGCATTTTGCAACTCAAAGTATTATTTTTAGTGGCTATTATTTAATAATAATTATGATAATGAAAAAAAGATAAATAACACACTAGTTCATTCCAATCTCATGTTACAACCGTTTTGCAATTGCAAGGCTAAGGAAAACATTGGCTCATTTCTGCATATTTTATTTTTTGAGAATGCCTTCCTGTAAACCTCAGACCTAGGCATTCTTTTATAGGAAATAAAAGGCATACAGAAAGACAGGCAGTTGAATGAGAATTCTTTGTAACCATTGCCCCATTGTTATTTGTTTATGAGTTATCTTCTTTCCCTTGAAAATTCTGAGTGATGCACAAGCACCAGGGAATGGACGAGTGGTCTCCATCATGTACACAAGAAAAAAAACAATAAGAAAAAACAAATAATCAATTCTGGTCTCAAGCATAGCCTGGGATTTGCCCTTTGAAAGGCCAGTGTTCTAACAGCTTGTCAGTTCAGTATTCTAAAGGCCAGCAGCCATGAAGTAGACTACTAACTGCTGGTCACTCTCCTTGAAAACAAACATATTTTGCTGTCTTTTTACAATGTAGTAAGATGTGCTGGTCCCAGCAGGAAAACTTGTCTAGTGTTTGTCATGATCATCAAAATGGTATTTAAATAATCATTTGGCGAAAAATCAAATATATAAAAATCAAAAAATATAAAAGTATATATATATATATATATAATGTATAAACATATATATGTATGCACATATATATATATGTGTGTGTATTATCTCAACCGACAGTATAGGAGAAAAAAATGGCTTGTTTTCAGTAAGAAAATGTCTCTAATACAGTACACAGTGTACAGTTGACCACATATTATATTAGACCATTATCAACAATTTATACAATCTAGATCACAAAACTGCATGAGATAAATCATAGACTAAAAGCCTAATGAAATAAATTCTAATTCTAGATATCTCTTTTTATAATCAATATTAAGCTAGTCACTTCTATCCCCTGATGGCCTGAAAATAACTACAGTGCTTTGGATGAAAATAAGGAGACTACTAATATTCATCCTTGTAGGATTATAATCTTGCTTCAGAGCTGATATACCTTCTACTGAAACTGTACAGGAAAAAATGTAACGCAATTAATCTGGAATCAAAAATTCACGATATTAAGTAAACAAAGTTATTTTTGATTCGCTTGTTTTAGTCAAGTTTGTTTATGAAGACAAATTCCTATCAAACTTTAGGGAGAAGTGGTTTGTTATCCCTGCTATTCCTACCAGAAACTGTTATCAAGGGCATAGGCAAACCAGTCTAGTTCAAGCAACAAAGCCTACTAAAAAAAAAAAAAAAAAAAAAAAAAAAAAAAAAAAAAAAAAAAAGGAAAAGTCAGTATGGACAAAGCCAGTTAAAACTTTGTCACCTCCTGTATTGAGGCAACAATAAAGTCAACAAGATTTAAGAGCTCATTATTAAAAAGACAGTATGGGAATAACTATAGCTAATAGATTGTTGCATTCAAAGGCCCCCAAAATATTAATTCCAAAGTAGTAAAGTCTTCCCAACAATAATCTAGCTTGCTTCTAAGCCAAACTAGAAGTCATCTTCCAGTGAACTATCACAACTACAACTACTCCCATCTGCTGCCAAATTCAACTTCTAAGAAAGTAAGCCCTCAAACCTCAGGAACCTCAGGAACCTCAGGATCAGCACCATCACCCTAAGACCACAAAGCTTTCATTCATACTGCTATCTTGAATATTTTATGTAGGAGAGCACCACTATGGGAATGCAACTTGGTATCTGCCATTGTAGCTGCTGCAAATTCTACAGTGGGCACCAAAGAAAAAGAAAATGAAGTTATAATCACCAAAGTTCTTTGGTGTCCATTTATTTGTCAAAGTAATTTTTCTAAAGCATAGTTCATATCAAATTAACTTCTGCTTATCCTGACCCTAAGGAAACACTTCTAGTATATCTTTATTTCTGTAGAATGATATTTTATGGCACAGTTTGTGTAATGAAAGGACTACCTCATGCATTCTTGAAGGAAAAAAAAATCTTTTATAACATGGAACTAGGTCATTGCAGAAGGCTTGATCATACATATGGTCAAATTTAGTCTTTATACAATTAGATACTTTAAGAGGTATTACTGATGCGAACTTTAGAAAAGTAAGAGGAAGATTATCTTCTTTCTTATTTCAGATTTTCCAGGTCACCAAACCAGATTTTTCAATAGATAAATATCACCAAAAGATCTTTCAAAAGTTTTCTAAGATTGTGCTTATCATAAGTAGATATAACTTTGGCACTTGCAAATATTATCCCACTTTAAAAGGCAATTAACATTTAAACTAGGTAAAAATGGTTTTTAATTGCTTTGCACATTTTCCTAGGCCAAATATTCTAAATTTGGGTGTATCTTCCAAATCCTATTTAGGCCCCAGATATATGTATATTGGCTAGATGAGTAAAGAAGTAAAATAATGAATAAATGAATGTCTTTTTTTTCAAGTTTTTGTGGGTTGTTTTGGTACTGTCTAGTTGCTATCTTTATTTTCTAAGGGTTTATTCTTTCTGTGTGATATATCTAAGGCTCCATTGAGGCATAATAAGTTATGTTTATCTTGATACCATATATAGTTTAGTAAATTGATCAAGAGCTATTGAATTATCAATTGATAATGCTATTTTAAGTACATGCCATCATTTAACTTTCTTTTACAAAGAACTATCTTCACATTTGAAATTCAAAATTAGATTTTAATAATGTTGCAAATGTTAATCAAATGTTATTAATATAAATATGCATCTTTATTTATATCATAGATTCTAAATTTTAAAGCTTTTTAAAAAATCATTTTGGAGTAAACATCTCACTTTGAATAAATACATGCAATCAATTCTCTACCAGAATTAAGTAAAAATTTAAAAGTGAACATAGAATATTAATTTTAAGGAAAAAACACTTTAAAACAACAACAAAATCTTATTTGGTTTTTCGGATAAATTTTTTTACATGAAATAAGCATACTATATAAACAATATATATGCACATGTGTGTAATATGTAAACATGTGTAAATTCATATTTTATATATATATATATCATATAAACAATTTTATGCAACTACAATTAATACTTGTAGAAACATCTAGTTAATGGTGTCATCCTCCATATAATTTTAAGCTTTTCTATTTCTTTTTTCTAAGTTTTTTATTTTCAAAACACATACATAGACAGTTTTCAACATTTACCCTTGCAAAATCTTGTATTCCAAATTTTTTCTCCCTTCCTTTACCCCACACCTTCCCCTAGATAGCAAGTAATCCAATTTATGTTAAACATGCAATTCTTTTATACATATTTACACAATTATCATGCTGCATAAGAAAAATCAGATCAAAAAGAAAAAAAATGAGAAAGAAAAGAAAATGCAAGCAAACAACAACAACAAAAAGAGAAAATATTATGTTGTGATCCACACTCAGTCCCCACAGTCCTCTGTCTGGTTGCAAATAGCTCTTTCCATCATAAGATCATTGGAACTGGCCTAAATCACCTTGCTGTTGAAAAGAGCCATCTCCATCGGAATTGATCATCATATAATCTTGTTGCTCTGTACGATCTTCTCTCTTGCTTCTACTCCACTTAGCATCAGTTCATCCTTTCTGAAATAATCCTGCTAATCATTTCTTACAAAAAAAATTTGATAATATTAATATATATGATGTATTCAGCTGTAATGTTCTCTTCTGTAAAATAGAATGTTCTCTGGGAGCAGGTTTCTTGGGGGGCTTCTGGAGGCAGCCTTAGTTTCAGTTCAGTATAATAATCACCTCAAATGCAACCAGCTGTTAAAGTCCATGTCCTTTATTGTCTCCTTCCAAATAGCCCAATTAGCTTTCTTAGAGGCCTATCTCTTTCCTTAGTTTTGAGTGCCCTCTCCAAATGTCTCCAGCCACCCCAAAGGTCGAATATGGAATGAATCTGTCTTGCCTCCAAGAGTGGGCTTCTGAGTGTCTGTGGGCTTGTGGGAGCTGCTTGCTTATATGCTGTACACTAAGTATACTCCAATCATTACATCACTAGGAAACCATTATTTGCTGGAGGATTAAATCAATGCTAAACTAGATTTAACCATTGTCTCCTCAATTCCATTTAGGACCTTGTTTCAAGTTCTGGCCCATAACATCTCTTGTAGGATCGGATCAATTCCACTGTCTTAGTACCATGTAAGAATCATAACATTCAGCCATTCTCCAATTTATGGGCATCCACTCAGTTTCCAGTTCATTGTCACTACAAAAAAAGACTACTTCAAACATTTTTGCATATTTGGTCATTTCCCCTTTTTTATGATCCATTTTGGATATAGTCTCAGTAGAAAAACTGCTAGCTCAAAAGGTATGCACAGTTTGATAGTCCTTTGGGCATAATTCCATATTGTTCTCCAGAATGTTTGGATTGGTTCACAACTCCACCAACAATGTATTAGTGTCCCAGTTTTCCAACATCCCCTTCAACAATCATCATTATCTTTTCCTATCATCTTAGCCAATCTAAGAGGTGTGTAGTGATACCTGAATTGTTTTAATTTGCATTTTTCTGATTAATAGTGATTTAGAGCATTGTTTATATGACTAGAAATGATTTTAATTTCTTCACCTGAAAATATTATCTGTAAATTTGATCATTTATCAATTGGAAAAAGGCTCATATTATAATTTTGTGTCAGTTTGCTATTATTTTTTAGAAATGAGGACTTTATCAGAATCTTTGTATGTAAAAACATTTTTTTTCTCATATTGCTGCTTCTCTTCTAATCATGTCTGCATTGGTGTTGTTTATACAAAAACTTTTTTAATAGAATCAAAATTATTCATTTTTATTCCCTAATGTACTCTAGTTTTTCTTTGACCACAAATTCCTTTCTTCTCTACAGATGTGAGAGGTAGACTATCCTTTGTTTTCCTAATTTGCTTATAATATCACCCTTTATGTCTAAATCATGAACCCATTTTGACCTTATCTTGGTATAGGATGTTAGATGTAGGTCAATACCTATTTTGTGCTACACTAACTTCTAATTTCTCCAGCAATTTTTATCTAATAGTTGAGTTTTTATTGCAAAAACTGAGGTGTCTGTGTTTATCAAGCACTAGATTACTGTAGTCATTTGACTATTGTGTCTTGTGAATCTAACCTATCCCACTCATAAAATACTCAATTTTTTTTAGCTAGTACCAAATGGTTTTGATGACCTCTGCGTTATAATATAGTTTTAGGTTGGTACAACTAGACCACCTTCATTTTAAGCATTTCAGTTTTAACTAATATTAAGTCTCTCAAAATATATCCCATTTTCTGCTTCTTATCATTCACCAATGAATCAATATTTATTTCCTAACCACCTACCCTCTGTTGAGACCTATGATCAATCCTGTGACTAACAATTTGATTTTTCTCTCTCCTTTTTTTAATCAGATTTACTAAGGGTTTGTCTATTTTGTTTGTTTTTTCATAGAAACAACTCTTAGTTTTATTAATTAATTCAATAGCTTTTTTACTTTCAATTTTATTGATCTCTCCTATTATTTTTAGAATTTCAAGTTAATATTTAACTGGGGGTTTTTAATTTGCTCCTTTTCTAGCATTTTTAGTTGCAAGCCCAATTTGTTGACCTTCTCTTTCTCTATTTTATGCAAGTAGGCCTCTAGAGATATGAAATTTCCCCTTATTACCACTTTGGCTGCATCCCACACATTTTGGTATGATATCACATTTTTGTCGTTTTCTTGGGTGAAGTTATTAGGTCTATGATTTGCTGTTTCACCCAATCATTCTTTAGTGTGAGATTATTTAGTTTCCCATTATTTTTTGGTCTAGTTTCCCTTGGCTTTTTGTTGAATGTAATTTTTATTGCATCGTAGTCTGAAAAGGATGCATTTACTATTTCTGCCTTACTGCATTTGAGTTTGAGGTTTTTATGTCCTAATATATGGTCTATTTTTGTATAGGTTCCATGAACTGCTGAAAAGAAAGCGTACTTCTTTCTGTCTCCATTTCATTTTCTCCAGAGATCTATCATATCTAACTTTTCTAGTATTCTATTTACCTCTTTGACTTCTTTCTTATTTATTTTGGTTTGATTTATCAAATTCTGAGAGTGCAAGGTTGAGATCTCCCACTATTATAGTTTTGCTGTCTATTTTTTCTTGCAGCTCTCTTAATTTATCTTTTAAGAATTTAGATGCTACACCACTTGTGGCATATATGTTTAATATTGATATTGCTTCATTATCTATGCTACCCTTTAGGAAGATATAGTGCCCTTCCTTATCTCTTTTAATTCAATCAATTTTTGCTTTTGCTTGATCTGAGATCAGGATGGCTACCCCTGCTTTTTTCACTTCACCTGAGGCACAGTAGATTTTGCTCCAACCTTTTACCTTTACTCTGCATGTATCTCCCTGATTCAGGTGTGTTTCCTGTAAACAACATATTATAGGATTCTGGCTTTTAATCCATTCTGCTAATCGCTTCCTCTTTATGGGGGAGTTTACCCCATTCACATTTATGGTTAAAATTACCAATTCTGTATTACTTGCCATCTTGTTAACCCCTGTTTATGTGTTTCTCCCTTCTTTTCCCCTTACCGCCCTTCTCAGTATTAAACTTGTGAGCACCACTTGCTTCTCACTTTTTAGTATCCCTACCTGCCACCTTAGAGTTCTCCCTATCATACTTCTTTTCCTCACAGTTTCCATATTCCCTTCTGCGTAGCTTATTCTTTCCCTTTTCACTTTTCCCTTCTCACTTTTCAATGAGGTGGGAGAAGTTTCACCATAGATTGAATATGTCTAAAATTTTTCTCTTAAAGCCAATTCTGAGGGCAGTAAGATACCCATTAAATTCATCCCCCTCCATTCTTTCTCTCAGATATAATTTTGATTGAAAGAATTCATCAATCACCTACTGAAAGGGATCCTAAAATCAAAACACCAAAAAATATTGTGGCCAAATGCCAGAACCCTCAAACGAAGGAAAAAATACTGCAAGCAGCTAGAAAAACCCAGTTTATATATAGAGGAGCCACAATAAGGATCACGTCTCGCAGCATCCACATTAAAAGATTGAAGGGCTTGAAATATGATATTCCAAAAGGCTAAGGAACTTGGTGTACAACCAAAAATAACTTACCCAGCCAGAATGAGCATCTTTTTCCTGGAAGAAGATGGTCATTCAACAAAACAGGCATCAATGTCTATTTTACCCTCGGTTTCTATGGCTTCTGGGCAGTTCTTTTTGATAATTTCCTGGAAAATAGTGTCCAGGCTCTTTTTTTCATCATATTTTTCTGGGAGTCCAATAATTCTCAGATTGTCTCTCCTAGATCTATTTTCCAAATCTGTTGTTTTCCCAAGAAGATATTTCACATTTTTTCCATTGTTTGAATTTTTTTTTGGTTTTGTTTGACTGATTCTTGTTGTCTCATTGAGTCATTCAATTCCATTTGTTCGATTCTGATTTTCAATGAAGTATTTTCTTCAGTCACTTTTTTATATCTTTTTCTAATTGTCCAATTGAGTTGTTTTGTTCTATGGAATTTTTTCCCATTTCACCAATTTTACTTTTTAGAGAGCTATTTTCTGTTTCCAGTTCACTAATCCTATTTTTCAAGGATTTGATTTCTTTATCCATTATGTCTTTAAGTGAGTGGGATGACTTTTCCAGACTCTCTTGCCAAGCCTCCCTCTCCTTTTCCCATTTTTCTTCTAGCTCTCTTGTGATAGCCTTTTTAATTTCTTCTATGAGATTCATCTGTGCTGAGGAACAGATGATCTCCTCCTGTGGGGATTCACCTGGAGACAGTCTGCTTTTAGTCTCCTCAGGGTTTATAGTCTGCTCTCTGTCTGTATACAAGCTGTCAATGGTTAAGGTCCTTTTCAATTTTTTGCTCATTTTGTCAGAAAAGAATCAGAGACAAACTAGCAAAGAAAAAAAGAAAAAAAACAAAACAAATGGAATCTCCTTTTTTAGTGGGAGGTGCTGGGTGGTGTTATCCAGCTTCCTCTATAGACTGCGGGGGCAGCAGTGAGGCACTAGCAGGACTGTGCTGTGCCTGAGCTCTGAGACTCTGAGAGCATGCTGAGATGCTGTGGGGGAGGGGTGGCCAGGTCCCAAGTAACTCCAGCTGTTTGGGGTTGTATTCTTCATCTTTGGTGTTTTTAACTTCTCTGCTGGGCTATTGACTTGCTGCCAGGGCAAAGTATCCAATCTTGTAGCAAAGCTCTCCCCACAGAGACAACTGAGATCATACCCCACTCCCCTCGATCTATTTGGCTGTGAGCTGCCTGCAGAGCTCTCACTGCCACTGCCTGCCCTCAGGCTGCTCCCAATCTAAATCCCGCCTCTATCCCCACCCTCGATCAAAAACAGACCTTTCCTTGTGAATCCTAAGGATGTCTTCTCTTGGTAACTATTTGTGAGTTTATTTTCAGTCAAGCATTAATTCAGAGGCTTGTAATGACATGAATTCTGAGAGAAAACGCGGACCTTACACAGCTGTGTGCCTCCTTGCCGCCATCTTGGCTGGAAGTCCTAAAAATAAATTAAAAGTAAACTTTACTTGATTATTTTATATTGTAATATTTTTGCTATAGAAAGGAATATATTTGCTTTAAATTATTCAATCTCTGTATTTATTATTTTATGCAACAGCTGGCCAATTAAATTGTAGAAACATTGGTTACAACTATAGAAGTTATTTTTGGGCAAAATAAGATTTTATCCCATTGAAATTAATGTTGATGGTTGTGTGGCTAAGTATGAACTTAAGAATTAAATAGGCAGCAAGATTCCAAGTGGAGGCATTGTTCAGGGATTGTGGGAAATGGAATAATGTTTATTTTGTGATTTTTGTCATTTTTTATGGGCACAAGGAAAGAAAATACCTTTAATCTCTTTAGAATATTATTTAAATCATTTTCATTTCTATTTATCTCTTTTCCAATTAAAAAAAAAAACTTGAACATTTCCATTCTTTATGACTATTTTCTCTAGAATTTGATCAATAATTTAAAATGGTACACATTGGGAAAAATCTTGCCAGGTTAGAATTAATTTCTCCTTTGTCTGTCACTGGGATTTAGAGAAATACTTGATTTACAATGAGATATTTTTTATATAATTTATGGTAATAAACATGGAACGTGTTGATTTGACCAAGTGGAATTTGTGACTAGAAAGTGGACAAATACATTGTAATTATGGCAAATCAGCACAAATATATATTTCAAATCTTTATTCCTTTGTATTTGTGTTGTCACTTTTTCACAATTCTCAATATACCTGTATTTATTATTTATCATCAATGAACAAGTGTGACTTTACAGCTAAATAATTATGTAAAATTTAGGCTTGATGTGGAAAAAATAATTTCATCAAAAGGAATGTTCCTTTGACACTGGAGGTATTTAGGGAAAACAGTGTGATCACTGCAAAAATGTTAATAAGTAAGATTCTCAACTACAGGGTTAGATTCAATGACCTTTGAGATTGTTTCCAACTCTGATATTTTATCATTCTGTTATAATTCTGTGAATCATTCAGGGTCTCTGTCTTTCTCCTTTTCCCATAGACTTGTATGCACATTTAAGTAAAGGGGCAGTAACAAAGGAAATGATATTGCTTTAAAAAGATAAAAAGGGAAGAAATGATGTAATTTTGATCTAAGAAACACAACGGTACACCAATAAGATGTAAATTCAAATCCCATTTAAGACACCAGAAGATGGTACTTCATGAACTTCAGTAAAAATACTAATGCCATTTGATAGGATGATAAGTTTCCTCATGATGAGGTTTCTGTGGGCATTATGAAGTCAATATGAATGCAGTAAAGTGGGCTAATAGGAAAAAGAACATGTTTCACAAAATGGAGGGGGAAATTATATATACATATTAAATATATATATATATATATATATATATATATGTATTACATATATTTATAAATAAAATATGTCAAGATATTTCCTTGAGCCAAACTATTCCAAAATACATGATTTTAAATATCCTGTGATAAAGCACAAAATAAAGCATAGACACAGTTTTGCTCATTCATATAGCTTAAAAGTATCTTCTTAGAAATGGGAAACAGCTTAAGATTGCAGAAAGGATGGGGCCTAGAATGAGTATTTCGTATTGCTTTGATTTTCATAAAAATGATGGTTTTAAAATAGAAGCACTTAAGCCAAGTTGATTTCAACTATAGTCATAAGGGGATCATGAGGATAATAATAACTGTAAAGCTCTCTAATTCAAGAATAATATTTAGATTTCCCCAATAATAATTCACATGTCTATGAGGATTAGTGAGATATTTCCCTACAAAGATACTTCTGCAACTATATATGATAGGTTGTAAAAATGTTATTATCTTTATTATAAAGATAAGAAAAGACAGGCTCAGAGAAGTAAAAATGATTTACCCAGAATGAGAACAGTGTGTGAACTAAATTTTGAACTTAGATCTCCTGACATCAAGACTTAAAGCTCTTTTTGCCATATGATGCTAAATTCCACTATTCTTATAGAGTTTTCATTAGAGTTTCTTTTTTTTCCCCTTTTATTGAAATGTCTAATATGACTGAAATGCTTTGGTGTGTTAATACGTAGCATATAAAGTTCACTTGGTAAATCCCAGGAAAAGGAGAGACCAAAAGAACGCACATAAAACATGGGCAGAAGACATAAATCTACATTATCTGGCAAGCTTTCATTACTTCTTACACAATAGTGTTTCCCCAAGAAAGAAGTACTATTTATATTTCAACCATTATAATGACTATCTCTGGATGGTATTACAGACTGTTTGTAGTCAAGTCTTATTAAGTATAAGCAAGCATCATATCTTCTCCTGGACAGACTTGTTGAAAGGACATAGTACTCAGTTACATAGTACTCCTTGAATGATAGTCATATAATGTAGAGATATTGTTTGCTCTTTTCATTCTTTCTCAATCTGTCTCTAATCTACATTTCCAGATTTATTTACAATAGTCATTCATCATAAACTGTATAATTTAGAAAAATTAGATTTTTTCTTTCTGAACATAGCATTCAATCTCCAACATTTATGCTTTTATATATTTTGTTCCCATGCCTGATATATCCTATACACTTATCTCCATCTATAGATTGAAGATTCTTTTAAGACTTCCTATAGGAAGTCTTTCCTAATATTCCTAATTTTTGGTTTTGTCTCCCTCTTCAAATTATTTTTCATTCAGTTATCTCTGCAAAGTATGTAGGCTCCTACCACAGTGTCCTCTAAAACTTAAAGTTTAAAAATGCTTGGTGAAAAAAAGTTATCAAACTGTGCATACCCTTTGACCCAGCAGTGCTATTACTGGGCTTATATCCCAAAGAAATACTAAAGAAGGGAAAGGACCTGTAGGTGCAAAATGTTTGCGATAGCCCTGTTTGTAGTGTCTAGAAACTGGAAAATGAATGGATGCCCATTAATTGGAAAATGGTTGGGTTAATTGTGGTATATGAATGTTATGGAATATTATTGTTCTACAAAAAATGGCCAGCAGGATGAATACAGAGAGGCTTGGAGAGACTTACATGAACTGATGCTAAGTGAAATGAGCAGAACCAGGACAGCATTATATACTTCAACAACAATACTGTATGAAGATGTATTCTGTTGGAAGTGGATATCTTCAACAAAGAGAAGCTCTAACTCAGTTCCAATTGACCAATGATGGACAGAAGCAGCTTCACCCAGAGAAGGAACAAAAACTGGGAAATGAGTGCAAACTGTTTGCATTTTTGTTTTTCTTCTCAGGTTATTTTTACCTTCTGAATCCAATTCTCCCTGTACAACAAGAGAACTGTTTGGTTCTACACACACATATATTGTATCTAGGATATATTGTAATATATTTAACATGTATAAGGCTGCTTGCCATCTAAGGGAGAGGGTGGAGGGAGGGAAGGGAAAAGTCAGAACAGAAGTGACTGCAAGTGATAATGTTGTAAAAAATTACTCAGGCATATGTTCTGTCAACAAAACGTTATTTAAAAAAATAAAATAAGTAAAAAAAATGCTTGGTGAATTGAGATTTGATGGTCTCTGTAATGTGTATTTCTAATATTATTCTAACATTAAATAATATTGGCATAGCACAAGTACTCCTAGATATAATATCAATATTTTGAAGCAAAGCTCAAAATGTAGGTGTAAAGAGGTTATAAAGAATCCAAAAATACTGAGCACAAATTGGAGTAGTCCCTTAGTACAAATTTTTTGTTATTGAGTTTTTTTGTAGGCATTCCTTTGTGGGGAAATATTTGCTTGCTTGCTTGCTTTTTATAAATATTTGCTTGCAAGGGGCAGAGCAAAAGTTGCAGAAAGTAGAAAGGTCTATATCTGAGCTCTTCTTGGTGTCCCTCAGATTAACACCAGATCAAGCTTCTGAAATGGTTTTGCAGTTACAGAAGCCAAGAAGTCACAAAAGAACTCCAAATATTTGGAGTATAAAAAATTACCAGCAGAAAATATTTTGGAAGAACCCCTCCAAAAATCTGTTTCAACCAGAGGGAGGCAACCAAGCACAGACACAGAGCAGGGATATGGAGCAATGTAGTGTCCATGGGCTGGGGAGTCTACTGGAGATTTTTAGCCAAAATGCAATAGTGTTGGCTATGCTACTATGAAATAGTAGTATTTCTTTGGGATATAAGCCCAGTAATAGCACTGCTGGGTCAAATGCATAGTTTGATAACTTTTTTTCACCAAGCATTTTTAAACTTTAAGTTTTAGAGGACACTGTGGTAGGAGCCTACATACTTTACAGAGATAACTGAATGAAAAATAAAATGATCTACTGATTAAAAGCCAGTAGATCAGCAGATTCACTGTGAGACATCTAGTGCAAATACAAAAAAAAGCAAATACTGAGCCTCTGAACTCCAGAATAATTTGGGCATAATGCATGCCATCCAGTATGAGAAGGAAGTTAGCAGCACTGGCCCAGGGTAGTGTAAAGCTGCTATTACTTATAGAGGAAGATTGGGACAATCTCCCCTTTGTCTCAAGAGTGGAGCTCAAACTTTAAAAAAAATGAGCAAAAGTTATCAAACTGTGCATACCCTTTGATCCAGCAGTGTTACTACTGGGCTTATATCCCAAAGAGATCATAAAGAAGGGAAAGGGACCTGTATGTGCACGAATGTTTGTGGCAGCCCTCTTTGTAGTGGCTAGAAACTGGAAACTGAGTGGATGCCCATCAGTTGGAGAATGGCTGAATAAATTGTGGTATATGAATATTATGGAATATTATTGTTCTGTAAGAAATGACCAACAGGATGATTTCAGAAAGGCCTGGAGAGACTTACACGAACTGATGCTGAGTGAAATGAGCAGGACCAGGAGATCATGATATACTTCAACAACAATACTATATGATGACCAGTTCTGATGGACCTGGCCATCCTCAGCAATGAGATCAACCAAATCATTTCCAATGGAGCAGTAATGAACTGAACCAGCTACGCTCAGAGAAAGAACTCTGGGTGATGACTAAAAACCATTACATTGAATTCCCAATCCCTATATTTTTGCCCACCTGCATTTTTGATTTCCTTCACAAGCTAATTGTACAATATTTCAGAGTCTTATTCTTTTTGTACAGCAAAATAACAGTTTGGTCATGTATACTTATTGTGTATCTAATTTATATTTTAATATATTTAACATCTACTGGTCCTCCTGCCATCTGGGGGAGGGGGTGGGGGGGTAAGAGGTGAAAAATTGGAACAAGAGGTTTAGCAATTGTTAATGCTGTAAAGTTACCCATACATATAACTTGTAAATAAAAGGCTATTAAATTAAAAAATAATACAATTAATTAATTAAAGCTTTTAATTTTCAAAAAAATAAATTAAAAAAATTAAATAATGAGCAAAAAGCAAAAAACAAACAAACAAATAAAAGATCTTAGATAGCTTTTATGGAGAAAGGAATCAAATGTCAAATCCTGAGGATCCTAAGGGCAAATCATCTCCAGATGAAGCCCTAAAGGTAATATGAATTAGTTCCCATCTCCCAAGGCTCTCTCAGAAGAATTCAAAGATATCTTAAAGGAGAGTTAGAAAAAAAATGGAGAAAGGAAATGAGAACTTTGCAAGAGAGTTTGGAAAAGGAAACAGAAATTATTTGAAGACAACTCCTTAAAAATAGATTTAATGAAATGGAAAAAACATATAACTCCTTACAAAATAGAAGTGATGAAATTGAAACAGCAAGTAACTCTTTACAAATAGATTCAAAAACGATAACAATTCACTAAAAAAAAACAGAATTTGTGAAATGGAAAAAATCTAAAGAACAAAACACCTTATTTAAAAGTTCAGTTGCCCAAATGCAAAAGGAGATAAAAAGGGTAACTGAAGAAAATAATTCACTAAAAATTAGAAATGAACAAATGGAAGTCAATGACATAATGAGATTTCAAGGATTAGTAAAACAAAACAACAAAAAAAGAAAAAAATGTAAAATATTTCAGTGGAAAAACAATTGCCTAGGAAACAGATCTGGAGAGACAATCTAAGAATGATTGGATTTCCTGAAACTCATGATAAAAAAAAGAGCCTAGACATCATCTTGCAGGAAATCATCAAGCAAAACTTCTGATGTCCAAGAACCCAAATAGCTATTGAAAGAATTCACTGATCACCTCCTGAAAGAAGTCTCAAAATGAAAACTCCAAGGAACATCTTAGCTAAATTTTGGAATTATCAGATCAGGGAGAAAATATTGCAAGCAGCCAGAAGGAAACAATTGATGTATTACTGTAGACATCATGGACAGTAGGCACATAGACCTCCTGATCTTTCATTTTAACTAAACTACTTCTAAATTGGGAAAACATATCTTAAAGAAAGATCAGGAGGTCTTGTGTCTAGTGTCCATGGTGTCTACAGCAATAGCAGAAATTGTGCCCACTAAAGCAATTGTTTGATACCAGGTGAAAACTAGAGCAAACAATTTCAACTTTAGAGTGAACTATAAAGCCAAAGTCATTAGGAGAACACTGTATAGAGCAACAAGATTATGTGATGATCAACTGGGATAGACTTGATTCTTTTCAACTATGCTGTGATTCAAAGCAATTCCAATGGATTTTGAATGGAAAATACTATCACCAAAGAGAGAAAGAACTTTTAAAAGTGAATATGGATAAAAGAACAGTGTTTTCATTTTTTTTGTTCTTTGTTTTCTTTCTCATATATTTTCCCCCCTTTTTGGTCTGATTTTTCTTCCAAAATATAACAAATATGGTAATATGTTTTAAAAAGGATTGCACATATTTAATCTGTATCAGATTATTTACAGTCTTGGGAAGGGGGCAGATAAGAGAGGGAGCAAGAAAAATCTGGACCACAACGTCTTACAAAAGCAATTGTTGAAATCTATCTTTACAAGTATTTGGTAAAATAAAATACTACTTAGGAAAAATAGGGGAGAAAGCCAAAATCATTCATAACAGGACTTCTTAAACTTTTTTGGACTCACAACCTCTTTTTGCTCAAGAAATTTTTATGTAACCATGGTATATAGACATATTATATTGATATACTAATCAAACATTTACTAATAATGAATAATAATTTTGCAACCCCCACATTCAGTTATATATTCTGAGGAGAAACTGCCAGTAACAAATCTAAATTAAGTTACTGAATTATGTCCTATCAGTATGTGCTTGTGAGGTTTCTGTTTTGTTTTGATTTAATTTTTACATTTAGCTTTTTCCAGGTATATAACAATAAGTTCCCTGTTCCATTCATATGTCTTCCTTACCATACGTTTGTTGGGGGAACCCATAGATTTGTGAACCATAATCTAAGTTAATATAAGTTAAATAATTCTCCTGATTGTCAGAGTAATGGACTAGATGAGACAATAAATGAAGGAAAAGGGAGCTCCAAATAGAAGTCCTGGCTTCCCAAAACTAAGCCCAGTCTAAACCATGTGGCTAACTACAGGACAGGAAAGCATAATTTACCTATTCATTAGGGTTTAGCTGAGTGGGTTTTTAATGCTAGGTGAGAATCACTGATCTAGACTTATTAAGGACCTTACATTCATAAATTCTTTCCCCAAATAAAGAAATTAAAGACTATTTTTAATGACATGTAAATGTTAACAAAGTAGAGAATTTATTGAAAGCATGTTTTGAACACAATATTTCCCAACCAAATTTTAACACTCAATTTACCTTTCTCATTATTTCATTCTATTTATTTCTGTTCTGAGGTAATGAGCTTGAAGGTCATTTCCCACACTGCTATGTTGCCTCATGATTCATTTGGAAGGGGTAATATAAGTTTATAGGAATTATGTGATACAATTTATTCTCATTAATGAACCATAGGCTTCTAAAAGTTGTATTTAATTAGTGTCTATTTAAAAAATCTAAAAACAAAGAATGTAGAAGCTTCCTCTATTTGTTTTTTTTAAGCTTCCTCTATTTGTTGGTTTAAAGACCTTTTCTATAAATATAGTTTCCTGACTTTGCTGCTCCCATTTCTTCCAAGTTCCTTATTGTCCTTAATTATCACACTCATTTGCATTCATCAGAGATGAAAGTAGAATGTTCTGCTTACTACAATAATGCAAAAGAAAGTTTATTTAACTAAATGCTATAAATTTGGAAGATGTTGTTCAATTCAATGAGATTCTAGTCCACATTACTTTTGCCTCCTTACAATGTATCAGGAAAATGTGGCTTGTGTATTTCCTGAACATGTACTTTTCCCATCAAAATTGCTTATTTTACTAAATATTTCTTTCAAAATTAATACTTAAATTAGTGTTACCACTCTTTAGCCGCTTCAATGAAGTGTCCCTTATTTAATTACACCCACATTTGCCTTCTGACTGGACCTGATTTCCTGTGTGTTCTCAACTGAAGTCAGTAATTATAAAGCATCTGATGAGTCCTTTACCCTGTTCTAGGTTCTATGTGGGATGCATAAAGCAAAGACTCCATTATTGACCTGTGAAATTATAAGCTAGTAGGAGAAAAATTTGACAGCTTCCCTTAAACAATTAAATACTTTTGTGTATGCAGAAGTATTATTGTTAAAGGAAGTCAGAGAATGTAGATTAGTGTGTGCATGAATATTCTTTAAAAAATTTCATGGACGAGCTGAGCCTTGAGAAAATAAATAACATTTGAATTGGGAAGAAGGAAAAAAAGAATCTTTGGAGTTTGTACTAAAATATGAAAAAAAGGATTTAAGTTGTATTTGAGGAAAGATGAAAAAGAAACCAGTTTGGAAAAGGTATGCTTTGTAAAAAAAAGTTTAAAAAGTTTAAATTAGCACAATGAATTAATTTATCCCCATTCAAATTTTGCTAAGGCATTATTGTATACCATTTCTCTTCGTGTCTACATCAAATTATCTCTACTCTAATCAACATTCTCATATCCATCCCTCCTCTTGGAAGACTTGGACTCCACCTTTAAGACTATAGACTCCCAGGAGATGGAATCAAGATGATGGAAAGTAGACAGATGTTTGTCTGAACTCTTCCTAGCCTCCCTTGGATCAACAGCAAATTAAGTCCCTGAACTGGTTTTGGAGTGACAGAACCCACAAATATTTGGAGTGTAACAAACACCCCAGAAGAAGATATTTTGGAAGAACTTCAGCAAAATTATGTTTTAGTCTCACAAGGGGAGACAGGTGAATGTAGATGCAGTGTAGGGACCCCAGATGGTGTGGCATGCAGAATGGACCAAAAGGCTCATAGCCAAAATGTAGCAGCATTGGCTACTCTGTATAAAGAGAAGACTCCATTATTGACCCATGAATTCATAAGTTACCCTGTCCTGGTTCAGAAGCCAATGGATTAGCAACTACAAAAGGGAAATGGTGACACTAAAATAACATGGGACTTGACCATGTACACCTAGCACAGGAAACAAGTCAGCACACTGGCCACAGGGCAGTGTGAAGCCATTGTTGCCTGTAGAGGAAATGTAGGAAAATCTCGAATTTACCCTAAGAGCAGATTTCAATCTTTAAAAATGAGCAAAAAAGCAGAAAGCACTCTGATCATAGATAACTTATATGGAGCTACAAACCTCAAACCCTGAAGACACTAAAGGGAAATCAGCTCCAGATGGAGCCCCAAAGGCTGGTAAGAGTTAGTCCCTACCTCACAAAGCTTTCTTGAAAGAACTCATAAGGATCGTAACAGATAATTAGAAGAAAAATGGGAAAAAGGAATGAGAATATTGAAAGAGATTTTGGAAAAGGGAAAAAAAAAACAATTCTGAAGAAAATGCCTTAAAAATAGATTTAGTGAAATGTAAAAATCCTATAAAAACTTACAATATAGATTTGATAAAATGTAAAAATTCTATAATTCCTTAAAATAGATTTGAAAAAGAAACCAACTTGTTGAAAAACAGAATTTGTGAAATGGAAAAAATTCCAATATGCAGAATAACTGTCACATGGTTTCACAATTGCTCAAATGCAAAAGAAAATAAAAATGATAACAGAAGAAAATAATTACCTAAAAATCAGAATTGAACAAATGGAAGTGAATGATTCAATGAGACTTCAAGAATTAGTTAAAAAAATTAAATAGAAGAAAATGTTAAATGCTTCATGGGAAAAACATTTGAACTGGAAAACAACTCAAGAAGAGACAATCTAAGAATTACTGGACTATCTGAAAACCAGATTTTAAAAAAAAAGAGTCTACACATCATCTTTCAGGAAATCATAAAGGAAAACTGCCCTAATGTCTTAAAATCAGAGAGTAAAATAACCAGTGAAAGAATTCACCAATCATTCCTGAAAGAGACCCCAAAATGAAAATCCCAAGGAACTTGTAGCTAAATTTCAGAATGATCAAAAAAGGAGAAAATATTGCAAGCATCAAGAAAGAATTCAAATATCAAGGAACCAGAATCAGGATTATACCAGACCTAGCAGCTTCTATTATAAAGCCTTGAAGGGCCTGAAATCTGATATTCCAAAAGGCAAAAGAACTTAGATTGCATCCAAGAATCAAGTATTCATCAAAGTTGAACATTATTTTTTAGGGGAAAAGATGGATATTTAATGAATCAGGTGAATTTGATTTATTTCTGATAAAAAAACCAGAGCTGAACAGAAAACCTGACCTTCAAATACAGAACTCAAGAGAAACCTAACAAAGTAGAAAGGAAAAAAAAATAACTGTTTCTTTTAAAAGTTTACATCTCTATATGAGATGATATGTTTAACTCTCAGAACTGTATCACAAAAACTGTTATAGGTACGCTTAGAGTGTGCAGGTTTAATTTGATTTTATTATGATAATATAAAAAAGAAACTAGAGGTTCTAAAAAGGATTGTACTGTAAGAAGGGGAAAATGAGAGATCAAATGGGCTAAATTACATCCCATTAAGAGGCGAAGAAGACCTATTAAAATTGTGGGAATGAAGAGATGGAATGAGCATGTGTGAATCTTACTCTCATTAGATTTGGCTCATATCGGCATATTTTGTTTCACAAAGAAACTTGTCTCATCCTACAAGGAAGTAGTAGGAGAAAGGAAAAAAGAAAGAAGGAGGCAAATAGGAACAAGAACAGAAGTAGAAGGGCAATGACATAAAAAAGGCAGAGGAGCTATAAAAGAGCAGGGTTGTTTAAGGTGGTCAGAAGTCAAATACTGGGAAGAATGAAAAGGGGAAAAGGAAAGTGGAAAGTATAACTTGGAAAAAATAAGATGGCAGATAATGTAAAATTAGTAATTTTAGTTGTGAATATGAATGGGATGAGCTCTTCTAGAAAACAGAAGCAGATAGAAGACTGGATTAAAAAACAGAATTCTACAATGGGTTGTTTACAGGAAACACATTTAAAGCAAAGTGATACATACAAAGTAAAAGTAAAAGACTAGAGCAGAATCAATTAAGCTTCAGCTGAAGTAAAAAGAACAGAGATAGCAATCTGAATTTCAGATCAAGCAAAAGTGAAAATAGATCTAATTAAGAGAGATAAGGAAATAAACTATATCTTGCTAAATGGTACCATAGATAATGAAGTAATTTCAATAATAAACATATATGCACAAAGTGGTGTAGCATCTAGATTTCTAGAGAAGTTAATAGGATGTTAAGAAGAACTAGACAATAAAGTTGGGAGATCTAGCAGGAGAGCTCAACCTTTCTCTTTTAGAACTGGAAAAATCAAACCACAAAATAAATTCAAAAGAAGCTGAGGTGGTATATAGAAGTTTAGAAAAGTTAGGTGTGATAGACCTTTGGAGAAACCTGAATGGAGACAGAAAGGAATATACTTTTTTTTTCTCGATGGTAAATGGAACCTACACAAAAATTCATCATGTATTAGGGAATAAAAACCTCAAAATCAAATGCAGAAAAGCAGAAATAGTAAGTGTATTTTTTCAGATAATGATGCAAAAAAATTACATGTAATAAAAGGCCAGGGAAATAGACCAAATATTAATTAGAAACTAAATAATCTCATCCTGAAGAATGGGTGGATGAAACAACAAATCATAGACACAACTGATAATTTCATCCAAGAAAATGACAATAATGAGACAACATACCAAAATTTATGGGATGCAGCCAAAGCAGTTGTAAGAGGAAGGTTGATATCTCTAGATCCTTACTTGAATAAAATAGAGAAAAAGAAGATCAATCATTTGGGCACACAACTAAAAAAAAGCTAGAAAAAGAACAAATTAAGCCCCCCAAATGAAATACCAAATTTGAAATTCTGAAAATAAAAGAGGATATTAATAAAATTGAAAGTAAGAAAGCTATTGATTGATAAACAAAACTAAGACTCGGTTTTATGAAAAATCCAACAAAATAGATAAAACTTTAGTTAATTTATTTAAAAAGGAAAAGAAGAAAATCAAATGGTTAATATCAAAAATGAAAAGGAAGAACTTTCCTCCAATGAAGACAAAATTATTCAGAGCTAAGTGAAATGGATGAAAACTTACAAAAATATAGATTACCCAGATTAATAGAAGTGGAAATAAATTACTTAAATAGTTCCATTTTAGAAAAAGAAATTGAATAAGCTATTAGTCAACTCCCTAAGAAAAACATTGGAAAAGTCTGAAGAATTTACATGTGAATTGTCCTAAACATTTAAAGAACAATTAATTCCAATACTATGCAAATTATTCGGAAATATAGGGAAATTATTTTTATGACACAGACATGGTACTAATGCCTAAACCAGATAGGGTCAAAACAGGGAAAGAAAATAATAGACCAATTTCACTCATGAATATTGATGCAAAAATCTTAAATAAAATATTAACAAAGAGATTACATCAAGTTGTCTCCAGGAGAATATACCATGGGCAAGTAGGATTTATGCCAGAAATGTAAGACTGGTTCAATATTAGGAAAACAATTAGCATAATTAACCATATCAAAAACCAAAGTAATACAAAACATAGGAGTATCTCAATAGACATAGAAAAAAGCATTTGACAAAATCCAGCACCCATTCCTATTAAAAACACTACGGAATATAGGAATAAATGGAGTTTTCCTTTAAATGATCAATAGGATCTATTTAAAACTATCTACAAGCATCATATGTAATAGGGATAAACTCGAACGATTCCCAATAAGATCTGGGGTGAAACAAGTTTTCCCACTATCACCATTGCTATTCAATAATGTATTACAAATGTTAGTTTTGCTTTGACAATAAGATAAGAAAAATAAATTATGTGAATTTGAGTAGATAAGAAGGAAAGCAAATTATCATTCTTTGCAAATGGTATGATGGTATACTTATAGAATCCTAGAGAATCAACTAAAAAACTACTAGAAACAATTCACAACTTTAGCAAAATTGCAAGATACAAAATAAATCCACAAAAAATATCAGCATTTTTATATATTACCAACCGAGTTCAACAACAAGAGATACAAAGAGAAATACCATTTAAAACATCTGCAGATAATATAAAATATTTGGAAATCTACTGCCAAGGCAAAGTCAGCAAGTATGTGAACAAAATTACCAGATCTGTTCAATTGGAAAAATATCAAGTTCTCATGGGTAGGCCAAGCTAAGATAATGAAAATGACAATACTACCTAAATGAATTTACTTATTGAGTGCCATAGCAATCAAACTCCCAAGAAATGTATTTTACAGAGCTAGAAAAAATAATGACAAAGTTTGTCTGGAATAGGAAAATGTTAAGAATTTCAAGGAATTTAATGAAAAAAAAATTACAAATGAAGATGACCTAGCTGTACCAGACCTAATACAATATTATAAAGCAGCAATCATCAAAACCATCCACGCTGGCTAAGAAATAAAGTACTTTATAAGTGGAATAATTAGGTTCAGGAGACACTGTAATGTCCGAGCTAGCTTTCTGGAGGACCTTGGAACCAGCCTTGATCTTAGGGGAGGAGGAAAGGAGGCAGGAGAGCCACCAAGAGCATGGTCAAAAGTGGAATGTCTCATTTCCAGTCATCTCAGCCCTTAAATACCCTATCACAATTACATCACTACAGCACATTAAGTGTTTGTGAACTAGAGAACCATTACATGGCCATACTAAGTACTAAGTATAAATGTATACTAAAGAACCATTATCTCATCAATTCCACTGAGTTAACACCTTGTTGTAAGTATCTTAATTTCAAGTATACTTCTCCAAAATTCTACAAGACACAATAATCAATGACTGTGGTAATCTAGTGTTTGATAGACTCAAAGATGGAAGGTTCTGGATTAATAACCATTATTTAACAAAAATTGCAAACGATTAAAGAAGAAGAAATAAACTGGGAAAAAATTTTATATTCAAGGATACTGATAAATGTCTCATTAATAAAATATATAGAGAATTGACTCAAATTTATAAGAATTCAAACCATTCCTCCATTGATAAAAAGTCAACACATATGAACAGACAATTTTCAGATGAAGAATTGAAACTATTTCTAGTCATATGAAAAGGTTCTCCAAATCACTGTTGATCAGAGAAATGCAAATTAAGACAATTATGAGATATCACTGTACACTTCTCAGATTGGCTAAGATGACAGGAAATGATAATGATGAATGTTGAAGGACATGTGGGAAAACTGGGACACTAATACATTATTGGTGAAATTTTGAACTGATTCAACCATTTTGGAGAGCAATTTGGAACTACGTCCAAAGGGCTATCAAACTGTGCATGCCCTTTGATCCCACAGTATCTCTACTGGGCCTGTATCCCAAAGACATCATAAAAAAGGGAAAGGTACCCACATGTGCAAAAATGTTTGTGGCAACTCTTTTTGTAATGGTAAGAAACTGGAAAGTTAGTAACAGTCTATTAATTAGAAAATGGCTGAATACTTTATGGTAAATAAATACTATGGAATATTATTGTTCCACAAGAAATGATCTGTAGGATGATTTCAGAGAGGCCTGGAGAGACTTACATGAACTGCTACTAAATAAAGTGAGTAGAACTAGACCATTATTGTATATGGCAGAAGTAAGATTATACTATAATCAATTCTGATGGATGTGGCTCGTTTCAATAATGAGATGATTCAGGCCACTTTCAATGGACTTTTGTTGAAGCGAGCCATCTGTACCCAAAGAGAGAAGTGTGGGGACTGAATGTGCATATTAGCATAATATTTTTACTATTTTTGTTGTTGTTCACTTTCTTTGTGTTTGTTTTCTCATTTTTTTCCTTTCTCATCTGATTTTTCTTCTGTAGCATAATAATGGTGGAAATATGTATAGCAGAATTGCACATCTTTAACATATATTGGTTCTCTTGCCATCTAGGGGAGAATGTGGAGGAAAGGGAAGAAGAATATAAATTTGTAATAGAAGGTTTTGCAAGGCTGAACATTGAAAATCATCTATGCATATGTTTTGAAACTAAAAAATAAATATATGTTCCTCAAAAAATATATATATATGGACTCCGATAAGTGTTTTTATCTTATTTTGTAGCAGATATCTATATAACTAAATAACCGATATATTTTCTCTACTTCATCCAAGATTTTCTCCCTTTTTTGTTACTTAGCATTTTAGATTATCCCAGTTACATGTAAAAAGAATTTTTAAATTTCATTTAAAAATATTTGCATTCCAAATTCTCTCCCTTCCTTCCTCTCTGCTCCTTTGAGAAGGCAAGTAATTTGAACTATGTTTTACATGTGTAATCATGCAAAACATTTCCATTATTGCTGTTGTTTAAAAAAAGTAAAAAAATAAAATATATGCTTCAATCTCAGAAATCAGTTTTTTCTCTGGGGATGAATAGTATTTCTCATTATTAGTCCATCAAAGCTGTCTAAATCACTACATTTCTGGGAATAGCTCATTCATTCGTGGCTGATCACCTTACAACATTGCTGTTACTTAGTACACAACATATTTTACTTTTCACCAGCTGATATCTTTTCTGGTTTTTCTGAGCATCTTGCTCATCATTTCTTATACCACAAGTATACTTCATCATAATCACATCACAATTTTTTTCATTCATTCCCCAATTGATGAACATCTCAGTTCCTAAGTTTTTGTCCCAAGAAAAGAGCTGTTATAAATAGTTATGTATATTTGAGATCTTTTCCTCTTTTAGTCTGTTTTGGAATATAGACCTAATAGTCTTATTGCTAGGTTAAAAGATATGTTTGATTTTATAGCCCGTTGAGTATTATTTCAAATTGTTCTATAAAATGTTTCACTCAATTCACAACTCCACCAACAGTGCATTAATGTTTCATTTCCCCCACATTGCCTCCAACATTTATTTTCCATTTTGTTTCTATTATCCAATTTAATATGTATAAAGTAGTGCCTCAGAACTATCCTAATATGCATTTCTCTAATCAATACAACATTTTTTCATGTCTATAGAGAACTTTTTTTTTTCTCAGCAAAAAGTAATTCACCTCTTTGATCATTTATCAACTGTGGAATAACCAGTATTTTCTTTATAAATTTGACTCATTTCTCCATATGTTTGAGAAATGAGGCCTTTATCAAAGAAACTTATTTCAAAAGTTTTTCAGTTACTTTTGCTAATTCCATTTTATCCTTCCCAGTGTATTCTATTCTCTCTTTCTTTGTCTCTGTCTCTCCTCAAAGTAATTTTACTTCTGACTATCCCCTTCCATTCTACTATCTAATCTCTTTTGTTATCTTTTCCCCTCCTACTTTTCTGTAGAGTAAGATAACTACCTTTTTTTTTTTTTTGCTGAGGCAATTGGGGTTAAGTGAAAGATAGATTTCTAAAGCCAAATAAATGTTTGTGTGTTATTTGTTCTTTGAGACAATTCTGGTGAGCATGAGGGTCTCTCACTCCCCCTCATTACCCACCTGTCCCTCTACTAAAAAGCATTTTTCTGGGATTTCTATGTGAGATAATTATCCCATTCTCACTCTCCCTTTTCCCTTTCTCCCAGTGCATTCCACTCTAACCCCTTGATTTATTTTTTTTTTTAGATATCATCCCATAATATTTAACTCAGAACAATGACTTCTTGACAGAATGAAAGATAGAGATCCATAGATAGATAGATAGCGATAAAGGAATATTTTCTAACTACAATAATAATTTAAAACTTCTTATGAATTACAATCATAATTTTCCCATATAGGAATGACAAGACATTATTAAGTCCCTTATTTATTCCCCTTTCCTGTTTTTTTTTAATGCTTCTCTTGAGTCTTGCATTTAAAAGTCAAATTTTTTATTCAACTCTCGTCTTTCCATCAAGAATGATTAAAAATATTAATTCATTTCAATTAGATTGTCAGATTTGTTGGCACATAATTGTGTATAGGTCCTAATTATTGCTTTAATTTCTTTTTCATTGGTGGTAAATTCAACTTTTTCATGTTTTGATTGTGGTAATTTTTTTTCTTTCCTTGTGTATTTTTTCTTTGACTTCAGAGTGCTGGAATTTGTCTATGGTATATGAGTTTTCATCTTGGGATTTCTCTCAAGAGAAGATAAGTGATTTTTTTTTCAATTTCTATTTTATCATCTGGTTCTAGAATATGAGACATTTCCTTTTGTAATTTCTTGAAGTATGTCTAGGCTCTATTTTTGATCATGGCTTCAAGTACTCCAATAATTTTTAAGTTATCTTTCCTGGAACTATTTTCTATGTAGGTTTTCTTTCTAATGTAATATTTTATGTGGTCTGTGGTCTTCTATTATCTAATTCTTAAGATTTTATTTTTTATTGATTTTTAATAAAGTCATTAGCTTTCATTTGCTCAATTTTAATTTTTGAGGAATTTTTCCTTTAAGGAGCTTTTGTATCTCTTCCTTTATATTTGGCCAATTCTGCTTTAGTAAAACATTCTTCTCTTCATTAGCTTTTTGTACCGTCTTTACCATTTGGCCTAATCTGTTTTTTAAAGTGTTATTTTCTTCAGGGTATGTGTGTATGCGTGTGTGTGTGTGTGTGTGTGTGTGTGTGTGTATATGTGTGTGTGTGTGTGTATCCTTTACCAAGCATGATTTTCTTGCATCACTCTCAGGTCTCTTCCCAATTTTTCCTCTATCTCTCTTACTTCATTTTCAAAATCCTTTTTCAGCTCTTCTAGGGCCTGAAACAATTTTGTATTTTACTTGAAGAATTTGGATGTCGGATTTTTGACTTTGTTTTCTTTTTAATGTTTGCTTTCATCTTTCTTATCATCATAGTAACTATAGTAAGAATCTCTTTTTCTGTGGTTTGTTCATTTTCTCAGCCTATTTGACTTTTAACTCTTTGTTAAAATAGGGTTCTTCTTCCAAGATAAAGGGTGTACTGTCCCAAGCTTCAGCATTTTGTGTAACTGTTGTCAGATATACTTCTAGGGACTTATAAGTTTTCAGTTCTTCCAAGGTGCTATGTTGTAATGTTCTTTGTTTTGGATTTCTTGGGGTCTCTAGGAGCAGCCTTCTTTTCAGGAGAGTAATCACCACAAGAGTAGTCAGGGTTAAAGTCCAAATCCTTTATTATTTCTTTGCTTGATGCTGGGCAGCTTTTCAGAGCCTTTCAGTCTGGCCTTGGTCTTAGTGGGGAAAGTGCAGGAGGCCAGGCCAGCCACCAGGAAGATCTAAGATTGAATTGAATTTCTCCCCTTGATTCTGAGAACTTAAGCTCCTGCCTCCAGTCCTTTGTCTTCTCTGCCTCTGAAATCTCCTTGTGCACTTGTCTTCTGTGTCTCTCAGTCCCTGCTTATATGCTCCACATTGAGTATAAACCAATCATTATAATACTAGGAAACCATTATTTGTTGTGGGATTAAACCAACCATACTGAACCATGCTAAACTAGATAACCATTGTCTCCTCAGTTCCACTTAATACCTTGTAAGCATCCTTGTTTCAAGTTCAGAGTTCTGCCCCGTAACACTATGTCCTATGAGAGCTATTTACTACTTTCTCACCTGTGTTCTGTTGTGTATTGAGCAACCACAAGCATTCTTAACTGCCCTTGAACTATGAGGAGAATACCCTGTCTATTGTGACTGAAAGCTCTGTTGTGCTAATGCTTCTCTTTGCTTTGGGACTGTTACCTAGAACCACAACACAGGTTCAAATTTGGAAAAAAATGAGTCCTGCCTCAGTGGTAACAAAATGACTCCTGTAATCTCCTTGTGACTAGATGTTCATATTCCTTACCTTCCTATCACTGAGAGCTCTGTAGCTGCTGCCACTGTTGATTCAGTGGCTCCCAAGACCTTGCTCCTTGACTTTGCTAGAGCACTTGGTGAATGCTCCACTTTGACTCTGATACAACAGACCTTTCCTGCTGACCTTTCAATTGTCATGAGCTGGAATTGTTTTTTAATTTCATCTTTTCATGGATTCTGCAACTTTAGAATTTATTTTGAATCATTATTTAAAAGCATTTGTAGTATTTTAAAGGAGAACTCAGGTAAGTCCCTGCCTTTACTCTGTTACCTTGGTTCCTCTTTCATCAATTATTCTCATTCTTTTTCCAGCAGAAATCAGAGATAGTAGGCTTTGATGGATGCACATTTTTCATATCCTACCTGGAACCAAATTTCCATGCTACATCCCAGGTATCTCTCAACTCACTTCCCTCCAGTGTACCATGACTATTCCATTTTCCTTTTTTGTGCTAACTTTCCTCACTAAAATTAAGCTCATTGAGAACAGGTGCTGTTTTCCTTGATGATATTTTATGCCTTATTACTTAGCTTAATGCCTACCAAATGACAAATGCTAATAAATATAATATTTTATTGGCATATCTACATTTATTTTATATAGCTATCTATAGCTATGTATATACATATATGTGTGTGTATATGTGTGTGTGTGTGTGTGTGTGTGTGGCTATTATCTCTCACTCACTTCTTCTTATTATCTGTATGTCTATCTATTTACCTATCATGTCTCTTTCAGTACCATGGACTTGTGTTTTCTTACACAGGGATTCCTGAATTAGGTTGAAAGCATATGATACAAGCTTAAAGAATCACAGTCATGACTGAACAATATTTGGGAAATAAGGTGTGACCTTTTTGACTTATAGAAGAACTGGACATTCTGGGACCTCAAAAGCTTTTAACACAGATACATTATTAATTGACCCTTAATGAAAAGTTAATAGAGTTATGCATTGCTGTCAGCCTTATTAATATCATAACACATATCCACTCACTATAATTCCTTATGATCAGAATTCCATTTTTACCACACTACTAAAAGTCCTGTTCATTTTCTTCTCAAGTTTTGCCCTTCCTGATCTTTCCTAAGAATTTCACATGAGACACTACCCCACTTCTTACTTCTTTTTTTCTCTATGATACTTACACTCACATAGCTGGTTTTCTTCTTAATTTCTATATTTTGCTTGCAGGGTTTTTTTCTCCTCTTAGTGGAATTTTCCCACTATTCTCTTTTTCTCTATATGTCCTTTCCTTTATTAGTTTCACTCACTCCTACAGTTTCACATAGCACCTCTATGCCGATAACTATTAAACTCAACTTTGTTCTTCAAGCCTCAGTCACTATGTGCCTCCATCTGTTCCTTTTTAAAATAGGGGGAGTTGTGCCACGTGATCAGTAAAGTTGTTTTAGTTCTAACATCAATAATTCTATAGTCTACATTTCCAGACATTATCTTGATATGGTTTCTAAAGGGTAACAACAATATCACTTTTTTTCAAAATTATACCTAATTTCCTTCTATCTCTAAGAAGAAAGTTTCTATTGGAATTGCTCTGCTGAATGGTTACAAAGATATGTGCAGTGATGCTATATTGTTTTCAAGAAAAGTGTTGATTTGGTAATTTAGTAACCACTCGGACCCCTGATAACAGGGAATTGCTGGCTACCTATCAAAAAGGTTGGTTCAAAAATATGGAGAAACTTTGTGACAAAACCTTGAAGCACAAGGGATCTCCAGGGAAG
The DNA here is from genome assembly GCF_902635505.1 of Sarcophilus harrisii. NCBI lineage: Eukaryota > Metazoa > Chordata > Mammalia > Dasyuromorphia > Dasyuridae > Sarcophilus > Sarcophilus harrisii. Next base: position 69,838,088 of record NC_045427.1, read on the forward strand.
TAGTTGTGAACAACTATTTCTTTTGTGACTTTAAATTTTCACTATATTTGACATTTTTGTAGCTGAGCTATATAATAAAATCAGGTGAAGAGGAGAAAACAAGGGAAGGAATTCACTGAAATAGAGTACAGTCCCCATAATTATCCTAAGTCAATAGCATAATGATAATGCACCTTAATATAAGTAATATAAAGTACATATAATTTAGCTTTACTTTTTAATAATCAAATGAAAAATTATAGTTTTGTTAGAATACTGATAAACAAATAATTTTCTTTCGCTTTTGTCTTCACTACATCTAAATTATCTGTCAATGTCTGTTTAAGGATTGGCTTACTTAACTATAGCATATATCTCTAAAGCATTTAGGTCTATTATCTGCACTGATTGGGAATATGCTGGCTTTGATGAACCTGTAGGTCCTTTTAGAATTAAATGTTATTATAACTAATATTTAATAAATAATGTGCCCTTCTTTCCATCTAGGAGCATCCCACCTCAATTTGGTTATATGCTTAAGAAATGACTGCCTCATGTTACTACTGGGATTATATCCCAAAGAGTTATAAAGAAGGGAAAGGGACCTGTATGTGCACGAATGTTTGTGGCAGCCCTTTTTGTAGTAGCTAGAAACTGGAAACTGAATGGATGTCCATCAGTTGGAGAATGGCTGAATAAATTGTGGTATATGAATATTATGGAATATTACTGTTCTGTAAGAAATGACCAACAGGATGATTTCAGAAAGGCCTGGAGAGACTTACACGAACTGATGCTGAGTGAAATGAGCAAGACCAGGAGATCATTATATACTTCAACAACAATACTATATGATGACCAGTTCTGATGGACCTGGCCATCCTCAGCAACGAGATCAACCAAATCATTTCCAATGGAGCAGTAATGAACTGAACCAGCTATGCCCAGAGAAAGAACTCTGGGAGATGACTAAAAACCATTACATTGAATTCCCAATCCCTATATTTATGCCCACCTGCATTTTTGATTTCCTTCACAAGCTAATTGTACAATATTTCAGAGTCTGATTCTTTTTGTACAGCAAAATAACGTTTTGGTCATGTATACTTATTGTGTATCTAATTTATATTTTAATGTGCTTAACATCTACTGGTCATCCTGCCATCTTGGGGAGCGGGTGGGGGATAAGAGGTGAAAAATTGGAACAAGAGGTTTGGCAATTGTTAATGCTGTAAAGTTACCCATGCATATATCCTGTAAATAAAAGGCTATTAAATAAAAAAAAAAAAAAAGAAATGACTGCCTCACGCATAAGGCATTGTTTTATTCCACACTCCTAAAACTATAGCCATTAAGTTCTGACAAATGTGTTTACTTTGACTATCTAAGCAGAGAACATACTTATTTTTATAATATATATAATTACACATAAAACAATTTCTGCATTATTTTTTTTTAATTTTGAGTCCCAAATTTTCTGCCTCCCTCTAATCCTTCTTCCACGAGGAGGTAATCACTTTGATATAAAAAGTCTGAATGTGTGCAGTTAATCAAAACCTATTATCATATTAGCAGTGATGCAAAAAAAAAAAAAAAAAAAAAACCACAAACCTCACCCAACAAAAACAATTCACAAGAAAAAAAGTTAAAGTTTAAAAACTATGTTTCTATCTGCATTCAAACTATATCAGTTCTTTCTCTTAAAATGTATAGCATTTCTTACTTTAAGTCTTTCAAAATTGTCTTAGTTTATTGAGTGTTTCTGCTTACTTCACTTTGCATCATTTCAAGTGAGTCCAGGTTTTTCTCAAAATATCCTGCTTATCATTTCTTTTACCTGTTTCTTTTTTGAACAAGGTAGTTTGGGTTAAGTGACTTGACCAGGGTAATATAGCTAGTAAATATTAAGTGTCTGAGACCATTTTTGAACTTAGCTCCTTTTGACTTTAGAGTTGGTGATCTATTGGTGTCATCTAGCAGCCACCGATTATCATTTCTAATAATACAATAGTATTCCTTAACAATCACATATCAATTAAATGATGGAAATCCCCTCAATTTCCAATTATTTGTCATTATAAAATGAGCTGCTATAGATATATTTTTTTACTTAGAAATCTTTTTAATGTCTTCAGAATCCCTCAAAATGGTGTTATAACAATTTTATAGACTTTTGGAAACAATTACAAATTTTTCTCCAGAATAGTAAATCAGTTCATCTCTCCACTACCAATGCATATGACTCAATTTTTTTTCAAATGCCCTCAAATATTTGTTAATTCCTTTTTCTGTTATATTAATCAATCTGAAAAGTCTGAGATAGCACCTCAGAGATTTTTTAATTAGTCTTTTTCTAAATCAATAGTGATTTAGACAATTTTTATAAGAAAATAGATGGTTTTAATTTCTTCTTAAAACTGTTCATATCATTTGACCATTTATCAATTGGAGATTCAATTGTATTCACATAAATTTGACTCAATGTTCCCTGTATTTGAGAAATAAGGCTATTATCTGAGAAATGTTGTAATTTTTCTCCTAATTTTCTACTTTCCTTTTAATTTTGGTTGTACTGTAATTATTTGTATAAAACCTTTTCAAGTTAAGGTAATTAAAATTAATCATTTCATATCCCATAATGCACTCTGTTTTTTTAATCTGGAATGGTTGAATGTCCTTTATTTCATTAAATATCCATTTTTTTTCCTCCAGAAGAACTATCCCCAATTTTGCTAGTTAGTTAATTCTTGATAGTAATTGCATCTCCTTTATTCTTCAGAATATGACTTTTTAAGAGCTTTAATCCTTTAATGTAGAAGTTACTAAAGCTTGGTTTATCCTAAACATGGCTTCATGGCACCTGATTTGTTTCTTTCTGCCTTCAAGCAATATTTTTTTCCTTGATGAGGGAGCTCTAAAATTTGTCGATACTATTGCTGAGATTTTTTCATTTTGGGATAACTTTCAGGAAGTAATCATGTATTTTTTTTTCAGTTCCTATTTTTTCTTAAGGATTAAAGATATATAAACAATTTTCCTTGAAGATTTCTTAAAATATGATGTGAAACTAATGATGGCTTTTATGTAGGCTAATAATTCTTTAATTATCTCTCTTCAATCTAATTTCCAGGTCAATTGTTTTTTTTTTTCAAATGATATATTTTACTTTTTTCTATTCTTTCAATTTTTAAAAATATGTTTGTTTCCTTAAAGTCTCATGAAGTTATTGGCTTCTAGTTGCCCAAATCTAATTTTTAAGGAATTGTTTTCTTTAGTGAACATTTCCACCTCTCTTTTTCCATTTGTTAAATTCTAATTTTTAAGAAGTTTTCTTTTCTTCAATGAACTTTTGTACTTTTTCCCCCTTTGGGCAATTCTTCCTCTTAAAAGACTTCTCTTTAGTGAATATTGTGATCCTTTTACAATTGGCTAATTATATTTTTAAAAGACTTGGGTTTTTGTTTTTTTTTAGTTTTTTTTTTTGCATCATTTACCAAGCTATTTATTCTCTTTTCATAATTTTCTTTCATTACTCTTATGCTCTTTCCCAATTTTCCCTTTACTTCTCTCATTTGATTTTTAAAATCCCTTTTTGCACACTTTCAGGAATTTTTGTTTAACTTGTACCTAATTCATATCTTTTTGTGTGTCTTTGCATAGAACTATTTTGACTTGTTGTCTTATGAGTTTGTGTGTTGATCTTCCCTGTTTTCATGGTAAATTTTTTTTTTCATGGTAACTTTTTATAGTCAGATTAGTTTTTGTTTGTTATACTCATTTTCTATCTTATTTCTTGACTTTTGATTCTATATTAAAGTTGGACTATACTCCTGGATTGGAATAGACTTTTTTCTCAGACTTCATTTTTTGTGATGCTGTTTCCAGACCTGATTCTTGGAAACTGTAAGTTTTTAGTTTTTTGTTGTTTTTTTTTTTAATAGCATAGTCTAAGAACTAAGCATAGTTGCTGCTGTTCTGGGTTGTGTTTTACTTTGTGAGCAATCACAAGAACTCTTTTTAACCTTAAAGTGTGAGCAGGATCATTGCTGTATCTTGGCTAGTGCTTCTCCTTGTCTTGAGACTATCACCCACTACTGTGTTTAGGCATTGCAACAGAATCCTGTACAAAATGCCAGCAAAAGAGTTATCTTCAATATCCTTCTGAGTTAATTTTTTAACAGATTTTTAATGATCTGATAGCTCTGGAAGCTATGACTGCCAAAACCTACTGCTGATTTGTTGTAACAGGGTCCGTGTTACATTGGACTTTATTCTGATCTTGGTAAGAATGACTTTTCCTGCCAACCTTCTAAATTTTGGGGGGTCTAGAAATTGTTTTACATAATTTTTCATTTGTTCTACTCCAGAATTCATTTTGAGAATTCACTTACAGTTATTTGGAGCAGAACTTAAAAGAGATCAGATGAGTCTCTGCCTTTACTATGGCATCTCTGCTCCACCCCACATGATTATTTTTAATGTTATTTACAGAAGTGACAATAAAATTCAAGTAATAATAGCACATTGATAAGATAAACCTGGGATGCATTCTCTCACAACATGTAGAGTCAATGGAAAGAATGGACACAAATACAGTTTACATGTATGAAGGCATACATGTAATCAAGAAATAAGCAAGTAAAGGACAACTTATTCCTATCAAAGATGCAAAACCTTAGGACCACTGAAGCCCTAACATTGGTCCCTCCAGTCTTAGTCTTAGCATCTTCATTATATATTATGTCCTGCTAGATGCTCACTCACATTTCCTAATCTTGATTGTAGATGTTTCCTTATTGCTCCTTGAAGACAGTTTTGTTTTACACTATTTATATCTTCAGTTTTCAGCACTGTGTTGATGATTATGAAGATGATGATAAAGACAATGAGAATGATGTTGAGGAGGATGATAATTGGCATTTATATAGTGCTTTATGATTGGTGAAATATATTACAAATATTATCCTCCTATCAGTTATAAATAGATATAAATATATCAATTATCCTCACACAAATCTAGGAAGAAAGTGCTATTATATCTTCTTTTTTTTTATTTTATTTTATTTTTTTATTTAATAGCCTTTTATTTACAGGATATATACATGGGTAACTTTACAGCATTAACAATTGCCAAACCTCTTGTTCCAATTTTTCTCCTCTTACCCCCCCTCACCCCCTCCCCTAGATGGCAGGATGACCAGTAGATGTTAAATATATTAAAATATAAATTAGATACACAATAAGTATACCTGACCAAAACGTTATTTTGCTGTAGAAAAAGAATCAGACTCTGAAATATTGTACAATTAGCTTGTGAAGGAAATCAAAAATGCAGGTGGGCATAAATATAGGGATTGGGAATTCAATGTAATGGTTTTTAGTCATCTCCCAGAGTTCTTTTTCTGGGCATGTGCTATTATATCTTCATTGACTAATGAGAAAACTGAGGCAGACTTCTGTAACCACAGCCTGTTGTCTCAATAGCAAATTTAGTCAATCCAAGTATAAAATCTAGGAGAGGAATATGAAAAAAACAGTATTTCATCCTACTTCTATGCAAAATAATTCCTGTTGCTAAAAGAACAGCTGGGCTTCTTATGAATTGTGTCAGTCTTTCCTAAATAGCCCAGAAAAACTTTCTACCTCTTGGTCAGAGAAGAATTAAAAGGCCAGCTGGTGAGACCATATGCAACAAGATAAGGTCCAATTGGTAATTTGAGACATTTACAGATTCTTCTAAAGGGTCATTCCCCTTATCCCACAGTTCAAAGAACCAATAATTGTAAACATAGAAATAACAATGTATATTGTATCAATTTCCCTGTTATCCCCATAATTATCACAAATGACTTTTGTCTTCTGGAGGCAGAGGTGTAGTGTGTAGATAGGAAAAAAACTCCCTTTAAAATGGTGGACACTGCTATCTTCATTCAGTAGTAATACAAACTGATAAATTAAAGCATTCTTATATTCTTGATATTCTGAGTTTTTATTGAGTATTATTGACGTTTGGTCAAAGATTTTCCAATATAAACAAACAAAAAATATTAACAAAATGTGAGCAAGCAATTGGTACTAAAAGGAATGAAGAACCAAGTTTTTTCCTAGTAAATCTTCAGAAGGTTTTTCCATCTTTGTTTCCCTTATTTTTCCTTGTGTTTCTCAAAAGTATAAAATCACTTTTCTGTTCACATTTCAGGAATATGCATCTAACTCTTTCATCCACAATTAATTCTTTACTTAAGCTCATCTTGGTAGCCAACAAAGTGGTTTTGTTCCATTAGTTATTTTATGGAATAAGAGAAAAAATATTTTAAGCATAATCATGTTTTTTTTTATTTGCAATTCAGATTTTTTTCAGTTTAGTCATCCCTTTCATTGTTTGAGCCATATAATGTAAATTTTTAGTCTCTTTCTATCCTAATCCATACTTAGAGGTAATTTTAGTGCTTATGTAGACAATATACCATACATTTATTAATTTGGCATACCATCATCATCATCAACATGATTATCATCATCATGTCTAATTTTTATGCAGTATCTACATGTGGCAGAATCTCTGCTAATTACTTTTAAACTATTATTTAACTTAATCATCAAGACAACTCTGAGGAATCAGTGCAATCATTATCCCATTTTTGCAGATGCAATAAACTAAGGATAAGTGATTTGTTCAGTCACATTAATAAGTGCCAGAGGCTGGATTTGAACTCAGATCTTTCCTAAATCTGGACACTAGCCATTGTGCTACCTTGATGCCAAAAAGTGCATACAGAAGGAAGTTATATGACAAATTCTTTTTACTTTCATTTTCTACATTAATGAAATAGAATTTTATCAGTGTGGCTCCTCCCTGAGAGATGCAGCTTGTATTTTAACCCTACAATTTATATTTATCCAATTCAATCTTTACATTTTTAGCCAAACTTTTTATGATCTGATAATGAGCTTTTGTGAACTTAGGTAGACTGTAGTCAGAGAAGGTATTGAACCCACCAAAAAAGACTTACTAGCAAGATAAACATTCTAGAGTTTGGGCTCTGAGAGTATAGCCCTCATGAGTTAGGATTACATCTGAACTATGATTAGTGACAGAGTAGCAATTTGGAGGAGGTAACATATATTCATCTCAAGTTAATTGAATTTTTATCATTATAGGTAAACTGCTATACTATATACAGTGTAATGTAATATAAAGGTTAATAAAAACAAAACAAATTCCATACACACCCAAAACTTTAAGTCCAATAAAGAAATGGTATATACAAAGATATTTATTACATAAAATGAAATGTTTCATATAGATAAAAGAGCAAGAAAAAACTATCTCTGTGAATACATAGAAAACAGAAAAATCACGGCTTTCAGATAAAAGCTACAGTAACTAGCCTGTGCATTAAATAATCTCTGAACCATTACCCAAGTGATACATGGCCAATCAACATTGAATAAATAATTTTCTAAGGAAGAAATTCTAATGATCAAAATCTCTAAAACACTAACAATTAGAGAAGTGCAAATTAAAGCAATTCTAAGTCATCACTTCATACATATCAGATTGGAAAATTTAGAAAATATGAAAGAGAAATTGACAGATTTTGGAAAGATAGAAAAATAAGTACAAAAATTCATTATTGGTGGAGCTGAGAACTTACCTACAGAGTTATTTTTCAGAGCAATTTGGAACTATGCCCCAATAATTATTAAACTATTCATGCCCATCACCCCAGTAATACACTATTAGTCCTTTAATAAAAATAGATTTTTAAGAGGAAGAAAAAAAGGACCCATATTTAGATAATATTCATGGCATAATATTTTCATAGCAATAAAAATCTGAAAATCCAAGGAATGTCCATAGATTGAAGAATTGATGAGCAACATGATATATGACATAATAGAATTATTTTGTGCCATAAGATTTGAGACAGCTTTAGTGAAACTGAAAAGATTTCTTTGTAATGATACAGACTGAGATGAACAGAATCAGAAAAGGAATTTATGAAATATCAACATAAATGACTTTAGAAAACCTATAGAATTCTGAACAATATGATGACAAATCATGATTCCAAAAGACTACAATTCACCTCCTGACTGAGAAGATGTGGACTCTAGATAGAGAATACAATATAAAAGCAAAAGAAGCACAAGAAGGAGAGAGAAGAAAAAGAGTAAAAACAAGAAAAATAAGAAGAACCAGAAGAAAGAAACAAGAATAGCAAGAACAAGAAGATCAAGAAAAGTCATGTATAGTCAAGCAGACACTACAAATGGCATCTATCTGCCAGTTCTTTTATTATTTTCCTTTATATTCTTCCCTTTATGATGGGGAGAAGAAAGAGGTAAGAAAGCACAAAGCAAAGGAAAGATATCACCATCATTCTGTGAGCATTATTCATAGTCAAAGGAGAGAAACATGACTTTTTCAAAAAGAACTTGAGCTTCCGGAGAAGGGAATAACAAGATAGATGGAGAAAAAGTAGATCTCTGGAGGGTAACCCAGAGATGTAAAGGCTGCTCTGGGAAAAGTAGCCAGGGATTCCTAGGTTGAACTAAGTACTAGCAAACAAAGCAAAGAATCAGTCAATGAACAGAAGACAATGAATGACATGGCAGAGGCTGCAGGAAATGTGTAAGCTAAATTCATTTATTATGAATAGATGGCTACAATGGGCAGAAACCAGGGATGAAGTACAAATAGCCAGAACTGTGTAAAGTATAGAGGATCTATAAAACATGCTGAGCTACAGAGGCAAGGAGTTCTTTTATTATACATATCACAAAACTGCACATAAGGATGGGAGCTTCTAACAACCATGGGAACAGCACATGAGCCCAGAGGCAAGAAGCATGCACAGATAGAAATGTACAACATATTTTTATGTGGCTTTTCCAGTAGTAAGATCTGGTTATAACTTTCCCTGGTGTCACGAATCTTTTGGAAAGAATAAGCTTGAGTCATACTGAGAATAAAAAATTAATAAATGACCCTAACTTAAAGTAGAACAGGTAACTATTGGTTGCTGAAGGGATCAGGAAATTAGTCTCTTTTCTTCCCATTCATAAGTCCTGAATAACTGTTTTAAGTACAATTGCCTTTTTTAACCTGGATTACCTATGTGAGGGAAATGAAATAAATGAGCATTTATTAAGCAGCTATTACGTGCCAGACACTGCACTAAGTGCTTTACAAATATTTTTCTTATTTGAAGAGGAAAATAAAAACCCTTAGAAGAGAATTTAATAAAAAGAAATAAGCCAAAGTCAAACATTATTCAAAGAAATTCTGAATGGAGGAACAATTTGGAAAATATGATTATTGAAAAGCATATAACCATTGATTATTCCCCTACATCAATTCAAAGCTACTTCTGGTAACAGATTAATAATTTTCAAATGGTAGAATTACCTAGTAAGAGTTGAACCCTATGTATAGAGAACAGGTTAAAGAGTTGGAAAGATAAAAAAATATAATGTATCATACATCTTAGTTATTATAATATATTTTTCCAATAAACTTCTGTGCCCATTTTTAAAGAGCCCTATAAAGCCCTATAACTCATAATTTCCCTATGCCTTCACAAAGGAAAGATGCCATAGAAAGTGTGCAAACATAATTCTTCAGTGAGGCATTTGATATAGGATACATGGTCTTCTCATTTTGCAGAGCTCATCCTAATCAAATCTTCCATAAGGTAATAGCATATGCTATATCGAGTTATCTTCACTCTTAGATGAATGTTTTGTTCCATTAGTTTATACAATTTCAGTTTCTGATCTTGCAGGACATATTATAAAATTAATCTCAAATCCCACAGTATTGTTTTTTGCCATGGAACGATTGTAAACACTGAAAACAAAAGTAGGGGATGGTTCTATGACCAAAGGATTGAAGTGGAAATATTTATTAACTTTTACAGCACAAAAAGTATTATGTGTTTTGGAACCTGTAATGCCATGAATGACATATTTTTAACATTCTTTTTGTCACAAATTCAAGAACACTGAAGTAAAGTAGATATCATTGTCACACTCTTCCTCTTATCTATTCAGTTTTCATTGTCTTCTCTTAATAATTAACATTGTATGATATAAATTATAACTTCGCTCATTAATAAAATTGATGACTGTCTCAGGGATGAAATATATTTTTCTTATTGAAAGGAAAGAAAAATCTTTCTTCTCTTTAAATGGAATGAATCAATGGAAATTATATGTCTGTATTTTCTTTTATGTAAAAAACCTTCTGGGTATCCTTTTTTCCTTTGCATAAAAATACATTTTAATTACATAGGATGTTGCACATTTCTGTTCACTTTGTAGTAGGCACTAGGTTAAAAAACACATGGGCACACTTCAAGCACAGATAGAGAATAAGATTTAGTGAAATTTCAAATAAGATAAATATGCCCATCAAATCTTTGAGTTAGAAACAAGCTTTTGTGCTTAACATATTGCTTGAGGACTCTGTGAGAAGCACAATAAATGTACTTCTCCTATCAATGAGCATTGGTGGACATATGTTAGTCATAATTAAAATCTTGTTATGTCTTCTTCAAATAAAAAATCATGATTTTTAACACAATTAAATCAAAATCTGAGTTATAGTATACTTCAAGGGGTCTTTTGCATGGTCACATTATCTAATTCTTACATATGCCCACTCATCATTTCCTACCCTTTACAAAGTGTTATATCTTTAAAAGATATAAATGGGACATTTAATTCTAAAATGAGTGATGAATTATATCATTTCTTCGTCAACTCCATATTCCTTGTCAATATCATTTCCCTGCCATCGGAATCTTGAACTCTGCTCCTGAGATGCTGTGCTCTGTCCAAGTGGTTTTTGGTTTGGCTTGGTTTGGTTTTTAACTCAGATAGCAAGCATGCATGTAGAGTATTCTATAACATGCTTCTTAGCATGGATACTATCCCATCACCTCCACTTCTGACTCACTTCTATGTGTGGTCTCCCTAAACAGAATATAAGCTCCTGGAGGGTAAGGACAGTTTTTTTTTTGTTGTTTGTTTGTTTTTTTGCCTAGAATTGCCTAGAATTTCAGTGCTTAGCACCATACCTGTCAAACAATAAAGCAAACGATTAATATTTTTTATCACCTATCACTATTTTTACTGTTAAAAATTTACATCCCATAATTACCTTAAGAGGATTCAATGCATAAATATCTCTTCACCAATTGATCTCCCTCATAAACTGCTGCAAGCAAAAGAATATACTTACATTATCAATAAATATTTCCAGTTAATTTCTTCCATAGAATGTGAAGCAGGCCCAGATAAGCTGTCATTTTCTATTTTGACAAGAAATAGACAAATTATGAAATATAAAATAATTTTAGGATAAACAAGTTATGTCTGTGAAATTCATCCATTATGCTTTTCCTTGTTTCCCCTTTTTCTTTAGAAAGCTTTCTCTAATGACAAAGCTATTAATTTTCTATCTAATTTTATTCTAAAGTCATACAGACTATACAAATCTGAATAAAGCTCAGTGGTCATTGGTCATTTCCATTTATATTCTATGATTGCTGTTGGACTTAAAGAGAATACAGGTCTCAGAAACTCTTTGTCTATAGAAAATTCAGAAAAAAGGGATGATGTATAAAAATATAAGTGATAGATAGACTGGCAGGTGCATGCACATTAGGGGAAGGGAATAAGCATTTATTAAATGGCTACCACGTACTAAATACTTAAAAAGTCATTTTCCAATATTATTTCATTCGATTCTTACAAAAATCCAATGAGTTGCCATATGGTTATCTTTATATCACTCTTGAGGAAACTGAGGTAGATAGAGTTCAAATGACTTTCCCTTTGTTACCCAGATAATAATTTTCTGAGGTCAGTTTTAACTTCATTCTTTCATTACTCCAGGTCCAGTGATTTATCTAATCTATCATCTACTAGATAGATAGATAGATAGATAGATATAGTAGATGAATGGGTGGATGGATGGATAGATGGATTTTAAAAATGAATGTGGATCATTATCTGCCTCTATATTATATGAGCATGAAATTATATATATATATATGTATATATATCCATATGTATATGATATAAAGATAGATGATATAACTATAGATAGAGGTGATATAGACATAAACAAAAAGTAATGAGAGAGACAGAGAGAAAAAGAAAGCCAGAGAAAGAGACAGAGATGGACAGAGATGTCATATAGATATACATTAGATTGTTCAGGGAGGATTAGAATCTCTGACATGAGGGTTTACTTAGTGCTTTTCATAGTTGCTCATCCAATTTAGGTATACATCTTTCACCCAACTCTCACTTCTGGCTCTGAGAAGCTGTAACATATGCAGAGGCCCATTTCAGTAAAATTATCTTGAATCAGGGTTAAATCAAGCTAAGGATACTGAATGGACTCAAACTCATTGGTAAATTAATATGGTATCTATCCCAGGAATATGAAGACTTCTCCCAGCAGAATGAGTGGATGAGAGCAATTTGTTCTAATAATTATGAATGTGGTTAAAGCAGGTACTGTGGAATGCTTAGAACTAGGTTATACATCTAAGACAACATGGTCATCTGCTTCATTCCAGCCCATTACCTACCACTGAAAGAGAGAATGAGGCTGGTGATGTTGTACAACTCTGCACCATTTAAATAAAATTCACATGAAAGCTAAGACATGACTAATGGTGTCTTCAAAAGTAAAGGACAAACATCAAAAATAATATAGATATAGACCTATAGATATATGTTGGGAAGAATAAAAAGATGAGACTCTCAAGTGAAATAGTGGAAAGGTAGAAAACTAGGCAACTACCACTAAATATATATTAAACTGTATTACTGTTATGGGCCAGAACTCTGAACTTGAAACAAAGGATGTTTGCAAGGTAACTAAGTGGAATTGAGGAGACAATGGTTAAATCTAGTTTAGCATTGATTTAATCCTACAACAAATAATGGTTTCCTAGTGATATAAGGATTTCTATATACTCAGTGTGGAACATATAAGCGAGAAGCTCTCAGGGCCAGAAAAGACATGCGCACTAGAAGCTCTCAGAGACTGAGACAGATTCATTCCATTGCCCACCTGTGTGGTGTCTGGATGCTGAAGCACAAACCTTTGAATTGGGAGTGATTCAGGAGCCAGAGAAGGAGGCAAGAGCTCAAGCTCTCAGAACCAAGGAGAGAGAGAAGCCTCTAAGAAAGCTAACTGGGCCCCAGGAAAGGAGACAAGACTTTGAAGGAGACAATAAAGGATTTACACCTGGCTGCATTTGTGGTGATTACTTAACTGAAAGGAAAGCTGCTCCCAGAGATCCTAAGAAAACCTCAACAGAGAACATTACATTTTAAAGAGAACATTATATATTACAAAGATATAGTCATAAAAGCTATTTGGTTAAGAAATATCAAAATCAAAATTCTTATCTTTGATACAGAGGGAATGTGGGCTAATTGATGTATAGCTAGTTTCAAAAGCATAGAATAGATAAAATTTTTGAAGTAAATAAAATATCACAGTGTTTGATAAATTCAAGAGCCAAAGCTACTAGGGTAAGGATTCATTTAACAAACTGCTAGGGAAAGTAGAAAACACTATTGTATAAAATATAAACCAATATGTTATCTCTCATTGCAAAACAAATTACAAATGGACACATGGAAGATAAAAAAATGTCGAAATGAAAAAAAAGCAAGAAATAAGTGATCATTCGCATCTATGGATAAGGGAAGAGCTCATGACTAATGAAGAGCTAAAACGATTGCAGTAATATAATATGGGGGCAATTCTGATTATATAAAATCAATAAATGTTTGTACAAACAAATGTAATGCCTTTAAACTGGGAAATAAAGGTGCTATATTCAATATGTAATAATATATACATATGCATATATAAAATATATATGTATATAATATATATGGAACTTGTTTAAATTTTTAAGAAAAAGACATTCCACAATACTTAAATGGTCAAAGATATGAACAGATAATTTTTTTCCAAAGGTAAAAATTCAAGCGGTGAACAATTATGTGAAAAATGCTACAGATTACAAAATAATTAAATAATTGCAAATTATCTCAAACCAAACAGACTGTCTGAAATGACCAAAAAAGATGGAAATTATAAATATTGTTGGTAATGAGGGAAACAGACACTTTCAGTGAAGTTGTAAATTAGTCAGCCTTTCTGGAAAACAACTTGGCTATTTAGTCCCAAGGTCATAAAAATGTGCATGTCTTTTCACCTTTAGAAACTGCTACATGACTTATAAAGAGGTCAAAAAAAGTGATGCACATATGTATCAGAATAGTTATAGTAGCATTTCTTGAGTGAACAAAAACTGGAAACCAAGAAAATATCATCTATTGAGAATTAACATTAAAAATGAATATAATAGATCATTGTGCTTTATGGAATGATTTTTTAAATGGTTTCAAGAAACCTGGAAATATCAGCGTGAACAGATGAAGATTGGAGTAAAAATAAGGATAACCACTGATACAGTAGCAACATCATTATTAAAGTAAAACAACTTTGAAAAACTAACTCTCAACATCACAAACTAAAACAAGATTGCTAAGAAAAATGCTTCTGGTCTTCTGACAGAAAGGTAATAGATTCACATTAAAGAATGAGACATATGTCTCTGCCTGTGACAAATGGGATCATTTCCTTTGCTTGGATATGCAAATTTGAGATTAGGGTTTTGCTTGGATATGCAAATTTGAGATTAGGATTCTTTCTCCCTTTCTTTTTGTTTCTTTCTTTGTTACTTCTTTTATCTCCTTTTTTCTTTCTTGCTCCTCTTCTCTGTCTTTCTTTTCTTTCCTTCCTTCTTTCATTACTCTTTCCCTTATTCCTCCCTCCTTCTCTCTGGCCTTTGTTTTCTTCTCCTTCCTATGCCTTCCTTCCTATGCCCCAAAACACTTGACAATTTTATAATCTCAATATTTTGTATTTTTCTATAACTATAGTTAGACACAGTAGGTAAACCAAGTGTGTAATGTGGCTAGTATATATTTTATGTGGCTAGTATATATTATATATGTGTGTGTGTGTGTGTGTGTGTGTGTGTGTGTGTATACTTACATATATATATATATATGCCTAAAATGAAACTAATGTGGTACTCTCTCCATTGTTGTAAATCCTCCATTTGGTATTTACTATATCAGTATAATTCTTTTCAAGTCTACCTATTATTTCTAATTCTTGCTTCATGGAAATCTCTTTAAAGAAGACTCATAAGAATCCTGTGAGGTGAGAGTTACCCATTTTAAAAATGAAAAAAAAAACAGACTGAAAAAAGTTAAATGATTGCCCAAGATCATTCAACAAAGTAATTGTTTGAGGAAGGATTTAAAACTATGTTTTCCTCATTTTAAGTCTACAACCTTGCCCTCTATTCTTCCATATTTTGGGAAGGAGGAGGGAAAGAGCATTTGAAAGATGAAATTGAAGATATCAATGAATCACACGTACATACATATACACACACATTTTTACATGCATATATAGGTATGTGTGTGTTTGTATATGGACTGTATATGTATGTATCCATAACACATGTATTTTTGTGGCAATTTGGAGTTTTAGGTCTTTGAATACATTTCACAACTTCCCAGTTACCATCCAATTCAAACATCTTCCTGTTTATTTCTGGGATTGACTCATTACCAGTCTGAAATTCTTCTCCAAGACATATGTGTTGTTTAGTTAGTTTGATAAGATGTCTATCTAGTGCCTCTCAAATACTGAACAATATACATCTTTCATTCACTTTGTTTTTCCAGTGTGGATGGTTAAAATGAGAATTTTCAGATTGCTATGGATTTCATTGAGGATGTTTTATCTTGCCTTGAGAATTTGGTAATTTTTATAAACAATTAACAAATATGGTCATTTGAAGAACTCCATTATCAATAGGGATTCATTCTTTTGTTTGGGTTTTTCCCAGGAAATCTTCTAATAAGTGGAAAAGCATGTTAAGTGAACATATGCTTCCCAGTTTTACACCTCATTTGTTGACAATACTCAGTGGATTGAGTAACAAAATTATCTAAATAGTCCCATCTGTCAAGGAAGCTTTCATAATTTTAATGATCATAAGAGCAACACCTTCTCTGAGGAAATCTTATAAGATTACCTTTAGTTCTACTGAGTAAAATGTTTTCTTGAAATCAATAAACAATAAAGAAAGAGAGAGGGTGGTATATTCTCTGTTTTAGGCAATTGCTAAGAGGACAGTAAGACATCATTTGAATTTTATTGAAAAACTGATTATTCCTTCTTAGTATGTTAATTGATGACACATTTAATGCATGTCCAGACCATTCTTATACAGATTTTATATATATAGAAAGCAGACATATGGATCATAGATGTTGAAAAGGTAGTTTTAGAACTTAGGTATCATCCTGTCCACTTCATTTTGTACATGAAGACACTGAGGCACATGGAGATTGATAATATTGATATCATTAATAATAATTGACATTTAAACAACATTTAAAAATGTACAAAGAATTTTCTCTTTTCTTTTAATTTAAGCCTCATAACAACTCTTTGAGGTAAGTACCTCCATTTTATATGAAAAAACTGAGGTTGCAACTTCTCAGTATCATACAACTCCTAACTATATGAAGTAGGATTTGACCCTTGAGTTTCCTGATTTCAAGATTCTATCCTCTATTCAGAGATTCTATCCTCTATTTCCACACAACATTTGAGGGGAGTCAGTGTTGAAGGTTGGAGAAGAGGATATTAAGGTATTATCCTTATTTTTAATCCATTATTTTGGAATCTTTTCTTTTTAAAATTTACTTTAGAATAAATCTATGAATTAGCATAACCTTTAGCATGTTTTCTTATTTTTCATAGTTGATCTCATCAATCTGCTTTTTCTGGTTTCATCTTCTGAATATTTCATTGCTACTCTCTCATCTTGGGGGCTCAAATTGCATACATTTCTGATAGTTCCACTGTTATAGGACGATAGGGGGAGAGTAAGAATAAATCTTAGAGTCTATCTAGTCTAACTCTCTGATTTTATTTTTAACCTGATTTGTTTTGGTGAATCATTTGGGATTAAGTGACTTTTCCAGGGTCACACAGCTTGGAGGTGTTAAGTGTCTAAGGCTGGATTTAAACTCAGATCCTCCTGACTTCAGGGCTGGTGCTCTATCCACTGTACTATCTATTTGCTCCCAATTTCCTAATTTTATAATGAAGAAAATTGAGGTCCAGAGAAGTCCCCAAAAAAGAGATTTGATGTCCAAACATATTTTCTCTATTATACTCTCTCCCCATTTGGAACACATGAATATACAAATCCTGGCAGGTCTGTTCCATTTTAATTCTGCTTTCATATATTCCAGCAAAGTTCTGTGTTACTTCATGCATAATAGGGAGGGAATCTTATATTACTCCACAAGTTTTTGGAGATCTTAAAAGCACAAAAAGTCTTTTACTATAGGCCTAGTGATAACCTTCAGTTTGGAGAATCTTACAGCCAATTTGACTCTAACATGGTTTCAATTAATCATCCAAGCAATAAACATTTAATATGTACTTACCATATTCCAGGAACTGTGCTAAGCTTTAGGGATACTAAAAGTGGCAAAAGATAATCCCTACTCTCAAGAAGCTTACTGTCTTGTGAGTAAAGCAACAGATAAATAAATATATATAAAACAAGCTATATACAGAATAAGTAGTAAATAATTACTAACAGAGGGAGGCACTAGAATTAGGAGTGATTGGAAAGAGAAATATGTAAAATATGAGCTACATTATGAAGGACTTCAAATCCAAAATAGAGCATGTTGTATTTGACAATGAAGGTGATAGGGAACCATTTTTTGTACAAAGAAATGACATGATCAGATCTGAACTTAGGAAAATGACTGATGACTGCATCATGGAGGGATTAGAGTAGGGAGAAACTTGAGGCAGCAAGGTTATGACAGTAATCTAGGTATGAGATGATGAATTTTTAATAGTCTCAGAATCTCTTATAATCATTCTTATAGATAATTTAGTGAATGGAGTTCTGTTTATGTAAAAAAAATTACTCACTCTGACATAATTATAACTTTCTGAATTGTTAAAGTAGCAGAATTCAACTTAATTCCTACTTAGTGGATTCTCACTGTAAGCTCATACAACTCTAATTGTATTCAGTTTGAAAAAGAAGTTATTCGGAGTGCATTGTTTGTATTTTTGAAATTATCATAATGATGGGATGATCATCTATTAGAAAAGTTGAAAGAACTGAGATGTCAAAGATATGTGATAGAAAAGTTGAAATTTTTGCAGCAAAGATTCAAAGGAAATCTTTCTGAGCCTAAATTCAGGGTTTGAATATTTATTTTTTTTTCTTTTTAGTATTTTTAATTTTCCAAATACATACAAAGATAGTTTTCAATATTTATCTTTGCAAAACCTTGCTCCAGCTTTTTCTCCCACTTTCTCCCCTCTTCCCTCCTCTAGACAACAAGCAATTCAATATAGGTTAAACATGTACAATTCTTCTAAATATTTCCATATTCATCATGCTACATAAGAAAAATCATACCAAAAGGGAGAAAGAAAAAGAAAATAAGCAAATAACCAGCAACAACAATGTGAAAAATACTATTATCTGATCCAAATTCAGTCTTCAGAGTTCTCTCTGGATTCAGATAGTTCTTTCCATTACAAGTCCATTGACATTACTTTGAATCACCCCATTGTTGAATAGAGCCAAGTCCATCACATTTGATCATCACATCATCTTATTGCTATATACAGCATTCTTTTGGTTCTGTACACTTTATTTTGCATCAGTTCATGAGTCTTTCCAGGCTTTTGAATATTGACATATTCATAATAGCTCAATGATAAAGAATAGTGACTAAACTCTCAATTTTGTGATCCATTAATAAGAATGATGGAAGATTCACAACCCATCCTACAAAATTTTTAATGAAAGATGTATCTTCAAAGTATTATATATGAATGAATCATTTCTATGTCCCATAAAGTGAATTTACCCAGATAGAATGACATTTTCCCAAAATTTCTCCTCTCTTTCTGCTATTTATCTTGAATACATTTTAGAAATGCTTGCTGAATTTGCATCCAGACTTGTTGAATTGATGATACCCATGAAGAACATTAATGAATATACATACTTGCAGAGCTTATAGATTCAATTTGAACTGCCACTAAAATAATAAGCAAAAAGAGAGATGTAATGGGAGCACTGGGTTTGAAGTAAAAAGATTTTGAACTCAAAACCTGCTTCTATCATACAGTTTTGGGAGTAGATTAATGAAATAGAAATGTAGAGAAGAGAAAACAGAATGATAAAAGAGTATGAGTTTATGTCAATTTAGAATTGAGTGCAGAACAAAGATATTTAGTAAGAAAAAATTCAGGGGGTACTAACTGGCAGTGTTAAAGTATTTAAAACATTCTTATAAATCACAGATGGAAAAAACTAGATACAATGGGGAGTGTGGTGTTCTCTTCTTTTATTATAATGGTTCTCTCTGGGAGCAGGTTTCTTGGGGAAGTTTCGGGAGGCAGCCTTAGTTTCAGCTAAAAGTAATAAGCACCTCAAATGCAGCCAGGGATTAAAGTACAATCTTTTATTGTCTCTTCCAAAATCTTATCTCCTTCACTTGGGGCTCGACTAGTTTTCTGGAGGCCTTCTCTCTCCTTGGTTCCATGAGCTCTTGCCACTAGTCCTTTGCCTCTGCTCCCTTCAGCCTCGAGCCAGCACAAAGGTGGAAGATGGAATGAATCTGTCTTGCCTCTGAGAGAGAGAGTTTCCGCTGAATTCCAAGAGTGGGATTATGGGTTTCCTCCCAGAGTGCTCTCTGGCCCTGAGAGCTTCCTGCTTATATGAGCTCTTTAAAGGTGTGAACACAAGCATTGTTCCTATCAGTTCCACTTAGTACCTTGTTTCTTCTGGCCCATAACATCTTGTAAGATCAGATCAATCATACTGAACCATGTTAAATTAGATAATTACTGTCTATCAACTCTAATGAGTTAACACTTTGTAAGGATTACAACAGGGGAGAAATTAGAAAAAGGTAAATTTAGGCATTGTGGCATTAAGTGAGCTCCTACTAGAAGATTTTGAGAAAAGGTTTGATGACCATTTGAAAGAAATGTTTTGGAGGTATGGCAGAGATGAGGTGACCATCACACTGAGCTCAGAATATTTATTTGTAAAATGAAGAGATTGCTTGAAGTGACATCCAAGGTCCTGTTTATAGTTCTAAATCTGAGCATGCAACATATTAGTTGCTTTCACTTTACTTAGCAATGTCTATTTCAGATTTAAAATGATGGCAAGGAGATGATGCATGGGAGATGGGATGGTGCTGGGGTTCCAATTATCCTATTTCTTGGGGTTTTTTGTATTTACACCATAATAAAGAACAAAATTGCATAGATTTAATTCATTCATTCATCAAGTCACTGAATAAATAATTATCACATACCTCTCACGTGCACTAACATATTCTAAGGTCTGAGGGAGAACAAAGTAAGACACATTACTTAAGCTTGAGTTGCCTATAACACAAAAGGAGAAAAAAAAATCTTGAGCTATAAAAACTCATCTCAACATTTTATTTCTGTATATATATTCATCTACAATCATCTGTTCCTTAATTACCTTATCTTTTTGGAATTTTTTTCCTGCTTCCTTATGGCTTTCTTGAAGTGTATTAAGAATCAAGTGCTATGAGAGATTATCTTTTTTCTTATAGAGAAACAAATTTTATGGCAGTCCCAGGATTTTTTGATTAATAACTTAGTAGGTGACTGGATTCCTGAAAGCTGGACCAGCAGAGCATAAATTTTGTCAGGTCTTTTTCAAGTTCAAAAGGCTTCAAATATATCAAAAAAGCAACTGATAATATATATCAATCATCCAATAAATAATTTATGGACTGAACACTGATTTTCATTTGGTTGGAGGAACTATAATATAGAAGGATAAATTCATCTATAAGTTATACAAAGCCTATTTGCTCATGGGACTAGTACTCATAGTGATAAACTTGTTGATTCTTAAAACTGAAGTATTATTTTGTATAAGAATGAAGTATGCTCTTTACAATATATTTTGTGATGATACTCTCAGTACCTCGAGAGTGTGCTTGTATGGATTGTCCCAAAATACAAACACATTAGCCTGACATCCCAAGGTAACAATAAGTAACAGTCACAACCTTAGATCAGAAAGCCAAGCTTATTTGGCAGTGAAAACTAAATGATCAGATCATTCATTATAATATTAAATGATATATATTTTAGACCAATCTCTGAAAAACTCATATATTCCTGCCTTTTTTTCCTATTTGTTTTTAAAGCTAATTCTTTTTCTATTATGAACAGCAGTTTCACAAAATGACTGTTTTCAAGAACTTTTAACTTGTCAGAATTTGGAAAGACAAAACAAA
This sequence comes from Sarcophilus harrisii, assembly GCF_902635505.1. NCBI lineage: Eukaryota > Metazoa > Chordata > Mammalia > Dasyuromorphia > Dasyuridae > Sarcophilus > Sarcophilus harrisii. Next base: position 69,859,547 of record NC_045427.1, read on the forward strand.
GTATAACAACTTTTCCCCATATGCCCTCCTTTTCACCATTTTTGCTTCTTTTAATATATTAAAGAAGCTACTCATATCCCATTTGCAGACAAATACTTACAATTCACATTGCACTGGAAGAAAAAATGATATTTAAATACTCATACTGATTTGTATATTCACTATTATTTTTAATGTTCATAGCTTGGAAATAATCTTTAGTATTATATTAAAAACATGATGTGATGCCTCAGTCATTCACTTTACCCACATTTTCCAAAGAAGAACAAATTGGAATTTACTGTTACAAGTAATTATGAATTTCACACATTGCACTCATAAAATAATGGAATGGATATCTACTGCCCTCATATATTGATCAATGAATATAGAGCACATAATTTTAGCTGTTTACTAAAGCAGCTAGTGACTAGATTTCATTTTCACTCATCCTCAAGGTGATAAAAAATAATGCATGCATTACTATATTTTACAACCTTATGTAAATGTTTCACACAGTTAAATAGTTAGGAAGTCAAAATAAAATGTTAATAGCAGAGAGAGAAATAGTAAGGCACTGACAACTTAGGTTGTCTTCTGAAAGGAACTGAAAAGTGATAGTAGTCTGTTAGTGGATAAAGCTTCAATTAGCTCATCCACCTATCTCTTAGGGCAGGAGGAAACTATATTTAAAGTACTGCCAAATATAGCTGTCTACTTTCTTTCAAAAAGTCAAAGATCATATTAGATTCTTTGTGACAAAATCAGGTAATTTCTAAGTCTTCCCTGTCAAAGAGGACCAGTTGTCAAGGCCAATATAAAACCAATACAATTGTAGATGTTTAAGGAGAAATGGAAGACAGAATTCAAATGCCCCCTCATCCAATATCCAGTGCAGAAATTTTGCTGCAAAATGGATGTTAAAACATCAAATTTCATAACTCTGATTCCCTAAATATCCTATGTAATCAGAATATGAAGAGAAAACAGAAAATTTGCCCTCCACTGCTTATGTTCTAGTAGAAAAGGCACATTCACAGATAATATAGGTTATTAAAAATTCACATAAATATTAGTTAGAATATATGGTATTGCCAACTTGTGGTATCATAAAATGAAGTGACATTTGACCTAAGTCCTGAAGGTAGAGTAAGGGGAAAGAATGTGCTTGACCTATAAAATAGCTTGTCCAAGACTACCAAACACAACATGAAGGGTCATAGATAGTGAAAAGCAACTGGAAAAGTTTGGCTAGAGTGGAGAGTATGTAAGTATCCATAATGTAAGTATCATTATGGAAAAATAGGCTGCAGTCAGGCTTTAAGGACATTACTTTCCCGAGGAAGAGTTAATATTTTAACAAAAAGACAATAGGAAGTTAACTAAAGCATGGCACAGTGTCTGCTATATAGCAGGCATTTAATAAATGCTTATTGATTGCTTAATTGTATCACATAATAGTTTGGGAGATATAGAGAATGAAAGATAAGAAGTTTTTAAACTTGCTTCCATAGATACAGGGCCTGGAGTTGAGTAGTTGCATTATGGAGGCAGAGGGAAGGAAGCAAGTGAGAAATTTTTAAAAAATAAGATCTTGAAGCTGATTGAATATGAGACAAAGTATAAGTGAAAGTGAAAAGTTAAGGTTTCACAGGTTGTGAAATTGATTAATAATATTGAGTAAGTGGTATACTTTCCTGAAATAGAGCTGTTAGGAAAAGCCATTGGTTTATGGAAACTAGACACTGTTTTGGAAATGTGGATTTTAAGATTCCTGTGGGACATCTTGGAGGAGATATCTAGTGTGTCGTTGGAGAAAAGGGACTAGAGATCAGAAGAGAGAAGGTGGATGGTTATATTGTTTTGAGTCATCCATAGAAATATGATAGTTAAATCACTGGGAAATGATAAGATCATAAAGAGAGCATAAAGAGGGAACAAGAAAGTTATGTGGTATGACCATTAAAGGGGTTAAAAGAATATAGATGATTAAAGTTCATACAAGACTAAGAAAGATTCAATTGAAAGAAACAATACTACAGAGCAAAATCACATAGACCAAGAAAGCAGAGAGTATTCAGAAAGAAACATAATCAGCAGTGTCACACATTTCATGATTCAATGAAAACTATGCTAAATTTTTAATCACAAGTACTCAGTCTCAAATCCCTCCTCTGCCACTTACTATTTGGGTGATTATGAGTAAGTAACTGAACTTTCCTAGGTGTCAGTTTTTTCATCTGTAAAATGAGGTGTTAGGACAAAATGCTTTCTGATGTTTTGCCCAGTTCTTAATCGATAGTCCTGTATAATTTTCTGAAAATCTATTGATAAAAATATGAAGAATTGGTGGGGAGCCCACCTTTAGATATAGGACTTGCAAAGTCTGATGATGAAGTGTTTTCTAAATAGCTAAACTGGAAGAACTGATAACTCATGGATTTACAGTGGGAGATAATGAAGGCTTAGCTATTTGCTGAATAAGAAATTAGTAAGTATAACAAAGTTAAGACTTGTTCATTCTTCTCTATCACTTTCCTTTGGCTTTGAAGAATAAAGACACACATTAAACTACCTCTCAAGAGTCAGATGAGAGAGGGGCATATGGCATGATCTCCACGGTCATCATATATCCATCTTCAAATTACCCTATTTATTTTATGTTTGTAATTTCCTGTTCTTAGGCAAATGCATACCCTATGATGGATTATAACAACAAACTATGAATTCTGAAAGGTCCAAGTTTCTTAGAAACTTGTGACAAAGAAGTTGCTATGTGACCAGAGTAGCAATAGCTTATAGTAAGGGAAGTGCCTATGTTGGATGGAAAGACATATGTACAGGGATTCCTGCCATCCCTAGAAAATTCCCACTAGATGTATAAACTAATCTTTCATTAGGATAAGCAGGTTACTTTTTTAAAAGCTCAGAAATTTCACAAAGGACTCAACTGTTCCCTTTCTATTTTTGGTTTGAGATTGGTTTATTCACCCCATCTGTATTAGTCCAGAAAGTCAGGTAGTTCTCTAGAGGAACAGCCACGTAGCTGTTATTCACTCTCTGGGTCTTAAGAGTAATAACCACCACTCACATTTATGTAGCATTTCACAGGTACAAAGTGCTTCCTGGCCTGACATTTACAGGATCTTCCCAAAAGTATGTCATGTTAACTCTATATGTGCATATATTTCATTCTATCTTAACTTTCTCAGTTCATCATATTTTCTGTGCTAAAGAGCCTCTTTTCTTCCTTCTTTCTGCTTTTTAAGTTTTTAAAACCAAACTTAAATGCCATATAGTCCTAGGGATTGATCTGTTTGTCCTAGTTAGAAATAAACATTTCCTCCTTATTTTTTACATCATACTTGTTTGCATTTATCTTATTTACTTCTAGAAATTATTTTCTATTAATATTATTTTGTATATACCACATCCTGCTATTAAACTAAAAGCTCCATTAGGATATTATTTGTTCTAGCATCTTTCCCACTACCTACTTACTACAGTATTCTAGAAACAATGAATATTTAGTAATTGCAATAGGAATTTAGGGGGGTCATTTTGATTAAATCTCCCACTAAAATTTGATGAGATTATAGATTGTTATTATAGGCATCTGACAGGTATCTCCCAGTGAGGTGAATTGGTACACTAATACTTGGAGTGAATAGATCTTGAATTTTCTGAGATTTATGTCCTTAGACTTTTATCATATCTTTGGTGATATATGAATGACTTGTGAAATAGTTTGCCCTTTTCCCTTTTCTTCTCTGTACTTTTGCTCTCTTGGAATTCCATACAGGAATGAAGCAAAAAACAGAGAATGCATTTTTCTCTTTCTTCTTGCAGGACTAACAACTAGCAGATGGCCTATGTTTTCCCAGGTGAGTATTTCTAAACCTCCAAATTCTGGCTATATTTTTCTGCCTTTCTGTCTCCTTATTAGTTCCTCACAGTAATCTTTAATGAAAGTTAAGGAGTTCCCAAGTGATAGGGTGTTACTAAATATAAGCAAGAGGCCCTGTTGTCCTAAAAGGCAATTGCCTTAATGGTGTTCTCTTTAGAGAAAAATGAGAATTTTTGCGAAAGGATCACCATACATCTAAATGAAAAACGCCAAAATATGAGGAGTCAGGAAATATAAATTTCACCAACAATCTAGGATATTGCTTAAAGTACTCTAAATGTTGTAGGTCCAGGGAAAATGGGAAATATTTGTTAATCAGGAGTTAATCTTTGAATCTTTGAAGTCCAAGCATAATAATATCAGGGTACAATTTCATCTTCATGGAAGATTCCTAGAAAATGCCCTTCAGTTTCATGCAACTATAATTTGTAATTTCATAAAATTTATTGGAAGAATTCATCAGATTGAACAATAGTCCTCCATTGTATAAATATTCATTAAATAAAACTCATTTTACTGGGTTTTTTGGTTTTTTTAGTTTTTTTTTTTTTTTTTTTTTGCTAAAAACCATATGATTAAATAACTGCTGAGGGTGGAAGGAGTTAAACCTATCTCATCAGAACCAGAACTAATGTTGGATTTACATCTTATGTTATTACAATGGACAATGGTTTAATAAGGTCATTGTGAGAGAGATGTGGAATAAAGGACCATTTTCAAAATTACGGTTTTATAAATGTATTGCTTTAATATCATACAATTTTATTCTTCTGAAAATGTTTTTGCTTGTATTACTCTATTAGGAGCACCAAACCTCTCATGTGAAGACAAAGGGGGGGCAAACATTTCAAAGTCTGCTTAGGACCCACAAAAACTAACATGGCTCTGCCTCATATAAAACATATGGAAAAAGACAGACCATTAAAGAATCCACTAAAGCTTCTTGGGAAAATGGGAAATATGAAGCTGCTGAATTTCACTTTAAAAAGTCATAAAAGTGAGGAGAAGTCTATGGAACTCCCCCCTCCCCTTATTTTGCTGATTCATGGAGGCCTTTAGATAGGAAGAATCATTTTATTTTAATTAAAAGTGAGCATTAACATGTACACACACACACACACACACACATACACACACACATACATACACACACGCACACTGCACATTTGCATCTATCCCTGTTGGCATCTGCTTTGAAGCTGCCATGAGACTCCAGGGGGAGTAAAGCTGTTTCAAGCATCTGCTTTTCAAACAACTAACTTCATTTTCAGATCAGAGCTGAGGTTTAAACTCCTTAAAACCTTGGCTTCTATCTTAAAGCAAGGGTAGGAAGAGCCAAAAAAAAAAAAGGCAATTTATTGTCATACTATTTGCATGAGCTTCTGATTTCCAGGTTGCCTCAGAAATGATCCAGTTTGGCATTATTTCATTTTATTTTGAATAAACATCTCACCTAATCTTTTTCTGGACCACTTGAATGGGGTGAGATCTTTTGCCACATATTTGCAGAAATTGCACCTGGTTTGTTTATAACTGAATAGGTGAAATTCTCACAAACTGAGATCTGAAGCCTTTTCTCAACAAGGAAATTTCAAGATTTGCCCATTTGTTTTCCATAGCTTTGGTTTACTTTATAGCTTCTTATATTTGGAAATACTTAATATGAAAGTCACTGATTTCCTGGAGGTAATCAGTAACATGCTTTTTATTAAGTGGCAACCTCATTTTTTTTGAACTCCAATAAGTATCTTAAAGGAAGCAAAAAGGAAAAAAAATGTGAAAAGAGATGTCACAATGTCTAGATACAATAAGTCATGTGTTAATACTCAAAAAAGGGTTTTTGGACTTTCATCTCGATCCTAATGACTTCTAGGTTGCAAACTATTCTTCCATGTTTACATCATCAGGCTTTCATTGAAAGAATTATATGTGACAGAGGAGAGAGAACTGTACCCTAGAGGCAAAAAGACCTGAATTCAAATATGGCCTCAGAAACATACTAGCTGTGTGCCTCTGGCCAAGTCACTTGACCTCTGCCTACTTTAGCTTCTTCAACTATAAAATAAGGATGATAATTCCTACATCTCAGGGTTATTGTGAATCTCAATAAGATAATATTTGTGCAGTCCTTAGCATAGAGCCTAGTATATAGTAAGTATTATATAAATGTTTATTATTGTCAGTATTATACCTAATGACTGGGACTCCCTTTCTGTTGTGTATTTAACCTTCTGTCCTTCTTGGGCACTTGGTGCTACATGGTGGTCCCAGATTACAATTCCTTTACCTCTGTTAAAATTCCTAGTTTTTGCTACTTTGATAGTATTATTTTAAGGTAGACATATCTGGTACTAAAAAGTGTGATTCAAAGATTCCTTCCTGGCTGACTATCTTTTCAATTTCAGATGCTTGGTACCAGCATGGATTCCTTTTTTATCCAGTTCAGATCCAACTTGGTGGTTTGACTTGAGTAAGGGACCTCTCAAGTCTTTTTTCTTCCAGTTGAATGTTTCACTCTTTAATTGAAGGTTTGGTAAAAACTCTTTTGTAATCCTTTGGGCATAGTTCCAAATCAATCTTCATTTAGACAATCTATATTCTATAATGGATTCTATACATATTCTATAATACCAAATATTATAAATTAGAATAGTTTGATAGACCATGAAATGATGTGGAAAGGTAGGTTGGAATGGGGAGGGGAAAGATTTGAAATTCTAAACAAAAGAATATCCCAGAGGCATAAGGAGTCAGTGGAGCTTATTGAATAGGGAAGTGGTGACATATGCTTTACAAATAACATTTTACCAAATTCTAATTAGGCCACAGTGCACTCCTACCCTTTCTTAACTTTCTAAAAAAAAAAAAATTCCCTTAACAGGACAGATGGAGCATAAACAGGAGAAGCTTGAGGTGGAAGGAAAAATTCAGGTACTATTGAAAGAGTCCAGATAAAAAGTAGAGGAGACCTGAAAAACAAGTTGTGAAGGTAAACACAACAAAATTTGACAATTGATTAAATATAGAGAGGGAGAGTCAAGAATGTATTCAGATTTAGTTGGAAGAAATGGGTTCCTTCTGCTAGAGTTTCAAGCATTGGACATGATTAGTTTGAAATTTTGTAGTTGTTCACAAACATTAGTTTATCTTAATTTCAGTCACATTGTCTATCACTTTAATTCTCCTGTTTGTTTAGAATTATCAGATACATACAAAAAGCTAACTAATGTTTACCAAAACATTTGTAGCTTCCAAAGCACCAAGGTATTAGAAAGCCTTCTTGCTATTAGAAAAAAATGCTGCATAACAAACTTTAGCTCACATTACAAAGCAAATATTTCTTTCTAAAAAAGCCCAAATCAAAGCAGTTCATAGTTCATGGAGACTTTGCTCATTCCAATGGATCAGAACTAGAAATGATAGCAGAAAATGTTTTCTGAAATTATGTCTAATTAAGTTCTAAAATAGTGAAATATATTTGAATCATCACTACTTGTGGACAGAGTCATTATTAGATTTAAAAAAAATGTATCCTTTAGAATGCTACCTTTCAAAATCCTTTTACCAAGTATTTCTCCCACTGATGAGATATTCCTCTATTAACTTGAGATTCAATGTCAACAGGTTACTCACTGAAATCTTTTACAAAGGTTTATTCTTTCAGGGAAATACCACACATTTCACAAAGATTAATCTCACTCTCAATTATCCATCAAAACTCTCATTTCATTAATAAATCTATTCAAATTATGATAAAATAGTGAGACTAAGTAGTTTGACAATATAGTTTATTGTTCTTCTCAGGAGGACTGACATTTTAAAGTATCTGTTAACATAAGAAGTCTCTAATGATGAAATTGTAGGCATCACTACCTGGTTAGTTGGCCATATATAACAGAGGGGAAAATGTCAATTCAGATTTATACAGTGTTTACGATTTACAAAGACTTACTTTGAACAAATGTGAGCAATATTTAATACAATTATTTTTCTCTCCCTTTTAGAAATAAGAACATTGGAGCTATGAGAATATTTGCTTAGAATATCAGAGCATATTAAAGGTTGAAGTGAAAACCTAGGTTTTCTGATACCAAGTTCAGCACTGTCTTTTCATTATTCCAAGGTGACTTCTTGCAGCCCCTGCGAACACATCATATATTTATCCAAGCATACCCAACATGGATTAGGTTAATCCTGTTTGTAGAGCTATTTGTATAGGAAAAAACAAATACTTCACTGCTGCTGCATGCTTTATAATAATCACTGTGTTTAGATATATTTGTTTTCAATATAAATCCATCCAAAAGGAATAACAACATGTAATTTAATATAATGTGTATATGTGTTTATCCACTTACCTAATAATATGATTCTTCTTTTAAGATTATTTACTACTAAAATATGATGTTGCAATTAGTTTCCAAGGGCCTCCCTCCCTTCCCCAAAAAATATGTGCCTCTTATTTTAATGACATTACAATAAGGGGCCATTACTGGGGAATTATTCACACAACAGATGCTATGAAGATATCTGCTGATTCTATAGTTTGGTGGTTAACCCCAATGGGACAGAGTTTCAAGTCTATAGGCAAAAAAAGTAAGTTCTTCCTAAGCAATTCCTAGTGTGAAGAGCAGAGCTATAAATTCTAGCTAATGAGAGACAATGTCTGCTATATTCAAACTCTTTGACAATATTTGTTTATGTTATTGGTGTATAGAAAAAGAGGAAGATGAAGAAGAAAATGAAGAAGATGATGATGAAGAAAAAAATGAAGAAGAAGAAGAGGAAGAAAAAGAAAGCAACAACAAAAATAAATTTTAAAAAAGCAATATTCATTTTTCTAGCCTCCATATATCCAGATTGGGGATTATAATCAAGTGTTGTTGTTGTTGTTGTTGTTGTTTTCCAGTTATAGCAAGTAAATAAGTTAAATGGTCCCTCTGGTTGGTCATTAAACTTCCATGCTATATTCATCAATTACTCAAAAGCTCAAATAAAAACAGAGGTGAATTAACTTTGTAAAATCCATTAGAATAGCCAAAAGGAACGGTAAAGCATTAAAAGTGTTTTCATTGGTTTAAAGTTCATCTCAAATACAATTAGCTTGAAGTCCAATTTTGAACTGTCAAGGGGAATATTTACAATAGCACTTTCAGATCATTATCGTAGCATTCCAATGCAAATAGCCACAATTTAATTCATTATCACCAACATTATATCTTTATTTTGCCACCAACTGCTGCCTGACATTTCCCAGGCTACAGCAAGGAAATGCTAATTAGGCCACAGTGCACTCCTACCCTTTCTTAACTTTCTAAAGAAAAAAAAAAATTCCCTTAACAGGACAGTTGTGAAATAGGCCACTTCTTTCATTTATCTGCTGTCTACTCAAATGCCCTCTAGCTGGGTCATGGTCCTTGATCCTCATATTGGAGCCTGGCAAGGGAAATCAATCCCTATGGATTTTCTTTTCTATGTATTGTGCCTAGAATGTTTAGCTATAGGTAATGAAATGACCCCTTCTTAATACCACCTACCCATCCTCATTTACAGCAATCTAAAGTGATCTCTGGAGTGAAATAGTATAAGTATTAATATGCAAATGAACTGCCAAGGAAGTTCAGATTTGCATTTAGACTGGACAAAGGGGAAGGAAATGGTTCTCTCTTGATGTTCACTACCATCATCACAATTTCACCAATTACTAATCCCTGAAATGATGCCAGAGGGGATTTACTCACAACATCCCATTCATGCTTAGATGAATTTAATTCAATTTTTTTTAAAAAAGCATCCTTGTCTTTTCACTGCTAGCTGGATATTTAAAAGAGTTGTAAAAGCTCAACAGCTTCAGTAATATATTTAATTTGTTCAAATGAAAGCAATTAGTAAGTACAAAATTGAAGATTCATTTAATATTTTGGCAGAGGGTGGGGATGGGAAAATGATGGATTCCCCTCCTCTCTCCTGTATGTGCTTTGGATATAAAAACACAGTTCCTCTGTGTAAAGGAATTTTTTTTGAATATTTTGAAACATGAAATATTTTTCCATATTATGAATTCCTTGTTCATTGAAAACTGCTAATAATTAAAACATAATCAACAATCAAACCAATTTAGGCTTTAAGGGAAGATTATAATTAGTCAAGCATACCTAATATGGGATTAAGAAGTGGACAGTGGGAGCATCCAGGATTATTTCTATTCTCAACATGAATATGTTAGATGTATGATCCATTTATACAGAATTCTTTAAGTTCTTTAAAAGACTGATGAAAAAGCTTTTCTTTAAAATAAAACAAATAATAAGAACTTCACTAAACATTTTTCTGAAGACTCAAATTCATCATCCAATCATTATTATATTTCATTTTAATGAGTAGAAATTTCAGACCTAAAGAAATCAATGCTATCTGGCTTTTTAAAGATATCTCACTAGGCTGGTGCTTTAAAATATAGAGGTCCTACAGAAAATGACCATGCCCTGGTACCTCTGACTAATAGCAATATCAAGGTCCTTTTTTATGTTTGCTACTGAATCCTTCTTCTCCCCATTCTATCTCAGCCAGCAAATAAAATTTCATAATAGCATATCTCATCTGTGGTCCTTTGAACTAGCTTTTGGATCTAAGATCATTCTGTCTTTTAGTCCTGATGTCTTACTTTGATGTATTCTGTTTCAAAAAAAGAAGCCTAAAGTTCATCCTCAAAATGGGAATTTTGCCCCCCCCCATCCAAGTAAAGCAGAAATTTTGGTCTCTTTGTGCCACAAAACCACTTTTCTTCACTTTGAGATCTTAGGAAAAGCTTTGGGCAAAGGAGAAAAAAAAAAGGCTTTCAATATTTTATTTTGTATATCTATGGTTTTACTAAATAGATATAAAATATTTATTTCAGAATAAACTGAAGGGCCAGGTGAAAAATTAGAAGAATTCAGCTAGTTTGTTAATTATTTTTTAATTTATCTTCACCTCTGTGTCTCTGTTAAGGCTAAGTAGAATGTGCAGGTGCTTCTGTAAGGCCAGTCCGAAGAAAATCAACATCAGAATTCTACTAAATGACCACCCCATATTTATGGCAGAAGACTTCATCTGAAAACATAAAAGCTATCAGTTACTCTTCTCTTTAACTAGGCACATCTGTAATTCATCAGAATCCATTGCATCTGGCAGAGTCAAACATTAGGCAAGTCACATAAACTTTTTCTCCCTCATTTTCCTCATTTATAAAATATAAATAGCAACAGTATCTATGTCAGGATTATTATGTGAATTAAATGAAGAAATTTAAATTACTTTGAGCTATAATACACCATATAAATGTTTATTATTCCTATGACTATTAAAATTTTTTGAAGGCATGATCTGTTTTATGCCTTTTTTCTTCTTTTTCAACATTTAGCACATTGCTTCATACTTAGAAAGGTCTTAAAAAGCTCTTGTTCATTAGTGACTGATTGCCTCTGAGCAAGACATTTAACTTTTGTGGGCTTCAGTTTCCTCATCTATTCATTGAGGGCACTAGACTAGAAGGCTTTTAATGTCTTGTTTCATCTCTCAATGTAAGATCCAATGAAAAGAAAACAAACCTTCTTGTCTCAAAGCAAGAAGTTTTTCCTTCCTTCTTTCTTTCCCCTTTCCTTCCTTCCTTCCTTCCTTCCTTCCTTCCTTCCTTCCTTCCTTCCTTCCTTTCTTCCTTCCTTTCTCTCTTCCTTTCTTCCTCCCTCCCTCCCTCTCTTCCTTCCTTCCTCCCTCCCTCCCTCCCTCTCTTCCTTCCTTGCTCCCTCCCTCCCTCCCTCTCTTCCTTCCTTCCTTCCTTCCTTCCTTCTTTCCTTCCTTCCTTCCTTTCCTCCCTCCCTCTTTCTCTCTTTTCTTCCCACCCTCCTTATTCCTCCCTCCCTCCCTCTCTTCCTTCCTTCCTCCTCCCTCCCTCCCTCTCTTCCTTCCTTCTTTCCTTCCTTCCTTCCTTCTTTCTTTCCTTCCTTCCTTCCTTTCCTCCCTCCCTCTTTCTCTCTTTTCTTCCCCCTCCTTCCCTCCTCCCTCAGTTCTACTCTTTGTCCAAAGAAAGCAATTAGCAAATGTTTATGGGACCAAGATGATCATTTTGAAATTTAAAACACTGGATTTTTCATTGTTGATTGCCTGAAAATTTTAGCCATTATAGAATCATGACTGATGCTCTGTGTGGATCATTTCCAGTTTATTCAGTCTATATCTTGTTTATACATTTTTGTTTTCATTGGGAGATCTTGAAAGCAGAAATTGTTTTTTGTCTTTCTTTGCATCTCCAGTGCTTAGCACAGTACTTAGTAAATAGTAGATGTTTAATAATACTGTCTAAGTGACTATTATTTGTACTTCTATTCTGCATTCTGTACATTGTGGCAAAAGGATTTGGGTGGACAATGCTACCAGGAACTATTATGAACAAATTACCTCTTCTATTAGAAAATTTGCTCTTTTAAAACACACACACACACACACACACACACACACACACATACAAAAAATACAATTCAATATCATGCAAAAACCTATCAACTAATGTATAACTTCTTATTTCTTTTTTTTAACTCAACTCCTATAGCCATTCAGATCTATATTAACATATGAACTTACAAACATTTGGTGCTTAATTACTGCTTGATGACTTGAAGACCTACAAAATATCCTTTTTGAAACATTTCTCATAACTGTCCTCTCTTTCCCTTTTCTTGTGATTTGCCAACCTCAGATCTTGATCAGCATATAAATAACTACTAAAGCAATAATAAGATATAAAAGTCATTTCATTTAGAAGTAATGTTATTTTTCAAAACACAAAATACAGCATGTTCTTATTGAATACATAAGCTATTACACTCCTAATTTATGCACTCCCAGTTGGAACATTCCTTAGAGATCATTTTTATTTTTATATATGAATAAAGTTTTATATAAAGAAGAATATGGTCATATTTGTATTAAATAGCAGAGCCAGTATTCAAACTTGATCTTCCAAATGTTTTCTTAGCATCACAATGTAACCCCACACAATGTGGAACTGAAGGGTAAAAATTACCTATGTATTGATATTGATTGATATATATTTATGTGATGGTAGACACTTTTATATCATCAATTTTTTCTCTTTGATTGTATGTAGATTATACATTTCCTTAAAGATGAACTGAAAAAAAAAGAAATTTCAGATAACTACATCTGCATTTAGCATATAATTAGACAACCTACCCTTGGAAAAATGTAACTAGAGATAGAAAAAGAAACATTAAAAAATTCACAAGTCCAACCCTTTCCTTGTAAAGATGAGGTGATCCTAAATCACATGAGTAATAATGCAGTACAAAGATTTCTAGAGAGTTAATGAAGTCAAAATTGTTAAGGAAATGATTCCCCTAATCTTCCCCAAATCTCTGCAAATAGCGTTAAATAATAAGTATTGGCAAATTTTAGAATATCTTAAACCAAAAAAAGATGGAGCAAAATAATTTTTCAGCCAAGGAAAATTTGTAAGATCAATAGGAAAGCTGTGTCACAACAGGGTGAAAGTGGTATGCAGCCTGGTGCAGACCATGTCAGAACATGCCCAGCCCCAATCTCAGCAAAACAGGAATAGCATAGGGTGATTGAATCATTGCAGCAAGCATGACTTCCATATTTGTCAGGCCATGACACCAAGGCAATTTAGGAGATCTGCAGAAAAGGATTGTCCCACAGGAAATACCAGCACTACCCCAGCAAACAAGGTCTCAGTGACCCTTGACTCAGCAGTAACAACAACAGCTTCCAGACCTCTCACCAAACGGAGGTTGAAGCTTAGACAAATGGTCAGAAGGAGATTGTAGAAGTCTTTTTGCTAGGACTGAGAGAGGACTTTGTTTCTTTACATGCACTTGGATCTGGGTCACAGTCCTGAGTGGCAGACTCAAGTTAAGAAGGTGACTAACACATCAGAGCTTGCACCCACAAGGGACTGGGAAGTCTCCCCACATTTCCAGAGCAAAAAAGAGTGATTGTAGTCACTCAAAAAGCAAAGCGCAGTCCAGAACAGTATGTATACTACTCCCTAGATCATACCATCTTAGAAGAATTGAAAACATTCAGGTCCCTAAAAGTTTCTTTGAAAACGGTACTCAAAAAACCTGAAACATGGGATAGTACCACAATGCTAGCTGACCCCTACCCTAGCAAAGAGTTAAAAGGTAAGTAATAGTCTGGGGAAATAAGCATACAACAGAAAAACATTCTGATCATAGAAAGTTACTATGGTAACAAAGCAGATTAAAACACTTACTTAGGAGAAGATAACAAAGTCAAAGTTCCTGTAGCCAGAACCTCCAATAAAAATATGAATTGATCTCAAGCCTTGGAAGAGCTCGAAAAACTTTTAAAAATAAGAGAAGGAAAGGAAAAATTAGGAAGAGAAATGAGAATGACATGAGAAAATCATGAAAAATAAGTCAACAACTTGGTAAAGACACAAAAATATAGTGAAGAAAATAATACCTTAAAAAATAAACTTGGTCATGTGGTAAAGGACATACAAAAAAGTCAGTGAAGAGAAGAGTTCCTTAAAAAGCATTCTTTTAAAAAGCAGAATTGGCTAAATTTGGGGAAAATCCATTGAAGAAAACAACCCTTTAAAAGAAAAATTGGCCATATGGAAAAGGAAGTACAAAAACTCACTAAAGAAAAAAATTCATCTAAATTATAATTGAGAAAATGGAAGTTAGTGATTTATGAGAAATCAAGAAACAATAAAACAAAACAAATAATGAAAAAGAGAAAACAATGTGAAATGTCTCTTTGGAAAAATAACTGATTTGGAAAATAGATCCAGGAGAAATCATTTTAAAATGTTTGAACTACCTGAAAGTCATGGTCAAAAAGAGAGTTTAGACATCATCTTTCAAGAAACTATCAAGGGAAACTGTCCTGGTATTCTAGAACAAAAGAAAAAAACTGAAATTGAAATAATCCACCTATTACCACCTGAAAGAAATCAAGATGAAAATTCCCAGAAATATTATAGCCAAATTCCAGGATCCCCAGGCCAAAGAAAAAGATATTTCAACCTTCCAGAAATAAATAATTCAAGGATGATATAAATAGAGTCAAGATAACAAAAAATTTAGCAGCTTCTACATTAAAGCTAGAATCATCAACCCAGAAAAACTAAGTATAATTCTTCAGAGGAAAAAATAAATATTCAATAAAATAGATAACTTTCAAGCATTCTTTTTTTTTTTAATGTGTTAATTTACATTTTTTCACCAGAGTTGTTCTGGCATTTTTTGTCCAAAGTCCATTGGGATTGCTTTGGATGATGGAACTGCTGAAAAGAACCAAGCCTTTGATAGTTGATTATTGTACATTTTTGCTGTTATATGTGTTCCTATTTCTTTTCTTTTTTTTTTAATTAAATAACTTTTTATTGAAAAAACCCATGCCAGGGTAATTTTTTACAACATTATCCCTTGCACTCACTTCTGTTCTGATTTTTCCCCTAGTTCCCTCCACCCTCTCCCCAAGATGGCAAGCAGTCCTATACATGTTAAATAGATTACAGTAGATCTTGGATACAATCAATGTATGTGTGCAGAACCGAACAGTTTTCTTGTTGCTCAGGGAGAATTGGATTTAGAAGGTATAAATAACCTGAGAAGAAGAACAAAATGCAAGAGTTTCATTCATTTCCTAGTGTTCTTTCTTTGGGTGTAGCTGCTTCTGTCCATCCTTGATCAATTGAAACTAAGTTAGATCTTGTCTTTGTTGAAGAAATCCACTTCCTTCAGAATACATCCTCATACAGTATTGTTGTTGAGGTATATAATGATTTCCTGGTTCTGCTCATTTCGCTCAGCATCAGTTCATGTAAGTCTCGCCAATCCTCTCTGTATTCATCCTGCTGGTCATTTCTTACAGAACAATAATATTCCAAAACATTCATATACCACAATTTACTCAACCATTCTCCAATTGATGGGCATCCATTCATTTTCCAGCTTCTGGCCACTACAAACAGGGCTGACACAAACATTTTGGCACATACAGGACTCTTTCCCTTTTTTAGTATCTCTTTGGGGTATAAGTCCAGTAGAGACACTGCTGGATCAAAGGGTATGCACAGTTTGATAACTTTTTGGGCATAGTTCTAAATTGCTTCAGAATGGCTGGATGTATTCACAATTCCACAACAATGTATCAGTGTCCCTGTTTTCCCACATCCCCTCCAACATTCCATGTTATCGTTCCCTGTCATTCTAGCCAATCTAACAGGTGTGTAGTGGTATCTCAGAGTTGTCTTAATTTGCATTTCTCTAATCAATAGAGATTTGGAACACTCTTTCATATGAGTAGTAATAGTTTTAATTTCATCATCGGAAAATTGTCTGTTCATATCCTTTGACCATTTATCAATTGGAGAATGGCTTGATTTCTTATAAATTAGAGTCAATTTCTATATATTTTAAATAGTCATTTATCAGAACCTTTGACTGTAAAAATGTTTTTCCCAGTTTATTGTTTCCCTTCTAATCTTGCCTGCATTAGTTTTGTTTGTACAAAAACTTTTCAATTTGATATAATCAAAATTTTCAATTTTGTAGTCAATAGTGATCTCTAGTTCTTCTTTGGTCATAAATTCTTCCCTCTTCCACAGATCTAAGAGGTAAACTATCCTATGCTCTAACAATTTATTTATGATCTCATTTTTTATGCCTACATCATGAACCCATTTTGACCTTATCTTGGTGTACAGTGTTAAGTGTGGGTCAATGCCTAGTTTCTGCCATACTAATTTCCAATTTTCCCAGCAATTTTTGTCAAATAATGCATTCTTATCCCCAAAACTGGGGTCTTTGGGTTTTTCAAACACTAGATAATTAAAGTTATTGGCTGTTTGTCCTTTGAACCTAACCTCTTCCATTGATCAACTAGTCTATTTCTAGCAATACAGATAGTTTTAGTAACTGCTGCCTTATAATATAATTTTAGATCTAGTACAGCTAGGCCACCTTCATTTGATTTTTTTTTTCATTAATTCCCTTGAAATTATTGACCTTTTATTTTTCCATATGAATTTTGTTGTTATTTTTTCTAGGTCATCAAAATAATTTTTGGGAAGTCTGATTGATATAGCATTAAATAAATAAATTAGTTTAGGGAGTATTGTCATCTTTATTATATTTGCTCGCCCAATCCAAGAGCATTTAATATTTTTCCAGTTAGTTAGATCAGATTTAATTTGTGTGGAGAGTGTTTTGTAGTTTTGCTCATAAAGTTTCTGATTTTCCTTGGCAGATAGATTCCTAAATATTTTATACTATCAGTAGTTACTTTAAATGGGATTTCTCTTTGTAACTCTGACTGTTGGATTTTGTTAGTGATATATAAGAATGCTGATGACTTATGTGGGTTTATTTTATAACCAGCAACTTTGCTAAAATGGTGGATTATTTCTAATAACTTTTTGGCAGAATCTCTGGGGTTCTCTAAGTATACCATCATATCATCAGCAAAGAGTGATAATTTGGTTTCCTCATTGCCTATTATTATTCCTTTAATCTCTTTCTCAGTTCTTATTGCCAAAGCTAGCATTTCTAATACAATATTAAATAGTAACGATGATAGTGGGCAACCTTGTTTCACTTCTAATCTTATTGGGAATGGTTGCAGTTTGTCCTCATTACATATGATGCTTACTGCTGGTTTTAAATAGATGCTACTGATTATTTTAAGGAAAAGTCCATTTATTCCTATACTCTCAAGTGTTTTTAATAGGAATGGATGTTGGATTTTATCAAATGCTTTTTCTGCATCTATTGAGATGATCATATGGTTTTTGTTAGTTTGGTTATTAATATGGCCAATTATGCTGATAGTTTTCCTAATATTGAATCAGCCCTGCATTCCTGGTATAAATCCTACTTGATCATGGTGAATTATCCTGTGGATGATTTTCTGTAGTCTTTTGCTAATATTTTATTTAAGATTTTAGCATCAATATTCATGAGGGAGATTGGTCTATAGTTTTCTTTCTCTGTTTTCAACCTACCTGGTTTAGGTATCAGTACCATGTCTGTGTCATAAAAGGAATTTGGTAGGACTCCTTCATTCCCTACTTTTTCAAATAGTTTATAAAGCATTGGGACTAATTGTTCTTTGAATGTTTGGTAGAATTCACATGTAAATCCATCTGGTCCTGGGGATTTTTTTTTTTAGGGAGTTGATTAATAGCTTGTTCTATTTCTTTTTCTGAAATGGGACTATTTAAGCAATTTACTTCCTCCTCTGATAATCTGGGAAGCCTATATTTTTGGAGGTAGTCATCCATTTCACTTAGGTTATCAAATTTATTGGCGTAAAGTTGGGCAAAGTAACCCCTTATTATTTCTTTAATTTCCTCTTCATTGGTGGAAAGTTCTCCCTTTTCATTTTTAAGACTACTAATTTGATTTTCCTCTCTCCTTTTTCTAATCAGATTTACCAAAGGTTTATCAATTTTATTGTTTTTTCATAAAACCAACTCTTAGTTTTATTTATTAGTTCAATAGTTTTTTTTAGTTTCAATATTATTAATTTCTCCTTTTAATTTTAGAATTTCAAGTTTAGTAATTGATTGGGGGTTTTTAATTTGGTCTTTTCTAGCTTTTTAAGTTGCAAGCCCAATTCATTGACCTTCTCTTTCTCTATTTTGTTCAAGTAAGCCTCTAAGGATATAAAGTTTCCCCTTATTACTGCTTTGGCTGCATCCCACAAATTTTGGTATGATGTCTCACCGTTGTCATTATCTTGAGTGAAGTTATTAATTGTGTCTATAATTTGCTGTTTCACCCAATCATTCTTTAAGATGAGATTATTTAGTTTCCAATTACTTTTTGATTTGTTTACACCTAACTTTTTGTTGAATGTAGTTTTTATTGCATTGTGATCTGAAAAGAAAGCATTTACTATTTCTGCCTTCCTGCATTTAATTTTGAGGTCTTTATGTCCTAATATATGGTCAATTTTTGTGTAGGTTCCATGAGCTGCTGAGAAGAAAGTATACTCCTTTCTATCACCATTCAGTTTTCTCCAGAGATCTATCATACCTAGTCTTTCTAATATTCTATTTACCTCTTTAATTTCTTTCTTATTTGTTTTGTGATTTGATTTATCTAGATCTGAGAGTGCAAGATTGAGGTCTCCCGCTATTATAGTTTTGCTGTCTATTTCTTCTCGTAACTCTCTTAACTTCTCCTTTAGGAAGTTAGATGCTATACTACTTGGTGCATATATGTTTAATACTGATATTGCTTCATTGTCTATAGTACCTTTTAGCAAGATATAGTTTCCTTCCTTATCTCTTTTAATTAGATCAATTTTTGCTTTTACTTGATCTGAGATAAGGATGGCTACCCCTGCTTTTTTGACTTCACCTGAAGCATAATAGATTCTGCTCCAGCCTTTTACCTTTACTCTGTATGTATCTCCCTGTTTTAAATGTGTTTCTTGTAAACAACATATTGTAGGGTTCTGACTTTTGATCCAGTCTGCTATCTGCCTCCTCTTTATGGGGGAGTTCATCCCATTCACATTTACAGTTAAGATTACTAATTCTGTATTTCCTGCCATCCTAATATCCCCAGATTATGCTTTTCTTTTTCTTGCCCTCCTTCCCCACTTCCTTAGTATTAAACTTATTGGTCCCACTTGTATCACCCAGCTCTCCCTCTTTAGTATCCCTCCCTCCTCCCTTTGAATCCCTTCCCCTTTCTTGTACCCTTCCCTTATTACTCTTTTTCCTTTTCACTTTTCCTCTCCCACTTTTTAATGAGGTGAGAGAAGATTCTCTGTAAAACAAATGTGTCAATTATTTCTTCTTTGAGCCAACTCTGATGAGAGTAAGATTTGCACAATGTTCCTCCCCCTCTCTAAGTTCCCTCAGATATGATAGGTTTCCTTTGCCTCATCGATGCATAAAGATTCCCTCTTTTTATCTCCCCTTTCCCCTTTTTCTGACACTATCCCCTTTCCATTTCTACTTCCCTTTTTTATGCTATATCAGTAAAATCAAATTATACATGTGATTTTTATGTATATTCACAACAGAAATACAGTTCTCAAGAATTCCTTTTACTTTTTTCTGCTTGTCTTGAGTCCTGTTGTTGGAGATCAAATTTTTTTGTTTAGTTCTGGTTTTTTTCTTCAGAAACAGATGGAATTCATTTGTTTCATTAAATGTCCATCTTCTTCCCTGGAAGAAAATGCTCAGCTTAGCTGGGTAGTTTATTCTTGGCTGCATCTCAAGTTCTTGTGCCTTTTGGAATATCATATTCCAGGCCCTTCTTTCCTTTAATGTTGAGGCAGCCAAATCTTGTGTGACCCTTATTGTGGCACCTTGGTATTTGAACTGTTTTTTCCTGGATGCTTGTAGAATTTTTTCTTTAATCTGAAAATTCTGAAGTTTGGCCACAATATTCTTTGGAGTCTTTATTTTAGGGTCTTTTTCAGAAGGTGTTCGATGAATTCTTTCCACGCTTATTTTACCTTCTGGTTCTATTACTTCTGGGCAGTTCTCTTTAATAATTTCCTGTAAAATAGTACCTAAGCTCTTTTTTTCATCATATTTTTCAGGTAGTCCAATGATACTTAGGTTTTCTCTCCTTGATCTATTTTCCAGGTCCGTTGTTTTTTCAAGTAAATATTTGACATTTTTTTCCAATCTTTCAGTTTTTTGGTTTTGTTTGACTGATTCTTCCTGTCTCAATGAGTCAGTCATTTCTATTTGTTCAGTTCTGATTTTTAGCGTGTTATTTTCTTCATTAGCTTTTTTTACTTCTTTTTGTATATGTCCAATTGAGTTTTTAAATGTCATTTTGCTCTATGGAATTTTTTCCATTTCACTAATTTTTTTTTAGTGAGTTATTTTCTTTCTCCAATTCACAAATTCTATTTCCCTGCACTTCTTGGGAGTTTTTTTTGTTTGTTTTTTTTTTACCTTTTCCAGTTCACATTTCAGGGAGTTGTTTTCTTTTTCCACTTTGTCAAATTTTTCTTTTAGTGAGTTATATGTCTTTTCTGTACTCTCTTGCATAGCTTCTCTTTCCCCATTTTTCTTCTAGTTCTCTTTTAAGGTTTTTAATAGTCTCTTCTAGGAGTGCCTTTTGTATTGGGGACCAACAATTGTCTGGAGACTGTCTGCTATTAGTCTCTTCAGGGTTAAAAAGCTGTTCTCTTTCTGAGTAGAAACTATCAATAGTCCTTTTGATTTTCTTACTCATTTTGTTAAAGCCTTTAGGGTCTGCCTTCAGGGCCAAGAGGTTACCAGCTTCCTCTGCAGAGGAGTGAGAGGTGTATGGACTTGTAGCTGTCCTGCTAGCCAGCTGCAAAAAGCAGTGAGGTACTGGAGTGCGTTGGGAAAGATTTCCCACCAGGAAGTAACTCGGGCCTGCAGGGCAGAGCTGGGAAAGTGCCCTGCAAAGAACCCAGCAGTGTGAGATAATGACTGCCCTGGGGTTAGACTCTGAGCAGTGAGAGTTTCACTATCCCAAGCCAAATCCCGCCCTGGGGCTGTGGGTTTTAGCGTTTGAACAGTGAATGGATTTTCAGGGTCTGCAAGTGTCTCTGCTCTGGGAAGCACAGTCCAGTTGGGGAAGTTCTACTGCCCCAGGCCGAGCCCCCCACTGTGCTGATTAGAGGCTGCCCAGGCTGTGCCCCCCTGCCATGTGGGTTTATAACTGGCCCCGCAAAAGCCCCAAACTGCAGGATGTAGCTGCAGGGCTGTGTTTCAGTCTCCTGAGTCACTTCTGGGTTTGAGTAGCTACAGCCAGTGTTAGGTTCTGGCGTTTTTTATAGTACCCTCTGTTTTAGGCTTTAATTTCTCTGCCAGTTTACTGCTTTGTAATCAAGGCAGAGCAGTCAGCCTATAGAAGAGTGGTCTCTATAACTTCTCTAGCCACAGAGATCACCCCCTGGTCTGCTCAGGACACTAGCCTCTCCCTGCCTGCACTGGTCTGTTTCTGGCCCCTCAGGACAAACCTTTCTTGGCGATCTTCCACATTGACTTCAGCAGGTAAGTTGTATGCTTCTGATCTTCATGAATTTAAGCAGTGAAGAGCTATTTCTGAGGCTGGATAAAATAGTTGGTTATGAGGGGAATGAGAGGAGCTTAGAAAGTCGTGTGTGCCTTCTCCACCATCTTGGCTCAGCCCCCACTTTCAAGCATTCTTGATGAAAAGACCATTCTATTCTGAATAGGAAATTTAACTTTCAGCTACAAGATTCAAGAAAAGCATAATAAAAGATAATTAAGATAGGGAAAACATAAGGGCTTAATAATATGTTAATTTTCCAACATGAGAAGATAATACTTGTAACTCATATCTTTTTCATTATTAGGGCAGTTAAAAAGAGCATATATAGACAAAGGAAACAGTGTTACTTTTTGAAAAGGGATGACAATAAAATTCAGGGGTGAGGGAGGAAGGGGCTGAAAGCAACAGAAAAGGAGTATAATACGGTAAACTATTGTGCTAAAAAGGCAAGAAAAGCTTTTACAATAGAGGAGAAGAAGGGGGAAATAAGAGGGATTGAGTGAACCTTATTCTCATCAGAATTGGCTTAACTAGGTAGTGACACACACATTCAATTAAGTAAAGAAATCTATCTTACCCTACAGGATTCTATGAGGAAAAGGAAATAAGCAAAGCAGGAGGGTCATAGAAGGGAGGGCAGTTTGAGGGAAGGAGAAGTCAGAAGTAAAACACTTTTGAGAAGGGACAAGGTAAAAGGAGAGAGAGAATAGAATAACTGGGAGAAATACGGTTAGCAAGAGGAATTGTAAAAAAAAAAAAAATTGAAGTTTTCTGATAAAGGCCTCATTTTTCAAACATATGGGGGTCTGCAAAATTTATAAAAATTGGAGCTGTTCACCAGATGATAGATGATCAAACAATAAGAACAGTTCTTAGATAGAGTAATCATAGCTGTACTTAGCTATACCAAAAAATGCTCCAACTAACTACTGATTGAAGAAACATGAATTAAAGCAATTCTGAGGTACTACCATATACCTTTTAGATTGGCTAATAGGACAAAAGGGGAAAATACTAAATGTCAGAGGGGATTTGGGAAAAATGAGACATATATGCATTGCTGGTGAAGTAGTGAAATTGTTCAACTATTCTATAAAGAATATGAATATGTCCAAAGGGCTTATAAAGTCATGTATATCGTTTGACCTAGCCATGGCTAGGTCTTATGCCTCAAAAAAGATAAAAAACAAGAAGAAAAATGAACTATATGCACAAAGATATTTATAGAATCTCCTATCTTTGTATAAAGAATGAGAAATTGAGGGCTTGTTCATGAATTGGGGAATGGCTGAATGAATTGTGATGTGTATACTTGATGAAATATTATTGTGCTATAACAAATGATGAGTAGAATGTTCTCAGAAAAACCTTTAAAGACTTCCATGAGCTGATGAAAAATGAAATGTATTGTACAAAGTAACAGGAATATTGTAAGATTATTAACTATGAATGACTTAACTGTTCTTAGTAATACAGTGATCCAACTCTATAGTGAGGCAACTCTAAAGGACTTATGTTGAAAAATGTAATTCATACCCAGAGAAAGAAGTGATAATGTCTGAACAGTGATTGAAGCATTTTTTAACTTCATTTTTCTGGAGGGCTGTTCTGTTTTGTTTTAGTCTACATTTTCTTTCACAATATAACTATTATGAAAATGTTTTGCATGACTACACATATATAACATCCACTTCATTGTTTATATTCTCAATTGGATGGGGGTTGGGCAGGAAATAAGGAAAAGAAGAATAATAAGGGGTTATATATAAGAAAAAGATCTGTAATATAAGGAAATTGGATTAGATGTCTAAAAAGTTCTCCAGCTCTATGTATGTGATCGTAAGTATTAGAACAAAGATTTTCACCTATATTCTCTGATTTTAGAGTTAGTATGACGCCATACTCCACTGGGTAAATAAATAAAAATCACTTATGAAGTTAACAAAACTCATTTATTAAGCCCCACTATGCATGTTGCCACTCTCAGGGTTCTTGAGCTAATCTTCCCATAGGTAAATGTTATATAATATTTGGTAAAACATGTTAGCCCCTTTCTCCACAGTCATTTATCCTAACAGGGATTGCTATGGAGGTTTGAGGTAGAAATAGAAATGGTACTCTGAAGTATACTGTTATTCCATGTGTATTTATTGTCTTGTACTATTTCCTTTATTGTAGTCTTAAGGCAGGAGATGGTCATAATTAAGCTTGATAGGGACTCTTGTCTGTCCTTTAGGATGTCTTGATATTTTGACATTTATAATTTGACATTATATATAACACTTCATTAGCAGGAATAATTTTAAAGAAGGTAGAATTATAAATTTTTTAAGTCAGTGGCAGCTAGATGGTGCAATGGTTAGGATGTGGGCCCTGAATTCAACAGGATCTAAGATCAAATCCAGTCTCAGACACTTAATACTTTCTAGCTGTGTGAGCTGGGCAAGTCACTTAACTTTAATGGCCTCACACACGCAAAAAAATCTCTTTAAAAACAAAAACCTTTGTCCTTATTGTAGTATGTTTTAATGTAATGAGAAGAAACATGGTTTAAAAAAGTAATCAAGAATTTTTCAACTACTTTTAGAGTTTCAACATTTAGCAAGATTCTTTCTCAATCTGAGTTGCTCTCTGATTTAGATAGCTCTAAGAAACCACAGAAATCTTAGCTGTATCAATACAATCTTTTAGAAAGATAACTATGTATATCCTTTTTTTCTTATCCAAAAATATAACCCTAAGATAAAAGCAATGAATAAGAAGATGTTGCAAAAAACAAAATGTGTAATGCAAATGTAGTAGAAAGTCATGGTTGAGTGTCAATGTTTAGTTGGGAATTTGTCTTAGGAAGAGTTTGATGCTGATAATCTAAGACTCTGTATACTGAGTGTTTTTCTTCCTAAAGTTTTAGGGCTCATTTCTCAATATTGTGATGGCAATAATTATGATAACACTCTTTGTAATAGTATTTTGGAAGACTCCGTGGCAGGACAGTCCATAAATGAACAAATATCACAATTCAATACTTTGTACTGAAATCTCTTATCCCAATGCTAGGAGAATTTTTTATTTTTTTATTTTTATTTTTATTTAATAGCCTTTTATTTACAGGATATATACATGGGTAACTTTACAGCATTAACAATTGCCAAAACTCTTGTTCCAATTTTTCACCTCTTACCCCCCTACCCCCTCCCCTAGATGGCAGGATGACCAGTAGATGTTAAATATATTAAAATATAACTTAGATACACAATAAGTATACATGACCAAAACGTTATTTTGCTGTACAAAAAGAATCAGACTCTGAAATATTGTACAATTAGCTTGTGAAGGAAATCCAAAATGCAGGTGGGCATAAATATAGGGATTGGGAATTCAATGTAATGGTTTTTAGTCATCTCCCAGAGTTCTTTTTCTGGGCATAGCTAGTTCAGTTCATTACTGCTCCATTAGAAATGATTTGGTTGATCTCGTTGCTGAGGATGGACCTGGTCCATCAGAACTGGTCATCATATAGTATTGTTGTTGAAGTATATAATGATCTCCTGGTCCTGCTCATTTCACTCAGCATCAGTTCGTGTAAGTCTCTCCAGACCTTTCTGAAATCATCCTGTTGGTCATTTCTTACAGAACAATAATATTCCATAATATTCATATACCACAATTTATTCAGCCATTCTCCAACTGATGGACATCCATTCAGTTTCCAGTTTCTAGCCAATACAAAAAGGGCTGCCACAAACATTCGTGCACATACAGGTCCCTTTCCTTCTTTATAATCTCTTTGGGATATAATCCAGTAGTAACACTGCTGGATCAAAGGGTATGCACAGTTTGATAACTTTTTGAGCATAGTTCCAAACTATCTCCAAAATGGTTGGATTCGTTCACAACTCCACCAACAATGCATCAATGTCCCAGTTTTCCGCATCCCTCCAACAATCATCATTATTTTTCCTGTCATCTTAGCCAATCTGACAGGTGTGTAGTGGTATCTTAGAGTTGTCTTAATTTGCATTTCTCTGATTAATAATGACTTGGAGCATCTTTTCATATGACTAGAAATAGTTTCAATTTCTTCATCTGAGAATTGTCTGTTCATATCCTTTGACCATTTTTCAATTGGAGAATGGCTTAATTTTTTATAAATTAGAGTTAATTCTCTATATATTTTGGAAATGAGGCCTTTATCAGAACCTTTGACTGTAAAAATATTTTCCCGATTTATTGCTTCCCTTCTAATCTTGTCTGCATTAGTTTTGTTTGTACAAAAACTTTTCAGTTTGATATAATCGAAATTTTCTATTTTGTGATCAGTAATGAACTCTAGTTCTGCTTTGGTCATAAAGACCTTCCCCTTCCACAGGTCTGAGAGGTAAACTATCCTGTGTTCCTCTAATTTATTAATAATTTCATTCTTTATGCCTAGGTCATGAACCCATTTTGACCTTATCTTGGTGTATAGCGTTAAGTATGGATCAATGCCTAGTTTCTGCCATATTAGTTTCCAATTTTCCCAGCAATTTTTATCAAACAGGAAGTTCTTATCCCAAAAGCTGGGGTCTTTGGGTTTGTCAAAGACTAGGTTGCTATATTTGTTGACTGTTTTATCCCTTGAACCTAATCTATTCCACTGATCAACTAATCTATTCCTTAGCCAATACCAAATAGTTTTGGTAACTGCTGCTCTATAATATAATTTTAGATCTGGTACAGCTAAGCCACCTTCATTTGATTTTTTTTTCATTAATTCCCTTGAAATTCTTGACCTTTTGTTTTTCCATATGAACTTTGTTGTTATTTTTTCTTGGTCATTAAAATAGTTTTTTGGGAGTCTGATTGGTATAGCGCTAAATAAATAGATTAGTTTAGGTAATATTGTCATTGTAGCAGTCAAGACTATTTTTGAGGCTCGATATAATATTGATAAAGAGGGTAAGAGAAGAGCTTAGAAAGTCGCGTGTGTCTTCTCTGCCATCTTGGCTCCGCCTCCGGCTAGGAGAATTTTTTAAAGAGAAACTCATTCATCATAAGTCAATAGGATTCATATATATCTTTTCCCATATAGTACAAAATCCTTTTGTTGAAGAAACAGAAATAGAAAATTGATGCTCAGAGAAGAATCCAAATTTTCTCAATTCTTCCCTTTATCCCCCTACTCTCCCCACTGAGAAGGCAAACAATTTCTTACAGGTTATAGATATGTTGTAAAGTATGGGATAGCTCCCTGGAGGGCCTCGGGGTTGCCAGAGTCAGGATAAATTAAAATCCTTGGTCTTTAGGGGAAGACATGAAGGAGGCAGGCAAGCAGAATCCTGGATTCTGGAGTCTGGAGTCACCAACCTCTCTCCTGCTTGTCCTGCTACTAATGACTTTGGCCTCCCTCTCTGCTCCCACCTCCCTTGAATCCTTGCCTACTATTATCTTAACACCAAACATTCAGCAAGCACCAATGGTAAAAAGAGCCATTTATCTAAATATATGCTAATAGAGCCATTGTCTCACATCAAATAGGTAATTAGCCTTAAGTACTTGGTTGTCTGATTCAGGCATATGTTTTCAGAGTTTTAGCCCTCCACATCTCCCACTTTCTTTTGTTTTAAAACACAGGTGGTCACATGCTCCCTGACTTCTCAGGAAAAGAGATGCAAAACACCAAAGGGAAGTGGGGAGTCAAACCAGAAATTGCTAGTGGGTTTCTGGGATGAAGGGTCTTATTAGAAACAGGTATGCACAAACCCATCACAAGCACATAGCAATAAAGCACAGGCTAGCAGTGATGACTCTCCCCACAGCCGATGCAGGCTCAATGTGGTATAACAAACATGAATCATACATGCAAGTAGTGGTATAACAAACAATATGAATCAATATGGTGTTGTAAAAGATTTCCAGAAGTCCTAGAAGCCTCCTTCTAGTTATGCAAGCAACAGTCACACATATACCTTCTTCAGCAGCCAAGAGATAGTCCAAAACCAATCTATTGTCCATTGCTTCACATGTCAGAGAATCCAGTGATCCCCACAAGTTTTTGAAATCCTGCAACAGTCTTTTTATGTCTCAGAGAATGCAAAGATTCCTGCAGATTTTGAAGTCCTGCAACAGTCTCATTAACAATTTTTGATGTCCATGAGTCAATTGCCATAACTGCCATGCTCATTCAGTGGTGGGCACAGTCAGTATTGGAACCACCCGATGTTTCTTGGGTCTTCTCTTTTGTTTCAAGCGTCTGCTCTGTCTCTCTCGATGGACAAAGTGAATATAGCTCATTGGCACCCATCTGATCCCTTCTCCATCTGTAGAGATACAAGCAAACCTTCTCCCCCACGCAGTTAACCTATCTGGTCCCTTCCCATTCACTACATTCTAGATCTCTCCACATCACCTGGTGATTATGAAAAGATAGTGGAGCTGTTTGCATTGGACACTGCTCTTCCGGTGGGTTATAAAACCTGTCTGCCAGAGCCAGTGCATCTGTGTCAAAAATCAAGAAGTTAATAGTATAAAAAGCTAGATTTAGAAGTTCTCTAGGGTTACTTATGCCCCCACTTTCTTGTGTTTTTGGAGGAGTGTCTTGATGTCTATTGTTTCTCCTCTTTACTATTGCCTGTCCTTGAGGATTAAAGGATATGTCAGTGGTGTGTAAAATCTTATGCCATGCACAAAAGTGTGCAAAATGTTTAGAAGTATATGCAGGTCCATTATCTGTTTTTATTGCTTGTGGCACACCATAATTGCAAATGCTTGTATAAGGAATTCAGTGACCATTCAGGACGTCTCTTTTGCTGCTGTTTTTGCAAAGGTAAATCCTGAAAAAGTATCTACTACAACATGGATAAAAGACAGACAACCAAAAGATTTATAATGGGTCACATCCATTTGCCAAATTTCATTGGATCTCAGACCATGAGGGTTCTTCCCTGGAGGGAGTGTAGGAGTGTGGAAAGAAAGGCAAGCTGTGCAAGCTTTTACTATGCTCCTAGCTTCCTCTCTTGTTATTCCAAATTGTAAACGTAAAGCTCAAGCAGCCTGATGATATTTAGAATGAGATGCCTGGGCTTCTTGGAATAAAGCAGTATTGGCCAGCAAAGTTAGAAGGCTATCTGCCTTTGAATTACAATCATAAATAGGACCTGGATGTCCACTATGAGAATGGACATGCAAGATATTAATCTTACGTGGATACTTTCTCACTTGCTCTTGAAGTTTCTTAAAGAGCTGATATATATTAGAAGCTATAAATTTTATTTGGGCTGAGGCAATTATTTGTACCACACATACTGAATAGGCCAAATTAGATATTATATTTATATCTCCTGGATAATAAGTAAGAGTTAGAATGATTGCATACAATTAATTCTGCTGAGTGTACTAAAAAGGAGTTCTGACTACTCTATAGTTAAGTCACGAGAGTATACAGCACAAATATTATGTTTGGATGCATCTGTAAAGATAGTTGGTCCTTTAAGAGGAACTTTAGAACCCTTTTCTTCAAGAATTAATTGCCAATTATGTAATAGTCTGGTTATCTTTAATGGAGACCTATATATAAAATTTGGAGTCGTGGCCAATACAATTTGCCACTCTGGGATGGTTTCACAGCACACATTAATTTGTGTATTGGTATAAAAGGTGTGTATCTTGTCAGGTCTTGTCCCAGATAATTGTACTGCTCACTTAATGGCCTTTAATAAAATTCTAGCCACAAGTACTGGGTAGAGAGTAAGGCTTTGCTCTAGTTGTGCTGGGAGATTCACCCACTCTATCACACTGTCTCCTTGATGAAGGACTGCTGTGGGTGCCTCTTGTATGGCAAAAACTGACATTTCCAAGGGTTTTTTAATAACTCTTTCAACACATTGGATAATTTCTCTCACAGCCTTTTGAGCTTCTTTTGTAAACTGGCATGGTGAGTTTAAAGCACTGTTTCCCCTTAAAATGTCATATAATGGTTGCAAGTGATAAGTAGTCAAGCCCAACACTAGTCGCATCCATTGGATATCTCCTATCAATTTCTGAAAATCATTTAAGTGTTTAGCTTCTCTGTTCTTAAGGACAGTTTTTGTACTGTAAGGACCTTAGGGTATACTTCATATCCTAAATATTGAAAAGGAGCACATCTTTGAATTTTTTCTGCAGCTATGTACAATTTGTAATTCCTTAGTGTTTCTATGGTCTTATGTAGACATGCTTCTAACGTTTGTTTCTCAGGTGCACATCCCAATATATCATCCATATAATGAAACAGCATAACTTTTGGAAAAGCTTTTCTTACTAGAGTAAGAGCAGCAGCAACATATATTTGACACATAGTAGGGCTGTTTTTCATTCCTTGTGGCAAAACTGTCCATTCATATATTTTATAAGGCTCAGCTAAGTTAATACAGGGCAGTGAAAAGGCAAATCTTTTCTTATCCTCCTTATCCAGAGGGATAGAATAGAAACAATCCTTAATGTCTATGACCCAAAGAGGCCATTCTCTAGGCAATTGAGTAGGATATGGAGTCTGAGTACTGAACTTATAAAGACTATCTGGGTGTAACATCAGCTGCTATCATGCCCCAAGTGTTTTTTGCTTGGGGCTCTGGCCCCTTAAGCTCATCCATGCTTCCTGTTTCACTGAGTCAATCTACATTCTGATGCCTAATGGAAGCCTCTATTGCATTTTGAACAGTTTTGGATCTTGT
This sequence comes from Sarcophilus harrisii, assembly GCF_902635505.1. Classification (NCBI taxonomy): domain Eukaryota; kingdom Metazoa; phylum Chordata; class Mammalia; order Dasyuromorphia; family Dasyuridae; genus Sarcophilus; species Sarcophilus harrisii. Next base: position 69,890,200 of record NC_045427.1, read on the forward strand.
TCTCCCACCCTGTTTTCTCACTCTGTCTCTATGCCAACATTGAGCTTTTAAATGCCCTACTTTACCACATTGACGAGAAAGCATTGACGATTCTCTCTGGAATTAAATAGATAAAGAGGAGATCAGTGAATTAGACATGCAACTAAAAAAGCTAGAAAAGAACAAATAAAAAAAAAAAACAAATTAACCCCCCCAATTAAAAACCAAATTAGAAATGCTGAAACTCAAAAGAGAGATTAATAAAAAATATTAATAAAATAAAAGAAACTATTGAACTACTAAAGGAAACCAAGAGTTGGTTTTATGGAAAAAACTAACAAAATCGATAAACCTTTGGTAAATTTGATCAGAAAAAAAGAAAGAAAAAAAAATCAACAGAATAAAAAATGAAAGTGGTGAAGTTACCACCAATGGTAATAATTTGAAGGCAATAATTAGAAACTATTTTGCACAACTTCACAGCAGCAAGTTTGACAATCTAACTGAAATGGACAAATATTTACAAAAATATAAATTTCCCAAGTTAACAGGAAGGAAAATAAAATACTTAAATAGTCCCAGTTTAGATAAAGAAATTGAAAGAGTCATTAAAAAGTCAAATTAAAACTCCCTAAAAAAATCTCCAGGGTCAAAAGGATTCTCAAGTGAATTCTACCAAATATTTAAAGAACAATTAATTACAATAGTATGCAAACTATGGTAAAGAAGGAGTACTGCCAAATTCTTTCTGTGACACAAATATGACACTGATATCTAAACCAGGAAGAGCCAAAACAGAGAAAGAAAATTACAGACCAATATCTCTAATAAATAATGATGCAAAAAATTTAAATAAAATATTAGCAGAGATTATAACAATTTAGCCGAATAATACATTATGAACAAGTAGGAATTATACAGGAAATGCAGTGCTGGTTCAATATCAGGAAAATAATTGTCATAATGGACTATATCAATAACAAAACCAACAGAAATCATATGATAATTTCAATAGATGCATAAAAAACTTTTGACAAAATACAGCACCTATTCCTATTAAAAACACTAGAGAGTATAGGGATAAAGGAAGCTTTCTTTAAAAGAATAAGCAGTATCTTTTTAAAACCTATAGTGGGCATTATTTGTAATAAAGAAAAGCTAGATGGTTTCCCAATAAGTTCAGAGTAATGCCCATTATCACTACTATTATTATTCAACAGTATATTAGAAATATTGGCTTTAGCAATAAAAAAGAGAGATTAAAGGAATTAGAATAGGCAATAAGGAAATAAAGCTATGCAGATGATATGATGATATACTTAGAGATTCCTAGAAAATCATTCAAAATCCCACTGGAAACAATGCACAGCTATAGGAAAGTTACAGAATATAAAATAAACCCACACAAATCATCAGCATTCCTATATATTACTGATGAAATCTATTAACAAGAGATAGAAAAATTACATTTAAAATTATGTAGATAGGACAAGTAAGTGAATATATGTAAGTAGAGCAGTGGAAAGAGCACTAGCCATGAAGTCAAGAGGACCTGAGTTCAAATCTGGCCTCAGACACTTAGCACTTTCTAGCTGTGTGATCCTGAGCAAGTCACCTAACCCCAATTGCCTCAGGTTAAAAAAATTACTGTAGACAAAATTTTTGTAGACAAAATAAAATACTTGGGGGTCTATCTTCCAAGACAAATCCAAGAACTGTATGGACATAATTATAAAACACTTCTCTCACACAAATAAAATCAGATCTAAACAACTGGAAAAATATCAATTGCTCATGTATAGGCCATCTAATATAATAAAATGACAATTCTATCTAAATCGGTTTACCTATTTGGTGCCATGCCACTCAAAATGCAAAAACATTATTTTATAGAACTAGAAAAAATAGCAAAATTCATCAGGAAAAACAAAAGGTCAAGAATATCAGATGAATTAATGGAAAAATACAAAAGATGGTGGCTTAGCAGTATCAAATCTAAAACCATATTATAAAGCAGCAGCCATCAAAACCATATGCTATTGGCTAAAAAACAAAGTAATGGATTAATGGAATAGACTGGATGCACAAGACACAATAATCAAGGCCTACAGTAATCTAATATTTGATAAACTTCCAGACTCCAGCTTCTGGAATAAGAACTTACCATTTGATAAAAATTGCTATGAAAATCATACCCCAGAAACTTGGCAAGGATGTTCAACTCACACCCCATACCAAAATAAAATCAAAATGGGTACACAAAGGATGATACCCTAAACAAATTAGGAGATTTGTTAATTTACTTATCAGATCTTTGGAAAAGGAAGAATTTATGACCAAAGAAGAACTAAAGAACATTATGAAAGGCAAAATGGACAACTTTGGTTACATTAAATTTAAAAAAGGTTTGCAAAAACAGAAATGAGATTTAAGGGGAAGTAAAAAGCTGGAAAAAAATCTTTACAGCTAATGTGTCTGATATAGGTTTCATTTCTAAAATGTATAAAGAATTGTGTCAAATTTAAAAGAATACAAATCATTTCCCATTTGAAAAAATGGTCAAAGATATTAATGGATAATTTTCAGATGATAAAGTTAAAGTCATCTATATTTATATGAAAAAAATGTTCTAAATCATTATTGATTAGAGAAATGCAAATCCAAACAATTCTCAGGTACCACCTCAAACCTCTCAGATAGGCTAAGATGATGGAGAAAGATAACAATAAACATTGGAGCAGATGTGAGAAAAGTGGGACACTAATACCTTATTGGTGAAGTTGTGAACTGATCCAACCATTCTAGAGAGCAATTTGGAAGTATTCCCAACGGCTATAAAATTGTGCATACCGGTTGACCCAGCAGTGTCATTACTGGGTTTGTGTCTTAAGGAAATCATAAAGCAGGGAAAAGGAACCACATGTGCAAAAATGTTTGTTGCAGCTCTTTATAGTAGGAAATAATTTGAAAATGTTTGGTTGCATATCATTTGGGGAATAGTTGAACAACTTGTGGTATGTGAAAGTATTGGAATATTATTTTCCATAAAAAAATGAACAAGGTTATTTTACTAAGACCTAGCAAGATTTACATGAACTGTTGCTGAGCAAAATAACCAAAACCAGGAATACACTATACACAATAATAGCAAGAATGTGTGATGATCAGCTGTGAAAGGTTTGGTTCTTCTCAGTGGTTCAGGGATCTAAAGAAATCCCAATAGACTTTGAACATAAAATGCCATCTGTATCCAGAAAAAGAAATAAGGAAACTAAATGTAAATCAACACAAGCTATGTTCACTTTTTTTTCTGTTTTTGTTTTTTTTCTCTCTCCCATGGTTTTTCCCTTTCACTGTGATTTTTCTCTCCCAACAGGATTCATAAAGAAATGTATATTAAAAACAAATTTGCTAGGATAAAAAAGCACGGTTCCTAGTAAGCAATACAGAATTTTAAAATGACTTGAAACTCTCATTTGTGTTTCCTCCTTTCTGATTCTCCATCCGTATGTTCCATTTCTACAGAACACATTTATATAGAAAGTATGGTGAAATGAATAGTTCATGGTACTAGACATCTGGTTACTTGATCTTTTATCTTAATTATCACTATGTAGCTCTGTGACTTTCAGTAAATAACCAGATTTTTATGAGTCTAATTAGTAAAACAAGAACCTTTAACTAGATTACCACTGAATTCCCTTTGTTTTTGAATATTCTCTTATTCCATGCCTTGAAATAAGGAGATATTAATGTCAGGATTTCACTTTGTTCCCTTAGTTTTGTCTGAAAGGCCTTAAATCTCTTGGCCTACTTGACAGGTTGATTAGCCTAGTTTTAGGTCAAGGTTTGCCAATGGCTACATCTCTAATTAATCATAACATCTCATATAAGCTAACTAATTCCTGCTAGGATGTGCTTTGCCAGACTTTGGTTAATGGTTTCCTGATTATGTGTCCTTCTATCCAAGAAACAGATTTTCTGGAGACAAAATATAGGTGGGAGAGAACATAGGGCAACATATAGTCACTCACTGAATAATAATGAGTGAATGCCCAGTGTATTGTTAAAATTACCTAAGATGCCACATTTATCTAATCTATGCCTAAGCAATTTTGCTTCCTAGCTATGGAAATTTGACCTAGCCACTATGCAGAGAAAAGAAACCAATTCAAAATAAGGTCCCCAGTATTAGGATACCCATAATTAGAGGGCAGTTAGCTGGAGAGAGTGTCAGGCCTATATCTTCCTCAGTTTAAATCTGGCCTCAGATATTACTAGTTGTGTGACCTTTGGCAAGCCATTTAACCTTTTTGCCTCAGTTTCCTCATTTTTAAGATGAGCTGGAGAAGGAAATTTCAAACCATTCCAGTATCTTTGCAGGAAAATCTTAAGTGGATTCATAAAGAGTTGCACATGACTGAAATGACTAAACTACAACAACCACTACTTTTCTGAGAATAAACTAGATACTTTTAATAGGGAAATATTAGCAAATTAGAACTCATTTCAATTATATTGTCTATGTTATCCTTATGTCATTCTGAGCTTTTTTAATCCCAGAATCTTTGATACCTAGTTCAGTCACATATTTAAGGTATAGCTTTTACTTCCTGGATTTGGTTATGTTTGTTATATATCAAAAGTCTAAATATCTATGAAGTAAGACATTTTCCTCCTATTTCCTCTTTATTGGTGACTACATGATATTGAATATCATCTAGGGATTTCTGAGTACTTCACAAGTTAGCATTTTGTCCATTTATTATTCAACCAGTATTATCTCCAGATACTCCTTTTATCTTGTGCTTACTAAGTTAACTACATGAATGTCTAAGTTACAAGGCTTTCCTAGTTCAAGCTTGTCAAGTTCCATTTTTGGCACTGGGAACCACGTGACAAAAGAGAGTACATTCAATAGAAAACAATCAGAATTGGGAATGAATTACAAAAAGTAGATTATAGGAATTGAATTAAAAATTCTGAAGATTTATAGTTTAGACAATAGATTTTGTGATGAGGACAAAAAAAAAGAGTATTATAATTTTAATCTAATACACTGATATCAAACCCAAATAGAAATATAACTATGGCATCTAGATTGCATAATGGATAGAGCAGCAGTCTTAGAGTCAAGAGAACCTGAATTCAAATCTGACCTCAGATAATGTAACACTTAGCTGAACACTAAACACTTAGCTTTGGCAAATAACTTAAACCCAACTGCCTCACAGAAACACAAAACAAAGAAACAAATAGAAATAGTATCACACTAAAGCCTGTAAGGATCCATAAGTGCCACATATTAACTTAGAAAATCATATATTAACATATTTTATTGTTTATTATTTTTATTTTGTTAAAATTTTTAATTCCAGTCCAATCTGATTCTGAACAAGTCATAGAATGATCCTTTAATCTATTTTTAAAGTTAATTGTTGATTTATTTTTAATTTTTTTATTATTTTGATTTCCAAATTCTCTCTCGATATAATTTCAAATTCTTCTCTAGAATAGTTGGATCACTTTTGAACTCCACTGACAATACAGTATTATATCAATTTTTGTTAATGCTTTCCAGCATTTATAATTTCTGACAATTTCTGTGAGCAGGTACCACGAAACTTTTTATTTTGCATTTCTCTAATTAATAGTTATTTAAAAATATAACTTAGATGCCTTTTCCTGAAATCTATCTATTTATTTCTGTTCACAATTTATGAAACGGGAAATGGCTTTTATTTGTAAGTTTAACTCAGTTATATATTCAAGAAAAAGAGTTTTGTCATTGTTTTAATCAAAGAAATGGTATAATTTTTATTACTTACATATGTATGTATTATAAACTAATTAATATAAATACATATATATATATGTGTGTGTGTATAAGTATGTACACATGCATATATATAAAGACACATATGTGTTCTTCTTCTAGGAACCAATTATGACTCCTCTGAAATTCAAGTACTGTCTAAGACCTACACAAACATTTTTCTTTCCCCTTGTAAATGTTCTTCATTGTGTGGCTCTTTTATGTAAGACAATTTTCCCTATTCTACTTCTCCCTCCTTCTTCCAGTGCAATCCTCTTTCTCACCCATACATTTTTTAATTTTGGAGATCTCAACTTAATCATCTACACAAAATCCCTTTTACTGTCCTTATTAAGGTCTTGGGAGTTACATGCATCATTTTCCCAAATAAACAGGTTAAATCTTTCAAATTCCATATGATTACACTTTCGTATTTAACTTTGTATGCTTTTTAGTCTTGTATTTGAATATCAAATTTTCTACTCAGCGCGGGTCTTTTAATCAGGAATGCTTGAAAGTACTCCATGTAATTAAATATTTATTTTTCCCCCTGAAAGATCATACCATGTTTTGCTGGATAGACTTTTCTTGTTTAAATCCTACTTCGTTGACTTCCAGAATATCATATCCCAAACCCTTAACTTCTTTAATGTGAAACCTACTAAATCATTTGTAATTGTGACTGTGGCTCTATGATATTTGAAATGTTTCTTTCCAGCTATTTTCCAGAAAATTTCTACTTTTCTCTTACTGGAGAAGTGATTGTGAAACAAATTCAACCACCAAGTTTTTAAGACAGTTTACCATGAAATTCCAATTCCTTTATATTTGAATACTTTATAATTCCTTGATGATCAAAAGAATCTCATACCAAAAAAGATGTCACAAAAGTGCTGCTAGACATTCAGACATATAAGTAATATCAACTTGTCATCCCATTCTCAGTATTGCCACTATACAAATGAATTATTTAAAAGCAAAAGTTCTTTTTTTTTCTTCATAACTTTAGCTAATAGACTGAAGAACAGAAGTTCACATTATAAGTGGTTTCTTTTTTGACTATCCTGAAAAAATTGAAATCAGATTGACACAGTAAAATATAGAGTGGTAAAAAGATATAGGAATAGGAACTACAGTTATTTCACTTTTATAAGGAATGCTTTCATTTGATACTTGATGTCTTCTTATCTGTAATTTCATAGTTTTAGAATTTCCTGGACTAGAGTTATCAAACTATCACAGCTATTTGGTGGGCATGGGCACCAGAAAAATTTCCAAGTACATTGGAAATTAGATTAAAATATAATTGGAAAATATTTAACAAAATAAACAAAAGCACAATAGAATTTATGTAGTTAATATGTGCCTGCTTATATATGATTTAGTGGTGCCTGTATCTATTTGAGTTTGACCTCAGTAGTCATAAGAGGTAAAAGTGACTCATCCAGGATCACATAGTCAGTATATATTAGGCTTATATTAGGACTTGAATCTAGATCTTCCTGGCTTCAAAAATCAGTTCTCCAGTCACTACTTAGTCTGCTTTGGCCAAAAACCCAGAGAATCTTCTTCGACCAGATTAATTAATTCATTCATTCATTCATTCATATTTCTGGGACTAGGTAAAAAAGGAGATTCTTTGCCTCAATTGCTATCTAGCTTTAATGACTGAATGGGTGCAGCCTTAGTCAAACTGAGACCTATTAAAGATTTTAGCTTAAAAATGTGAAAATGTCCCATTTTATCCAGGTCCATCTCCAGTCATCTTGATCTATATCTTTCTTATTTACCCAGATGGCTCTGTAGGGTAAAGTGAGGGGGGTACCTTTACACAGCCCTCCCTCACTTAAATCCAATTCACTTGTATGTTACCACATCACCTCCCTGATGTCATGTGCTCTTCAAGGACAAACAATAGTCAGATTCATAGAGTGAAGGTATAAATTATATTTATTAGAATAAGATTGTTCTATTTATACCTCAACTAGCTAATGAAATTTGTAAATTATAGGAGCATAAAATTATAGAATTTACAGTTGAATAAGAGTCAGTGGATTATTTAGTCAAATCTTGTTTTGCCTATTAGCAAAGTAAGGAGACAGGGATTCATATCCCATCTAAGACATTAACCACGTCCTCATTGGCAAGTTACTTCATCTCTCTGTGACTTGGTTTACTCACCTCTTTTATAGGGTAAATAATATTCATCCTATGGAGTGAATTCATTACCCATTACCCATAGGGAAATTAAGAAAATAATAGAATTTGTAATGTGTTCTAGTTTTGCCACTTTAGTGGGTTATGGGATAATGATTTTTAAAAAGGAAGGGAACTACCTTTATCATCTAGTCCAGGGCATCTTAAACTTTTTCTGCTTGTAATCCCTTTTTTATATGAGAAAATTTTACATGACTCCAGCTGTATAGGTATATAAAATAGGTATACAAATCAAACTTTAACTTATAATAATTCATCATTTTGTGACCCCACATTCAGTTAAGTTGCCTAACTTAACTGTTGCCTTAAGTCATAGAGATAACCTTTTTGCCTCAAATAAAATTATGTGTGTAAAAGTACATTGAAAACCATAAGGCACCATACAAAAATAAGGTCTTATGAAAGTACCAAAAGGTTATATACATCTGAATAGCAGACAATCCTTGGCAAAATTACCAATTTTCACACAGAATGCCTAGGGAGGTAGTAAAAGCATTTTGACTAGAAATTGCTCCCAACTTTTCTTCAACAATCATATACTTTTCTTTCATGTGTTTCTAGGCTTTTGTGAAGATTGGATGTTTTTTGCTTTGCTAATAAGATGTCATAATAGATTGTGCCCCAGAACTCACTTTGCCAAGAACTTCTTTGAAAATAGGAGTGTAGATTTCTTAAGCATATTATTTTGCTTCTTCAGCTATATGATTTATAAATTCTAGGATTACTTTCTCCAGTAATGGAGATACATTCCAACAACTACCTAGTCTCTGGGTCTCCTATATGTTACAAAATATCATTAATGAATGGGGTGCCATACTATTAAGCATAAAAAAATATATATATTCTGGCTACAGAACAAAAGTTCATAAAAACTCTAAGGTCATCTAGTTCATCCTTTTTTTTATAAGGTGATGATAATGGGTATCAAAAAGATTAAATTATTTGCCTTAGGTCCACAAATGGAGTATCAGAGTTGGAGTTTCAGATTTTTTCTCTCTAATGTCAAAATATACTCACATTGATAATTTAACTCCAATAAATATTATTTTTTTCTTAAATAGTATTTGTGCATATCTTGTGTTTTTACATTAAAGGCATTTTCAGTATAGACTCTCATCTATCACTTGAACTCTTTCTTGTAATGAAGAAAAGCAGTGAAATAAAAACTGGTGCAATGAATGCATCTAAATGTAAGAGATAGTTTTTCTCTGTGGCTCCTCTACTTAAAGTAGTTAATGTTTATTGTACTTTTGCCATGGCAAGATTTGTTATTATAATGACTTGGAGATAGATTCCTTTGGGTATTCTTTTCATTTATATTATCTAACTGAAAATGTCCCTCCAAGTTCAGTTGTTGGCCCTTGTATTTTGTCCTCCTCTACTGCTTCACTTGATCTCTTTAGCTCCCAGGAATTTAATTATCATATCTATGCTGATGATTCTCAAATCTAACTTTCCTGTCCCAGTCTCTCAGCTGATTTCCATTGTCACATTGTCAACTAACTTTGAGACACCTAGATATCTAGTAAATATTTTAAACTCACTATATCCAAAATTGAACTAATCATTTTCCCCTCTAAATTCATATCCCACCATCCGACTTTCACTTTTGTTATAGATGTAAAATCATCCTCTCAGACCTTCAGACACAAAACCTAGGAACCATCCCCAGCTCTTTACAAGACCTCTCAATTTCAACTTTACAACTCTGGAATACAATCTCTCACAGTTACCATTCTAGTAAAGGCTCTCATCATCTCATGCATAATTTATTATAATAGTCTGCTGGTTGGTATGCCTGGTTCAAATTTCTCTTTATTCTAAATTTATCCTCTAATAAGCTACAAGAGGGATTTTCCTAAAATGCAGGTCAACTCCTGTCATCACTTTCACTATCACATATACATGCATATTCAATAAATTCTAGAGGCTCTTTATTGCCTCCAGGATCAAATACAAAATGCTCTGCATTCAAAACTAACCTTGTCCCCTCCTATCTTTTAATCTTATTCACTAACACTCACTCTTCTATCTGGTAATATTGATCTTCTGGCACTTCTATAACTTCTTGGCCCATTTTTTGGGCTATCTTCCATTTTTGGAATGCTTTTCTTTCTTAATTATACCTACTGGGCAACTTGATTTCCTTTAATTTCCAACTAAAATGCCACCTTCTACAGGAAGCCTTCTCTAACTTTTATTAACTTTATCATCATCCTTCTGTTAGTTTTCTTTTGATTTTCCTATGTATTATTTGTTTTGTATGCATTCTTTTGCATTTTATCTCTTTATTATATCTATACCTCTATGAGGACAAGGACCATCTTTTGTCTCTTTTTGTATCCTTAGAATTTACCATAGTGCCTGATGGTTGGTAGACAAATGCTTATTAATGTTTAATGATTGATAATTGCTTATATTGTTCTTTCTTGGCTTCACGAATTTTCTCCTCTTTCTTTAAAGTACTTATATTTAGACATTCTTGCTCAAAATAAAATTTATATTTATTGCTTACTTCAGAGTAAATCTCCATAATGTTGAAATACCACATTTTTTTCAGCCATTCTACAATGAATCGAAATGCATTTTGTTTCCATTTCTTTGCATCCAAAATATGGCAAAGAATATTTATATATAGAGAGGTTATTTTTTCTGCCTTTGACATCCTCAGTATGTCTGCTCAGTAGCAAAATCCACAGATCAGATAGTAACATGAATGTTTTACTTTTTTAGATAATTCTTATGTAATTCAAAAGAAAGCTTCACTAATAACTGTTATTCTCAGCCATATTAACATATTCTCATTTTTGTCATCTTTGCAATTTAATAGGGATAAAAAATCATAAAAGTCCTTTAAATCTATATTTTATTTATAATTAGTGATTTGGTCTGTTATTTCTCTTCCTGGTATCTATTTGTCTTTTTTTCTCATGAAAACTATTTATTTTGATCATTTATTTCTTGAGAAATAATACTTAATATTATATATTTGCCATTTTCCCATGCATCTTAGTTTTCAATTTTTGTTTGTTTTTTGAAGTCGTTTTTATTTTGTTTTGTTTTGTTTCTGTCCTATAATTTCATTGCTGTTTTCCAGTGAGGAAACTCTCCTTTAATATAGATTGAAAATTGTCTAGTCATTTATTGTCTTAAAGAATTTCCTGGAGCATTGAGAAGTTGAGTGATTTGTCCAGAATAGTAATGTGAGTATGTGTCAGAGGAAGGACTTAATTTAAATAAGGCCTTTATGACTAGAAATCACATTCTCTATTCATGTTCTTTCAAACTTTTTTTCTCTACCCAAAATGATAGCTGTTGCAATTCCCTCTTCATTTCTTTAGATTTTTTTCTCCTAGACATTGTTTTGCTTTGTTGTTTTTTTCTAATTATTCAAATGATTATAAAAAGATAACGTAATCTAAATACAATATTTTGTCTTTGATGATTAACTCTGGTCATTTTAAGATTAAATTTTCCCTTTAATCAAAATTTTGTAAGGTACATCATATTTCTCTATTTTTGTTATTTCAGTTATATGAAACTTTATACTCAACCAAGATATCCATTTGGAATTGATTGTAATATGGTATAAGATATGAGTAAACTAATTTCTAACAAATGTTTTTATAGTCTTTAAGTTATATTCAAATACAAACTCAGTATTGTACATTCTTATCCTGATTACATAAACAGAGCTACTTTAGAATTTTTTCCAGTTCTTGTCACTTTCCATTGTTTTATTTTTCTATATTTCAACTATTACTATGTCACACAAATGAAGAATGCTTTTATAGTGTGGTTTGAAGCCTGGTAACACAATATGACTTTAAGTACTACCATTAAAAAATCCAACACAATTCTAGAATTTTGTGCCTCCAAGAAATTAATATATTGTATTATATTTCTTTAAATTTGTTTCAAAAAAAGACCTTGGTAGTTTGGACTGGTACCAAATCTACAAATTAATTTATAAATCTTTGATTATCTAATTTTTTTTTGCATAATGGCATGACCCTGCAATAAGCAGTGAACATTTCTCTACTGTCTTCATTTATTTCTGTGAAGAGTATTTATGTAATTTTATATTTAGAGTTACATGTTATATAAGATTTTGTTTTTTGAAATGTTTTGCTAGGTTAAATTCTAGATTTTCTATGCATTTTATAGGCTTTTAATATATTTTTTCTTATTTGTTCCTTTTTTATTACTATATGGAAAATTTGATTACTTTTGTCAGCTTGTAATTTGCTGTTTTACAAATATTATTGTCTAATTAAATTTATCATTTCATTTATAAATATGGAGGATTTTGTCTCCTAGATCCCAATATACAAGGTAGGTATGTAAATATCCATACAAACACACATATACACACTGAAACTATATATATATATATATATATGTGTGTGAGCAGAAACACACACACACACACACACACACACACATTCATATATATGGCGCAAATAGGGAATAGAGTCATCAGGGAGGACCAGCACCTCTGGTGTGATAGCTTGCTGATCCCTTGTCAGGAGCACGCCTCTGCTTTTGGAGTCCACTCCTCACCCAATCTTCATGTGTGTCTCCAAGTAACTGTAGCATGTCCAGTGGCCACAACCTCATAAAACATTCTCAGCAGATGGATTCAATCAGATAGAGGAATCAATAGACCTCAAAGCTGTCAATGAGTTAATGGGATGTCTGTCCCAATCATGTGAAAACTTACCCTGGTAGAATGGACAGATGAATACAATACATTCCAGCAGTCATGAAGGCAGCTGCAACAGGTACTGTGCAGCCTTTAGAGCTTGGTCAGATATTGAAGATGCCAAGGTCATCCATTGCATCCTAGGACATTATCAGTCACCTTGACTTGTCTTGCCACTGAATGTTGATGACTCTGGAAGAGTGAATAAGGCTGAACACCAAAGGCACAATTCAGAGCATTATGAAATGATGGTCTTCTTTGAAAATAAAGGATGAACAATGATACATGTATAGATACACATATATATGTGTGGATAATTAATGTATGTATATACATGCATATATATACATACATGTATATACACATATATACGTGTATGGATAGTGAATGTATATATGTGCACATATATACATACACATACACATATATATGCATACACATACATGTATAGAGATAGGTGATAGGTAAATAAATACATAGATATGCATTTAATTTTATTATCTTACCTCATTAGTAAAATTTAGATTTCTACTTTATCTCTTCCTGCTTTGTATATCTGGGTAATGTTAGTTTCATTAAATAAATTTGTAGCTTGCTACCATTTTTAATTGCCAATTTGAAATACAGTGGATTACCAAAGTAGTAATAACAAAGATCTTTAATTGAGGCAAGGACACTGAAATTTAGGACTTAGGACTGCATTGGTGTGCAAGAGTACCTACAAGGGGAAGAAAGGGCAAGATTTATATATATTTCAATAGGAAGGCATGCTCAAGTCAGGGAGTAGTTTAAGTTGTTTTGCAAAATAGCCAAAGGCTGGAGAGTAATATACATCAGGTCAGAATAGTATACTCTAGGTACCGCTCAGTTTCCAGAGGTATCAAAAGACTTGATCCAATGATGGGGTCAATAATTTCAAAAGACCCATTCTGATGAATGCATTCAATATTAGAAATGTCATAATCAATGATATGTACAAAAAAATTTTTTAATGAATTATTCCATGTAGGGCTATTCCCTGATCATTTACTGAGAATGAGAAATAACAATATGAACAATTGATATTGCACTGACACTCAGTGAATGTTAAATAACTATAGGGAAATTTCTCTTATGTTGGATAGATTCATTATGCAATATTTAAGAAAGGGCATGAATAATAGAAACATAGATGGGGAAGATATCTACATTGACAGTATCACAGGTTGATTAAAATATTAAATGGACAAATAGATATAAATTAATGTATTACAATGAAGTGAGCATTGGGCACATCAATAAAACATGAGGGAATTTAACATTATAGAATTTAACAATATGGAATATAAGAAGAAAGGGTAGAAAAGAAAATAAATAAAAAACCCTCTTTGCAAGAAGTTTTAAATGCAAAGCCAGTTTTCAAGTGACCTAATAGATTTCTTTCATTTTATGACCAGCAAAGGTGTTTCAATCATCAGTTTCTAGTCTAAGAGGAAATCAGGTTGTGTCCTACTTACTATTGAATCTCAACTCTCAGCTCTTGCTTTCAGTTTTACAGCTTTTCATTTTTTTCTATAGTAAACAGATGAAGAAGTCTGTTCCCTATTTCTTCCAGATTATAGTTTCTTTTGACAAAACATAAATCAGACAAAAAAAGCAACATATATTGATAGCATTTCATTTTCCGTGCTTTTCAAAAGTGACTGCTCTAACTGTTGAGTAATTTGGGGACAATTTATAACACTGCCATTATATTGGCAGAACTGCTATTGATGTTTTCATGACCAAAAATACCGGGCTAGGTTATATCTCTTCACCCAGATGCTTATGTAATTTTGAGAACATAGTGGAAATGGAATATAATGTCTACCTATAAGGTTGTTTGTTTGTTTGTTTTTTCCTACCTCAAAAGAGAAATATTCTGGACTTTAAAATGCTTTTTTTTACTTAAATATTTTATGTGACTTAAATAGTTTGTTTTAATTTGGCAAAGGGGCATGGAACTAAGCAGGGTTGAGTCAGAAGGATGCATGATCTCTAGCAGTTTCCCTCAAAAAAACACATAAAATCAGGCCTCTGAACAGAATGAAACAACTCTCCACCTCAATATAGATTGGAAAAATTCAAGAAATGTCAGTTTCACTGGAGTGAAAGGGGTTTTCATCCCAACTCAGAGTCTAAGAAAGCTAGTGAGAGAGTCTGAATCACATCAAATAAAAAACTGAGACCTTAGGCCTTGGCTTAATACACAGTCACAACTCAGAAAGCAAATACTGGGAAACCAGGTAGTTCCCTGGAAGAAGCAGATACAGCTACAAATAGCAAATGCTGTCCCCTGTGCTTAAAGTCAAGGCTCAGAGCTGTACTTCTGCACCCCATTTAATTCCTAAAGTAGAGTTCAATCACAAAAGTTAAAAAAAGAGGAAATACAAAAAGGAAAGGAAAAAATAAGCAAGAAAGAGAAAAGAACATTGGCTTACAAAACTACTGTGGTGACAGGGAAGACCAAAACACCAGGTCAGATAAGGACAAAATATCCATAACAGAAATCTTGAAGAGGGATATGAATTGGTCTCAACCCAAAAAAATGTTCTTGGAAATGCTCATAAGAAACTTTAAAAAGTAAGCAAGTGAGATAGAAGAAAAATGAGGGGAAAAAAATGAGAGATATTCAAGAGAGAGTCAACAGCTTGGAAAAGGAAGGCAAGTACTTAAAAAATACAATTGGCCAAATGCAAAAAAATTCCATGAAGAAAAACAATATCTTCAAAAATAGAGTTAACAAAATGAAAAAAGAGATACAAAATCTAACTGAAAAAAATCACACATTAAAAATGAGAATGGGGCAAATGGATGCTAATAGCTCTAGGAGACAACAAGAATCACAAACAAAATAAAAATAATTTTTAAAAAATGGACGAGAAAGTAAAATACCTCAGTGGAGAAAAATAATTAACCTGCAAAATAGACCCAGGTGAGACAACTTAAAAACATTTTCAGGTCTACCTGAAGGTCATAATTTTTAAAAAGAGCCTGGATAGCATTCTTCAAAAGATCATCAAGGAAAACTGCCCCAATATTTTAGAAATAGAGGCAAGGAAAGTCATTGAAAAAAATCTATCTAACACTTCCAGAAAAAGATCAAACAAGGAAAACTCCTAGGAACATTGTGGTGAAATTCCAGAACTACAACCTCCAGGAAAAATATTGCAAGCTGTCACACACAAACAATTCAAATACCAAGAAGCAACAGTCAATATAGCCTAGGATCTAGCAGCTTCTACAATAAAGGATTGGGGGGTCTGGAATACCATATTCAAGATGGCAAAAGACCTAGGGTTAAAACCAAGAATTAACTACTCACGGAGACTCAGCATCATCTTTCAAAGGAGGCTATGGAGCTTAAATGAAGTAAGAGACTTTCAATCAAATCTATTGAAAAAACAAAACCAATCTAAACAAAAAATTAAATCAACAGAATCTAGAATCAAGAGAAATATAGAAAGAAACAGAGAAGGGGAAATATATATATATATATATATATATATAAAATTTAAAGATCGAAGGGTTTCCATCCCTAGATGTGAAAATGATATCTGTGACTCTTGAGAACTATTTCTGTCACTGGAGCAGACAGTGGGTATCACATAATCTGATGGTGTAGTTGTCAATGGACTCTGATGTGATGACATCAAAGAAAAAGACATTAAGAGGTGGAAAAAGTCTGCAGTGGAAAAAGAGGTAAAGAGAGTAGTTCACATGAAAATTAATTTACATGAAAAGATGCAAAAGACCTGTTACAATGGAGGAAAACAAGGAAAGGGGATGAGCATTGTCTAAAGCTTGGTCTCATAAGTTTTGGCTCTAAGAGAGAATGACCTAATCATTAAGTAGGGTATAGAAATTTATCTAATCTTATAAAGAAGTAGGAGGAGAAAGAGGAAAGAAAGGGAAGGGACAAAATAGAAAGAGGGCAGAAACATTAGGGACAAAGATAAGAGAAGGGGGAAGGGTTGATAGAAGATAAGGTAGTGAGTGGAATACCTTATTTTTTTTTATTATTATAGTAACTTTTTATTGACAGAATCCATGCCTGGGTAATTTTTTTTTACAACATTATCTCTTGCACTCACTTCTGTTCCGATTTTTCCCTCCCACCCTCCACCCCCCCCCTAGATGGCAAGCAGTCCTATATATGTTGAATATGTCCTAGTATATCCTAGATACAATGTATGTATGCAGATCCAAACAGTTTTCTTGTTGCACAGGGAGAATTGGATTCAGAAGGTAGAAGTAACCCTGAAGAAAAAAAAATGCAAACAGTTTACATTCATTTCCCAGTGTTTTTTTTTCCCTTTGGGTGTAGCTGCTTCTGTCCATCATTGATCAATTGAAACTGCATTAGGTCTCTTTGTCAAAGAAATCTGCTTTCATCAAATTACATCTTCATACAGTATCGTTGTTGACGTATATAATGATCTCTTGGTTCTGCTCATTTCACTTAGCATCAGTTCATGTAATTCTCTCCAAGCTTCTCTGTATTCATCTTGCTGGTCATTTCTTACAGAACAATAGTATTCCATAACATTCATATACCACAATTTACCCAACCATTCTCCAATTGATGGGCAGCCACTCAGTTTCCAGCTTCTAGCCACTACAAACAGGGCTGCCACAAACATTTTGGCATATACAGGTCCCTTTCCCTTCTTTAGTATCTCCTTGGGGTATAAGCCCAGTAGAAACACTGCTGGGTCAAAGGGTATGCACAGTTTGATAACTTTTGGGCATAATTCCAGATTGCTCTCCAGAATGGTTGGATTCGTTCACAGCTCCACCAACAATGTATCAGTGTCCCAGTTTTCCTACATCCCCTCCAACACTCATCATTATTTTTTCCTGTCATCTTAGCCAATCTGACAGGTGTGTAGTGGTATCTCAGAGTTCTCTTAATTTGCATTTCTCTGATTAATAATGATTTGGAACACTCTTTCATATGAGTGGTAATGATTTTAATTTCATCATCTGAAAATTGTCTGTTCATATCCTTTGACCATTTATCAATTGGAGAATAGCTTGGTTTCTTATAGAGTCAGCTCTCTATATATTTTGGAAATGAGGCCTTTATCAGAACCTTTAACTGTGAAGATGTTTTCCCAGTTTGTTGCTTCCCTTCTAATATTGTTTACATTAGTTTTGTTTGTACAGAAGCTTTTTAATTTTGATGTAATCAAAATTTTCTATTTTGTGATCAATAATGGTCTCTAGTTCATCTTTAGTCACAAATTTCTTCCTCTTCCACAAGTCTGAGAGATAAACTATCCTATGTTCCTCCAATTTGTTTATAATCTCGTTCTTTATGTCTAAATCATGGACCCATTTTGATCTTATCTTGGTATATGCTGTTAAGTGTGGGTCTATGCCTAATTTCTACCATACTAATTTCCAGTTATCCCAGCAGTTTTTGTCAAATAATGAATTCTTATCCCAAAAGTGAGGATCTTTGGGTTTGTCAAACACTAAATTGGTGTAGTTGACTATTCTGTCTTGTGAACCTAACCTGTTCCACTGATCAACTAATCTATTTCTTAGCCAATACCAAATGGTTTTGGTGACTGCTGCTTTATAATATAGTTTTAGGTCAGGTACAGCTAGGCCACCTTCATTTGATTTTTTTTATTAATTCTTTTGAGATTCTTGACCTTTTATTATTCCATATGAATTTTGTTGTTATTTTTTCTAGATCATTAAAATATTTTCTTGGAAGTCTGATTGGTATAGCACTAAATAAATAGATTAGTTTAGGGAGTATTGTCATCTTTATTATATTTGCTCGACCTATCCAGGAGCACTTGATATTTTTCCAATTGTTTAAGTCTGACTTTATTTGTGTGGAAAGTTTTTTGTAATTTAGCTCATATAATTCCTGACTTTCCTTTGGTAGATAGATTCCCAAATATTTTATGCTGTCGACAGTTTGGAATACCTTATTTTAAAAAACTAGAAAGAAAAGGGAGGTGATGAGATATAAGGTAGTGGGAGGAGTGGGTCAAAAAAATCAAAACCCTACTAAGAACAGGTGGGAAAGAGAACAAAAGAGCATAATGGGGAGAAATTCGGATGGAGGAAAATATAGAACTGTGAATAACTGTGAATGTGAATGGCATGAACTCTCATAAAGGGGAAGTGAATAGCAGAGTGGATTAAAAAACAGAACCCTAAAATATAGGGTTTATAAGAAATGCACTAAACACAGAAACATATACATTGTAAAGGTAAAAGACTGGAGCAAAATTTATTGTGCTTCGGGTGAAATAAAACAAAAGGGTAGCAATTCTGGTCTCAAATAAAGCAAAAGTAAAACTAGACCTAATTAAAAGAGAAAAGGAAAGAAGCTACATCTTAGTAAAGGGTACCATAAACAATGAAGTGGTAACAGTATTAAATGTATATGCACCAAGTGGTAGAGTATACAAATTCCTAGAGAAAATATTAGCCAGGTATAGGAAGAAATAGACAGCAAAATTATATTAGTCGGGGACCTCAACCTTCCCTTCTTAGAATCAGATGAATCTAACCACAAAATAAACAAGAAAGAATCTAGATATGATAGAAAATAGAATAGAGACAGAAAGGAAAAGATCTTTTTTTTCCAGCAATATTACCATCTACATAAAAACTTGACCATGTATTAGGGCATAAAAATGTGACAATTAAAAGCCAAAAAGCAGAAATTATAAATTCTTCTTTTTCAGAGTATGATGCAATGAAAATTATATTCAATATAGATCCAGGGAATGGTGGACTAAAAACCAATTGGAAATTAAATAATTCAATTCTAAATAATTAGTGGGTCAAACAACAAATCACAGAAACAATCTGTAATATGACAACATAGCAAAATAATAATAAGGAATCATACCAACACCTTTGGGATGCAGCCAAAGCAGTTCTTAGGGAAAATTTTATATATCTAAATAGCTACATGAATAAAATAGAAATAGAGGAGATCAATGAAATGAGAATGCAACTAAAAAATCTTGAAAAAGGACAAATTAAATCTCCCAGTTAAATATTAAATTAGAAATTTTAAAACTGAAAGAAAATTGATAAAATCAAAATTAAGAAAACTATTGAACTAATTAAAAAATTAAGATTTGCTTTCATGAAAAAAATAACAAAACAGATAAACCTTTGGTAAATTTGATTAGAAAAAGGGAGAGAAAAAGAAATTATGAGAATCAAAAATGAAAGGGTTGAACTTACCACAGACGAAGAAGAAATTCAAATAATAATTAGGAGCTATTTTGACCACTTTATGGCAGAAAATCTGACAATCTAACTGAAAAGAATGAATATTTACAAAATATAAAATGCCCAGATGAACAGAACTGGAAATAAATTATTTATATAGTCCCATTTTTAGAAAAAGAAATTGAGCAAGACATAAATGAGATACCTAAAAAAAAATCTCCAGGGTCAAATGGATTTGTAAGTGAATTCTACCAAACTTTTAAAGAAAAATTAATTCCAATACTCTGTAAACTATTTTGAAAAATCAGTAAAGAAGGAGTTCTGCACATGGCTCTTTACAACAACAAGGTGATTCTGATCAGTTTCAGTGGTCTTGTGATGGAGAGAGCTATCTGCATTCAGAGAGAACACTGTGGAGACAGAATGGGAATCACTACATAGTATTTTCACTTTTTTGTTGTTTGCTTGCTTGTTTTCTATCGCATTTTTTTCTTTTTTTGATCTGAGTTTTTTTGCACAGCATAATTTGAAAATATGTATAGAAGTATTGCACATGTTTAACATATATTGGATTACTTGCTGTCTTGCTGAGGAGTTGGGGAAAAGGGAGGGAGAAAAATTTGGAAAACAAGGTTTTGTAAGGATAAATGTTGAAAACTATGTTATGTTTTGAAAATAAAAAGCTTTAATAAAAAAATAATAAAACAAAAAAGAAAAGGTGAATCCTACCAAATTTCTTCTATGACACAAATTTAGTACTGAGACCTAAACCAGCAAGAGTCAAAATAGAGAAAGAACATTACAGACCAATCTCCCTAATGAATATTGATGCAAAAATCTTAAATAAAATATTAGTAAAAAAGACAAATAATTTATCAGCTGGGTAGTATACTATGACCACATTGGATTCATACTAGGAATGCAGGGCTGGTTCAATATGAGGAAAACTATCACCTTAATCAACCACATCAATAACAAAACCAATAGAAACCATATTATATTCTCAATAAATATAGAAAAAGCATTTGACAAAATATAGCAACTGTTCCTATTAAAAACACTAGAAAGCAAAGGAATAAAGGCACCTTTTCTTAAAATAATAAGTGGTATCTCTCTAAAACAAACAGTAATAATTATTTGTAATGGACAGAAGCTGAATGCATTCTCAATAAGATCAGGGGTGAAACAAGGATGCCCTTTATCACCACTACTATTCAACATTGTAGTAGAAATGTTGGCTTTAGCAATAAAAAAAGAAAAATAAATTAAAGGAATTAGAATGGGCAATGAGGAAAATGAGAAATTCCATTTAAAATAAATGTACACAAAATAAAATATTTGATTGTCTACCTGCCAAGACAAACTCAGGAACTATATGAACACAATGATAAAAACACTTCTCATGCAAATAAAGTCAGATCAATTGTTTATGGAGCTTATACAATAAAATGACAATTTTGCTTAGATTAGCCTATTTGTTCAGCACCATACCAATCAAATTGCCAAAAAATTATTTTATACAAAGAAAAAATAACAAGTTCATCTGAAAGAACAAAAGGTCAAGGATATCAAGGGTATTAATTTAAAAAAAACAAAGTGCAACTTTGGTTACATTCAAAAGGTTTTGCACAAACAAAACTATCAGAAATTACATTAAAAGGAAAATAGGCAAGTTGGGGAAAAAAGTTTTTACAGACAGTGTTTCTGATAAATGTCTTCTTTCTAAAATATATAAGAACTGTTTCAAATTTATAAGAATATGTCATTCACCAATTGGTAAATGATCAAAAGATATGAACAGACAATTTTCAGATGACAAAATTAAAGCCATCTATAATCATATGAAAAAATGCTCTAAATCACTCTTGATTAGAGAAGTAAAAATTAAAACAATTCTGAGTTACTACTACATATTTCTCAGATTGCAAAGATGACAGGAAAAGATAATGATAAATGTGGGAGGGGATATGGGAAAACTGGGACACAAATTCCTTATTGGTGGAAATGATCCAACCATTCTGAAGAGCAATCTGGACTTATGCCCAAAGGGCTCTAAAACTGTAGATACAATTTAATCCAGCAATGTCAGCATTGGATCTGTATGCCAAGAAAATCATAAAGGAGGGGGAAAGATCCATATTTTAAAAATGTTTGTAGCAAGAATTTTTATGAGCAAAGAATTGGAAAATGAGATGCCCATCAGTGCCCATCAATTGGAAAATGGCTGAACACTTGTTCATTCTTGTGGTATATTTATTATTCTGTAAAAAAAATTCTGAACCAGTTTATTTTAGAAAGGCCTGGAAAGATTTATATGAGCTGATACTGAGTGAAAATAAGCAGAACTAGGAATATACCGTACACAATAACAAGAATGTGAGATGATCAACTATGAAAGACTTGGTTCTTCTTATTGGGTCAGTGATCACAGGTAATTCCAAAATACTTTGGATAGAAAATGCCATCTGCATCCAGAAAAAGAATGGAGGTTGAATGTAAATCAACACATATTATGTTCACTTTTTTCCCTGGTCTTTTTATTTCTCTCATTGTTTTTCCCTTTTGTTCTGATTTTTTTTTCTCCCAACATGATTCATAAAGCTATTTGTATTAATAGTAAATACAATTTTTAAAAAAGGAGTATCAAATCATGTTGTTCCCAAGACTTCCCTAAGAGTTTGGGTACACTATCAAAATAGAAATGAAATTCATATTAGTAGGATCAGCTGAAAGAAAATGAAGTTGTTTGTACAAATTATCTTCCTAACTCTTATTTGGTGAATCAAAGGGCACTCTCAAGATTCAAACCATGTAATATAACCCAATCCAAGATATATAGATGAGATATACAGAAAGCAAGGATCATTCCTATTCTAACAGCCCAAAGATTGAGAAGTGCTGAATATATTAATAAAGTTTGATAGTTAAACACACAATAACAACAGCAACACTCAAAAACAGGAGAATATATTGTTCCTGAAATATTATGTTCTCAAACTATGAAGTCCAGAATACTAATGCTCCAATAAAAAGGGAAATTGAATTAAGATCAAGAGATATTTTTATATGTAAGTTGTCTCTTTAGGAGTGAAAATAAATGTGTATTTTTTAGCAAAAATAAAATACTATTAAAGGATTTTTAAAGACAATAAATGTATTTGTTTTTTGTAAAAAACATTTGGCAAAATGAATCTATGACAATGTGCTTCACTACCTTATTTTTTAGTATGAGACAATGATTTCTAAAGAAGCATTCAGCCATAAAACCATTACAAAATTAATTTTTGGTGAAGTGCTGTGATATTTTAATAATTTCTGACCCTAAAATATAGGTAAGTAATTCCATGAGAGCAATATATATATATAAGTCATTGCATTTTTGTTCTGGAACATTTGTCTCTTCTCCCAAGGGGAAATTTTGTAACTCTTCTTGACTAGATATGGAGGGTCAGGAGAAAGGATAAGAAGGAGGGAAACAGAATAAAAGTTGGGAGATGAAAGTCCAACTCAAAAAAAAAAAAAATGAAAAATACAATTTGGGACTGCATCTTTCTTTGGTCTTAAAAATTGTCCTGAACTTTACACAAATAATTCAGGGATCCATGATTTCGTTTGGATGAATATCCTATTTCTTTGCATAAATTACAAATATCTATAACTGAATATTTTGTTGTTGTTAATATTGTGGTTTTCAGTTGCTTTGTTTTTGTTTCACTGTAGAGATGGATGGCTTTGTATATAGTTTCAGTCATATTTTTTTCAGTCACATTCAACTGTTTGTGACCTAATTTGGGGGTTTATTGGCAAAAATTGGTTTTCCATTTCCTTCTCCGGATCATTTTACAGATAGGGAATTGATGCAAATGGGATAGCATGATTTGCCTAAAGTCACACAGCTAGTAAGTGTCTGAGTCCACATGTGAATTCAAGAGTGTAGCTAGATGGTGCAGTGGATAGAGTGTCAGTCCTGAAGTCAGGAAGACACAGTTGAAATTACTGAACAATAACAATAATAGAGATGAGTTGTTCTGTCTCTGGGCTCAGCTTTCTGTCCATTGTGCCATATTCAAATACCTTTTCATTCAATGTCCAGTAACTTTTCACCATGGAATCCTTTTTCTCATTAT
The DNA here is from genome assembly GCF_902635505.1 of Sarcophilus harrisii. Classification (NCBI taxonomy): domain Eukaryota; kingdom Metazoa; phylum Chordata; class Mammalia; order Dasyuromorphia; family Dasyuridae; genus Sarcophilus; species Sarcophilus harrisii. The sequence goes on from NC_045427.1 coordinate 69,914,276, forward strand.
ACCATGCTGAGTTTCAATGTTCAGACTAGACTAAAGATACTTCATACTGTCTTCAAGTATTTGCAGGACTTTCATCTTTTAAAGAGATTAATTTTTTTTTTTTCTTCTTGATCTAAGAGAAAAGAATGAGAAGCAGTGGGTTTAAATTGATGAGGCAGATTTGGGATCAATGACTGTCACTTAAATCTCTCTAAAATAAAAACGGGTCATTTCAGGTAAGAATACAATCCTACTCACTAGTAATTATTTCTTAAGGACTGTGGAATCTTTTATTTGTTAGAAACATTATAAAAGGAACCTCTTTTCAAACACAAGTTGAATTAGATGACAACTCTGAGAGTTTTGGATTTCTCTATAGTTATCCATCCAAGTGTGGTTTTTCTGCACTTTTGATAATTTATTCTCCACTTTAGCAATATCACCACATTCTTTCTTTACTTAATCTCTTTTTCAAAGTATTTTATATATTAAAACCATACAAGCTAAAGACTTTTTTTAAATATCAGAAGTAGGAAAACAGTCATACATGTTTGATTAAATTGCTTACATTTCCCTAAAAACCCACTGTCCTTTTCCCACATTATGGAATTTTTAGTCTGTTTTCACAGAACCTGTTGAAATCTTTACAAACTGTTAAGACATTGGAGTCGATAGAGACAATAATTATCTAATTTGGCATGGTTCAATATGATTGATTTGATCTTAGAAAGAGATATTTTGGGCCAGAACTTGAAATAAGGTACTAAGTACAACTGATGGAAACAATGCTTGTGTTCACACCTTTAGAGAGCTCATAAGTATCTAAGTACTCAATGGAATTCACACATTTGGGAGAATTCAGGGTTTAGAAAGAGATATCTGAATTCACACCTCCCTTAGGGCTAGAGAGCATGCTGGGAGATATCCCACAATCCCACTCTCGGAGAAGTAGCATAAATACAGCTCCAGTAAGCCACTCGAAAGAGTTACTTGGGAGCAAGCATTCCCAGGAGTCAGAGAGGAGCACTCTGGAAGAAAGCCTACAAGCCCTATTTTCGAGGCAAGAAAGATTCATCGCATGTTCTACCTTGGTGCTGGCTGGAGTCGGAAGGACAAACCTTTGGATTTGGAGACATTTGGAGGGAGCTCTTGGAACCAAGCAGAGAGGTAGGTCTCTGAGTTAACCGGGCTATATTGAAGGACACAATAAAACATCTGAATTTTTATCACCTGGCTGTGTTTTAGAAAAAGAACACCCACATTTTGGCGCCCAAACAGGGAACCAAATATATCTGAATCCAATTAGGAGTATAAAGAACCTGTAATAACATCTGTACAGGTCCAAATGTTATCTTTCTCAGGATGCTCAGTCTTTCTTTTACCAAGCCCTGAAAATAATTATACCAAATATCCTAGATATCTCTAACTTATATGTCTTGTCCCCTCTCAAGAATTGGTTGTGTCCTTGTTTGTCCAATAACTGCGATTCAGATGTGTCATCCTTTGCCACATTTTTACTTGTGCTTATCATTGACTGATTAAGTTTTTATATAAGAAAAAAATCTTAAGACTGCACAAACAAATGCAATAACTTGATGCAAGATGATATAGTAATTCTGAAACCAGGATTGTAACTGGATCTTCTTACAAGTATCTTAATTCTTACCTTCTATCATATTATCAAATAAAGGTTATTCTTTGTAGACATGAACAAACTTAAAAAGTTTGAAATAGAAATTAAAATAATTTTATTAAGTCATTTGGCAGAGGAGATGGCTGGGAAAAAGTGTGGCTCCATCTCAAGTCTTCCTGAGGTTACATTATATAGAATTCAGACAAGAGTTTAAGGGCATTCCTAGTAGGCTACATAAAGACAATTTCCAGAGAAAAGCAGTTTAAAGTTTATATTAGCAATCAAGTTCAAACATTTATCTTAATTTTGGGAACCCAAAACAAGACCTCAATTTACCTTTAAGAAGTATTAAGTGGCATATAAGCATTACTTACAGCCATCCTACTTCCCCTAAGCATCAATGAGATCAGTCATCCAGCCTCTACTTTAAGTTTGATTGAGGAAATAGTCTAACCACATAAGACTAGAGTCAAACAAAATTGATAAATATTCCTCCATATTCTCACAGTCAAAGCATATATCTCTACCTTCTGAGATTTTATCCTATTGTGATTTTGCTCACTACTTTTTTCCCACTCCCTTGCCCACCAGACATAATAATTTTGCTGGATCTCTTTTCTTCTATGAAGCTTTAAGGAAACAGAATTAGACTGTCACTCAAAATGTACTTTAATTGAGAAGAAATTTCTCAGGTGGGAAGTGAAATAGTTGTGGCAATGATTATAGTAAAAATAAAATGGAAAAAATTACAATAACTCAGCAGTTGATTCAATGTGGGAAGAGAAAAGAAAGAATAGGAAAGAGCCTTGAATGATTCTAATGATTTGAACTTTGGTAACTAAAAAAATAGAGTCACTGAGATAAAAAAAAATGTAAGGTTAGTATAAATTTCTTAGGTAGAATTCGAGTTCTTTGAGGACTTTGGCATTTTTTTTTCTTTGTTTTATTTTAATATATTTATTTGTATTTTAAATATTTTTTCTTTTATCCTTGAAGAAGAGTAATTATACATAATATATACTTAATAAATGTTTAATCAAAATAAAATAAAAGTTGGTAGGATAGACATAGTTGAGAAGATGATTAATTTTTAAACATATTGAGTTTGAGATGACAGTAAGAAATCTAAGAACGATCATAGCTTAAAAACTAATTACACAATTCCTGCTATTTGTAGATGAATAAAGAGAGGTAGTGAAAAGTTAGGAAACTCATGCAAGGTCACACTAACTGACCTTGGAACTGGACCAGAATTCCAACCCAAGTTTTCTAATTCAAAATACACAGGTTTTGTACCAAGGAGATGTCTAACAGATAGAAAGTCAGTGATACAGGTATAAAGTTCAGGGGAAAAGTTGGGGCTTCTGAGATATGTCATCTTGAAACAGCTAAAGATTGAAGTCATGAGATTAGACTGACTCACCAGAGGAGATAGTGAAAAGATATAAGAAAAAAGTGTTGAGTGTAGAGCTTGGCAAAACAAACACTGAGGTGTCAGAAGAAAGAATGATGTGCAATTGAAAGAACCTGAGGAACAAATTTTGTTAAGTCCATTCAAAAAATATTTATTAAATATAAATTGAATATGTGGCTTTCTATTATTTTACATATTCTAACAAATTAGCTATATAATATAAATATATTATACATATTACATAATAAATATATTAATATAGCATAACAGTATATAAATACATAATATAAATAATATATTATACATACATAATAAATGCTATGGATTACCACATTTATTCTTATTGCTTGGCAAGTTACACACTCACTCTAGAGATTTCGATGTTCCACTCCACTGAGTGGAAATTCAGGATGGTTCTCAAAGAGTGACAAAACTGTGACAGTTTCTGCTTCTCTTTGGTGACTAGAACACTGTCTGAGGGCAATGGATTAGTGAGGATTTGTCTAATTAAAAGCAGTTCTAAATTCACACACCTTTGCAAAACCTTGACTGCTCATTGAACTTGTTATATTTCTTGTGTCTTCAGCCAATCCCCCACTTAAATAGTTCATAACAGTATTTAGGTATCACTGAAGCCAAGTAGCAAATGCAGTTTCATTCTTTCTGTTTTCTTTATACCATCCCTGGTTGCTCTTCTTCTAGGTAAGCAAAGAAATACAGGCAATAGAACAGGGTTTACAACTGACTTTTGACTCATATATCCTTCATGTCTGTCTTTACATGAAGATTTATAAACTTACGTGTTTCTCTTGACTCCACATCTGTGGCATATGGCATAAACTTAAAATACTGTGGAATCAGAAGAAAATTAAAAACTTGATAGTTGTCTTGTTTTTTGGCTATCTTTTCCTAGCAGAGATCTTCAACTCTTCTTGTCACTTTCAGGGAGCCAATGTATAGACAGACAAGAGCATGTTAGACGTGAAAGGAAACAATTTCTTTTCTATTCATTGTCATATTCTCTGTTCCTGTGATAGCTAATGATAATTAGTCCATGGCACATGTATTCTGTTTCCAAGTCATTTCACTTTTTGTTGTAAAGTTACTTCCTTGTTTCCCCACAGGATCAAAAGCCCAATGCTGTATACAATAAATGTGTGTGTTCATGTGTGTTTGTGCACGTGTATGTGTGTGTGTACTTAAGGGTTAGGGGAGGGATAGAGACTATGACATGGCTTTTTCTTGAGAAACTAAGAAAATAAAGATAAAAAGTGCTTAGTATCCTAAGAGAATATGATATACACAGAAATAGATACAAGGCAAAAATTAATAAAGAGAAAGAAGAGAATCAGTAATGAATGTGACAAGCTGGAAAGTATCCAGCCAGGATACTGAAGGGTATTGTGATTATGTTCCATGAGGATTTGTTGGAGCAAAAGAAGATATTTTGCTTGAGAAGTAGAAGACATACATGAAATATTAAAGTTGCCTTCAAGTACAAATCAATATTCTGAAAGAGTTTAGCCTTGCTGTGTTTTACTAGTGTAGAAAGGAAGAAATAATTGATGTAAAATCCAGACTTATAGTTTGATGTGATTTAAACAAACAAACAAGAAATCCTAACAATTAGACCCATCACTCAGACAATAGTGGTTTCCAGTAACAAAAGGTTTTTTTTGGTTTGTTTGTTTTTGTTGTTGTTTGTTTGTTTCTTTTTATTTTTGCTTTGTTTTGTTATTAAGAGAAAGATGGATCAGACTTTGGAAGAGGCAGGATGTTGTAGAGAAAGAACTTAATTAAGGGGCAGATAGATGGCATAATGGGCCATTGACCCTGAAATCAGGAGGACCTGAGTTCAAATCCCACCTCAGACACAACACTTCCTAGCTGCATGACTAGGCAATCACTTAATCCTTACCAAAAGAAAAAAAGGAAAAAGAGAGAAAAGAACTTGATCAAGTTGAGATTGGAATGAATAGTTCCTGTGAATGAATGAAATGGAATGAAAAAGAATAAAAATGAAATGCAAATGTTCATGGTTGCTATAAATTACCTGTACCGTATTATGAAAAATAGATGGAAGCACTCTGTAAATGAAAGGAACATTGGCGTTAAATTTACAAGACTGCATTCAAATCCCAACATCAGTTAATCATTAAGTGGGTGATTTCATGCTTTAAAAATTAACACCAATAAAATGCAAATCCTTCATCAGCCTTCCAGCCATATGTGCAACCATTAGTTGCAATAAGGTCTCTTACCTTGGCAATATACTGTCCAAGGATTCTATATTGATAATAAAATTGACTCACAAATTGCCAGTGGAAGTTCAGTGTTTGGGAGGCTCCTAATGAAAGTATGGGAAAGGAGAAGTATTAGACTGACTACCAAACTAAAAGTCTACAGAGTCATTGTGCTGAATTTATTATTGTATGTCTGTGAAACCTGAACAGTATACCAGCATCATGGCAGAAAACTGAATCAATTTCATTTCAATAGACTTAAGAAGATTCTGAAGATCACTTGGCAGGATAAGATATGAGACATGGAGGTCCTTTTTTAAATTAAACTGCCAACCATTCCAACTCTACTGCAGAGAACACAACTCAATTGGACTGGCCACACTGTTTGAATGCCAATAAATAGTTCATGGAAAACTCACACAGGGCAAGTGCTCAAAAGGTGGTCAGAAAAAGCAGTAGAAGTACATTCTCAAGGTATTTCTTAAGAACTTGAGAATCAATTGTATGACATGGAAGACTACAGCACAAGACCACCTAGTATGGTGTGTACTCATCAATGAAAGCGCTATTCTCTATGAGCAAAGCAGAAGTGAACTAACCCAGAAGAAATATAATTGTTTATATGGATTATTTGTGTCTGACCTATGACAAAGCACTTAAAGCTCATATTGTTCTGATCACTACAATCAAACACATTGCAACTCAACTCAGTGATGTCATTTTGATCCTCTTTGACAACAAAGAACAACTGGCTTCATATTTATTGTTTCATCTCTCATTCTCAGTTTTCTCTCATAAAATAAAAAAGTTGAGCAACATGTTATCTGAGGCCCTTTATCGTTCTAAAGCTGTTATCCTATTACTTGAATATATGAAGTAAAATAAAAATATTATCAAGTGCACAAACAAATCAATAGTGAGTATATTGCTATGGTTCAGGGAGAATAAGAAAACAGTTGGAGAAACTCAGTTTTACATAAGTATCTACACATTATTAAAAGAATTAGGGTAACATTTAGATTGGATTTTGTGAGTTTTCTTTCAATTCAACAAGATATTTCTTTAATGCCCCCCATGTCATCAAATATTACTAAGAACTAGGGATACATAGAAAAAAAATTAAACAGAATTGCCCTTTAAAGAGCTTACATTCTACTAGAAGGCATAAGTAAATATAAGGTCATTTGAGAAGTAAGATGGCAGTAATGACACAGGAAATCAGCAAAGACTTAATGGAGATAATCCTCCCTCCCCATCCCCCCATTTTATGTGCTTGGATTCTCCATTTGATAGGAAGTGTGGCATAGTGGATAGAAAGTGAACCTTTGAAAAAAGACCTGGCACAGTGGACAATGTATTTAACCTATAAGTATTATAGGTAACTTTCTAGGACTATAAGTCACAGAGAAGGTGTTTGCTTCCATCGGTAGATGAAGTTTTCTTATCAAGGTGTTCCCACACCAATGAAATCACAGGTCTAGTCTCTTTCCCAATGTAAAGCTCCTAATATCTGGCACATAGTGAATCAAAAATAAAAGCTCAATGGATTAGTGTTTCAAGGATCTGTGATTTTTTCAGTATGTTCCTTCTACCAATGAAGATCACAGATTCTCTATTGTTTACTAGATTATCTTTGAAAATCACTATCTTCAAAAAGTATATCACAGGGCAGATAGGTTGCACAGTGAATGGAGCACCAGCCCTGAAGTCAGGAGGAACTGAGTTCAAATCTGATAACAGATATTTAACACGTCCTAGCTGTGTGACCTTGGGCAAGTCACTTAACCCCAATTGCCTCAGGGAAAAAAAGTATATCATTATTTTCTCTACCTAGAGATGAACATCTCTAAATTTATAGCATTTAACACATACCTTAATATATAACTTACTTAACACAGTGCTTGGGGCATGTTAAGTACTTAATAAATGTTTGGGCACTGATTATTAATCTTTTAGATGGAATCGCCTCAATACTGTATAACACTATTACTTTTTGACAATTTAGATCAATTTCATATAAGTCTTAGAAAAACGACAATGGACAACTCTTCCTCACTTTTAAGATATCTTTAGGCAGAGATGAGATGACTTCTTAGGGAAATGTTTCAAAGATTTTTCTTAATCAAAAAATTTGTCATTCAGTTACATAAGTTATTACATTAGATAAAAATGATTACCTAGTCAAAAGAAATAAAATACTATAATTTTGAATTAACAATCTTCTGAAAACATAAGAGTTTGCACTTTGATCAGTATTACTGGAGTAAAATATAGAGTGTATTTATTTAGTGTCTCATGATACCAACTACATGCTGCAAAAATCAGATTGGTTTGCACTGGAATTTGCTTACCAAATCAGTGATTAGCTAGAGACATCTAAAGAAAAGGGCATGGAATTAACAATGGGGAAAAGAAAATTATGTGTGAGTAACTAACATATGAAACATAAAATCAGTTTTCCATTTGTACTTAACTATTCTAAAAGGCAGTAGAAAAATAAAAATAGTCAAAAGAGTAAATTGCATTGATTTTTGTTAAATACAGAAAAATTAACTCTGGGCTTGCATTCATTTGTATGTATTATTACCCTAGTTCTCTGTTATTATTATTTATATTGATTCATTCAGAGGTTAAAGGGACACTAAATTTCCATCCTAAGGACTTAGAGTATAAATGTCTGTGAATATATGTGTGTTTTCCTCAGATACTCGTTAGGCAAAATCCCTTCCAAATAATTGTTGAACTGGAAAAAAAAAACCTTCCTCATCCTCATGGAGGGACAGTTGTACTAGGAATTGTGCTGTTGTCTATCAAATCCACCCCATTCAAAGGCTGTAGCTTGAAATTACTTATTTAAAATATTTACCTACCTTTTATTAGTCAGATTGTGTCACATTTGGTGGGAAAAACTTATTACCTGAAATGTCTCTGCCCTAGGAGATGAGTCTAGCTCACTTTACTCAGTGCATCTCTTTCAGAATGAGGTACAGTTAGGACCACCGGGATCATCTTCTAGTCTAATCCCCTTATTGTACAGAGGGAAAAAAAATTGAGATCTATGGAGGAGAAGTTACTTTCTAGAAAGTCAGTAATTTTTAGGGGGAAAACCACAAATAGAAAATGCACAACCATAATCTTAATTAAAATTTCAAGAAGATCTTTATATTTGAAAAAAAAGCATATTGAATCATTTCTACAGGAAAAAAAATCAATTTACAATATGTGACAATCTTCTGGGTATTTATTTGGCAATCAAATTTTTCCCAATTGTTAGATTTTATATATATATATATATATATTTATATATGTATATATAAATATATATATATGTATATATATATATATGTTCATGTCTCTGTGTATACATGTGTTATGTATGCAAGCATATATGTAATATACATACACACATACATATGTGTGTGTGTGTGCAAAACTAATTTTCTCTAAGGCAAGACTCACACTCTCTGAGACTTTTTTGTATCTTTAATGGATACATTAGAAAGTTTTTGAGGATTATTAAAAAATACATTTATGAGTACATAGATGCTGTATAGTCCATGGGGAGTCAGTATGACACAAAGAAGGGAAAGAAAGCAACAATATTGGCAAGATATTCAGGAGATTTAGGTTCTAATTAAGAGGATTTCAAATTGAAGGTTAAAATGAGCAAACCGAGAGGCAGAGCGGTTAAGTCAATTTCCTAAGCTAACAGATATTAAGTAGCAGAATCAAGACTAAAAGTGAACAAAGTCTTCTCACTCCAAATACAATGTTCTTTGCACTAAACTGCCTCCCATTAAACCATACTTTTTTTTTTGGAAATTGCCATTTATTCACTGTACTTGTGATTCTGTGCATCTAACCTCTGTGAATTTCAGTTTCTTCACAAGAATGATGAATCGGGGAGGAGTTATGACTAGATAACTAATAATATTCTTTCCCATCCTAATAATGTATACTTTTGTAAAGTCTGTGTAGAATTATATAGAATTGTATAGATTATATAGATTTTCTTTCTCTGGCTAAATGACAAAGTTTTCCATATTGTGATTTGTTGCTGTGATATGGAAATATGCCAAATTATGATTTCTTGCTATAAGTGGTTCAAAGGTCACCAATCTTTTCTAACATGCTCAACTTTTGTACAGAAAAGACACACGTTAGCAACGTTACAGATACTTTCCCCATCACTGCGTCACATACTCCTTTCTGAAAGAAAGAAAAACAAGGATATTTTCCTAGCAGGAGGGTAGATAGGAAAACAACCTCATAATGAAACCTGAGAACAATAATACATTTATAACCATAAGTTAGATGAGAGCTTAACTAAAAGATTTAGTGGAGATGATAGAGAAGAAATTACTTCAAAGAAGAATGCAAAAGGCAGATATGATCTGGGCATTTGCAAACTTGGCTGAGCATGTTGGAGGAGGGAAGTTGCTATATAAATATTGACTGAAAGAGCTAATGAGATTTGTCCTTCCTTGAAGGACAGAGACAATTTTCCTTTCCCCTAGGAAATGGAGGACAAAGTAGCAAGTGTACCTCAACAGATTTTATCTAGGCTGAAAGAGTTGACTTATGGAGCTAAAGCTATCTTCTATCAGAGAGAAGCGTACTTGTCATAGCATCCTTAGTGAATATTGAGCAATTTATTGAGTAACCCTAAAGATAGCAGGAGAACTGGGGGAAATAACACATCTGAAATGAAGATGTAAAATTAAAAAGCATCTGGAACATGAAGTCCCATAGGGAGCAATATCCAGAAGAGAACTATTTCCAATATAGAACAGTAAAATGGCATTACTGACAGAAAAGGAGTGACATAGAAGTAAGGACCAAGCATGATTATGTCATTAATATAGTAGCAGAGGAGGTTTTTAATTCAAATCTTATTCTCTTTTTTAAAAAACTACACTGCCTCTGATGTGATGGTGTGCAAAATATTTAACAATCCATTCTCTGAAAATACAAGGAAAATTTTATTTAATCCAAATTATTCAGTTTTTTCACTCAGTTTTTGAGTCTAGTCAGTCAATAAGACAATAAATAAAGAACAGATCTGTAGCATTTCTTGATTTATGAAGTGTAAATTCTCATACTAAAAATTTAACAATCAGTTTTTCTAAATCAGTAAGGGCTGGCTTCAGGATACCCCTGTTCTTTTCCTTAGAAAGGTTCAGGAATTTCTCTGTCATTGTACAATGTAACTTTAGCTATTTATATTTTCTTGTAAATATAGTAATCAAGATTATTGGGTTCTTCCACTGTAGAGACTGCCTAGCAAATGGGAGTTCAAACCCTTGGATTCACAGATGCCCAAGTTTACTACTCCCACCTTCTGGGATTAATTAAAATTTTCTTTGAATTTACCTTAAATGGTTGAAAATTGAGCAAATATGTTATTTTAATGATTATAAATACCCAAATTAACTATAAAGGATATATTAAGAAAGATACCATCTGCATCCAGAGAAAGAACACACCTATTTGTTTCCTAAAGAAAGGCATATCTAAGATGAGGGTAGAGACAGAAAGGGTAGGAAAGGAAAGAAATTTACATGATAATTTTGTTGTATATTTGAAAGTAATAGCAAGTTGTGTATAATAGACTTGCACTTTTATATACAATCATCTTTTTTGTTGCACTATGTTCTGCTTGTTTTAGTCTATGTTAAAAAAAAAAAGAAAAGAAAATTGGCAGCACATGAAGACAAAGTCAATTCAGATAAAATGAATGGAGCAATGCAATACTTTCTTAATAGTTACTATTATTTTAATAATATATCAAATCATATAATTACATGATCTTATTTTGGAAAGAACTTAAAAGAAATCTAGTCCTACCAAACTACCAATGTTAAAATACTACATATAATTTTATAAGTATTCATCTGTTGGAAATATTTTTGGTTACAGGAAAACTCATGTCCAGCAAACACACCATTCAATTTTGGGGGATTTCTAACTATTAGAAAGTTCTTCATTTTATAAAATAAAAACATATGTTACTGGAAGTAAGACAATCTTAGAATTACATATGGAAAGTATACATAGAAATTTATGAGGCAACAGTCATAATTTTCATCAAGAGGAAAGTAGGTATGACATGTCTATGTTTTAATGGCTTTTCTTATGATTTTGTATAGCTTTTGGTAGGAGTTGAAAGTGGATGTTGGAATATGAAGGCTTCTTGTTTTCCTAGGGGTCAATTATTAAATTGCTTATCATAGTCAAAATAATGGATTGTAATCTCTCCCTTAGAAGTTTATAGACTTTTCAGATTTATGAGGAAGGAAGAAATATAGTGTTTTAGAGAGAAAAGACTTTGGGCTAATTTTTAGTTAGCAACTGATGGCCCATGTGAACCCCACTAAGATTGCTCAAGTATAATAAACTGAATGTTTAAGGAAGTATGTCCAACTACTACAAAAAATCCTATTGGAATGGGCACTAGAAGCGTATTTCAAAACAGGCCTTTAATAATTAAATTCTCTAGGCAGTGAATAACCTCCTATGACAATGGAAATGTCATGCACTTTCAAGGCCTTTGTTTTTAGCAACCCTTTTGCAGACAATACTTCTAATGCAAAACTATCTTTTTGTCTTCCTATGTAACCTTCTTTTGTCTGATAGCAAGCAAGCACATTAACTAAGGCTCTTTATTTATGAACAAGAAGAAAAGAAAGCATTTGGTTTTAACCACTCTTTTGTGGACAATAGCTATAATGCACTGGGACTATTTATGTCTGCAGACCGATTCTTTTTTGTTTGTAATATGACATAAGCCAAAGCTTTTTTTTTTAAATATTCTTAAGAAGAAGGATAAAGATTGAGAAAGAAAGAGAACAAGGAAAGAAGGAGAAACTGAATACTTTTAGAATTTCAATAATCTTTCAATAAAATGTGTTGGATCATGAAGATAGAAGAGCATTTGGGGCCTTATATGAATTGAATTTATGAATCTTTCTTAGTGTGGAGCATATTTATATAAGGATTTCATACTATTTATGTATACTTTAATTTTAAAATATTTGTTTTTTTATTTGAGATTGATTTATTTTTACATAGGATCTCATTTTCCAATGTGCTTACCTTTATACAATGAAGACATTTTTACCCAAGGAAAGGTATTTGATGTCATACACTGGGTAAAGTTATTATGATGACTCTCTCACATTAACAAAGGCTCCTGAGATGAATATATGTGGATGCGTACACAGGCATAAGGGTGTATATATACACATGTATGTTCATATACACATTTGTATACATATATGTGTTATGTATGTAAAATATAAACAGAAATATAATCTCTTCATTTGAACATCATGCTTCTATTAAGACAGCTTAAATTGAAGTTTTACTTAGGAAAACAAGATATGGTTTGAGTATATTGAGGATTCAATATTTAATCCTTTCAAAAATAATCAGTTGATTATTCATCATCAACATCACTAATAGTAATATTTACATAGCACCTACTATGTGCCAGGCACAATGCTGAGCACTTTACAAATATTATTGTATTTGATCTTCACAAGAATCCTTGGAGGTGATTATTTTACAGTTTAGGTAAAGTGAGGAAAACCGGTTAAATTCCTTGTCCAGTCACAGAGCTAGTAAAGTGTGAGGGAAGATTCGAATCCAGATGTTCCAGACTCTAAACCAAGCATTCATTCCATCCACTTTTTTCTTTGTTATTCAGTCATTTCAGTTGGGTCTGACTTCTCAGACCCCATTTGTTTTGTTTGTTTGACAAAAATATTAGAGGGGTTTGCAATTTCCTTCTCTATGTCATTTAATAGATGAGGAATTGAAGCAAAAAGTTTTAAGTAACTTGTCTAGGGTCACAAGACTAATAAGTGTCTAAGGCCAAATCCGGATCATGAAGATTCTTATCCCAAACCTAGTGTTCTATCCACCATGCCCTGAAGCTGCCTTATTCTATCCATTATGCCACCTCAAATGGCCAGTATATCCTGGTTCCAAAGACAGAGGTATGACCAGTCTTATAAATAGCATAGTATCTAAATTTGATTCTAAAGTAATCTTACTTCTTTCAAAATATGTATTTAGATCCTTATTCTACTATTTACCAATTATGAGATTTGAGGTAAATTGCTTGAATTCTCTGGGCCTCAGTTTCTTCACTTGCAAAATAAGGTCCCACATGATTTCTATGTTCCATTCCTTCTTCATTTACTAATATTTTCACATCTGCTACACAGAAATTTTTGAAGTACAGAAAAATGTAATAAATAAATTTTCTAAATTCCACAGACGGTACCACCTTAAAGCTGCTTTGGTGAAGCATCACTTATGGCCCACTGGGGATTACAGACCATCTCTAGGCTTCTATAACTCTTTTTTATTCTCAGTAACTGACTGCTGATGATTTCAGGGATACTGAATTATATAAGTCATCAGATGTAAGCAGAGACAATGCATTCATGATTCATTTAAAATGGAATCATAGAGCATTTTCTTTGTGTGAGATGTTGGTTAATAGTATGAGACTAAATCAGGAAGGAAACACCATGGCATCAGAAACCCAACTCTGAAACCAGACTACAACAATTCAAATATTGGCCCCATCAATTGTTATCCATGTAGTACTGGTAAGGTTTTTTCTTTTCCACACTTGAGTTTCTTTATCTCGAAAGTGAAAGGATTAGGTCAGATTCTTTCTAAGGTCACTTCTGATTCTAAAACCTTTTGATTTCAAGATTGCAAATTATTCTGCATATACCTATTTTAATTTTTAAGTCTCCCCCCAGATAAATTCATATGTGCCAATATGCTATGCTATATGAAATTTAGTGATTATGGTTTCTGGCTTTGGTTTTGGTTTAGGGATTTGTTTGCTTACTTGTTTTTTTTTTTTTTCCCAACCTTATTATTCCCCATGCAACATGACAGGAAACTGGGGAATTATCAGGAGTAGAGTTCTTGTATACTACTTTCCACATGACCATCTATTATAAGAAGCTTTTCATTCAGTTGGCATTTCTGTTGAAGTATATGAGGACAGATATGAGGACTTTTTGCACTCACAATAAATACAGCAAATCAAACCTTGGACAAATGACATGAAAGCTTTTAGATGGGATAGAGAGAAGCACATCTGAAACTACCATACATAAACAGAAAGATAGACAGGTAGACAGATAGATAATAAATGGATGGATAGATAGATGATAGGAAAATAAATAAATGATAGGTAGGTGACAGAAGTAGATATATAATCACACCATTCTAAGAGATAGCCATTATAAATATTATAATCATATTTTAATGACAAAAAAACTGAGACTCATATTTTATATAGTTTACACATTTAAAGAACTAAAAAATACCAGAACTTGAATACAAATCCAAATGGTTCCCAATTCCAAGGTCTTTTTACAAAGCCATGCTGAATCAACTAAGAATGTGAATGTCATATATGATTTAATGGTACATAGATAGTAGAATATGTAACAATGTGGTAGAGAGAAAGCTGTCATTGAAATTAAGTATATTTTGTTGTGCAACTCAATAGGATGTCTAAAAGGCAAAAATTCTTTTAGGGTAAAAACCCACTGTTGCAATAACACCTGGTACAATGTGGAGTCCTGGGCATACTCCACTTATACTACAATTGTGGTATATGGGAGGGAGTTCATTGTATATGTATTACTTCAAATTGTATGTTGTGTTCCCTAAAGCATATGTGTACATTGTTCAATAGAATGAGGATCAATTAATGATAAAGCATAAAATGATGCACAGTCTAGCAGTCTTTATCTAAGTGATATCAGCTAAGTTTACTTTCTGATTATCAAGCATCCCTTAAATAATACCATCACCTCTAATCTTCCCTAAATAATTCTAAATAATATATACTATAAGTTTGTGGATAAACATTGTCTAGCCACACTTTATGTTTCTTTCTCCATATAATATAGGTTAGTTTTGGGCCAGGTGATCAATGACATATTAGTCATTCATAATTCTGGTAGCACTGAGAAATCTTAGGTTTTGTGATGATTCTGGCAATTTATTCTACTATCAATTCCATTCTCAGTGGCAGTGAGAGCACTTAGGAGTTTGTCAATCCATCATCATATTAAATAAACATGTATAAGTGAGAATGTACACTACAGGATAGGAATACCAGAGCAAGATGGATTAGGATCATTTGAGTAGCACTATGAAATTACTCACAATTGTCTAAACTACATAGCAATTGCTGAATAAAATGATCTCAGAGAGAAATTGAATTGCCACAGTCTAGTTTGTAGATAACACAAATATCTTTAATACATAGCAAATAAAATATAATAATTTTGTAATTATATGTTTTGGATAAATTGTACATTCTTTCTAGGCCATTGCATAGAGCTCGATTGTTTTACTTTTGAGAACATAATTTTACTCATGTTATATCTGTGAATTAAATTGACTATTGGTTTATCTGTCTGTTTGCCTATCTATCTTTCTAAACTACTGTATATTCCTAAAGCAAATCTTTAATCATCATCTATTTTTTATCTTTTTGTCCTCTGCAAGAAGTACAGGATATACCTATTTATCTATGTAATGTGTGTCTTTATGTATTTGTACATACATATATATCTTAAATAACCCTTAAATTGAATATATTTTTTCCAAAATGTGTTTAGTAAGTCAATGAGACTAAATTTGAGACTAAAACATTTTATATCTATATCTATATATATAGATTTATATACACATATATAGATTACAATGCATAATATAGATCTAGTACATTCCCATTATGAGACATAATAGAATATGGTCAGATATATAAATACATACACAGTGACACTAAAACACAGACACATATACACACAGACACACACACATATGAAGACAGACAGAAACAGAAAGAGAGAGAGAGTGAGAGAAAGAAAAATAGAAATAGAGAGAGAGAAAAAAAAGAGAAAGAGAGAGAGAGAGAAATATATAAACAATACAAGTAGGCTTGAATTAGACTTGGAAAGGTTTACTGATATATATATATATATATATATATATATATATATATATATATATGAAAAAAATCATGAATTCAGTTAGACAAGAAAAAGAAAATGACCTTGTCTCCCAGATTAATTTTATTCCTGTGCTCTTCCTTTCAATTGAATTTACTCATGTGCATGTGAGGACAAATCCATTTAGGAGATGAAAACTGGAGAACTTTAGATTCCAAGAGCCTTTTGGGATTTTTGGAAGAGTAGTCTCTAAAAGAAAGCCAACTAAGTTTAGCTTAGCCATTAAAAACTAAGCTAATCATTATATGGGATTTATTATTCTACATCAGATAGAGATTCCTGAGAGAAGTGTGATACCCAGTGAATAATAAATACAGATTAAAAGTACATATTTGAACCTTGAGGGCACTAGTTAGTTGGGATGGCTCTGTTTTGTGTTGTAAAGAGTTTGGCATTAGAAGAGACATGCATCTCCTGTGAGGAAACACCTATTCTAGTCAAGGTTAAGAAAAATAGGAAGAACTTTTACTATAAATGAGGAGATAAAAATTTTGTGGTTTTTAACTAGAATGATAGCTGATTTGTTAAGCCTTTGCTTTTCTAAAAGTAGAATAAAAAACTATAGCATAAGTCAGTGGCTTTAGAGCTAACGAGGAAAGGCAAAGCCTAGTTCTTTTATGGATAAAAAAGGAGCACTTTAACAGAAGTGTCCAATTATAGTCACAAGGTACCACAGCTAAGAGCTGTATCTAACAGCTACCAATGGATGATTAGAATAAAACAGGGTAACGGCTATATGAATTACCACAGTCATGAATTACCAGCAGAAACTTGATCTGCAGACAGATTTTACATCTGGCCAGGACTACAAATCTTATGAGACTTGTGAAAGTAGTAGTTCTAGTGGTAGCAGCACACTAGTAGTTCTGGTGGTAGTAGCACACAGTGACATGACCAGAAGACACTTAAGAGCTTAACAGAATGACAACCATGACTGGTCTCTCCAGAGAAGTGACTCAACCAAACATGTTTTCAGTATTAATAACATGCCATGTATATATATGCCTTGGTTGCTTTTGTTTTTTTGGTTTTTTTATTCCTTCCACATACCTACCCTCTTTCAAGCAATTCCTATTTTGTATCTATTTTTCTCATGGACAGTAAAGGGTATTTTTGTTCTATGTTATGAAAGAAATATTTTATTATTGTTTTTCTTTGGATGTTATTTCAATAATTGCTTCTCATTTGAAAAATCATGTCCACTGTATAACTAGGAATGGTAAACATACTAAACATACCAGAGATAAGCTAGGTTGTTACATGGATATTAACCTATAAAGAATTTTAGAAATAAGAGCGTCTTACACCCAATTGGTATAAAAATCAAATTTATTACACACACACACACACATACATACTTAAGTACACAGACTCAAATATAAATGCATGTGTAAATAAATATATATGTACATAAATAAACATGTAAAATAAATATATGCACATACCTGTGCTCATTTGAAAAGAAAGCAAATGAGAACAGTTAGGCTCACCCTAACTTTCCAGTCACCTTTTCTGTCTACTTGTTTACAAAGTGGCCTTTTCATATCTTGTAACTGTATTCCAAGTTAGCTTTTAGTTGGACAATTTGTGATGCTTAAACCCCAAAATTTACATGTGCAAAGTAGCACCAGAGAACTTGTCAAAGCAAATTTGAGAGTGCATGTTTCTAAGCAGCACTTGGAAATTTGAGCCAAAATCATTATTTCCTTATAAATGAATCAGATTGTAATTTGTAGAATATGTAAAGCTAGTTGGAAGTGAATGTTTATATAAGCAAGAATGTTGTATTAATTTACCTCCTACAGGTATGGTATGGTACTAGTTTACTAACCTTTATTAAAAATCTTAGGAAAAACAAACCAGTCACCTTTAGTGATTATTGTAAAAAGTGTCAAGCCTAAAACAGTAAATGTGTTTGATTTTGAGACTGTTAACCCTGCAGTTAGAATTTCAGCATTGTAAAGGACTAAGTTAATCTACAGCAAGTGATACCTGAAATAAAAAAAAAAAGAATCTTAATTACAATATAGATAACAAATACATATGTCGGTTGTTCACACAGGTCTCTAATAACAGGAGTTTACTATCTCCCTACGTGGAGCATTTCTATCTTGTCACAAAGTTTTCATTAGAACAAATCTGAATGTATTTGTCCACTTTTCATTTGGTAAGAGTTCTTTCATCTGGAGACAAGGAAAAGTCTCAGTCCTATTCCACATGACAACCTTTCAAATACTTGAATACAGTAATCATTTCTCACTCCTACTCCATGTCCCTCCATTCCATTCCTGGATCTTTTACAAGCTAACCATATCTAGTACTCCCTGCATCACAGCTATTCTTTATGGAATGTAGATAACTAAACTTGCTGTGTATGAAGAGGTGATTAACCATCCTCCCTTCTATCTTCTAATTCATTTTAAAACCCTTGCTATCACACTTTTAAGATTACCTACCTTTCTAGTATACATTCAGGGTAACTGAAAATGACTAAACCCCTGCAATACTAGGATCAAATTGTGACAATCTGAATAAAAATAACAATATTTAGATTCCATAAATCACTACCATAATTTATTTTCACAAACTCCTATACAAATAGTGATTATTTTTGTAATTTTAATAACAAACAAATATGTTTACAAAAAAACAGAATAAATGACCTATAAGTATGAAAGAAGAAAACATTGAATGACAGGATTTTTCTATACTCATGAAAAATCAACAGAAAAGATGGACTAGAATCCCCCAAAACTAAGGAACTGTGAATGCAAAGTTTAATGAAATTTAATTTAAATATTAAATTAAGCATCAATGAAATAATGAGGGGGGTCAACAGAAGAGAGCTATTTGAGTTATTATCACAAAAAAGAAAAGACATTTCTGAACAGATTATTTGACTTGCTGTCATTTCCAAAGAACAAAATCACAAGAAAAATATAGAAGTGCAATATACAATAAAACAATAAATAAAAGGTATATTTTTATTTCCTAAGCCCTCTTTGTTCTCATTGATGCTTCCTTTTCTTTGATCAGATCTAAATATAGCCATACCTCCTAATCCTGTGCCTTAACTATTCTGAATCCAATTTTGGAATTTGGAATCAAAATATCAGGAGCCTTTCATAAGCCTATTGAATTTGAAGCTTAGCTAAACATGTCATAATGGAGATTAAAAGGAAAAGGAATAGAATAAACATTTCTTAAACATCTATATTCTAGGACGCTTCCTGGAAATTATCTCATTTGATCCTCAAAACAACTCTTAGATAGGTGCTCTTATGATCCACATTTTACAGCTTAGAAACTAAGGTACAAAGTAGTTAAATGACTTGCTTATGCTTACACAACTAAGAAGTATTTGATGATTTGAAGAGCACTGAAAAGACTCCCATGAGTTTGAGAAGCCTGTGGTTTCTCATCAGTGATGACACATACTTTAAAAAATTACATAAAGAAAAAATTCCACATAATGAGAACAAGAGACAGCAAATTAATGTTGTGAATGTTACACTGTTACCTATGACATGTTACAATAACCTGAGGAAGAATTCCAGCACATCAGATACATATTCTTTATGAAAGCTTTTATAAAACACAAAAACGAAAAAAAAATCATTTTGGGTAAGAAGGTATGGAGATTTGAAAAGATTGCATAAGGCCATAGAACCATTTACATGTTGAACTAAGTTCTTCATGTATTAATGCACCTAATAAAATTCAATATAAAAAGAGAAATTTATCTCCAAAGATCAAATCAATGATCCTTTTCCAGAGAGGACTCTTGGGGGCCACAATGCTTGACTACGAGAAAGTTTTTGAGGCTGCTACTTAAATGCAAGGTTTTTGATAGCAGAGATAAATATCTTTAAAAAGTAACTCTAGGAACAGAAGCATAAAAACTGAAATATTTATTACTATTTTCCCTGTGAAAAACATAAACATTTGGAAATGTATTCATTCTTCTTAAGTCCCATGAATTAAATCATGGGACGAATTGGAGCACCTTTTTTGTACAGGGATCTTATTGGTTACAAATATAATTGAATGGTTTTCATTTTGCACAGATTCCCCCCCCCCCAGACCTCATAACTGAAACATTCTCTTTTCTTACTCTCTACCTGTTGGGATCTATACCTCTGTTCATGACTCATCTTCAGAGCCACCACCTGTATCGTGCTCTTTCTATAACCCGCCCTTCCTGCTATTCTAACAAGTTAATTCTCTTGTGCCATACCCAGAATTATTCTGTTTTACTAAAGCAGCCTGACACAGTAAATAACTAACCTTTGAGTAAAGAAGATTTTGGTTCAATTTCTGCCTTTGACATATAAAAATTATTTGAACAGGGCCAATAAAATAAACTCTGTCCTTCCAGGAATTTCTAATTGATCACCAGGTAATTCTCCATTGACATCTTCCCAATTGATGAGTTGGCCTGTCTGAATCACCACTTTAAAATACATCCCATATTTAACTATCTATCTACAATCTCTTTTTCATTTTCCTTTTCTTTAAGATTTAATCTCCTTGAGGAGGAAAATTGCTTCATTTTAGTCTTTCTGTTCCTTGTCACATATTTCATATTTTTAAAGTTTTATTGGCATATTTTGTTTTTAGATTACATTTAAAAATTATTCTTACTTTGCAAGAAGTCAGTTGTAACAAATCAAAATAGTCAAGAAAAGTTAATAATAATAGACCTTATTTGAAAGTATCTCTTGTATTTCCCATTTGTAACACAATCAGCTTTCTATGTTCTAATTAGCAAAATCATGTTTCTTTGCCTCATACCATGGAAAACAAAATAAAAGAAAAACAACTTCTTTGTAACAAATATGCATAATAAAGCAAAACAAATTTTCTCAAAAGCTATACACAGAAGTGTCTAAGTCTCATTCTATAGGATAAATCCATCACCTCTCTGTGTGCCAAAAATAGAATGATTCATCATCAGTCTTCTGAAACCATCAATGGTTACTATACTGATCTGAGTTCTTTCTGCTTTCAATATTATTTATCCTTATAGTGTTGAGGTTATTATATAAATTTTCTTTCTTCTGCTCACTTCATTCCTACTAAGTTTATAAAAGCTATCAGAAAGAAGTGTTAATTTTGTAATGTTAATATTATAGTATAATTTGTTCCTGATTCTTTTTTCTCTATTCTGTCTTGATTCATATGAAACTTTCCATGTCTTTTTGATATAATCAATGTCATATTTTCTTGCAGCATAATAGTACTTCATTACATGTATATGCCACAATTAATTTGGTTCTACTTCATTTGTTAGTGAACTAGTTTCCATTTTGTATGTTTGTTTTTTTTGACACAAAGACCCTTACCTCTTTGTTTAATCTCTTTTAAGTATAGATCAAGCTACCCACACTTAACACCATACACAAGATAAGATCAAAATTGGTTCATGATCTGGACATAAAGAATGAAATTATAAATAAATTAGAAGAACATAGGATAGATTACTCTCAGACCTCTGGAGGAGGAAGGAATTTGTGTGCAAAGAAGACCTAGAGATCATTAGTGATCACAAAATAGAAAATTTTGATTATGTTAAGTTAAAAAGCTTTTCTACAAAAAAAAACTAATGCAGACAAGATTAGAAGGGAAGCAATAAACTGGGAAACCATTTTTACAGTTAAAGGTTCTGAGGAAGGCCTCACTTCCAAATATATAAAGAATTAATTTTAATTTATAATAAATCAAGTCATTCTCCAATTGATAAATGGTCAAAGGATATAAACAGACAATTTCAGATGAAGAAATTAAAACTATTTCTACTCATATGAAAAGATGTTCCAGATTGTTATTGATCAGAGAGATGCAAATGAAGATAGCTGAGATACAACCACACACCTCTCAGATTGGCTAAAATGACAGAAAAAGATAATGATGAATGTTAGAGTGGATTTGGGAAAACTGGGATACTAATGCATTGTTGGTGGAGTTGTGAACGGATCCACCCATTCTGGAGAACAATTTGGAGCTATGCTCAAAAAGTTATCAAACTGTGCATACTCTTTGACCCAGCAGTGTTTCTACTGGACTCATATCCCAAAGAGATATTAAAGAAGGGAAAGGGACCTCTATGTGCAAAAATGTTTGTGGCAGCCCTTTTCATAATGGCTAAAAACTGGAAACTGAGTGGATGCCCATCTATTGGAAAATGGCTGACTAAATTGTGGTATATGAATGTTATGGAATATTATTATTCTATAAGAAATGACCAGCAGAATGAATACAGAGAGGCTTGGAGATACTTACATGAACTGATGCTGAATGAAATGAGCAGAACCAGGAAATCATTATATACTTCAACAACAATACTATAGGAGGATCATTCTGATGTAAGTGGCTCTCTTCAACAATGAGAGGATCCAAATAAGTTCCAATTGATCAGTAATGAACAGAACTAGCTACACCCAGAGAAAGAATACTGGGAAATGAGTGTGGATCACTGTGAAGACCGTGTATTTTTAAATCAGCAGGAGTCAGGAATTCAGGTTAAGGGAAAATTGTCTATCTTTATTCTCAGTGAAGAAGGATCGGAGGTGGAAGAGATTCGGCGATAGCAATGTGTGCAGCTGAGTCAAGAAGCTAGCTAGACCAGCAGCCACACGACCAGCAGCTAGGAGTATCGAACCCAGGCCCAATCTCCCTCAGCTTCTCTTCCTGTCTCTCTCTGCCTCCACCCACCAAAATCATCATTTCCTATACAGCACATCAGGACTTGCATGGAGAGTGGGCAGGGACCATTCTTTATCCATTCATGTATATTAATAGAGTATAACCCAATTACTATTTAGCCTCATGTACTTGGGACCTCAGTGCATCAACTCAAACCTCAGCCCATTACAGATCACAACATAGCATTTGCACTCTTTCTGTTATTGTTTGCTTGCATTTTTGTTTTTCTTCTCAAGTTATTTTTACCTTCTTTCTAAATCTGATTTTGTGTGTGTGTGTGTGTGTGTGTGTGTGTGTGTGCAGCAAGATAACTGTACAAATATGTATACATATATTGTATTTAACATATACTTTAACATATTTAACATGTATGGGACTACCTACCATCTGGGTGAGGAGGAAGGAGGGGAAAAGTTGGAATAGAAGTTTTTGCAAGGTTCAGTGTTGAAAAATTATCCATGTATATGTTTTGTCAATAAAAAGCTATAATAAAAAAAGTGTAGCTCAAGCAAGGGTATACCTGGGTCAAAGGACATATAGTTGTCAGTAACATTTTGTGTAAATTTGACATCATTTCCAGATTGGTTGTACTCATTCACAATTCCACCAATAGCATATCAGTGTACCTATTTTTCTTTTCTTTTCTTTCTTGTTTTTTTTTTTTTTTTTTTTGCTCAGGCAATTGGGGTTAAGTGACTTGACCAAGGTCACACAGCCAGGAAGTGTTAAGTGTCTGAGATCAGATTTGAACTCAGGTCCTCCTGACTTCAGGGCTGATGCTCTAAATACTGTGCCACCCAGTTGCCCCAGTGTATTTATTTTTCTGCAATACTTCCAACATTTATAATTTTCATTTTCTGTCGTTTTTGCTACTTTGAATCATGTGAATCGGCATCTTAGAATTGTTTTAATTCACAGATATCTAATTAGTGATTTGAAGAATTTTTTTCCAAATGGTTATAGATAACAGGTTTCTTTCCTTGAGGACTATCTACTTGCAAATATCCTTAGACTATCAACTAGGAAGTTGCTGTTTTTATTTTTATAAATGCAAATCTATTCCAAAATGATCTTAGAAATAAGATCAAATAGAGTTGATATAAATATTTTTCCTGGAAACTTGATTTATCTTTAATTTTAATTTTATTCAATTTATTGATGCAAAAAATTTAATTGCAATGAAAATTATACATTTTTTCTTCTGCAATCATTTATCTTCCTTTTATAGTAATAAACTCTTTTCCTATCCATAGATCTAGCAGATACTTTCCCTATGTTTTTCTAAATTGTGTAAAATATGTTTTATATCTAGGTGGTATACCGTACAGAGCATATCATTTTAAAATGTATGAGATGGTAAATGAACCTAATTTATTCTATACTCTCATTAATTTCTTCTAATAGCTGTCATTAAATGGTGAGTATGTATATGTGTTTGTGTATATGTATATATATATACATATAAATATATAATATACATATATATGTGAATACATTTATATACATATAGCATAAATATGTAAACATTTATATGTAATAAACATATGAGATACACATACATATTCATAAATTCATTGGGTGCATATATGCATATATATGGAATGTTATTTATACACATAAATAACCATATATATGGATATGTAATATGAAAATGCACATCACTATATGTATACATGCGCATATGTATGTATGTGTATAAATATCTTCCTTTATACCTTGAATCTATACCCTTTCTTATCAGAAGTTAAAAGCTTATTTCAACACTATTCTCCTAATATTATAGTTGATAATTTCATTGATCTGAATTTTTAGGATTTTCCTTTTTTTCTCCTTAAAATATTCTTTTGTTGTCCTTACTTGTGCACTGAATCATTTCTCACATTTCTTCCCAAACTTCTCTGAAACTATTCTTTTACTCATTTCTTCTAAGACAACCATATCATTATTATATTATTATTAATATACCATATCTTCAGCTAGACAACTAGATGGTACAGTGGATAGAAAACTAGATATAGATTTAGAAAGATTCATTTTTCTGAGTTCAAGTCTAGCTTCAGAAACTTACTGTATTGACCCCAAGCCTGTCATTTAATTCTGTTTAAGTTTAATTCTGTAAAATGAGATGGAGAAGGAAATGGCAAACCACTCCAGTTTTTCTAACAAAAAAACAAAAAACAAATGGGTTTGCAAATAGTTGGAATACTGAAATAATGAAATAACTTATTCAGCTATTCCTCAGTTCTTGAGTTCCTATATAGATTTCAGGTTTTTCATACTATAACATTGGCTACTATCAAGATTTTTGTTTCTATGAATCTTTATTCCTTTCTTTGATCTTTTTGAAATGTAGTCATAATAGCTCTATGTCTGGATTAAAAGTTCAATACAATTCAGTACATTTAGGGTTATTGTTCCAAGTTACTTTCCCAAATGTTTCCACCAATTCACAACTCTATTAACATTTCATTAATGGGTCACATCATAATTTTTAATACCCCCTTTACTCAGTGCTTTAAATGAAATATTGAAATGGAAGATTTTACTTCATCTTCCCTACTTATTTGTTCTATCATTTCAAAAAATTGGGAAAATTTACTCTTTTGTCCCATGTAATTTAATTTATAATATTTGAAACAGAGTTTTGAAAAAAAGAACTTTGATAAAGCTCATTGGGATTCAAATGGAGCTACTTGACTATGCCTTAAGACCCAAATCACTCTGACTTACTGATTGGCCAATAGTAGGTCCCACACTAAGCTTTATTTGCTTATTGTTTGGGTTTTGATGGCTCAAAGTGAGTGTAAATAACAATTTTTTTTTTCTGTTCTAGCCAGAAAGCCTAAGGATCCTTCCTTCTCAGTCTGATTTTTTTTTTTTTTTGAGTAGGCAATCTAGGCCATCTTTTGCTTCATTTCTTTACCTGTCCTTAAATTACTGAATGGGTGTTGTCTCAGACAAATTAAGACCTGAAAAAAGGTCTTAGATTGAAAAGTCCCAAGTCTCTGACTGCATCTGGGATCATTTCCAGTTGCCCTCACCTCTCTTGCCACTGGAGTCAGATGTCTTAGTGGGAGAAAATGAGACTGATGACTTTAAACGGCCCTGCTTCAGGTAAAGGTGAGGCAGGTAAGTCCAATTCACTTTCAAATCAAGACATCACCCTTCTTATATCATTGGTGCTCTTTGAGAACATAGGACAAACAATAATAAATAAAACTGAAAAGACAGATGTCCTTCCCATACTCTCTAAAATCCCAACTCTGATATCTGTTGCTTCATTTCTTTCTACTTTTTTTTGTTCTGTTTCGGTCACTGAGAATTAATTTTAATTTTGATTTGACTGCTTTATGTCCCCTCCATAGAGATTGATGCACTGGTAAGTATTTTAATAGGAAGTCCTTCAAAATTTAAAATGTTTACACTGTATATTTTTAGTTTTAACCTACATTGAGATTTTTCCATCACATTTTAAATTTAGATAATTAATAAAACAATAAATCAAGTCCAGATATATCATGTTTGCTTATTTCTGAAGTCTAAATGTTCACACAGAAAATTTAAAAATCGACTCTCAAGAGTCAGTTCCATTGGGTGATTTAAGTGTTAGGCAGGGTAGCTATTTATTAAATTTAGGAGAATGATGTTGGGAAAGCTTGGAAGATTTATATATCTCTAAAGCTATCCCAGCAGTACCAACATGTGCCTGGGTGAGTAGAAAATTGTTATTGCCAATGTCTTTCCTCTGCCAATTACTTTGTAGCTACTTTGAATATATTGTGCATTTGACTTATCCCCACTCCCATATACTGATGCACACATATTATGTAAAAGTAGTACTTATAATAGAAAAGCCTATATGAAAGCTTTATATATGCCTTTATATCATCAATTCTGACAAGATGAATAAGAGATAGTAGCTACTTAAATGATTATTGAATGAATTCATGTTCTCATATATGCTTATTGGACTGGAAAGAGCATACATTTAAAATTACAGGACATGACTTTAACTCTTGGCTCCACCATTTATTAATTATGTGACTTTGCACAAGTTGTTTCCCTTCTCTGAGAACCTGTTTCTTAATGTACAAAATAAAATTGTAGGACTGTATTAGATTTCTATGGCCCTTCCAAATCTAACCTCACCTTCGTTTCTGTAATTCAAAGGTAAATATGATAAATGAAATGATATGGTGATAACTTTCATTTTAATTGTAGGGTTTGAATTGGAATGAGATATTCTCTAAACATCAGATGAGCATACTCAATTCACAGATAAAAAGATTAAAAATAATTTTATATATGTATACATATACATACATAAAATTATTTTTATAATACATATATATGTAATGTGTATATATGTATATATGTACTATTTTTTTTCATTTTTGTATCCTCAGCACTAACACTGAGCCTTGCACATTGTCAGACTTAATAAATATTTATGGATAGATAAGGTAATTACTAAACTTTCTTAAAAGTAAAAAATTCACTGGTTACTGGAAGGCAGAGTAAGGTAAGTCATAGGAATACTTCTATCCAACACCACTCTCTGCCTAAATCTCATTCATACCAGAGAGTTGAGATCATTTCAGTACAGTTCTATCATCTACAGAGATAAGGTGGTTCCCATTTATGGAATTCGAATATAATGACTCACAACTACTCCTTCTTCAACATGTAGATAAGTATTTCATCAATTTCAGAGAATTATAGTATCTTGGCTTTCAGATGAAAAGAAGCCAAAATAATCATGTAACTGCTTAAGAAAACCATAGAGGCTCATGATATAACAGGGAACACTAGGAGAAGTCACTTGAGTATCAGAAATTAGGGTCCCAGAGATTCTGAATCTGCTTTTATTAATAGGAGAGTATTTTTCCCTTAAGCAGTCTTTTTTAAAACTTTTTATTTTAGCAATGTGGTACATTTTATATACATCAATTCATTTTTTCCTTGGCATGTCAAAGAATGTCAGGGTTATTGATTCCTCAGGGATCCACATATGTGAGAGGGCAGCTGGAGTCCCCTATGTAATTGTTTATTTCTTCTACCTTAATGCATCTGTCACCATAGAAACTGGTAACTATTAGGGGAAAAAATTCAAAGTTCTTTTGCAAATCAAGCTATAATGCAAGCAGGAATTAAATGTTTATTTTAATGTTAGACTTAAATTCTGGAGATTTCTAACCTGTGGATTCATTTATGGTATATTATGTTATGCAATGGCAGAATATCCCCACAATTAAAATTCTTAAGAAATCAAAGGTAAACTTAGGAATTTTAGAACTTAGGAAAAATTCAGTTGGAAATAAGAAAGAAATAGATTCTGGCATTCTTATGTCTTCTGATATGCCACCAGCATTACTGATCCCATGTATCCAGTATATTGTAACTCAGCTCACTATGTTTATGAGTGGTCCATTTTGACTACATACTTGTACCAACATGAATAGTTATTAGGGAAAGGGGAGAAGATGTGGGAATATCAAAGTGTGTGAGTCTGCCATCACTAATATACTGTCCTGTGGCTATGGTCTATTTTCTAAAGTTTTCATGTTTTTCTTTTGTCTTCCTAGGCAATCAATCTATAGTTTCATCTGATCATAATAAGAGTTCTATTTCCCTGCCAATATATCTTGAATTGTTGAGTTTATAACTATTGTTTCAATGAATATTAACTACAGAATGTTTTAAAAATATTTTTGCGGATGGAGTCAAAACAGGTCAGGAAGTTGCTGGAGCTCCCCCAGTTTCCCTCAAAAACCACATAAAACCAAGCCTCTGAAAAGACTGTGATGGAATTAAATGGATGAAATCACTCTTCAGATGAAGATAGAATGAAAAATCTTCAAGAAAGATCAGTCTCATTTGAGTGAAAAGGGTGTTCAGTTTAGATCAGATTGACTCTGGAAAAGCTGGTGAGAGGGTCTTAATCATAACAAATCAGCAAAAATAAATAAATAAATAAAAATTAAAAAAAAAACATAAAAAAGGACCTCAGTCCTGACTTAGTAGAGAAGAAAATCATTGGATCAGCTTCCAGTCCGAGCTCAGAAAGAAAACACCGGGAATAAGCTGTTTCCTGAAAAGATCAGACAAAGTTACCCCCTACAAATATAAGTGTTCCCTATGCTCAAAGCCAAAACTCAGAACTTCAAAGGAAAATTTTGGACAGAATCCCCTAAGTCCCAGAAGCAAAGATCTACATTAAAAGTTAAAAAAAAAAAAAAAAAAAAAAAAAAAGGAAATATCAAAAGAAGGAAAGAAAATGAGCAAGAAACAGAAAAGAACTTTGATCATAGAAAGCTACTATGCTTACAGAACAGACCAAAATAAAAACTCAGATGAGGATAGAATGTCCACAGTGGAAAACTGCAAGAGTCATGTGAATTAATCTCAAGCCCAAAGAAATTTCTTGGAAGTGCTCATAAAAGACTTAAAAAAGCAAATAAGAGAGGTAGAAGAAAAAATGAGAAAGGAAATGATTGGTATGCATGAGAGACTCAATAGCTTTGAAAAGAAAAGAAAACACCTCTTTAAACAGTAAAATTATCCAAATGGAAAAAGATATACAAGAGTTAACTTTTTTTAATCTTTTTTTTCATTATAGCTTTTATTGACAAAACATATGCATGGGTATTTTTCAACAATGACCCTTGCAAAAACTTCTATTCCAACTTTCCCCCCATTTCCCTCCACCTCCTCTCCTAGAAGGCAGGTAGTCCCATACATGTTAAATATATCAAATATATGTTAAATACAATATATGTATACATATTTATACAGTTGTGTTGCTGCACAAGAAAATAGGATTTAGAAAGAAGGTAAAAATAACCTGAGAAGAAAAAGAAAAACGCAAGCAAACAATAACAGAAAGAGTGCAAATACTATGTTGTGGTCCACACTCATTTCCCAGTGTTCTTGCCCTGGGTGTAGCTGGTACAAAAGCTAACTTAAGAAAATCACATATTAAAAACTAGAACAGGGCAAATGGATGCTAATGAGATAGTAAGATCGTAAGATCTTTTGAGATAGTAAGAATCAATTAAACAAACTAAGAAGAATGAAAAATATGAAAGACAACATGAAATACCTCATTGGAAAAACAGCTGACCTGGAAAATAGACCTAGAAGAAACAATTTTAAAATTATTGGAGTGCTTGAAGACCATGACAAAAAAAAAGAGCTTGGATCGGCTTCTACAAGAGGTCATTAAGGAATACTGCCCCAGTATTCTAGAAACAGAAAGGGAAATACTGATTGAAAAAATCCATTAATCACATTAGGAAATAAAAGCCACAAGGAAAACCCCAAGGAACATTTTTGTGAAACTTCAAAATTATGATCACAAGGAAAAAAATACTGCAAGCTGCCAGACAAAAACAATTCAGATATCAAGGAGCAACAGATTACCCAGATTACCCAGAATCTGGCAGCTTCTACAATAAGATTAGTGGGCCTGCAATATCATATTCCAGAAGGCAAAACATCTGGGGTAACAACCAAAAATTAACTACCCAGCAAGATTCAGCATTATCTTTCAAGGAAGGAAATGGAGCTTCAATGAAGAAATTTTTATGGAAAAAAAACAGAACTAAACAGAAAATTTAAATTACAATCACAGGACTGATTATATATATATATATATATATATATATATATATATATATATACACACACACACACACACACACACACATATATATATATATATATATATATATATATATATATATATATAACTGTTTAATTAAGGGACACTGATAATGTCCCTAGATGGGAAAATGATATCATAACTCTTCAGAACTGTCTCTTGAGCAGAGAGAGGAGAGCATCTCATTGACTGAGAGTGTGGTTGTGAATAGACTCTAAAGTGATGACAACAAAGAAAAAAGACATTAAGGGGTGGAAAAAGATTCGTAATGGAAAATGAGGAAATTATAAATATTAAACAAGATATTGTGTCATTAATTCACTTGTCCAATGGCAAGACCAGAAGAATCTCCCAGAGTGTGGTAGTTTAGGCAGAGGTGCCAACGTAAGGCGTAGGGGCAGGGGCAGTAAGGAAAAGTGAGAAACTGATATTTGCCACTACCCCCTATTTATTCCAATTTTCATTTCAATTGAATTTGATAAACATAAGTGCATATAGTATTAAAAAAACATATGTGCTATGTTTTGAGGATACTGAGGAAAAGAAGTTTGCTCTCAAGGCATTTAGGAAAGATGCAACATATATACAGATAACTAGATATAAAGTTTATACAGAATAATTTCAGTGGAATGGAAAGTAGTGCTAATTACTTATGGAATTAGATTTGTATATGTAGTAGATGGCACCTGAACAATTATGTGAGGGCACATAAATATTCTATAAGAAAAGGGTTAATAGGACATGTATTTCACATATAGCAAGCAGAAACAGGGAAGGGGGGAGAGACAGATACAGAGACAAAGCAACAGAGAGACATAAGGAGACAGAGATACAAAGGACAGAGACAGACACAAAGAGAGAGAAAAAGTGACAGAGACAGAGATAAAGAAAGAGACAGACAGAGATATAGAGAGAGATGGAAGACAGAGAGCACTCAGAGAGAGAAACAGAGACAGAGACAGAAAAACAGAGATAGAGAGAGAAAGATGCAGAGAGAAAGAGATGAAAGCGAGAGACAGAGATACAGATGGGACAATGAAGATAAGGAGAAGGAGAAGAAAAGGAGAGGGGAAAGAAGAAGAAAGGAAGGAAGGAAGGAAGGAAGGAAGGAAGGAAGGAAGGAAGGAAGGAAGGAAAGAAGGAACAAAGGAACGAAGGAAGGAAAAAAGGTAGGAAGGAAAGAAGGAAGGAAGGAAAGCTGGGAAAGATGAAAGAAAGGAGGAGGGAGGGAGAAAAAACAGGACAAAAGCAGAGAACAGAAAGGGAGAAAGATGCTAGACAAACTCATAATTTATTCATCTTTTCTAAGAATACTTTACAGAGAGCAAAGGATCAAAAATTGGACTCACTGAAATTGAACTGATGTCTGTTACTAAGACACTCCCTGTCATGAAAATGGTGTAATTTTAATTCATACTAGCCTTGAGTTTGTAGATTATCGTTGAAACATTGGGCTCTTTTGACTGTTCTTATTTGCATATTGCCTCTGTTCCTTTTTTTCAAGTAACCCATAACAATAGTGTTTTCATTTCTACTCTCCTTTAAGATCAGAAGCCCATCATATGTAGCATCAAAAATCTAATTACGAATAAAAATTTTCTTCTTTAGAGCCCCATTTTCCACCTGAAGAAGTTAATGCCTTATTTGTTTTTCTTTCCCAAGAAACTGAGGGGATATTTGTAGCCTTTGAATTTGGCCAATTGACCAGGTCAGTCTGTATCCCATGTTAATATCAGAGAAGTTTATGAATTTGGAAGAATTTGTTTACCAAAGTGTAGCTCCCTAGAGAAGAACACAGCACATCTGTAATTCTAAGGAGACAGTAATGAGCAAAAACTGGCAGCATCCTGAACAGAGCACAGATGCTCCAGATGCAGATAAATAAGAAACACTACAGGAGATCTCTAATAGGAAACAGTTTTTCTTCCATATATCTATAATAAGTTGAACTACTGGGTGTTGGGACACTTGATAATATTGTTTGCCTAAACATCATTTAAGCTAGTTAACAATTTGGATTTCAAAAACAAGTATATTCTTTCACTAAGCTCAAGAAAATCTTTACTCTGTAAACCATATTCAGATGCTCATTAGAGGCAGCTAGATGACACAGTGACTAGAGTGTTGAAGTCAGAAAGACTCATCTTCCTGAGTTCTAATCATTTCATCCTATGAAAAAGAATTAGATATGGAAGGAATGTCCATTAATTAGGAAGTGGCTGAACAAACTGTAGTACAAGAATGTAATGGAATATTATTGTTCTTAAGAGATTTCAGAAAAACCTGAAAAGACTTACATGAACTGATGTTAAGTAAAGTAAGCAGGACCAGGAGAACATTATATATAGTAACAGTAACAGTGTGTGATAGACTTGGATAGACTTTGTTCTCTTCAGAAATACAATGATCTAAGACAATTCTAAAAGATTCATGATGGAAAATACTGTCTCCATTCAGAGAACGAACTATAAAGTCTGAATATATATTATTTTCATTTTTTGTTGTTTTTCCTTTCTCATGATTTTTCCCTTCTGTTTTTAATCTTCTTTCACACAACTAATGTAGAAATATACAAACTATGATTTTTACCTGTAAATATATATATGTGTGTGTATGTGTATATATATATATATATATATATATATATATATATATATATATATATATATATATTGATTGTCATCTTGAGGAGGGGAAAGGGGATGAAAGAAAAGAAGTGGGAAAAATGAAAATCAAAATATTATGAAAGTAGAGGGTTGGGGGAGGCAAGAATAAGTAAAGCACAATCTGGGGTTATTAGGATGGCAGGAAATTTAGTAATTCTAACCGTAAATGTGAATGGGATGAACTCCCCCATAAAGAGGAGGCAGATAGCAGACTGGATCAAAAGTCAGAACCCTACAATATGTTGTTTACAAGAAACACATTTAAAGCAGGGGGATAATATAGAGTAAAGGTAAAAGGCTGAGCAAAATCTATTATGCTTCAGGTGAAGTCAAAAGTAGGGTAGCCATCCTTATCTCAGATCAAGCAAAAGTAAAATTGATCTAATTAAAAGAGATAAGGAAGGTAACTACATCCTGCTAAAGGGTAGCATAAACAACGAAGCAATATCAATATTAAACATATATGCACCAAGTGGTATGGCACCCAACTTCCTAAAGGAGAAGTTAAGAGAGTTGCAAGAAGAAATAGACAACAAAACTGTAATAGTAGGAGATCTCAACCTTGCACCTCAGAATTAGACAAATCAAACCACAAAACAAATAAGAAAGAAATTAAAGAAGTAAATAGAATATTAGAAAAATTAGGTATGTTGGATCTTTGGAGAAAATTGAATGGAGATAGAAAGGAATATACTTTCTTCTCAGCAGTTCATGGAACCTATTCAAAATTGACCATATATTAGGACATAAAGACCTCAAATTAAATGCAAGAAAGCAGAAATAGTAAAGCTTTCTTTTCAGATCATGATGCAATAAAAACTACATTCAACAAAAAAGTTAGGGGAAACAGACCAAAAAGTAATTGAAACTAAATAATCTCATCTTAAAGAATGATTGGGTGAAGCAGCAAATTATAGATACAATTAATAATTCACTCAAGATAATGACAATGATGAGACATCATACCAAAATTTGTGGGATGCAGCCAAAGCGGTAATAAGAGGGAATTTTATATCCTTAGAGGCTTACTTGAATAAAACAGAGAAAGAAAAGATTAATGAATTGGCTTGCAACTAAAAAAACTAAAAAAGACCAAATTAAAAACACCCAATCAAATACTAAATTGGAAATTCTAAAATTAAAAGGAGAAATTAAAAATATTGAAAGTAAAAAAAAACTATTGAACTAATTAATAAAACTAAGAGTTGGTTCTATGAAAAGCCAATAAAATAGATAAGCCTTTGGTAAATCTGATTAGAAAAAGGAGGGAGGAAAATGAAATTAGTAGTCTTAAAATGAAAAGGGAGAATTTTCCACCAGTGAAGAGGAAATTAGAGAAATAATAATGAGTTATTTTGTTCAACTTTATGCCAATAAATTTGATAACCTAAGTGAAATGGATGACTACCTCCAAAAATACAGACTTCCCAGACTAACAGAGGAGGAAGTAACTTGCTTGAATAGTCCCATTTCAGAAAAAGAAATAGAACAGGCAATTAAACACCTACCTAAGAAAAAATCCCCAGGACCAGATGGATTTACATGTGAATTTTACCAAACATTTAAAGAACAATTGGCCCCAATGCTATATAAATTATTTGATAAAATAGGGAATGAAGGAGTCCTACCAAATCCCTTCTATGACACAGACATGGTACTGATACCTAAACCAGGTAGGCTGGAAAACAGAGAAAGAAAATTATATAGACCAATCTCCCTAATGAATATTGATGCTAAAATCTTAAATAAGATATGAGCAAAAAGACTACAGAAAATCATCTCCAAGATAATATACTATGATCAAGTAGGATTTATACCAGGAATGCAGGGCTGGTTCAATATTAGGAAAACTATCAATATAATTGGCCATGTTAATAACCAAATTAACAAAAACCATATGATCATCTCAATAGATGCAGAAAAAGCATTTGATAAAATCCACCATCCATTCCTATTAAAAACACTTGAGAGTATAGGAATAAATGGACTTTTCCTTAAAATAATCAGCAGCATCTATTTACAACCATCAGTAAGCATCATATGTAATGGAGACAAACTGCAACCATTCCCAATAAGATCTGGAGTGAAACAAGGTTGCCCACTATCACCGTTACTATTTAATATTGTATTAGTAAACGCTAGCTATAGCAATAAGAGCTGAGAAAGAGATTAAAGGAATAAGAATAGGCAATGAGGAAGCCAAATTATCACTCTTTGCGATGACATGATGGTATACTTAGAGAACCCCAGAGATTCTGCTAAAAGTTATTAGAAATAATCCACAACTTTAGCAAAGTTGCTGGTTATAAAATAAACCCACATAAGTCATCAGCATTCTTATATATCACTAACAAAATCCAACAGTCAGAATTACAAAGAGAAATTCCATTTAAAGTAACTACTGATAATATAAAATATTTAGGAATCTATCTGCCAAGGGAAAATCAGAAACTTTATGAGCAAAATTACAGACCACTTTTCACACAAATTAAGTCTGATCTAGATCCAATTGGAAAATATTAAATGGTCTTGATAGGGCGAGCAAATATAATAAGATGACAATATTACCTAAACTAATCTATTTATTTAGCGCTATACCAATCAGACTCTAAAAACTATTTTCATGACCTAGAAAAAATAACAACAAAGTTCATATGGAAAAACAAAAGGTCAAGAATTTCAAGGGAATTAATGAAAAAAAATCAAATGATGGTGGCTTAGGTGTACCAGATCTAAAATTATATTATAGAACAGCAGTTACCAAAACTATTTGGTATTGGCTAAGGAATAGATTAGTTGATCAGTGGAATAGATTAGGTTTAAGGATAAACAGTCAACAAATATAGCAACGTAGTCTTTGACAAACCCAAAGATCCCAGCTTTTGGGATAAGAACTTACTGTTTGATAAAAATTGCTGGGAAAATTGGAAACTAATATGGCAGAAACTAGGCATTGATCCATACTTAACGCCGTACACCAAGATAAGGTCAAAATGGGTTCATGACCTAGGCATAAAGAATGAAATTATTAATAAATTAGAGGAACATAGGATAGTTTACCTCTCAGACCTGTGGAAGGGGAAGGTCTTTATGACCAAAGCAGAACTAGAGATCATTACGTATCACAAATAGAAAAATTTGATTATACCAAACTGAAAAGTTTTTGTACAAACAAAACTAATGCAGACAAGATTAGAAGGGAAGCTAACAACTGGGAAAATATTTTTACAGTCAAAGGTTCTGATAAAGGCCTCATTTCCAAAATATATAGAGAATTAACTCTAATTTATAAAAAATCGCTCATTCTCCAATTGGAAAATGGTCAAAGGATATGAACAGACAATTCTCAGATGAAGAAATTGAAACTATTTCTAGTCATATGAAAAGATGCTCCAAGTCATTATTAATCAGAGAAATGCAAATTAAGACAACTCTAAGATACTTCACTTCACACACCTGTCAGATTCTAAGATGACAGGAAAAATAATGATGATTGTTGGAGGGATGTGGGAAAACTGGGACATTGATGCATTGTTGGTGGAGTTGTGAACGAATCCAACCATTTTGGAGAGTAGTTTGGAACTATGCTCAAAAAGTTATCAAACTGTGCATACTTTGATCCAGCAGTGTTACTACTGGCATTATATCCCAATGAGATTATAAAGAAGGGAAAGGGACCTGTATGTGCACGAATGTTTGTGGCAGCCCTTTTTGTAGTGGCTAAAAACTGGAAACTGAATGGATGTCCATCAGTTGGAGATATGGTTGAATAAATTGTGGTATATGAAAATTATGGAATATTACTGTTCTGTAAGAAATGACCAACAGGATAATTTCAGAAAGGCCTGGAAAGACTTACATGAACTGATGCTGAGTGAAATGAGCAGGACCAGGAAATCATTATATACTTCAACAACAATACTATATGATGACCAGTTCTGATGGATCAGGCCCTCCTCAGCAACGAGATCAACCAAATCATTTCTAATGGAGCAGTAATGAACTGAACTAGCTATGCCCAGAAAAAGAACTCTGGGAGATGACTAAAAACCATTACATTGAATTCCCAATCCCTGTATTTATGCATACCTGCATTTTTGATTTCCTTCACAAGCTAATTGTACAATATTTCAGAGTCTGATTCTTTTTCTACAGCAAAATAACGTTTTGGTCAGGTATACTTATTGTGTATCTAATTTATATTTTAATATATTTAACATCTACTGGTCATCCTGCCATCTAGGGAGGGGTGGGGGGTAAGAGGTGAAAATTGAACAAGAGGTTTGGCAATTGTTAATGCTGTAAAGTTATCCATGTATATATCCTGTAAATAAAAAGCTATTAAATAAAAAAATAAAATAAAATAAAAAAAATATTATGAAAGTAAAATTTGAAAATTAATAAATAAATTTAAAAAACAAAACAAAACAAATCACCTCACCCTATTTGTCTCATAAAATGTTTGACATGACCAAAAAAACTGAATAATGAAAAATCTAGACTTTCATCTCATTTGGTTTGCTTTGAGACCTGGGTTCTTTTTCTGATGCTTTCAAAAGAAATATCTCTTCCCTTTCTCAGGCTACTGTCTTGAAATTAGGAATGGACTTTTGTCTAGGGAAGGTTGCAAAAATTGTTTTATTTTGTTTTTCATCTTGATATTGGTGATATTGGGTGTTTTGTAACTGGATGGAATGTGTGTATGAGTACAATATATTTTCTTCTACCCTGCCTTTTAATGTTTGTTGATAAATTCTGTGACATAGTTGATTGAAAACCGACTTCAATTTTAAAAAGATCTGGACTTAAGTCCTCCTGAAATACATACTGGTTGTATATAGAATCTTATCATCCTTTCTCTCTCACTACCATTTTATCTTGTCAATATAGAGATGAAATGGACACTATGACTGAATCCCAGTGGTGATTAGTATAAGAACTTAGTAAATCTCTGGGTTGTTTTTCATTCTTAGGGAGTTTCTCCATATTAATGCAAAATTAAATGGTGTTACCTGATCTGTTTTGCCCTATATAGCTCATTACTGAACTCAAGAAATCTATCAGGATCACCTTTACTCATTTGCAGGAATTGCCCTCATGTACTAACAAATCATGATATAGAAAAGATGTCAATATTCACTGGCATAACAGATTCCTCACAGTTCATTTTATTATTTCATAACCCTTTCTATGAACCTTCTTGATCTTTCCAGGTCATTAAAATATTTTCCCTTACATGTAGCACACTAATTAGCACTTCTCTAACTCACTTACCATTTGATATGTTGCTTTGTGGTTTTCTCAGATTTTTGCATTATCTCCTAAATAGTTTATGTATTGTATCAGAATACGTGTGATAAAAAGTAAATATCTTTTACCATAGAGAGCCCCACAACACAGAACTCTTTCTTACCACGAAGAACATACCAAGAACATTGCCAGATAGCTGGTGAAGTCTGATGTTGTGGGACCTAGCTTTGCTGAACAGTAGTTTAAAAAAGACAATACTTGAGATATTTGGACTTCAGGGACTATAGAAGAATGGAACTTAGAAGACTAACTCTCCATGGATGGAGCAGTTAACTCCTTTCCAGAGTGATGACTAATTCCTGTAACAAAGAAACAACAGTTCTTAATGCTGACATTTAGCTTTTTAACCCCGACCTCATGAGGTTGTTTTGTGATTAGTTATTCACTAGAACATGTCTATAAGAGATAATATTCATCTTATAAGGGGACAGGAGGACTGAGGATGATTCTATTTTCCATTTAATTTCCTGTGTGTTACCTTGCTGTCCTTTCTTAATTAAATTCTTTGTGTTTTTGATTTGTAGATCATGAAATGTGCATGAATATAGACCACGCAAGAATGGGCATTTTGCCAGACTCTGTTTGATTTTAGTATCCACAGCCTCCAGTTTCTGGCTCAGCTAAAACTTCTTAGCTATCTCTTCCTCAGGGAAGAGCAAATCCTGTCACACTTTTCTGGATTAAAACCTATAGGGGTTTTTTGTTTGTGTTTTTGACTTTTTAAAGTTTTTAGAAAATGAAGAAAACAATCTTGCCCTCGTGTGAAAAAGAATATTTTCCCTTGTTTGTTTTCTCAGACTCATTATTATTTTTGTTCTTTTTTGGACAAAAAAATTATTTATTGTAAAAAGAAATCCTTATTTACAGAACCTAATTCTAATCTAGCAGCTCTAATTATACTCAGCTAAAAGGGCTTTATAAGTTGCGATGAATATATCTATACTTTTCTTAAACAGTAAAAACTTCAAGAAAATCACTAAAAACATACAAAGGATTTAATAACTTTTATCTTTCCTGCCAATTTCTTCTAACTCTCCCGTTATTATTTGTTGCTGTTGATGTGGTGGTTGTTTGCCTTTCATTTTTGAAGAGGACTAATGATATCACAAGGTCATATCTTGAGTTGTACATGAAATATACAAAATCATCAGTTTTCTAAACTAAAATAAGATAGCTATCTTTTGGGTGAAGCAGTGTGTCCAAAGAAGGCAAGACCTGAGTTGTTCAAATCTAGTCTCAGATACTTACTCCTTGTGTGATCCTACAAAAGTACTAAAACCTTGTTTGTAACAGTTTCCTCACCCATAAAATTAAGAAAATGATAGCATCTCACTCAAAAGGTTGTTGTGAAGATAATATTTATAAGTATGTGACATATAGTGGGAACTATATAAATATATTGTCATCAGCAGCATCATCATGTATAGGATAAAGAACAATATACTATTTACATAACTAATATCCTTGAGCTCAATTTTTTTTCCTCTTTCAAATCTTTTTACTAATTCATAATTTTTTATCCTTAGACACTTTATCCTAGTAGTAGGTATCTCAGATACTTTCCAGTTTTAAATTTCTGAAGGCTAAACTATAACCCAGGTAATAGATATCTAGTTATTAATTAGCAAAGAAATCTGAAGTTCATGATTCCTGTTTTCAGAGGCTAAGTACTTCAGTTATCTCATAAAGTTGAATTCTTGAATAAAGGTGCAGAGTAACACCAAGAAGTCTGCAACCAAGATCTTAGGGACTAGACTCATTACTTCAATTCATCATCTTAGTGGATGACTGAATACCAAGTGCTTAAATGTCTTCTTGAGGGTCACAAAATGTTAAGATCTATACCCAAAGACACATGACATAAATAAGGTAAATTGGGACAAGGATGAAGGGGAAAGTTCCATAAAAATCAGAGAAAGAAGTGGTTTGGGGAGGAAGGGGAAGAAGAAAAATGCAATCAAAAATTAATGGATAAAAGGGTATTCTCTGAGCTAAATTTTGAATGAAATTTAGAATTTCAACAAAGATATAGAAGTGTGTATCAAGAATAGGCCACAGACTTCATGAATATACAAAGGTCAGAAGGTATAGATTCTGAACTTGGAAAACAGTAGTCTAGCATTAAAAAAATATTTTGTCCTATTGGTCCAATTTTCCTTAGATGTAATTTCTGAAATATTTCCCTTTTGGAGACACACAGTGAGAAAATCCCCTCATCAGTGCCTTCTTCCTGCCACAGAAGATTATACCTGCTGCTACATTATCTGGGCAACTGGCTAACCTACTGTCTCATTTTTGCACAATGAGGCTTCTGTGATGAACCCTGTGGCTCTAGCTTTATGAAAGGTAGAAGTCTCCTGGAGATTTCACTCCAGTGTGTTCCATGGTATTTTGAAATCCCTTTACTTTGCACCTTTGATTCACTAAAGTAAATAGATGCATTATTAAAAGAGTCTGAACAAAGTATTTAAAATTAGCACACTACCAAGTCACAATTTGCCTTTTGATGCTTTCTGCCCAAATTAAAAATGAATTGGTTTACAATTAATAATAAATGCACTTGTGTTCTTGTTTTAATCCTTAACTCAGCATGGTGTCATGGAAATAACCCTGGCCTTTGAGTTAGAAGGTCTGGGTTCAAATGCCAGCTCAGCCAGCTTCTTTTTATTTTTATGGCTAAATAAGTCATTTCGCTTCTCTAGATGTTAATTTCTTTCTCTATAAATTATTATTGCTTCTACACACACACACACACACACATATATATATATATATATATATATATATATATATACATATGTATATACATACATAAATACAGGTATACATATGTGTATATATTTATGTACATATATATCATATATATATTTCTAATAAAATGATGAAAATGCTTTAAATTTCACCTAAAATATAGTCCTTATGTGTTTAATATTTTTATTAAAGATAAACTCAATAATCATATTACACTGATCCAACATGTTGTAGCAAGAAATAATAGTATAGTGCCACAAAATGGGGACTATGTTTGGTATCAAGGGATCTGAATTTGAATCCCATTTCTACTCTCTTACTATATTACCTTAGGCAGACCCTTAATCTCTCTGGTTATTAATTTCTTTATATGCATAATAAGAGTTAGATTAAATGATGATTATATTTCCTTTCAGATCTGTCATTAATGAACATATCAAGTAACATAAGAAAACTCTGAACACATCTTCTTTCTAAAGTGGTTTGGTTATTTTCAACTTAAATATTGTTTTCTATCAAGAAATTTTATGTTATTTCCTCCTTTATAGTCAAGTGAAAAAAAGACTAGAGTTAGAGGCAAATGTTACATGATGAATTTTGAGATACTTTGAGCCCTTCCCACGCTATTCCAATCTCCCCAATCAACCTGATGTAAAGTACTATGGATTGCACATCAACATTTTACATATGTAAAATAAATGCTACTTTTATTACACAGAATTTTGTGATAAAATTGTGATGAAAGCATTAGTCATATCAAAATCATTATCACATTGTCCAGTTATATCTACTAGTGTCACTTGTAAATATCTTAATTTTAATAAAATTTTTATCTTCCTTTATCATTTAAAATAAGAGCCCCTTAAACCAGTCATTCATTCTCTGTCTGTAATTGTCATTTTTTCCTAATCTATTTGTTCTTTCACTACTACCTAAAAACACATTCCACTTCTTATTTTTGGAGGGGAAGAGATTTATTTAGTATTCTATCCCCCTCAGTTACATGAAAAACCATTATTAATATTTAATATTTAAAACTATGTTCAAAATTTTTTTCTTTCCTTCCTCCATATCTTCCTTCACTGAGAAGGCAAGCAATTTGAAACAGGTAATACGTGTGTAGTCATGAAAATATTTCTGTAATAGTCATGTTATGAGGAAAAAAAACATGGAAAGAAAGAAAACATAGAGAAAGAAAAAGAAAGAAAGAAAAAAGGAGGGAAGGAGGGAAGGAAGGAAGGAAGGAAGAAAGGAAGGAAGGAAGGAAGGAAGGAAGGAAGGAAGGAAGGAAGGAAGGAAGGAAGGAAGGAAGGAAAAAAGGAAAGAAGGAAGGAAGAAAAAGAAGAAAATAGTTTTTTTTAAAGTAAGATTCAATCTATATTCAGATACCACCAGTTCATTCTCTTGTGTCTCAGGATATATAGCATTTTTCATCCTAAATTCTTTAGAGTTGTCATGGATTATTGTGTTGCTGAGAATATCTAAGTCATTTACAGCTGATCATCTACAATATTTTTATTATTTTGTGCACAATACATCCCACTTTGTTCATGGAAGTCTTTACAAGTTTTTCTGAAAGCATTCTGTTCATCATTTCTTGTAACTCAATAGTATTCCATCATAATCACTTATCATTTTGTGTTCATCCATTCTCCAGTTGATGGGCATCCTTTCAATTTCCAATTATTTGTCCCCAGAAAAGAACTTATATAAATATTTTTGTACATATGGTCCTTTCCT
The DNA here is from genome assembly GCF_902635505.1 of Sarcophilus harrisii. Lineage (NCBI taxonomy): Eukaryota > Metazoa > Chordata > Mammalia > Dasyuromorphia > Dasyuridae > Sarcophilus > Sarcophilus harrisii. Next base: position 69,957,440 of record NC_045427.1, read on the forward strand.
TTTTTTTCTCTTTTGGGATATAGACATAATAATAGTTTTGCTAGGTCAAACCATTTGGACATAGTTCCTACTTGCTCTAAAAAATGTTTGAATCACTTCACAATTCTACCCATTGTGCATTAATGTTTTATTTTTCCCACATCCCCTCCAACACTTGTTATTTTTCCTTTTTGTTCTATCAACTAATCTAATAGGTAAGAAATAATATCACACAATAGTTTTAATTTGCATTTTTCAATCATGAGATCATTTTTTCATATGACTATAGATAGCTTTAATTGCTTCATCTGAAAATTGTTCATGGCTTATCTTCATATGTTTTGATCATTTGCCAATTGAGAAAAGGCTTTTATTTTTATAAATTTTACTGTTTTCTATGTTTTTGAGAAATGAGACTTTCATCAAAAAAACTACAAAATTTGTTCACAGTTACCATTGATAACTGTATTTTCCCCTATCCTATTCCCTACCCTCATTTATTATATTCTCTTCCTCTCCTTTCATTATGTCCCTCCTCAAAAACGTTTTACTTCTTCCCTCCTTTCTATCATTTCCCCTTTGCTCTTTTCCCTTTCCTTTCCTATTTGTCTGTACAGTAAGATAAATTTCTATATCCAATTGAGTGTGTATGTTATTCCCTCTTTGAGTGAATCCTATTGAAAGCAATGTTCATTTATTCCCACTTACTTTGCCCTTCTTCCCCTTCACTGTTAAAACTTTTTCTTGTTTCTTTTATGTAAGATGATTTCCCTCATTCTACCTCTCCCTTTTCCTTTGTCTCAATAAACTCTCTCACCCTTTAATTTTATTTTTAGATATAATCCTTTCATGTCTGTCTGACATGTGTGCCCTATTTCTGCATATATTTAATTCTTTTATATACCCTAATAATGAGAAATTTCTTATGAGTAGTCACAAGTATAATCTTCACATGTGGGAATGTAAACAGTTTAATCTTATTAAATGCCTTATGATTTCCCCTTCTTGTTTATGCTTCTCTTAAGTCTTGCAATTTGAAGTTCAAACTTTTTCCTCAGCTCTAGTCTTTTCATCAAGGATACTAGAAAGTATTTTATTTTGTTGTATATTTCTTTTTTCCTCTGAAAACTATTCAGCTTTGCTGGATAGATAAGTAAGGGAGGGAGGAAGGGAGGTAGATGAGTATGTGTGTGTGTGTGTGTGTATTGTTTACCAATCTTTTAACTCATTTTTCAGTTTTTTCTTGTATCACTCTCATTTCTCTCCCCAATTTTACTTCTACTTCTTATTTCATTTTCAAAATCCTTTTTGAACTTTTCCATGGCCTGAGAACATTTCACATTTTTCTTGAATGCTTCAGATGAATGAGCTTTGACTTGGTTTTCTTTTTAGTGTGTGCTTTGATCTTCTTGTCACCATAGTAACTTTATATGGTCAGCATTTGTTTTCTGTTGTTTGTTCATTTTCTCAGCCTATTACTGGACTTTTAACTTTTGTTAAAGTAGAACTCTGCTTTCAGAGTGGAAGACACACTGTTCCAAGTTTCAGGGGGTTTGTGCATCTGTTGTCAGAGCTACTTCTAGATATTTAAAAGTTTTCAGTTCTTCCAAGGTGTTAAGATCTAAGGAGAGAGGTTTACCATTTTTCTTACTTGTGCTCTGGTCTATGAGTGACTACAGCATTTTTGTTATCCCTGGAACTGTGAGGAGAATCTCCCATTCACTGTGGCTTCAAACTCCAATGTGCTTGTGCTCTTTCTTGCCCTGGGACTGTGACTCAGGATTGTGACTGAATCTAAGAATGGATGAAACTACACAATCCTGCCTTGATGTTAGCAAAGAGACCTTGTAATCTTCTTCTGACCAGTTGTTTGACCTGCTAACTATCTAAGAACAGAGAGCTCTGGAAATAGCTGTTGCCACTGCTGATTCAATAGATCCTGAGTCTTGCTCCCGGCTTGCTGGGGCTGGACCTCTGCTGCTGTGCTGGACTGTGTTCCACTCTCTCACCCAGTTACGACACATCTTTTCTTTTTACTTTTTATGTTGTCTCTGATGTCTGTGGACTGAGAGGTCTGGAAACTGCCACCATTACCACAGATTCAGTTGCCTTGAGACTGGCTTCTGGTGTTGATGGGTCCTGAGTTGGACTTCATTCAATTGGTGTTAACAAACCTTTCCTGCTGATCTTCTATGGTGTCTTGGAAGGAACAATTGTTTTATTCCCTCTTTTTTGTGGGGTCTGCTTCTCTAGAATTTGTTTGTAGTCATAATTTAAAGGCATTTGGAAAGATTTGGAAGAGAACTCAGGGAAGTCCTTGCCTTTACTCTGCCATTTTGGATCAGCCACCCACATTTCACTTCTTGAAAAACTCTTACTTAACTAGCATCTCCTCAGGTCACAATCATAAAAAATCATACATAATTATTTATATTCACTATCGCTATTTCCTCACCTTTCATTCCTTTTTTATCAACTTTCTCATTCCACTGATCCATTAGAAATGTCTTTATTAAAAAATTCAGTAGTCTGTTCTCAATCCTGATCATCCTTGACCTTTCTGCACCTTTTCAAACTATCACTTATCCCCTCTTAGTTGGCCTTCCCTTCCCCCCTGGTTTCTGACAATGATTCTCCTAACAGCTTTTTGACTAGACCTTCTCATGGTTTTTTTCTGAAGGATCTTCCATCTATTACCTTCTAAGAGTTAATGTTCCCAAAATTTCTGCAAAATATTTTCTTTTCGGGGGCAGAGCCAAGATGGCAGAGAAGACACACGCGACTTTCTAAGCTCTTCTCTTACCCTCTTTATCAATATTATATCGAGCCTCAAAAATAGTCTTGACTGCTACAATTCGTAAAGATAAGAAGTAGAACAACTCACCGGCCCGAAGAAAATCTGCAGTCTCACCAAAAAAGGTTGGTTCTGGGGCCAGGGGGGAGATTGGCGCAGACAGGGAGAGAAATTAGGTTCCCAGGAGAGTCTCAAACCGAGAGTGAAGGCACAGATCTCAGCACAAGCCCGCAGCCCCAATCCGCAGTACCGGGCTTTTCCTTGGGGCAGTTGTGATCCTGCACGGCAGGAGGACACAGCCCGGGTTAGCCTCCAATCTGCACAGTGGGGAGCTCGGCTTGGGGCCATAGAGCTTTTCTAGGGCCGATTTGCATTGGGCAGAGACACTGGGGCAGAGTTCCGGGCGGTCTGCGGTCTGTGCTCTGCGGTCAGCTGCTAATACTCACAGTCCCACAAGAGGCTCCGGCCTGGGGCAGTGACACTTTCACCCCTTAGTCTCTAGCCAAGGGCAATCGCTAACCCACTCAGCCCTACTAAGCAGTTTGATAGCTCGGCCAGTGCTGAATCCACTTCCTGGGGGGGAAGGAAAACTCCCTCAAACATCCCATCCCGGGCAAATCGGTTTTCTCTTCCTGCTCTGCAAAGGTGAACCCCCCTGGGAGACCTCCTAAAGGCTTTAAAATATGAATAAGATGAAAAGAACGATCAACACTTCATGAAAAAAGGGCGGTCACAAACCGAAGGACCTCAAACAACAAAATCATCCACTGTCCTCCACATGTGCTCCATAGAGAGACCATTAAAAAGTCTCAAAAGAGTTAGAAGATAAATGGGGAAAGGAAAAAGTCTTACAAAGGAGCAACAACCCAAAATACAGATTGGAAAAAGTAAAATCTCAGGAAAAAGTAAAATTTGAATTGGAAAAATAAAAATTACTAAAAGTAGGTTTGGAATTGAAAGACAAAAGCTCCCAAAGAAAGAGGATCTTGTTGGAAAAAGAAAATAATTCATAAAAAATTGTGAAATGGAAAAAAATTCCACGACTAAAACAATAAATTAAAAACTCTTGGACATATACAGAAAAAAGTAAAAAAAGCTAATGAAGAAAATAATTCTTTAAAAATTAGAACAACAAATGAAACTAATGATTCATTGGACAAAAATCAGTCAAGAAAAACAAAAAATGACAAACTGGAAAAAACCATGTTATCTACTTGCAAAAAACGACAGACTTGGTAAATAATCTGGGAGAGATAATCTGAGGATTTTGGACTTTCTGAAAACTTGATGAAAAAAGAGCCTAGATCTATTTTACAAAAATCATCAAAGAACTGCCCAGATTAATAAATCAGAAGGTAAAAGGCATTGAAAAATTTTGAACATTTGAAAAACCCTAAAAATAAAACCCCAAGGAATATTTGGAAAACAAACTGTCAGATTAAGGAAAAATTTTACAAGCAGCCAAAAAAATCCATTTAAATACCGGGGTCCACAATAAGGATCACCCAGATCTCGCCTCTACATTAAAAGGAAAGAAGGGCCTGGAATATGATATTCGAAAGGCACAAGAACGAGATCAGCCAGAATAAACTACCCACTAAGCTGAGCATTTCTTCAGGAAGAAGATGGACATTTAATGAAACAAATGAATTTCTGTTTCTGAAGAAAAACCAAACTAAACAAAATTTGATCTCCAAGCATAGAACTCAAGAGATCAGAAAATAAAAATAACTCTTGTTGACTGTTTGGATAACAAAAGAATACTGTATAATTTATTGTACTGATAAACAAAAAAGGGAATGTGGGAAAAGGGATGATGGCAGAATAAGGTGGGAAGGAGGGATAAAAAGAAACCACATCCCACAAAGAGGCTAAGGAAACTTATCATATCTGGGAATTTAGAGGGGTAGGAACATTGTTGAATCTTACTCTCATCAAGTTGGCTCAAAAGAAAAAAATTGACTTTGTTTTAAGAAAATTCTCTCCCCTCATTAAAAACGGGGAGGAAAGGGGAAAAGAAAAGGTAATAAAAGGGAAGAAAGGGGGAAAGGACTCAAAGGGGAGGGAGGGATTATAAAGAGGAAAATCCTGATACAAAGGGGTAATAAGTTTAAAGGGGAAGAGGGTTGGGGAGGCAAGAATAAGTAAAGCACAATCTGGGGTTATTGGATGGCAGGAAATAAAATTTGTAATTCTAACCGTAAATGAAGGGATGAACCCCCAAAGAAGGGAGGCAGATGCAGACTGGATCAAAAGTCAGAACCCTACAATATTTGTTAACAAAAACACATTTAAAGCAGGGGATACATAAGAGTAAAATAAAGGCTGGGAAAAAATCATTATGCTTCAGGTGAAGTCAAAAAAACAGGATAGCCATCCTTATCTAATCAACAAAAGTAAAAATTGATCCAATTAAAGAGATAAGGAAGGAACTCACCTGCTAAAGGGTACATAAACAACGAAACAATTAATTTAAAACATATATGCCCAATGGTATGGCACTCAACTTTAAAGGAGAAGTTAAAGAGTTGCAAGAAGAAATAACAACAAAACTGAATAGTAGGAGATCTCAACCTTCCTGTAAATTAGACAAATCAAACCAAAACAAATAAGAAGAAATTAAAAAATAAATAGAATATTAGAAAAATTAGGTATGTTGGATCTTTGGAAAATTGAATGGAATGAAAAGGAATATACTGTCTTTTCAGCAGTTCATGGAACCTATTCAAAAATTGACCATATATTAGGACATAAGACCTCAAAAATTAAATGCAAAAAGCGAAATATAAACTTTCTTTTCAGATCATGATGCAATAAAAATTACATTCAACAAAAATTGGGAAATAGACCAAAAGTAATAAAAACTAAACAATCCATCTTAAAGAATGATTGGGTGAAACAGCAAATTAAAGATAATTAATAATTTCCTCAAGATAATGACAATGATGGACATCATAAAAATTTGTGGGATCCCAAAAGCGTAATAAGAAATTTTATATCCTTGGGAAACACTTGAATAAAACAGAAAAAGAAAAGATTAATGAATTGGGCTTGCAATAAAAACTAAAAAAGACCAAATTAAAACCTCAATCAAATACTATATTGGAAATTCTAAAATAAAAGGAGAATTAAAAATATTGAAAGTAAAAAAACTATTGAACTAATTAATAAAACTAAGAGTTGGTTCTATGAAAAAGCCAATAAAATAGATAAAACCTTTGGTAAATCTGATTAGAAAAGGAGGATGAAAATGAAATTAGTGTCTTAAAAATGAAAAGGAGGAACCCCTGAAGAGAGAAATAATAAGGGTTATTTTGCTCAACAGCCAATTTTGATAACCCTAAGTGAAATGGTGACACCCAAAATACAGACTTCCCAGACTAACAGAGGAAAAGTAACCTTTGAAAGTCCCATTTCAGAAAAAGAAATAGAACAAACAATTAAAAACTCCTAAAAAAAATCCCCAGGACAGATGGTTTAAATTAATTTTGAAACATTTAAAGAACAATTTTAATGCTATATTTATTTGATAAAATGGAATAAGGAGTCCTACCAAATTTCTTCTTGACACAGACATGGTATGATACCTAAACCAGGTGGCTGAAAACAGAAAAGAAAATTATAGACCAATCTCCTAATGAATATGATGCTAAAATCTTAAATAAGATATTGAAAAGACTAGAAAATCATCCCAAGATAATACACTATGATCAAGTAAGTTTATACCAGAAATGCAGGGCTGGTTCAATATTGGGAAAACTATCAATATAATTGGCCATGTTAATAAAAATTAACAAAAACCATATGATCATCTCAATAGATGCAGAAAAAGCATTTGATAAAATCCACCATTCCTATTAAAACCACTTAAATATAAAGGAATAAATGGACTTTTCCTTAAAAACAACACATTATTTAAAACCATTAGTAAGCATCATATGTAATGGGAAACAAACTGCAACCATTCCCAATAAGATCTGGGGTGAAACAAAGTTGCCCCTTCACCGTTACTATTTAATATTTATTAGGAATGCTATTAAATAAGAGCTGGAAAGAGATTAAAGGAATAAGAATAGGCAATGAGGAAGCCAAATTATCCTCTTTGCCGATGACATGAAGTATTTAAGAACCCCCAGAGATTCTGCTAAAAGTTTTAGAAATAATCCACAACTTTGAAAAGTTGCTGGTTATAAAATAAACCCACAAAGTCATCACATTCTTTATATCACTAAAAATCCAACAGTCAGAGTTACAAAGAAATTCCATTTAAAGTAACATGATAATTAAAAATATTTAGGAATCTATTCCCAAAAAGAAATTTAGACAAAATTGAATTTTCACAAATCAATCTGATCAACCAATTGGAAAAATATTAAATGTTTGGGTGGGGCGACAAATAAATGTCAATATTTAAATAATTTTTAAGGCATAAATCGACTCAAAAATTTTTTGTAAAAATCAACAAAGTTCATATGGAAAAACAAAGGTCAAAAAAAGGGGTAAAATTGGTGGCTTTTAAATCTTTTTTAATAACGCGTTCCCTATTTGGTATTGGTAAGGAATGAATTGATAGTGGAATGTTGGGTTCAAGGGATAAAACAGTCCAAATATAAACCTAGTCTTTGACAAACCAAGATCCCAACTTTTGGGATGAACACTTTTGATAAAAATTGCGGAAAATTAAACTAATATGGCGAAAAGGGTGATCCATACTTAAGTACACACGTAAGGTCAAAATGGGTTCTCCAGGCATAAGAATGAAATTATTAATAAATTAGAGGAACATAGGATAGTTTACCTCTCAGACCTGTGGAAGGGAAGGTCTTTTATAAAAGCAGAACTAGAGATTTACTGATCACAAAATAGAAAATTTCGATTATACCAAACTGAAAAGTTTTTGTACAAACAAAACTAATGCAGACAAGATTAGAAGGGAAGCAATAAACTGGGAAAATTTTTTTACTGTCAAGGTTCTGATAAAGGCCTCATTTCCAAAATATATAAGAATTAACTCTAATTTATAGAAAATAAAACCATTTCCAATTGAAAAATGGTCAAAGGATATGAACAGACAATTCTCAGATGAAGAAATTGAAACTATTTCTAGTCATATGAAAAGATGCTCCAAGTCATTATTAATCAGAGAAATGCAAATTAAGACAACTAAGATACCACTACACACCTGTCAGATTGGCTAAGATGACAGGAAAAAATAATGATGATTGTTGGAGGGGATGTGGGAAAACTGGGACATTGATTCATTGTTGGTGGAGTTGTGAACGAATCCAACCATTTTGGAGAGTAGTTTGGAACTATGCTCAAAAAGTTATCAAACTGTGCATACCCTTTGATCCAGCAGTGTTACTACTGGGATTATATCCCAAAGAGATTATAAAGAAGGGAAAGGGACCTGTATGTGCACGAATGTTTGTGGCAGCCCTTTTTGTAGTGGCTAGAAACTGGAAACTGAATGGATGTCCATCAGTTGGAGAATGGCTGAATAAATTGTGGTATATGAAAATTATGGAATATTACTGTTCTGTAAGAAATGACCAACAGGATGATTTCAGAAAGGCCTGGAGAGACTTACACGAACTGATGCTGAGTGAAATGAGCAGGACCAGGAGATCATTATATACTTCAACAACAATACTATATGATGACCAGTTCTGATGGATCAGGCCATCCTCACCAACGAGATCAACTAAATCATTTCTAATTGAGCAGTAATGAACTGAACTAGCTATGCCCAGAAAAAGAACTCTGGGAGATGACTAAAAACCATTACATTGAATTCCCAATCCCTATATTTATGCACACCTGCATTTTTGATTTCCTTCACAAGCTAATTGTACAATATTTCAGAGTCTGATTCTTTTTGTACAGCAAAATAACGTTTTGGTCATGTATACTTATTGTGTATCTAATTTATATTTTAATATATTTAACATCTACTGGTCATCCTGCCATCTAGGGGAGGGGGGGGGCGTAAGAGGTGAAAAATTGGAACAAGAGGTTTGGCAATTGTTAATGCTGTAAAGTTACCCATGTATATATCCTGTAAATAAAAGGCTATTAAATAAAAAAAAAAGAAAAAAAATATTTTGTTTTCCTTTTTTCCCTTTTTATTTTCCCATTTGGTTCTCTGTCGTATCTAGTTCCTTAGGCTCATATATTCTCTTTATACATATGACTCCTAGATCTAAGTTATATACTTATGCTTTAATTCTTTGCCTGAAAGGCAATCCCTCATCACCAAGTACTCTAGATATTTCTACTTAGGTTTCTGCCTGAAAGCACAAACCCACCATGTCTCAACCTGAACCCATCTCCCCTATATGTTATACCATCTTAAAAATTTCCCTATCATTATCAAAAGCATCACCATGGCCCCAATAACAAAACTTAGAACACTTTCAACGATCTTTTACTCCTTTCTCTCCCTGACTTCTAGCCAGGTGCAAAATCCTGTTTATTCCATTTTTATTTCTTGAAACTCCTATATTTTCTCCTTTCACTATAACCTCACCAAAGTGCAAATGCATATCACAATTTGTTTAAACTATTGTAATAATATACTAATTGACAGCCTCCCCCAGTATACTGAGGGATCACTAGTTCTTTCTTATTCTCCTTCATGTACTAGATAAAATAATATTCTAGAGTGTTAGGGCTACTGTCTTTTTAAAAATAATTCCTAATTGCTGAAAGAATCTGGAATCTGAGGGCTAATTTAATAGGATACTAATTTACATTTCTAATCTTTTTTCACCATAATTCCTATTCTCTGTAATCCAAATAAACTCCACTCATTTCTTTACTCTGAACTCAACAGGTTGTCTCCTGACTTCAAGCTGTAACTTCTGTCTAGAATCTAACCCTCCTGGTGTCTATCTCTCTTTGAAGTTTGGGTCAAATGTTATCTCCTTCTTCCAAAAGAATGTTAGGACCTCAAGATAAATGATTTAGTTTTGTTGTTGTTGTTTTGTCCCTAGAACTCAGACTAACTAGTATGTTGCAATTAGTACTATTGAGGTGTATCACCATAATTTCATTTCCCTTCTATGTCTGTTCTTGATAATCTGACCTTCAGTATTAGTCTGCGACTTTCTAATAATGGAATCTCTCTCTGTTGTCATTGTCAGATCTCCTTACCCTGGAACATGCTACCACTTTTTCAGACTGTTCAGACAATGAAATATCACTCCACAAAATCCATCACATTTCTTCCATTAGTGAATTCCTCTTGGAATATCCACTTTGAGAAGGAACTCAGGCTACCTTGCCTTCATCCCTCCCCCAACCCTACTGCTGAATCTCTGGACTTCAAAATCTTATCCAATGAATTTTCCTTCCTTTCCTTTCTCCAACCACCTTTTAGCTTCTTTTTGAATGTTGTCTTGTCTCATTAGGGAAAAAAAAACTCTTTGAAAGCATGGTCTGTGAACTAAACCAGCTACGCCCAGCGAAAGAACTCTAGGAGATGACTAAGAACCATTGAATTCCCAATCCCTATATTTTTGCCTGCTGTCATTTTGGATTTCCTTCACAGGCTAATTATACAATATTGCAGAGTCTGATGCTTTTTGTACAGCAAAATAACGGTTTGGTCATGTATACTTATTTTTTATTTAATTTATACTTTAACATATTTAACATCTACTGGTCATCCTGCCATCTAGGGGCAGGGGTGGGGAGAAGGAGGGGAAATATTGGAACAAAAGGTTTGGCAGTTGTCAATGCTGTAAAATTACCCATGCATATAATTTGCAAATAAAAAGCTATTAAAAAAAAGAAAGCATGGACTGTCTTTCTAATAATTAATATGTTTTTATTCTCAAAACATTATATTTGTATTTATAGTGTCTGGCACCCAGAAATAAATACTTTAAAAATTCCTATTTCAGGAAGCCAAGATGGCAGAGTAAGTAGTGAACTGCTGCAACCTACTTATGTTCACAACTACACAACCATAAAATAGAACAGCAAGAGAGGTCCTGGAATGGCAGAACCATCAACGAGACAGTGTGAAACAATCTTTTACCCCAGTAAACTTGAAGCATCCACAGGAAGGATAATTCATACTCAGATAAGTGAGGGGGGGAGGGGAGATGTACTGCAATCCAATATAGGAAGCTCCCCAGTGAGCCAGCAGCAAGACCCAAGTCATCAAGTCAGCAGGAGAGCCTGAACACCAGGATGATGGAGCAGGACATCAATAGCAGGACCCCCCCCTTATGCATTGGCAAAATCATACCACAAACTCCATCTCTCCCACCATATGCTCTAGCATAGTCATTAATAATTAGGCACTGTGCAGCAGCCAGACCCTAGGTGGCTCAGCACAGCCCCAGGTAACTAGGCATCCTCCAGTAGCCAGATCTCCATGTACCTCAGTGTAGTCCTGGAAAAACGCAGAAGCACCTCACCTGACCTCAGCACAGGCTAGGAACCACCACTAGGATTCCAGCTTAATACCAGATGCTTTACCAGACCCCTATAACCTCCAGCAGTGCTAAACCCCTCACTCCAAACCCTCAGCCAGCACTAGACACAAAGCTTCTCTGTGGGTCTCAACAAAACATTAATGAAGCACTAAATAAATAATCAGGGGCATAAGAATCCTAAAGCACTACTCCATTTACCTAGGGAGCAAAGCTCAAATTTAAAAGAAAACAAAAATGACAACTAGAGAAAGGAGGAAAGGGAGAGAGATGAGCAAACAGCAGCAACAACAAAGAATTTGACCATAAAAAGACCAAGCCACAAACTCTAGAAGAGGACAACAATGTTAAAACCGCTATGAACAAAAGCCTAAAATGCAGGGAAGTGGACTCAAGGAAGAGGTCAAAAAAGAGCTTATATGAATAAGAGAAATAGAAGAAAGATTGGGAAAAGAAAGAAGAGTGAGGCAAAAGAATTAAGAAAAATAAAGAGCCAGCAACTTGGAAAAACTGTTTTAAAAGTTTTAAAAGTCAAATTGGCCAAATAAAAAAAAACTGCAAACTCCAGTGAAGAAGAACTTTAAAAGTTAGAATTGGGCAAGTGGAAGCTAATGATTATGATTCACCAATAATCAATCATTTTTTTTAAATGTGGAAAAATGGAAGAAAATTAAAATGCTTCATGATAAAAACAATTGACCTGGAAAATAGAGGCAGAAGAAACAATGTCAGAATTGTTGGACTATCTGAAATCCTGAGATCAAAAGGAAGGCCTGGTTATGGAACCAAAAACAAAATAGGCATTGAAAGAATCAATCAATTATCAAAGGAAAGAAATTCCGAAATAAGGAACAAAAAGGCTACTTTCCAAAACTATCAGATCAAGGGAAAAATATTGCAAGTGGCCAAAAAGAAACAATTCAAATATCAGGGAACCACAGTCAAGATTGTACATGACCTGACATTAGCAACATTCAAAGACCAAAAGTTATGGCACATGTTATTCCAAAAGGCAAATGATATAGGACTACAATCAAGGACAAAAAAATGTGAGAAAAGCAAGTATAATACTTATTCAGTGAAATAAAGGATTTCATAAAAAGACCAGAATTGAACCCAAAAAATGGATCTGTAATATCAAGACCAAGAGAACCCAAAAAAATAAAAAGGGGAAAGAAAGCATAAGGGCTACCATTGAACTGAACTGTTTATATCCCTACATGGGCCTTTTAATTCTTAAAAACTGTATCAAAAATGATAAACTTAGAAAGAATATATATATGGAGGGTATGAGTATAATTTTAATTTGAAGGAATAGCACTAAAAATAATTAAGGAGTGAAAAAGAATATACTGAGTGCAGAAAGGATAGAGAAAATAAAGTAAATTGTTTGACATGAGGAGGCACCAAAGACCTGTTACAGTAGAGGGAAAGATAGGCGGATGGGAAATGGGCAGTGTTTGAACCTTATTCTCATCAGTATTATCTCAAAGAGGGAGTAACATAATCAATTCAATATGGAAATCTATCTTACCTGGTAAGGAAGTAGGAAGGAGGCAATTAATGTAAGGTAAGAGTGTGGGTTGGGGGTTGGTAACTTACAGAAGGGGAAGTGATAGACAGATGTAAAACACTGATTACAGTAATCATAACTGTGAATGTAAATGGGATAAACTCTTCCATAAAGCAGAAACTGACAGCAGAGTGCATCAAAAATTAGAATCCTCCTAATTTCTCAAATATATAGAGAATTGAGGCAAATTTATAAGAATACAAACCATTGTTTGCATTGATAAATGGTCAAAGCATGTAAAGTTTTCAGATGAAGAAATCAAAGCCATTTATAGACATATAAAGAAGTGTTCTAAAACACTTAATTTTTAAAAATTCACATTAAATAACTCTAATACATTATGCCACACCTATATGATTTACTAATACGATCAAAAAAAGGAAAGTGATAAATGTTGGAGAAATTGTTGTAAAATTAAGACACTGATGAATTGTTTCTGGAATTGTGAGCTGATCTAATCATTCTGGAGAGTAATTTGGAACTATGCCCAAAGAGCAATAAAATTGTGCATAAACTTTGATCCAGCAATACTACTTATTAGTAGGTCTGTTCCAAAGAGATCACAACAAAAGGGAAAAGGGCCTACATATGCAAAAAATATTTACAGTCCTTTTTGTGTGCTAGTAAAATTTTGGAAATTAAGAGGATTTATATCAATTGGAGAAAGGCTGAAAAATTATGGTATATGAATGTAAAATATTATTGTGCAATAAGAAAAGATGAACAGGCAGATTTCAGAAAAACTTGAAAAGACTTGTCTGAATTCATACAAGATCAAATGTTCAGAACCAAGATAATATTGTGCACAACATCAGTAACATTGTGTGATGATGGGAAGAATCAAAGTTCTTGGTCTTTAGAGGGAGAAGCAAAGGAGGCAGGCAAGCTACCAGGGGGTTTGCCAAAGATGTATCCTGGATTCTGGAGTCTGAAGTTTCCAGACTCTCTTCTTCTAGTCCTGCCACCAAGTGACTCCGACTTCTCTCCCTCAGCCCTCCAATATTTGCCCTACGATTACCTCACCACCAAGCATTCAGCAAGCACCAATAGTGAGGCGAGCCATCACATCACTATCTCATCTAAATACATGTATATAGAGCCATTATCTCACATGCAATAGGTAATTAGCCTTAAGTAATCTGTTGTCTGATTCAAGCACACCTTTTCAGAATTTCAGCCCTCTACAATCAAATCTGATTATCAGCATTTGGTCCAAGATAAGTACAAAAGACTCACAAAAGAAAATGCTATCCATAACTAGATAAAGAACCAATGGACTTCACTTGTATATGGAAGCATTTTTATTTTTTTTTCCTCTAAGTTTTTTTTTTCTTTTCACAACATATAGAAATATGTTTTACATGATAGCACATGTATAAAACTATATCAAACTGCCTACAATCTTTGGAAGAGAGAAGGGGAGGGAAAGAGGGAGGAAGAAAATTTTAAAATTCAAAATCTTGTCAAAATGAATGCAAAATTTTTTTTTATGCTTTGGGAGAAAAAATAAAATACCATTAAAATAAATTCTCATTTCCTTCCTTCTTTCTACTATATACAAGGCATAACTAGAGATTTTAAAATAAGACAAAAAAACCCATCCCAGTCCTTAGAGAACTTGTATCATACTGGAAGAAAAAGCATATGCTGTAAATAAAATATAATTTTCATAAAAAGAGAGTACTAAGAAGTGAGGGAGCAGTTTTGATAAGTAGGTACATCTCTGCCAAGAAAGGAGCTAGAGATTCTAAGAGTTAAATATGAAAAAGAAATGCAATCCAGAAATACTGTGTAACTTACAAAAAGACATGGAAAGGAAAGCAGGAAAGCTGAGTTTGGGGAATAGCACAGGCTAGTTTTATTGGAACCAACTAGTTCCCCTCCAGGAAGGAAGGAGCTATAAAAACACTTATTAATAACTTACTATATGCCAGGCAATTTTCTGTGTATTTAAAAATGTTTTTTTATCCTCAAAATAGTCCATATTATTATTGTCTCCACTGTTCAACTGAAGAAATTGATTTAGAGGTTAAATAATGAGCCAGAGTCACATAATTAGGAAATATATAAGGCTAGATTTGCACTCAAAATTTGATGTGTGTGAGTTCTTTGCTTAGAGGTGACAATTAAAGTCATGACAATTGATGAACTCATCAAGTAAAAAAGACATTATAGATTAATAAAACAAAATACGTCTAGAGAAAAACATATATGATCTCCATATTACTGGGGAATAATGACCTAATAAAGGAAAATGAGTGTTCTGGCAGGTAGAAGGGAGAAAAAAAATTATAGTAGAATCCAAGGAAGAAATGAAGAATGGAGTATTAACATTGTCAAGAGCTTCAGAGAGGTCAAATAGAATGAAGACTGAGAAAAGGCAATCAGAATTTGCAATTAAGAAATCATGGGAATTTTTTTTTTCTCAGAAAACCAGTAGTCTTAGTTAAATGGCAGGGCTAGAAGCCTTATTGAAATAAATTATATTAAATTTCGGACCTCAGATGAGCTCCAAGGCTTGTTTGTTTTTCCTCTGTCTGTATGATTTCATCTTCCTTAATATGCCCTTTCGAGTTAACCACGATTACTATTTAATAGTTATTTTCAACTCTCCCTTGGCTCTCATTCAACAGATTCAATATGACTGTAAGTCTTATCAATTCTTCCTCTGCAATATCAGTTGTATCTATCCTCTTCTTCTCACAAGGCCACAAGCTTAATTTAGTTTTTATTACTTCTCATTTGGACTTTTATAATAATTTCCTATATGGATTCCTGACTTTCAGTCTCATGAAAGTTTAACTGTCTCTCTTTTGCTCAAGTATCTCCCAAATAGATTACTATTATTTCTCACAGAAAACACTTTCTCTCAGGTTTCATCTAAAAACTATCACAACTGGAAACCAGTCTACTTTTCTGAACTTTATCACATTACTACCCTTCATGTCCTCTCCACTTTAGTTGAAATGACCTACTTTTTCTTTAAATTCAATATCCCATTATTTATTTGTACATATTTTTCACAGGTGGTTTTTGAATATACTCTCTCCTTACCTCTTAGAAAATTATCTCAGGTGCCAACTCTTGTGGGAAGCCTTTTATGACTCTTCTGATAGTACATTCCTTTCTTCAAATTGCATTGCATTCAACTACATTAGATATTGTGTTTTCCTCAGAAGAAATCTCAGCCCCTTGAGAGAAGAGATTGTTTTTATTAAGGATTGATATCTCTAGTGTCTGGTTTAATAAGTAGGTTTTTAACCAATTTTTGTGGGTCCTTTACAGGGCACACAGACACACAAAAGCAAATGCAACAAGATTCCCTGGTCTTTTTCTCCTCAAGAAAGGAAAACTACCTCTCTCCTTCATGATTCTAAGGAAATACCTGAGATATTGAGGTGTCTTTTCTCTAATGTCATCACGTCAATAGTGGGTATGTCTCCCTATTAACAGAGAGATGTTAATAATGCATCCATTTAAATAATTAACATGGATTAGCTTTTATAAAAAAGATATTTATCTAATCTTTTGGCAGGAACAAAAATACAATATATTCACCCAATACCTTGAGGATGAATTATGCCCTTTGCCACCTTGATCTTCAGTAAGCATGGTTTATCCTTAGCACAGTTTTTACATAGTCCTGGTCCCACCAAGTTCAAATTTAATGTGGCATTGCTGCCAGATGACTTCTGTCTCATCTATCTCTGGAATGGGTCCCAAAGGTAATTCCTCACTCAATCAAGGAGTAATATTAAAAATTTAATGTGTATTAGGCCCAGTGCTAAGTGGCGGCATTATAATACATGACATCAATTGCCTTAGGGTATCATTCCTGGACTGGCTTTAAAACCTGTCATGGATTCAACCCCTATATGCTCACATAACTAGCTAGCTTCCTCCCCTGACCTTTAAAATTCATAAAGGTATAACCTCAAACTTTCTTCACACAAAATAAAAAATTCATCTAAAATAATCAAGACACATTCAGAAGCCACATATCAGCTTCAGTGAGAGAAGGTCTGAGACCTTTTATTGTCTCTTAATGAATTCCTACATGCAAAAACAAATTCTAAAAAGAAAAGGAGTCCAAACAGGAAGCGATTCTGAAGCGGAATAATGCCTTTAAAAAGTACCCCTCAGTTCTAGTTTCTCAACTGCAGCCCAAAAGACTACTGTTCTCCATATAGTTAGCAGTCTACAGACAGTTACAGAATGTCTTACTATGCTCCAGAGTCTCTAAGACATCCTCCCAGCATTATGTAAAATTACAGCTCTCCCAAAACCAAATTCTCCATGCTTTATCACACAGAGTGTTAAGCATATCCCTTAATAGTGGGCTCATTGGCAGGGTGTCCAGTAGACAAAAATTTGGAAATTGTTTGGTCCCATCAGTAATTTGTAGTTAGAGTATATGCTGGACTTAAGAACAAGAAAGGATGGGAAATCATGAGTGAGGGGAAAAGAAAAACAAGAACAAGAAGAATAAGAAGATGATGATAATGCTAATGATGATGACAATGATAACAATGGGGAAAAGAGCCAGAGACAGAGAGACAGAATGCAAAATGGATTGATCAAATATAAATATGAGATTTCAATTCAAAAGAAATGCTGCAGTGCATAAGATAAAATAGAGTTATAGAGATGAATCAAGAGCAAGAAAGGGTAAGAAAAGTCATAATATTAAATTTAGAAAGAGCTTGGGCAAACATTAAAATGACAGTTTACTCCCCTCAACACATGCTTCTGTACAATATTAATTTAATGATCAGCACATGCTAATCTCCACTTCTTTTTCAAGGTACTGAATTGTCAGAACACTGCTAGTAGAGGTTTTCCTAGGCAACAGGTTTCTGTTATATTTACTATTAAAAAAATCATAACAAGGATTATGCTATCTTGTTATGAAATCAAAATGTATCTTAATGATGGCTGAGATAGGAAGCCACTCATAACGTCAAAAACAGAGTATCCCTGATGAAAGTCTTAGTCAGATTTGTAGGTAGGTTACATCAGCTGATGAGAATCAACCTTTATTCCCCTCAGCTTATCTTTTTCTT
The DNA here is from genome assembly GCF_902635505.1 of Sarcophilus harrisii. Classification (NCBI taxonomy): domain Eukaryota; kingdom Metazoa; phylum Chordata; class Mammalia; order Dasyuromorphia; family Dasyuridae; genus Sarcophilus; species Sarcophilus harrisii. The sequence goes on from NC_045427.1 coordinate 69,975,293, forward strand.
CCATTTCCATTATGTACTTACGTATTTATGATTTTTTCAGCTTGGTATATTTGATAACCAACTCTGTTGATTTTATGTGAGTCTACATCGTTCTGTTTACTACTTGTCAAACATTTCTTTGCCAGTGTAGGGTCACTAACAAAATATTTTCCTGTTGTCAGACATGATGTATTTATGGTGCTGAAATATTTTATTTAGCATTCAAAAGCTAAATTGAGCATTTAGCTTGTGGAGAATTTTTCAGGATAATGTAAAGTACTAAGCATGGAATCAGAAGTTGTTAGCTGTGTGACCAGAGTCAAACACCACTTCTCTGAGTCTTGATTTTTTTTATTCATAAAATGAAGATAGAGTGCTTCTACTACCTATTTCAGGGTTTCTTTCACCTATACTACCAATCACAGAGTTATTTTAGGGAAAATATTTTGTTTGACTTAAAATACTGTATGGTTCAGACAGTCAACCACTGTGTTGTTAGGGTCCACTATATTCATAGGGCTAAGGGCTGTGGTGTGTGCTATTAACATCACCTGTCACCATTTTAAACATTATGTGCCAATCACTATGCTAAAAGTTGCAGGGTTATTTATCTTCATCACCATGGTTGGTTACTATCTTTTCTGGCCAGCTATTTCAGGAAAATTGCAACCAGACTTCATTTCACATCCTTCTCTCTAATCATCTTTTTCATAGTCAAGCCAACCTCTTTGCTCCTGTCATCATGATTTCCTTCCTTTTTCTACCTTATAAACCATGTTCAATTAACTCTGATTAAACCACCGTTAACCTTATTGGATTGTATCAATCTTTTGCCTGTAACTTTTCAGACTAAAGTGCCCCTTTCCTAATCACCACTTCCCTATTTATATGGTCTTTCCATAATTAGATGTAAGGTCCTTAAGGGACAGGACTACCTTTACATTTGAATTTGTATCCCAGATGCTTAGTTATGTTTAATATATAGCAAACATTTAATATTTTTTCAAATGTTTAAAAATTGAAAAATATATCTTCAAGAAAATTTATCTTTCACGCCAATGAATCTCCTCTATCTTGGACTATAACTATACAAAGTATTAGCATCATACATTGAATTGTCATCTGGCAAGCTAGCGACTCACTGACTTGTAGAAGAATTGTCTTGTTCATTTTGCAGACATAACAGAGATTAGTTTAGAGATTAGGCATAAAAGAGAGTTTCACTTAAAGCATCCTTTACTGTCAGGATTCATCTTTTCCCAAGTCCCTTATTCACAAAAATCAGAGAACCTTCCAGTATAAGTTTAAATATCTAAAATAAGTGATGTATCTTTGCATGGAACAGAGAACAGTGGGCTTTGTCAATTACTCTATCAACACGATAAAATGTGGGCTGCCTTCAGATTATACTAAATAAAATTCTGGTTAATGATTTGGAGGAGAGTGTTTTGAATAGTTGTTGCTTTAAAAAAAAAACACAATGAAACCAGATAATTATACATTTGGATCATTATCCTACCAGAGTTTCTTGTGAACTAGCCCCTTGGTACTTTAATTGTGTTTATAAGCCTTGAATTTACTTCAGGCTTTCTGCTGCCCTTGAACTGCCCATCATTCCACCAAAGACCAGAGACAGCAAACAAGTGTTAACAAAAAGGAAAAAAAAACCTGAGCATTTGAAAAGATAAATTCTCCCTCCTGAATTATTATAAAATTTAATATAATATATTTTCTCTTTCTTACAGTTTACTGTCCTTATATGAGGTCAAAATACAGCAACATAATAGAAAACTTTTACAATGTGTATTTTAGGTGCATGAAAGATATTTAAGCTCGACATTTAAAGGTTCAAGCCCTTTATTTCATCAAATGTATCATAAGCCCTATATTCTAAGAATCTGTACTTTTTTGTAGTCACTCAGAAACTTAGTTATTGTAACTATGTCAAAATTTCACATTTTCTTCTGTATTATATTTTATTCAAGCATCCTCTTACAGCTATGTTCTACCTATATCAAACAAGACAATAAATGACTATTTAAAACTATTTATGAGATTGCCACACAGGCCAAATATAATTCTGTTGAGAGAGAGAGAGAGAGAGAGAGAGAGAATGCAACATAAAATTTTATGGTACAAATTATTATGATGATAATTGTCCAAGGTTGTAGAGGTCTACGTATGTATCAGTATTCATAAACCAATGCCCTTTTATACCCAGCTTTATGGCTAATGCAATGCTCATTTAATAATTTAAAAAATAATTTATTATAGTTAAATTGCTTTCTCAGAAGGCATCATCTTATCTTTCTCATTTTTATAAGAATCTCATTTTAATTTGTTTGCTATGTTATCTCTGGCATGAATTTTGGAATTTAATGGAGTGAGAATGGAAGATGACATCACTGAAATTATTAATTTCATATTTGAATTATTGAAGTGTTTATTCATAATTTCACATTAATTTTCATATTTTATTTGCTTGTTCAGAAAAAAAATTTCAGTAGTCTATTATTCCTGAACTCTATTAAAGGAAGAAGCACTGACCAAATAACAGCCTTTTTTCAACCTTTATCAGTATGGACTGAAAAATTTTTTTCACAAACACTGTTTATGTAATGATAATGATACTATTGCTCTGTAAGAGGGAGAATTATTTCCTAAAAATGATGGGATCCAAATCTTAAAAATGCAACATTAGGAAAAAGAAATAAATTCAGAAAATCCATGACTTTTAATATATCAACCAATTATAAATTCATCGTTGTCACAACTGATAATTCACTCCAATTAAATATATGTATTTATATTTATTTATGTACATACGCATGTATATGCATCTATAAGTAAATATGTGTATATGTATATAGTTGCATTTGTATGCATGCATATAGATGTATGCATCACTCATTTTTTGCCATGCAAAAAGAAAATCAAGTTTATGTGGTATTATGGTAAGGAGTACATTAATTACAAAATTTCTCAAACAAATTTGTGTTTGGAAGTGTTAACAACTGGGTGTATTCGGAATGGGTTTTATAAGTGCTACATGAACTAAGCTTTCAAGAGCAAGGGATTCCAGAAGGTATAGAAGAGTAGGGATAGAATCTCAGGCATGAGGGATAGATAGTATCTGTAAAAGCACAAAGATAGGACATAGAAGGTCATTTATGAGAAACTCTGGGTAAGCCAGTTTGATTTGAATATGTAGTATTTCAAGGGAATTAACAATGTCAGTGTAAAAATATGTTAGAATAAAATTGTGGAGAGCTTTAAGTGCCCAACAAATGAGTTTGAATTTTGTCCTGATAAGGAGCTCTTTAAACTTCATTGGTAATAGGGGGAAGTTCATGGGGGAGAAGTGATATGTTCACTCCAGTGCTTTAGAATGACCAGTCTGACAGTTTTCTGCAAGATGAACTGGAGAGGACACACATGGACATCGTGAGAGGGGATTACATTTTTAACTAAGCTACTTCACTTGAAGAAGTGTGAAATTGTAAATAAAAATGAGAGCATCTCAGAATAAATACCATGAATAAATGGTTCACAGATGGGATTGTATGGTACACAAATAAAGAACAACTTATATTTCTGTATAGTATGATGATAGAAAATAGTCTGTAAACATTCATTAAATGTCTTTTCTGTGCCAGGCCTTATGAAAAGTGCTGGGCTTCAAAGAAAGGCAATTTGTAGTCCCTGTCTTCAAGGAGCTCACAATTTAGTAGAAGACAGTTCATAAAAATAATAGGAAAGTAAAGGTGTACTAAGAAGGGAAATGATAAGATAATTGTCCTGGGTGCAGTCCTTAATGGGAAGATATAGGAAGAACTATACAATGGTAGTACAGAACAAAGGGTAGTGAGCCTGGAATCAGAAAGTCTCATCTTCATGAGTTCAAATCCAATCTCAGACACTATCTATGTGATCCTGGACAAGTCAATTAATTATGATTGTCTCAATTCCTCATTCTGTAAAATAAGATGGAGAAGAAATAGCAAACCACTCCAGTATCTTTGCCACAGAAACCTCAAATGGAGTCACAGATATTTGGCCACAACTTAAATGGCCAAAGAAAAACAACATACAAGATTCATTCTACCCTTCCCAGTCAGAGAGATAGACGGGATCCACAAGCAAGGGATATTGAGGAGGTATGTTTAGGATTGATGAGATCTTGTAAGATGATGAGATTCCAAAGAGTATGAGAAAGTCCAGGAATACAGTCAGGTAGGAAATGAAGTCACTCATATTTGTACAGTCCTTTAACTGTCATAGATTCATTGTGTGAAGGGGCCTCAGAAACCATTTTGTCCAGTTTTTACACATGATGAAGATGAAGACTACAGTGACTAAGGGATTTCCTGAAATTAGTATCAACGAGAATTGAATTCAAATCCTTTAATTTTAAAGCTGTTGCTTTTTTCTCTGGATCACACTTTTTTTTTACAATATTTTTGATAAATAAAGCATTTATTCTTATTCTAATGTGGAAACTAAAATTCAGGTCAAATGACCTGCCTCTGGTCATATAGCTATTAAAAATATCAGGACTAAGATTCACATCCAAGTGCTTCTCCATTCCTAGGCCAGTCTTGAAACCCATTTCATTTTTGGATTACATTAATGTTTCAGCATTAAACATACTAAATTTGACATAAAAGAGTTAGTATCTCTCAGAAATTGACAGAATAATGTCTTTTAAAAGCATAATCCAACAACCACAACTTGCAGTTGAGAAAACGAAACCAAGATCTCAAAAAATGAAAAAGTTGGATGTCCTAACCCTTAAGAACTGTTTAAGTTTGAACATTATGTGATAATAAATTCATCATAGCTCATTCAACAATAACCATTTATTAAGTATAAAAAAGGCAAAGGCAAGCCTTGAACCCAATTGTCTCCAACCATCTTTCAAGATACTCTGCAATACTGCCTTTCATAATATATAAGGATACAGAATAAAAATAAATAAAGGTACAGAGATAGAGGGAAGAAAATGACACTTCTAATTTGATAATTAGTGATGCCTTCTTAAAGTAGGAGATATTTAAAATTTAACCTTTAAAATGAAATTATTTAAGCTTGACTCCAACTTCTCCATGCCCCATTTCAGACCCCATTTGGATAAACTTACGTATCTCTATAGAACCCTTCATTGATTTCCCTGATCAGAAATTATATTTCCTGTGTTTGTCAATATATCTGATGCCAGATCATTATCTGCCCCCAACATCTCAAAAACCTCCAATCTGACTCCTGGTTTCCTGGACTGTGTGACTGTTTTTGAACTCTCCTTTTTAGGGATTTCCTAGTGGCTCAAGAAACCTGATTATTAAATTTTCATGGTAACCAGTTATATCTTGGAAATCAGCAAGTCAGAACTTCAATTGTTATTTTGCTGAACATATTACTTAAGAAAATAATGGAGAAAATGATAATGATTCAGATTAAACTTAAAAGTTTGTTGTGCATATTTTTGGCAGACAAATTATTTGTGTGATTATTAATGCAACCCTGCTATTTTCTTCTTTATTATATTTATGTAGCTCATGAGTGCTACCATCAGGAATAGGATGAGAGAGTGGACAGAGTTGGTCTTACAGATGGGAAGATTTATGTTCAAATTCTGACTCTGATACAACTTTATTAGATTATTTGCCCTAACAACACTCGAAGAATTTAATTAGCAAAGAAAGTACTCTGATTTCTATTTGGGAGTTCCCTCATTTGGGAGTTCCCTACGCCAATGAATTTACAAGTGGAAAACCATTCCATTTTTATCCTTTTCTGCTGAGTAGAATTCCAGCTTCTTGAAGATAGAGACCTTTTTTTTTTTTTTTTAGCTTTTTATTACCAGCATTCCTTAATGATTGTAAAATTAAAAGAAAAAATTCCACACACTTTTCTAGATCATCTCTTGCTAACTATTTCTAGGAATTACTTGTTCTATCTAGTGGTCTATCTAGTTCCAGGACTAAATCATGTTTAATTTGGCCCACACCAATGTCCATAAACAGACCTTTCTTCACTCTTAGATTTGGATAGTATTTTGTAAGATTGACTAAAAATGAGAAAAGAAAGAAAACCTCATTTAGGGCTAACTGGAGTTGGTCTATCTGACCTGAAACTATTCTGTAACTTGACATCACTTCATGGTCAGTTTTGTATTTTGGAGTAGAATAAATAACTGGTTTCTGCCATTCATTTAGTTGACCTTATGATGATCCAGAACAACCATTAAAGTGGATATATCATCTAGAGTTCCAATTTTCTAAGGTTATTGTTATTTAAAATACACTGATACAAACCTATCTAAAAACAGAATAAAATATATCCTGAATCACATGACTGAAATTGGCATTTTATAATGTGCATATTTTAAAAGACATATATTTCCTAGAGGAGTTTACTTAGTATTCATTTTGGATTGTCAAAAATGGCATGTGCCCCTGTAAAATCTGTATTATACTTAATAACCTCAGCTTAGTAATTGTGATGCTGGCAATGCTTGAATAACTCAGGTTAGCATTTTCCTATTTGTCAGTCAGCCAAGTCCTGTCCATGAATAAACTATTTCTTGGCAAGATAGAAGACACTTGGAATGAACACTGACTTTTCAAGTTTCTAAAATACCAATTCCTACACCAGGTGTTTTATTTTTTATTTTATTTTGTTTTGTTTGTTTTTTCTGGTAGGTTTGTTGATTTTGACATGCAACAAAGTAAGTTTAATGCTTCCCTCAAATTTCCAAAATTCCTTAAGTCCTTTCTACTTTTAACTCTAACATAGTTGAAAGAGTTTCTGATTGAGTCAGAAGACCTGAATTGAAATCATATCTCTGACTTTTGTTAGGCGACTGATCATAACCCAATTGCTGCAATAACTCATACTTTTATAGAATTTTAAAGTTTGCAAAATGCTTTCATCACCACAATCCCTGTAGGGATTGAAAGTTTATACTATCTCCATTCAACAGATGAGGAAAATGAGGCAGAAAGGATACAAATGCCTTGCCCAAAGTCATACAAATAGTCCATTGAAGAGATTAATTTCAAATCCAAAAGTACTTCTTTTATGACCTAACTTAAGCACACAACTTTTTTGATTCACAGATTTGTCAAAGAAAGGAAACAAGAAAGAGGGCAGAGAGGGAGGGAGAAAGGGAGTGAGGGAGGGAAGAAGGGAGAAAATATAGGAAGCTAGGGAGGAAACAAAGAAGAAAAAAAGAAAGAAAGAAAGAAAGAAAGAAAGAAAGAAAGAAAGAAAGAAAGAAAGAAAGAAAGAAAGAAAGAAAGAAAGGAGGGAGGGAGGGAGGAAAGGGAGGAAGGAAGGAAGAAAGAAAGAAAAGAAGGAAGGAGGGAAGGAAGGAAGGAAAGAAGGAAGGAAGGAAGGAAGGAAGGAAGGAAGGAAGGAAGGAAGAAAGGAAGAAAGAAAGAAAGAAAGTAAGAAAGAAAGAAAGAAAGAAAGAAAGAAAGAAAGAAAACAAGGAAGGAGGGAAGGAAGGAAGGAAGGAAGGAAAGAAAGAAAGAAAGAAAGAAAGAAAACAAGAAGGAAGGAGGGGAAGGAAGGAAAGAAAGAAAGAAAGAAAGAAAGAAAGAAAGAAAGAAAGAAAGAAAGAGAAAGAAAGAAAGAAAGAAAGAAAGAAAGAAAGAGAAAGAAAGAAAGAAAGAAAGAAAGAAAGAAAGAAAGAAAGAGAGAAAGAAAGAAGGAAAGAAAGAAGGAAAGAAAAAGGAAGGAAGGAAGAAAAAGGAAGGAAGGAAGAAAAAGGAAGGAAGGAAGGAAGGAAAGAAGGAAGGAAAGAAGGAAAAAGAGGTTTCCTAGGTTTATTATAAAGAAAACATACTGACAATTTAAAAGATTCACATAAATGTGACCCAATGATGATGTTGCTTTCCTGATTATTGCTTCATGTTTTCCTCCCACCTTTCCCCTGTCCCAAGCAATAAGTGACAGGCAGGTTTCCCAAACTATCACTTGGTTTGCCTGGGGAGAAATCACTGAAGTCTGCTGTCCAGAAAGCATGACACTAATTATGTTACATTTACCCAGGAAGAGAAAAAGATGGATTCTGCTCTGGACATCTTGTTTTGTGGAGAAATGGAAAGAAAGGTTACATTATCTCTACCCAGATTAAAGTAAAGGAAGTGATAAGTCCTAATCTTGTAGAGATGTGAGCATCAGTAAAAATTTATTAGACATACTTAATATTATCTAACAAGTTAGGACCACAAACAATGAATGTCACCATTGCAACATTACTTGATAAGTTTATATATAAACAGAAGACAATGAAATATGTTAGATCAGTTAAGTTAAACTACATGGACACTAGGCAGAACAACAACAAAAAATCTTTATAAAAAGATGGTTCACAACTGTGATTTTAATTAGAAAAGATGATATAAACTACTCTAACAAATGAAATATCCAGAGAGATATAATTTTGGATAATTAATCATTTTATTAATTATGGCTAGTGAATGATTAATAAAAGGAAGGTCATCTGACTATGTCTCATAAGCCAAAGAACCTTCATGTAGGTCTCTTGATACTTATATACCCTTGGAAGAATCTGTATTCATGGCAGACAGGAATCAACTCTGATTGTTTAACAATTAATGAGAGAATTAACAGTATGATGAGAGGTGAGTCTATTCTAATGAAGGACTGGTACCAAGACTGGGCAATCTGTATAAATGAATCCAACCTCCATCCTGTCAGTGAACAATGAACAATGATGGGTTAAGATTTCCACCTAGATCAGATTCTCATTTTAAGATCTTCTAGTAAGGAGTGTCCTTTCTGAGGACAAAAAGCATGTACTGCAAGGAACTAGGCAATTTCATCTATTATTAATGTCTTTCAGATTTTGGCTTAATAATTTACAAGCTTAATTTCTAAATGAGGAAGCAGAAAAAGGGAATTCTTAATCTTAATTAATAATTGGTTATTAATATAAGAGAAAAATAACCATTTGTCTCACTAGCTAATTGGAAATTCATAGATTTGGAGACAGAGACAAGATGGTGAAGTGTATACAGGACTCTGCCTGAATTCTCTGCAGTTGCCCTCAGAATCAACCCCCCAACAGAAAATCCTATTTTGTGTTTCACCAAATCAACTGCATATGTATAGGATGAAAGAGGTGTCCATAAGAGTTTCTGAGAAAAACTTCTAGCTGATTAAATAAACGGTAAAACATAATATAAATTAGCAGTATGATGTGGTCATCCAAAAATCAATAACAAATCATTCAGGGAATGTATAACTGAAAAATAAATCATAAATATGTAGATGTAGATTAATGGATAACAGGTATGTAGACTACGTTTTGCACTCACATCAACATAATGTTAAAAGATACAGGAAGCACTCTGGAACCTTCGATATATCTTTCATATCATAGGCTCTAATAGAACTTATCTCCTTATTTTAAAGTGAAGAAATTTGAAGTAAAGTGATTTGGCCAGTTTACAGAAGCAGAATATAGCAGAAATCGGATTTGATCACAACCCTAAGTGTCATGCCATCAGATCTATTGTTCTTTCTATTATACATTGCAGCATTATTGGAAAATTTATGGGACAACATGGGCAAGATGAAATATGATGAAAAAAATGTAACTTCATTATGATCTGCACCACCAGGGGGAGTAATCATATTAATAAAGTCATGTTTTCATTGAAGTATTGATATGTACATTTTGTGCAAATAATGAGGAGATAAAAATTTAATACAGAAATGCCTATATGTATAGAACCAGGTTCAGTTTTGGACAACACATTTAGAACTTAAATCTATATATTGAAAAATTAGAAAATAATGGAAAACAGAATAACAAAAAGGCTTAAGATATGTCTTATGTGGAATGGTCAAAGAAATGAACATATTCAACATAGAAAATATACTACTTGATATGTGTGTGGAGGTTAATGTCAAAGAAAGCATTTGATCTGAGTTTTAAAAGAAGCTGAGGACTGGAAGAGTAAGACAAAAGGATGAAGGGCATTTTAAGCATGGAAGATAATCAGGACAAAGACATGGAAGCAGAAGATGAAATGTTGACTTTGAGAAGGAACCAGCAGATGCCTCTGATCAGATTATAAAATTTGTGGAGGAGAATAATATGAAAAAAGAGTGGAAAGATAGAAAGTGGAAAGGATTGTGTAGAATTTAAATGTTTAACAGAACAGTTTTGATTTAATCCTGGGATAATAAGGAGCTAATGAAGTTTGCTAAATTGGGGGTGACAGGGCCATATCTATGATTTAGGCAAATGAGGAAGAGCAACTGGAGGAAGGAGTGATTGGAGCACAAATGAAAGGCTATTGTAATAGCCATGCAGAAGTAATAAGGGTATGAACGAGGGTATGAACAAGGATAATACCTATATGAATGGAGAAAAAGAGAACTTACTGAAGAGCTATTATGGAGAAAGAAACAAGATTTGGCAAGTGATTTATTCTTTCTTTTTTCACATCCAGTGAACATATAAGCGCCCAATTTCAGGGACACCTTTATACATCAGTAGCAACAACAGACCACCTATCTTTTCAACCCAGCTTTCATTTAAAGACTGTCCTGTAGTTTTAACGACAGTGTTTCTTTACAAATATAGTGCTTGTCAAAGATGCTTCTAGGCCTCAAAAGCCTTCTGATGTTTTTCCTTAAAAGAAGACACCCTGTCTCAGAATATTGCAGCACTCTGGACTTGTCTCTCTGTGACTGTTTCTCAGCATATCCTGGTGATATTCTTTGTATGGGAGATATCTAGAGTGAAGGGAATATAAAGACTACATTGCTTTCCTTTTATTTTGTTCCTAGAGTGAAAGCCACTTAGATCAAAAAGGGAATCATTTCCAAGGTTGTGGAAGGATAGCTTACTGAAAAAATAGACTGTCTATGCCATAACTGACCTTGTATAAAAGCCTTCTTTTCTTAGTCATTCTACTAAATCAAATTTCTCAAGAAGAAAAATGTATATATCAACTGACCAAAATTAAAGACAAAAGTCTACATTTAAGTAATTTGTGAAAAACCAAAAATTCATTTTCCACTCATACTTTTTTGTCATTATTATGTTTCAATACAATGTGAGTTAATGATGGACTTTCCAGCCTTTGTAAAATCTAAAAAGGCTTTTATTGTTGGAATAAAGAAGCAATTCCCACTCTTTTATTCTCTCAGATGTTTTCCCTTTCATATTAGACTAGATAACTTTAAAACCTTAAATCAATTACAAAATGATTTAACTCCACAATTAGTGAAATGTTCAAGCAACCAATGTTTCAATTCAACTCAATTCTTAATTATTTTAAAAACACTTTATGCTATCTAATAGTAAAGAAAAATACTTGGAAAAACTCAATTCAAATAAAACCTAGATAATTTCAAACAATTAAAGTATTTGTTTCTTACTAATTAAAATAACATCAAAATTCATAATAAGATATTAAACTTTGAAAAAATGATGATATTACAATAGGAGAGTGAAAGAATAAAGGGGAATATTAAAATGTCATATACTGATATACTCTGGAAAACTTTGAGTGATTATTAAAGCCACACAGATCTCACATGAGGTAAATGATTAAACAGAGCTATTTTAGTCTAATATCAAATTTACCATCTCCTTAAAAAAATTTTTAACAAGGGACAGTGTATAAATTGAAACAATTTTAAACAATAAAAATACCAGTTGTAAGAATTACAAAAGATTAGATATAACAGTATACAAGGATGTAGAACATTCCAGTTTTTAAAATACTTTGTGCTCTGATTTGATCCTCCAATGACCTCTACCAACGGGATGGACCAATAATTATTTATTATTCCTATATTTAACAAAAAACAAAACAAAACAACAACAACAACAAAAAAAAAACCCTGGGACTGAGTAAAGTTAAATGACTTGTCAAAAAATCTTACTGGATATGAACAGACAATTTTCTGATAAAGAAATTGAAACCATTTCTAGTCATATGAAAAGGTACTCTAAATCACTATTAATCAGAAAAATTCAAATTAAGACAACTCTAAGGTAACCCTACACACTTCTCAGACTGGCTAAGATGAAAGGAAAAGATAATGACTACTACTGGAGGGGGATGTAGGAAAACTAGGAAACTAATACAGTGTTGATGGAGTTGTGAAATGATTCAACCATTCTAGATAGCAATTTGAAACTATGCCCAAAGGGTTATCAAATCAATAACAAATCATTCAGGGAATGTATAACTGGAAAATAAATCATAAATATGTAGATGTAGATTAATGGATAACAGATATGTAGACTACGTTTTGCACTCACACCAACATAATGTTAAAAGATACAGGAAGCACTCTGGAACCTTCGATATATCTTTCATATCATAGGCTCTAATAGAACTTATCTCCTTATTTTAAAGTGAAGAAATTTGAAGTAAAGTGATTTGGCCAGTTTACAGAAGCAGAATATAGCAGAAATCGGACTTGATCACAACCCTAAGTGTCATGCCATCAGATCTATTGTTCACTTTTGCTACAGGAGACAAAAATAGAATTTAAAGAGCTTTTTCATTTGCCTTTATAATAAACACAGGGGAAATCTGAGTTCATTGAAATTTATCTACACAGGGCTATCAAGCTGACTATGCTGAGGTTTTTGATCAGCTTCATTATCTTTACACATTTGTTTAGGATTGGCTGAACCTTTTTATTTTATTTCATTTTTTTTGGTTTTGCTTAGAATATCTCCTTGGACATAGTGGGTGACTCATAAATGCTATTGAGCATTTTGAGCATTGAGCAACAGTATACTGTTATATCTAAAAAAAAAAAAAGATTAACTGTGAGAAGAGCAATTCCAAAAACATGCTAATAGAGTCATTGTCAAATAGGTCATTAGCCTTAAGTGCTCTGTTATCTGATTCAAGTGCAGCTATTCAAAATTTCAGCCCTTTACATCTCCAGATTTATTTTGTTTTAGAATATAGGTGGTCACCCCATCCCTGACTTCTTAGGGAGGTGAGAACTCCAAAAAGGAGGTAATCACACACACACACACACACACACACACACACACCACACACACACACACCGACTTCTCAGGAAAGGAGGTGAAAACATCAAAAAGGAGGTGATCACACACAAGATTGTGCAAAGGTGAATGTTGAAAATTATCCGTGCAAATATTTTGAAAATAAAAAGCTTTAATAAAAAAGTTTTTTTTTTTAAAAAGAAGTCCTCTTACTAATTAAGATTATGTTCTAAATTTTTTAAGATAAAAAACTACTTCTCTTGTCAAAAAAAAAATGTGAACTGATTTCATGAATCTCTAGAATCTCTAAGGAAGTGACTCATTAACACAAATAAAATTAAGAATCAAGACTGCAGAGACATTGAAAAGTGGATAGCCAAGTTCTCCTACTGGCGTTGTAGATAGAGAACCAATCTTGAAGTCAGGAGGACCTGAATTCAAATCCACCCTCAGACATTTAACACATTCTAGCTGTGTGACCCTGGGCAAGTCACTTAACCCCAACTGCCTCAATAACAACAACAAAATAAATAAATAAAATTAAAAATTTCCTCTAAATATATGTAGAAAATACATGACAGGATCTTAATGAAGACATAGAAAAAGTCACAAGGAGTCATTTGTTCAGTTCAATATAGGTAGACAGACAGGAAGAGAAGTAATATCTACAGACACTTGAGAGATGGTTAATTGATACTAAGAACAGGGTTGAATCAGAAATCTATCAAAGAGCACTCCAGCACCCACAGAAAGATTGTGCAGAAAGCAAAAATGCACTATTAGAACCATACTTGGGCATTGATTTAGAGACAGGTATAAACTGGTGGATTTTTTTGCCCATTACTTAGTTGCAATTAACTGATTTAGAGTAGAATAAGAAGGGTACTTATGGAGAGGTAGGACAATTCCTTGGTAAAGACATTTAAGTTCTGGGTAGTGTATCTATAAATTTCTATTGCAGTAGCAGTGATGAATCCACACTCAGAGATGTTATGGACCAGAACTCTTGTACTTGAAACAAAGATTCTTACAAGGTGCTAACTCAATTGAATTGATAAGACAATGGTTATCTAGTTTAGCAGGGTGATTAATAGTTCTCTGAGTTCAGTATGATTGATTTAATCTTAAAAAAACTAATGTAAGCTACACAAACAATAAATAAAATTTTGATAAAATTTAAGTTTGTATACTATGTCAGTATTAAAAGTTTTTGTAAATTTTTTCATTTTTTTTAACTTATAAAATAGATGAACCAAGGTTTTAGTGATATAATGATTGGTTTATATTCAATGTAGAGCATATAAGCTGGAACAAACTCAGCCAGGGTGGGACCCAGAGACAGATTCATTCACTTTATCTCACATCACCGTGGTGGCTTGCCTTCTGCACTTCCCCCACTGAGACCAAGGCCAGTCTGAAAGGCTCTCCAGAAAGCTGACCTGGGCCCCAGGCAAGGAAACTAGACTGTGAAGGAGATAATAAAGGATTTGTACTTTAACACCTGGCTATTATTGTGGTGATTACTAAACTGAAAGGAAGGCTGCTCCAAGACCCCCAGAAAACCAACAAGAACACTACACAGAGAAATACCAACAAAGATTCCCAGAGGGCTAATAATAATAATTCAACAGCAATCTAATACTATTGAAATTAAAACATAAGTTGGTAACTTATAGTTCTCAAAGTAGGTTGGCAACAATCAGACTTTTTTTTTTCCTAGACCAGTGTCTTAAAGCTTATATATTAATAGCTTGTACTAAAGGTCCTAAAAAGACAGAACTAGAAAAGTCTAATAAAGGAGCAACAGGATCACCCTCAGACTTTCCTTACAGAATATCTACAAGCAAAACTTGTGAAGGGAAAAAAAAAAACAGGGGAAAAATCCAACTTGAATAACTAGAAGTGATAAAGCAAGAATTAACACTTTCAAAAAGCATTAAAATGTATTATGAATGAAATAATAGTTATTGAAAAAAATGGAAAAGAAAGGAAAGCTATGAAAGAAAGAATTAGAAAGATACGGAATGACTTGGTTAAAGGGAAATAAAACCTTGCCCATATAATAAACTCTCAAGCAATTGGAACAGACCAAATGTGAACCAATGGTTCTATAGGAAGGTAATGAGAAATAATAATGATAATAATAATATATGCATATATATAGAAGAAAAAACATGCAGGGTTTTACATATATATAGAAGGGGGGAGAAATATATAGAAGAAAATGTAAGGTATCTTTTGGGACGGGATCTGAATCAAAAAATAGACTTAGAAAAAACTCTAGGCACCATTGGAGTATTTGAATGGCATGATAAAAAAAAATAAAAGGACTTAGACAACTTATTTCAAGAAATTGTTAAAAGAAGATTGATCAAAGATAGTACATTAGTGGATTAAAGGAAACAGATGAATTCTTTCAACATTTGCCTCTAAATAACTTTAAAATAACAACTCATATAAAATGTTGGAATAGTAGAATCAACAAAAGATCAAGGTGAGACGTTTTTCTAGCCTAAGAAAATTTAGGATGTCAGCAGGAGAAATTTGTGATATAGTTCCTATCACACATGTAATGGGCAAGTAGAGATAGTCAGCATCTTTAGGAATTCTCAGCTCCTTTAGGAACTCTCAGTTCAAAGATGGTAATAGGTTTAGACAACTGGTCAGGAAAAGACACAAAGAATCCTTTGTTCGCATTGAAAACATTGGCATCAATTGGAAACTCTATTGTCCATACACAGTTCTGGATTACAGTTCCAGGACAGAGAGGAGTAATGAGAATCTGTTACAGGGGAACAGGGGTCCTGGCTACAGTTCCAAGGCAAAGAGAGCTGTAGCACTTGTGACTGTAGGGGACAGAGATACATTCTAGGTAAGTACCAGAGAACACATCAGAAGAATGATTATACCTAGAAAGTACAAAAACTCTTAAAACCCCCAGAATTCACTCTGAAAACAGGAACATGAAAAGACTAGCACTTGGGACAATGGCTCCCTACTCCTAAATGAGTAAAGCCCAGCTTAATATAAAACTCAAAGTAAAGAAATATGCTAGGGGAAAAAAGAAAACAAAAGAAGAATTTTACCATAAAAAGTTATAATAATGGCAGAGAAGATCTAGACATGAACACAGAGGAATAGAAATTCTTAAAGAATTTAATGTAATGTAAATGTAAAGTAATGTAAGGTAAAGTAAAGTAATGTAATATAAAGTAAAGAAAATAATTTAAAAGATGCTATCTCAAACACAACAAGAATTTCTGGAAGAATTTTAAAAAGATAAGCAGGTAGAGGAAGAGTTGTGAAAAGGAATGAATGATGAAAGAAAATTATGAAAAGAAAAGAGCATTAACAGCTTGGCAAGGAAGTCACACACACAAATGATGAAGAAAAAAATGCCTTAAAAATAGAATTATCTAAATGGGAAAAGAGATACAAAATCTAACTAAAAACAATAATGACTCCTTAAAAAATTAGAATTGGAAAAGTGGAAGCTCATGACTGTATGAGAATTAAGAACAATAACATAAAAGCAAAAGTATGAAAAAAAGAAGAAAATATGCAAAATATTTTCAGAAAAGCAAAAGACCTAGATATAGATAAAAAAGCCTAGATATCATATTTTAAGAAATTATCAAGAGAAATTGCCTTAATATAGTAAAGCCAAAGAGTAAACAAATTAAAATAATCCACTAATCACCTTGTAAAAGGATCCAAAATGAAAACTCCCTAGAATATTATAGTCAAATTCTAGATCTCCCAGGTCAAAGAAAAAATATGGCAAAATACCCAAAGTAACAATTCAAATATTGTGGAGGCATAGGCTGGATTACACAAGCTTTAAGTAACTTACAAATTAGAGTAGAGTTTGGAAATAAAATATTTAGAAAGGCAAAGGATCAATGGTTACAATCAAGAATCAATAACCCAGTAAAACTGAGTATGATTCCTCAAGGGAAAAGTGGATATTTAAGAAAAGAGAAAACTTTCCAGCATTCCTGAGGAAAAGGACAAAGCTGAATAGAAAATGTAACATTCACACTCAGTTCTCAAAGGAAACATTAAAAAGGTGAGCACAAAAGAGAAATCATAAGGTTCTCAATAAAGGTAAGTGTTTGCATTCCTATATGGGAAAATGATAGGTGTAAACTAAGAACTTTGTCATCATAAAGGTCTATAAAAAGAATTTACACAGAAAGAGGGCATGAGTATGATTTGATTACGTTGGACTGTTCTCTTAAAAATGTGAATGGATAAAAACATAATTAATTGATAGAAAGGGAAAAGGAGGGATAAAACAAGGATATTTTTCTCACATAAAAGAGGCATGCAAGGAAGAATAGTATCTCAAATGAGATGCTTTTCAACTGTTTAGCAAATGAAGTCATGCCTCTGGGACTACATATAATTCCAACAAATTAGAAGGAGTTTAAGTATATTGATGATGGAAGACTCCAAATTTAGTATGTGAAAATTCTAGTAAGAGGACATCATTTGAGAAAGGGAAGTATCCTTCCTATGCTCATTTTGTTTCTCAATATTGGCCACGTTAAATACAATTCTAGCAAAAGATCATATATTAGGTAGGACCAGAAAGTAAAATGTAAAAGGCAAACACCTGTCCCAAAAAGATGGATAAAAGGATTCCTAAGAACGAGGAGCTGCAAGTTATTCTCATCCACATGTGTTCTCTATGCACATTCTTCCTTAACATTTCAATATGTTCAAAACTACTTTACTCAGAGAAACAAATAAGTGATTGTCCATGACTCACAGAACTATAAAACTTAATAACTTCTCATAAGCTGAAAAAATTATAAAAAGTTAACTTCTGAAGATCGAGACCATTAAAGTAACTGGGAATTAGAGAAATAACTTTGGAGGAAATGCCACACAGGAAATTCTGGAAATATGGCAGAAATTATTTAAATAGGGAGAAAACAGGACAGATGACTAAGAAGTTGTGGATATGCATGAAGCTCACAGGCAAAGTCACATCTTAAAAGAACAGAAAAATAGAAACCAGAATAAGAAATTGATAAGAGTACAATAGAAAGAGCATCAACTCTGGAATCCTAAAGCTTGGATCCCCATTCTTCTTTTGACATTTAAAAATTGTGTGATCTTGGGCAAATCATTCCTGAGTTTCAATATTCTCACAGAAAAATAAAAATGTTTGAACTAGATGGTTTCCAAGGTCCATTATAGTTCTGTATCTCAGTCTTTCTGATGCCAGGATATGTCATTTACTCTAAAACCCTGAAGACACAGAAAATATGCAAAAATGGTTAGGATGTCAAAAATGTATTTTTATTTGCTTGCTTGTTTATTTGGTCAGGTGAGGAGGCAAGAAAAGATGCATTGTATTTAATGGATCCAATGCTTGTGAATTCTGTCAAGAAGTTTGATCTCAAAGAATTGGAAAATAATTCTTGACTGTATATAGCTAAAAGGCCTATTTTTAAGAAATAAGATTGCATAATTAACAAATTATACATTATGATTTCTACTTAATACTAAGGGGATAATTTGTGAGCCAGCACACAATTATAGAAGTAAATAGTTGGGGGGGTGGAGTCAAGATGGTGGAGATGACACACACGACTTTCTAAGCTCTTCTCTTACACTCTTTATCAATATTATATCGAGCCTCAAAAATAGTCTTGACAGCTACAATTCATAAAGATAAGAAGTAGAACAACCTCAGGGCCGAAGAAAATCTGCAGTCCTGCCAAAAAGGTTGGTTCCAGGGCCAGGGGAGATCGGCGCAGACTGGGAGAGAAATTAGGCTCCGAGGAGAGTCTCAAACCTAGGGTGAAGGCACAGATCTCAGCACAAGCACGCAGCCCCAACTCACAGTACGGGGCTTTTCCTTGGGGCAGTTGTGATCCTGCTCGGCAGGAGGACGCAGCCCAGGTTAGCCTCCAATCTGCACAGTGAAGGGCCTGGCTTAGCCAAGGAGCTTTTTCCAGGGCTGATTTGCACGGGCAGAACGCGGCAGAGTTTGTATGGTCTGCGGTCTGCGGTCCTATGGGTCTGTGGTCTGTGGACTGCGGTCAGCCACAATACTCACAGTCTCACAAGAGGCTCCGGCCTGGGGCAGTGACACTTTCACCCTTAGTCTCTAGCCGAGGGCAACCGCTAACCCACTCAGCCCTACTTCACAGTTTGATAGCTCGGCCAGTGCTGAATCCACTCCCTGTTGGGGGAAGGAAGACTCTCACCAGAGCACCCCATACCTCAGAGGCGAAACGTTTACATCTCTCCTGCCTGCAGAGGAAGCTGAACCCCTGCCTAGAGACCTACCCCAAAGGCTTTAAAACATGAATAAATAGGATGAAAAGAACGATCGACAGCTTCTATGCAGAAAAAGAGCAGGTAGCAAACCTGAAGAGACCTCAAACAGCAAAAATGCATCGACTGTCCTCCTTACATGATGCTCTCATAGAAGAGACCATTAAAATCTCCAAAAGAGAGTTAGAAGAAAATGGGGAAAGTAAAGAGAAGCCTTACAAGAGAGCAAACAACTTCCTGAAATACGAATTGGAAAAAGGAAAAAAATCTCAGGAAAGTAAGAATTGTGATTTGGAAAAAATAAAGAATTCACTAGAAAGTAGGATCTGTGAATTGGAAAAAATAAAGAATTCACTAGAAAGTAGGATCCGTGAATTGGAAAAGAAAAAGAACAC
Source organism: Sarcophilus harrisii (assembly GCF_902635505.1). NCBI lineage: Eukaryota > Metazoa > Chordata > Mammalia > Dasyuromorphia > Dasyuridae > Sarcophilus > Sarcophilus harrisii. The sequence continues at coordinate 69,994,985 of NC_045427.1, forward strand.
ACAAGAAAGTAGGATCTGTGAATTGAAAAGAAAATAATTCACTAAAAAAAAATTAGTGAAATGGAAAAAAATTCCACAGACCAAAACAATACATTTAAAACCTCAATTGGACATATACAGAAAGAAGTAAAAAAAAGCTAATGAAGAAAATAATTTTTAAAAATTAGAACTGAACAAATAGAAACTAATGATTCATTGAGACAGCAAGAATCAGTCAAGCAAAAAACAAAAAATGACAAACTGAAAACCATGAATTATCTACTTGCAATGACAGACTTGGAAAATAGATCTAGGAGAGATAATCTGAGGATTATTGGACTTTCCGAAAACTATGATGAAAAAGAGCCTAGATACTATTTTAAAGAAATCAACAAAGAGAACTGCCCAGATGTAATAGAATCAGAAGGTAAAATAGGCATTGAAAGAATTCATCGAACACCTTCTGAAAGAAACCCAAATAAAACCCCAAGGAATATTGTGCCAAATTTCAGAACTATCAGATTAAGGAAAAATTTTACAAGCAGCAAAAAAAAAACATTTAAATACCTGAGGTGACAAAAAGGATCACCCAAGATCTGGCTGCTCTACATTAAAGGAAAGAAGGGCCTGAAATATGATATCTGAAAGGCACAAGAACTTGGGATGCAGTCAAGAATAACACCAGCTAGTGGAGCATTTTCTTCCAGGAAGAAGATGGACATTTAATGAAACAAATTAATTCCATTTGTTCTGAAGAAAACCAGAACTAAAACAAAAAATTTGATCTCCAAGCATAGAACCAAGAGATGCAGAAAGGTAAAAATAACTCTTGAGAATTGTATTTCGTTGTGGATATACAAAAAAGAATACATGTATAATTTGATTGTACTGATATAACAAAAAAAAGGGAAGTAGATATGGAAAAGGGATGATGGCAGAATAAGGTGGGAAGGAGAGATAAAAAGAGGGAAACCACATCCCACAAAGAGGAAAAGGAAACATCATATCTGAGGGAATTTAGAGAGGGGAGGAAACATTGTGTAATCTTACTCATGAGTTGGCTCAAAGAAAAAATAATTGACATTTGCTTTTAGAGAAAATTCTCTCTCGCCTCATTAAAAAACAGGGAGAGGAAAAAGGGAAAAGAAAAAGAGTAATAAGGGAAGGAAGGGAAAAGACTCAAAGGGGGGGGAGGAGGGATTAAAGAGGGTAAGCATCGTGGATACAAGAGGGGTACTAAGTTTAAAAGGGGAAAGAGGGTTGGGGAGGCAAGAATAAGTAAGCACAATCTGTTATTAGGATGGTAAGAAATACAGATTTAGTAATTTAACCGTAAATGTGAATGGGATGAACCCCCATAAAGAGGAGGCAGATAGCAGACTGGATCAAAGTCAGAACCCTAAATATATTGTTTACAAGAAACACATTTAAAGCAGGGGGATACATATAGAGTAAAGGTAAAACTTGGAGCAAAATCTATTATGCTTCAGGTAGTCAAAAGAAGTAGCCATCCTTATCTCAGATCACAAAAGTAAAAATTGATCTAATTAAAAGAGATAAGGAAGGAAACTACATCCTGCAAAGGGTAGCATAAAAATGAAGCAATATCAATATTAAAATATATGCACCAATGGTATGGCATCCAATTTCCTAAAGGAGAAGTTAAGAGAGTTGCAAGAAGAAAGACAACAAAACTGTAATAGTAGGAGATCTCAACCTTTGAATTTCAGAATTAGACAAATCAAACCACAAAACAAATAAGAAAGAAATTAAAGAAGTAAATAGAATATTAGAAAAATTAGGTATGTTGGATCTTTGGAGAAAATTGAATGGAGATAGAAAGGAATATACTTTCTTCTCAGCAACCATGGAACCTATTCAAAATTGACCATATATTAGGACATAAAGACTTCAAATTAAATGCAAGAAAGCAGAAATATAAATGCTTTTCAGATCATGATGCAATAAAATTACATTCAACAAAAGTTAGGGGAAATAGACCAAAAGTAATTGAAACTAAAAATCTCATCTTAAAGAATGATTAAAGAAAAATTAATATACAATTAATAATTTCAATAAGATAATGACAAATGATGAGACATCATACCAAATTTGTGGGATGCAGCCAAAGGGTATTAAGAAGGAATTTTATATCCTTAGAGGCTTACTTGAATAAAAGAGAAAAAAGATTAATGAATTTTAACTAAAAACTTAAAAAGACCAAATTAAAACCCCAATCAAATAATAAATTGGAAATTCTAAAATTAAAAGGAGAAATTAAAAATATTGAAAGTAAAAAAACTATTGAACTAATTAATAAAACTAAGAGTTGGTTCTATGAAAAGCCAACAAAATAGATAAGCCTTTGGCAAATCTGATTAGAAAAGGAGGAGGAAAATGAAATTAGTAGTCTTAAAATGAAAAGGGAGAACTTTCCACCAATGAAGAGGAAATTAGAGAAACAATAGGAGTTATTTTGGAACTTATGCCAATAAATTTGATAACCTAAGTGAAATGGATGACTGCCTCCAAAAATATAGACTTCCAGACTAAAGAGGGAGGAAGTAAATTGTTTGAATAGTCCCATTTCGAAAGAAATAGAACAGGCAATTAAACAACTCCCTAAGAAAAATCCCAGGACCAGATGGATTTAATTGTGAATTTTACCAAACATTTAAAGAACATGGCCCCAGTGCTATATAAATTATTTGATAAAATAGGGAATGAAGGAGTCCTACCAAATTCCTTCTATGACACAGACATGGTACTGATACCTAAACCAGGTAGGCTGAAAACAGAGAAAGAAAATTATAGACCAATCTCCCTAATGAATATTGATGCTAAAATCTTAAATAAGATATTAATAAAAAGACTACAGAAAATCATCTCCAAGATAATACACTATGATCAAGTAGGATTTATACCAGGAATGAGGCTGGTTCAATATTAGGAAAACTATCAATATAATTGGCCATGTAATAACCAAATTAAAAAACCATATGATCATCTCAATAGATGCAGAAAAGCATTTGATAAAATCCAACATCCATTCCTTTATTAAAAAACACTTGAATATAGGAAAAATGGACTTTTCCTTAAAATAATCAGCAGATCTATTCAAACCATCAGTAAGCATCATATGTAATGGAGACAAACTGCAACCATTCAAAAGATCTGAGGAAACAAGGTGCCCACTATCACCGTAACTATTTAATATTGTATTAGAAACGGCCAGCTATAGTAATAAGAGCTGAGAAAGAGATTAAAGGAATAAGAATAGGAATGAGGGAAACCAAATTATCACTCTTTGCCGATGACATGATGGTATACTTTAGAGAACCCCAGAGATTCTTCTAAAAAGTTATTAGAAATAATCCACAACCTTAGCAAAGTTGCTGGTTATAAAATAAACCCACATAAGTCATCAGCATTCTTATGTATCACTAACAAAATCCAACAGAGTTACAAAGAGAAATCCCATTTAAAGTAACTATGATAATATAAATATTTAGGAATCTATCTGCCAAGGGAAAATGAAACTTTATGAGCAAAATTACAGACCACTTTTCACAAATTAAGTCTAATCAACCAATTGAAAAATATTAAATGCTCTTGGATAGGGCGAGAAATATAATAAAGATGACAATATTAACTAAACTAATCTATTTATTTAGCGCTATACCAATCAGACTCAAAAACTATTTTTAATGACCTGGAAAAAATAACAAACAAAGTTCACATGGAAAACAAAAGGTCAAGAATTTCAAGGAATTAATGAAAAAATCAAATGAAGGTGGCTTAGCTGTACCAGATCTAAAATTATATTATAGAGCAGTAGTTACCAAAACTATTTGGTATTGGCTAAGGAATAGATTAGTTGAGCAGTGGAATAGATTAGGTTTAAGGGATAAAACAGCAACAATATAGCAACTAGTCTTTGACAAACCCAAAGATCCCAGCTTTGGGATAAAGAACTTACTGTTTGATAAAATTGCTGGGAAAAATTGGAAACTAATACGGCAGGAACTAGGATTGATCCAACTTAATGCCGTACACCAAGATAAGGTCAAAATGGGTTCAAGACCTAAGCATAAAGAATGAAATTATTAATAAATTAGAGGAACATAGGATAGTTTACCTTCAGACCTGTGGAAGGGGAAGGTCTTTATGACCAAAGCAGAACTAGAGATCATTACTGATCACAAAATAGAAAATTTCGATTATACCAAACTAAAAAGTTTTTGTACAAACAAAACTAATGCAGACAAGATCAGAAAGGAAGCAATAAACTGGGAAAATATTTTACTGTCAAAGGTTCTGATAAAGGCCCATTTCCAAAAATATAGAGAATTAACCTAATTTATAAAAATTAAGCCATTCTCCAATTGAAAATGGTCAAAGGATATGAACAGACAATTCTCAGATGAAGAAATTGAAACTATTTCTAGTCATAGAAAAGATGCCCAAGTCATTATTAATCAGAGAAATGCAAATTAAGACAACCTAAGATACACTACACACCCTGCGATTGGCTAAGATGACAGGAAAAAATAATGATGATTGTTGAGGGGATGCGGGAAAACTGGGACATTGATGCATTGTTGGTGGTTGGAACGAATCCAACCATTTTGAGAGTAGTTTGGAACCATGCTCAAAAGTTATCAAACTGTGCATACCCTTTGATCCAAGTGTTACTACTGGATTATATCCCAAAGAGATTTATAAAGAAGGGAAAGTGACCTGTATGTGCACGAATGTTTGTGGCAGCCCTTTTGTAGCGGCTAAACTGAAACTGAATGGATGTCCATCAGTTGGAGAATGGCTGAATAAATTGTGGTATATGAATATTATGGAATATTACTATTCTGTAAGAAATGACCAACAGGATAATTTCAGAAAAGCCTGGAGGGACTTACACGAACCGATGCTGAGTGAAATGAGCAGGACCAGGAGATCATTATATACTTCAACAACAATTATATGATACCGTTCTATGGACCAGGCTTTCAGCAACGAGATCAACCAAATTATTTCTAATGGAGCAGTATTGAACTGAACTAGCTATGCCCAGAAAAAGAACTCTGGAGATGACTAAACCATTACATTGAATTCCCAATCCCTATATTTATGCAAATTGATTTTTGATTTCCTTCACAAACTAATTGTACAATATTTCAGAGTCTGATTCTTTTTCTACAGCAAAATAACGTTTTGGTCATGTATAAAAAAAAAAAAAAGTAAATAGTTGGTGCAATGGAAATCAGAAAAATTCATCTTCATGAGTTCAAATCTGACCTCAGATACTTATTAGCTGTGTAACTCTGGGCAAGTAACTTAATCTTGTTTGCCTTAGTTTCCTTATCTATGAAATGAACTGGAGAAGAAATATCAAACCACTGCAGTATCTTTGCCAAGAAAATCCCAAATGACATTAAAAAAAAAAGAATTGCATATAACTAAAATGCCTGAAAAATGAGAAATTTGTGAGTTCTATAAAGGGTAATGTTAATAATAAGAAGTCAGGATAATCAATCAAGAACAATTTAAGAGAATTCTCTCTGGTCATATGGTAATTTTAGGACAAAAGTTGTTCAGGCTCTACTCCCCTTTAACCCTTTGAACTCAATAAAAATGTGTTCAGTGATGTAATAAAGCCATCACAAATGGAAAATGAAAAAAATAGTACAAAATAATGATTATAGAAAATAATTCAAGAAAGCTCCATCTTTCACCTCAGCTGCCTGACATTCCTGATAGTTTGCTCACATAACTTGCTGGCATTCTGATCCAGTGCATACATCAAATATCCTTTTTGTCTGTTATAATGTTTGGCCTCATGGTTTCAAGTTAATTCCAAAGCAGAGTCTAAGAAGGACTATTTTATAATTCTGGGGATCAAGGCCCCCAAATTACTCAAAATTTGGGCATCATTCAAGAAGAATAAAATGATTGTAGAAAATATTCGAATTTTAATGAGTAGGGCAAATTAAAATGATCTGTAAATAATAATAGTAATAAATTAACATTCACATAGCATTTTTATGCCAAACATTTCTTATCTCATTTGTTTCTCACAATAACCCTAGGAGGTAAGTTCTATTTTTATTCCTATTTTGCATACAAGGAGACTGAGGTAAACAGAGATTAAATGAAGTACCCAGAGTTAGAAAGCTAACAATAATCTGAGGCCAGATTTGAACTCCAAGTCCAATGTTTTATCCACTTTTGTCAACTAGTTCCCTAGAGGAAGGGAAGATACATATAACAGGTGTTAGAACATTTTTAAATGGTGAAGAATAGATGCAACTAAATTTCCTCAATAAACGGGCTAATATCCATGGTACCAAAATAATTGAGACAAATATATAAGAATAAATATTGTTGCCTCATAAGTAAATAGTAAAAGTGGATAAAGAGACAGTTCCCCAATGAAGAAATGTAAATTATCTGCAATCAGGTAAAAGTACACCAAATAGTTTTACATAAAATATTTAATTTTAAACATCTCTAATGCTTTTCTCATACCCATCAGATCAGCATATATAAAAAGATGACCAAAAATAAAGCAAAATAACAGTTAAAAAGATTTTTGAGAGGACATTTAAAAATAGTCAGTGGTGCTATGAAGTGATTCAACCATTCTAGAAATCAATTTGAAGTCAATAAACTGTTCTTAAACTTTGTACTAAACTTTTTGCTCTAAGATATTGGAGTTCTATGCAAGTATATTGGTTCAAAGCAAAATAATTGAATTCAAAAATAGAGGAATAATTTCATTGAGGCTAAAATTAGATGATTTCCTAGTCCACTGAAGCATGTTTATCTCCATTTCTTGGATAAATTTCTTAATCTTTCTGTATATTTAACATATGCAATAGTAGTCTGTTTCACTTGGAAATTTCTGCAATTTCAGGAAAATTATGCTTTTTGATGTTTATCAGAGATCATTATTCCCTCAATGGGGAAATAAATTTAATGGACTAGAGGAAATAAAAAGCCCCCAGTAGCTTTTAAAGGAACATATTTTAAGGTCTGATTAAGATGCCCAGGTATTATGAACTTGTCTAAAGGCCCTCTGGTGACAATATTAGCAGTCTTACATGAAAATGTTAATTTTATCCATAAAAAAAAATCACATTTCTCCAATTTTCAGTGTTCCATCTTTGTATTGTCTTTCCCATCATAGGTTTTCTTTTTTTTTTCTTTTCTTCTTTTGCTTTTCCTTTATATCAGTGGTTAGAAGTTTTGTTTTGTTTTGTTTTGTTTTTTAAATGGTCTTCTTACTCTTCTGCCTATTTTAAAAGTTTTTCATGGAAGTTAAATATTCAGCAACAATCTCAGAGAATTCCAGATCCATCTAAAGATATTTATTTTATAAAATGTTATTAAATTTACTAAATTTTATTACAATTTTATAAAATGAGATGATTGTCTCATTTTATCAGAATGCTTTAGGCTATTTTGCAACAATTGATAGTTTGGGGCATTGTGCTTTTATTGTTGTTTTTTAACCTTAATTCAAAGAAATCAATGCTGTTTTTTTGTGAGTCTGAATTATTAAATTGATTGACTTCCTTAAAATGTCACTAAAATGTCTCTGCATCATTAATTTGCTCTTTAAAAGTAAAACTTTTCATATCTCTTTGGAATAATATATACTCTCAGAAACCACAAAAAGAAAAGAACAGCACAAGAAAACATTAAGGTGTGTGTGTGTGTGCGTGATATAGTGTGGTGCTTAGCTGTTAAAAATCTAACTAAATGTGAGGAAACCAGTTCAATAGAATTTCATCTGGTCATGGTCATATATAAGCTGTAACCATCATTTTCATTCATCCAAAAGCAGTACACTAAAGCATGCAATAAACACAGGTCTTATGTGGAAAGTGGGATTAGGGGCACAACAGTGAAAATTTTTTTTTCAGTTACATGTTTTGTTTTTGTTTTTGTAAGAGGAAGTAATGAACCTAACAAAAATGGAAGTACAATTTTATACATATAAATAGTTAAGAAATACATAATTACTATAATAAATAGTGACAGTACTCTTCTGATTCGATGCTTTGGTTTGTATGAGTACCCCACTTGAAATATTTATATCAACAGGTGAGCAGATAGTCTCAGTAAATAACTCAGTAGGGTTATCTTTTTGGGGTATAGGGTTATCCTCCTTTGCCTACACTTCCTAGTTGCTCTCAAAGAGAGTAGATTGGATATAGCACTTTACCTTGAAAAAGATCTGAAGTTTGCTTGTGGAAATAGCTATGGGAATCATTACAATTTGTGAGTTATTGGGAACTGTTAACCACCCTTGCCAATAAAATCGTGCATAAATAAATTCACATTCACATTATAACAAATTATTATGTTCAAACAAGAGTTATAGAAGAAATGATCATATTTTTAATAAGTCTGGGATTAGTAGAAATACACTATGGCTATCATAAAATGAAACTATGTAAAAAAAAAATTGCTTGTCTGACTATGGGTCATTTGACAAAGGAGATGGAAGACATTTTCTCTAGTCCTCACTAATTTTCTAAGAATTCCTCAAAGCATAGATATATATTAGAGGGAGAAAAAAATCATCAATGTCCAAAGTCAAGACGCTAAAAAGCTTTTTAAAAAATAGCTTTGTGAGTTTGCAGCATAGAATCTGATCTCTAACTCTCTCAATAAGCTCTCCCAACCATCATCCTTCCATGAATTATCAGAATACTCCTCATCTCAACCCACCTTCTATGCTCTTAAATATACTCAGAAGTTTCCATGCTGCTGCTTTATTCTTGGCCTTGTGCTCACCCAATTATACTGTTAAGGACCAAGAAGTAGCAGAATTCAATTCCATTCACCACCTTCCATAGAGTGTAAGGTATAGGAATCCAAACAAAAAATGTTTGCCTTGGATAATATGGCAATGTTCAACCAGAGAACTAAATAATGGAATGAAGTATTTATACTGGGCTGGACAAAGCCTAAAAGAAAGGGTACTGGCCTTCATAGTCTAGTAGTGTCACCCTCCCTCCACCGTCTAGGGATCAATGAAAAATAAATAACTTAATGTTGAAGGTAGCCATGAGAGCTTTGAAATCCAGCCCAGAGTAAGCCCTTTCTAAAGGAGACAGATCAGAAAGTGAATGACAAGGAAATATATGAAGAGAAAAAAGACTAATGTTATAAAAATAATTGAGGAATAAAATAGATTTTAAAACATGAAACACAAGCCGAGGCTTCCATGAAAAATATAAAAAATGGAAGGAAAAATGATTTTCAAGACATTTCTTCCTCTCACATTGGCTACATCATCTTTGAATTATTGCAATATCCTGCTAGTTAATCTCTTTGCCACAAGTCTTTCCCCATTCCAGAATATCCTCCCTTCAGCTGTCAAAGTGAATTTCCTGAAGTTCATACCTAGCTATTTAATATGTCCCTCCCCCAACCCCACTCATTAGCTTCATTGGTTCACTATCATCACCTCCAGGATAAAATATAAAAATCACTAGCATCCAAATCTTTCATGACTTCCCATTTCCCCTTTTATACCATATATTCCCTTTTTACAAAACATACACATACACATTACAATACAGTGACACAATGCTAAGTAGTACTCAGAGAATTTTATTTCCCAATTCCAGGCATTTTAATTATTGCCCTTTATAGCTGGAACGTTCTTCTCTATCTCCTCACCCCCACTGAGTTCCTCCTTTCTGCTTTGTTACTTTCTTCAAGTTCCAGTTAAAATCCTACATTCTACAGAAAGCAGTTCCTTCTATTGTTTATTTTTAATTTATTCTGCTTGTAGTTCATTTGAATACAATTATTCATATGTAATAACCCCTTATTAAACTATGATTTCCTTGAAAGCAAAGACTATGTTTTGAATTTCCTTGTATACTCAGTACTTAGGATAGTGCCTGGAACAGAGTAGACACTTAATAAACATTTGATTCACTGACTGTCCTTTCCACCTCCCTCTACGCACTGAAATGAAAGAAATGAAAAACTAATCAAATAAGTATAGATGATTAAATATTTTCTCATATGGATTATATCAAAAATAACTCTGACATCATAACTCTGTTTTCTTGTGTCTTCTTCCTCTCTCCCTCCTTCCCTCTCTTTTTTTCTCTCTATCTCCCTCCCTCCTTCTCTCCATCTTTTTCTCCCTCCTTCCCTTTGTCTCTTCCCCCTCCCTTTTCTCTCTCTCTCTCCTTCCTTCTTTCCCTTTCTCTTTCCCTCCCTCCCTCTCTCATATACTGGAATGAAGAATATCCAGAGAAAATGCTCAGAATGGAAAGATATCATATCTTGTTCAAGAAAAGCAAGAAATCCAGTATTACTAGACTAAACATGGTAGCAAATAAGTTTTAAGAAGGAAGGAAATGTATATAAAGGTGGAATTTTGAAAGGCATTGAATGTCAAACAGTAGATTATATATTGAATCATGGAGGCAATAAGGAGCAAGTAAAGTTCATTGTATAAGGTGGTTACATGGTCAAACCTGCACTTTTGTAAAACCACTTTCTCACAGTTGAATGGAAGATGAATTAGAATGGGGAAAGATTGAGGCAGGCAGACCAAGGAACATTTGGAACTCAATTTTAAAAATGAATGTTAAAAGAAGAACTAGAGAATATTTTGAAATGCAAAATGTATAGTTACGAATACATGAAATTTAAAAGGGTTTGCACATATAAAACCAACACAAACAAAATTAAAAGAGAAGTGCAAAGCTGGAAGAAAATTTTATAGCTTATTTTTCTGATAAAAACCTTAGTTCTAAAATATATAAAAAGAACTGTGTCAAATTTATAAGAATACAAATCCTTCCCCAATTGATATATGGCCAAAAGATATGAGCAGACAGTTTTCAGATGACAAAATTAAAACCACCTACAGTTAAAATTACAACTCTGAGAAATCACCTCATACCTCTTACATTGGCTAAGATGATGGGAAAAGATAATGATAAATGTTGAAGGGGATGAAGGAAAACTGATGCACTAATGAATTTTGGTGGAGTTGTAAAATGATTCAACCATTCTAGAGAGCTATTTGGAAATATGTCAGAAGGGCTACAAATCTGTATGTTCCCTTTGATCCAGCAGTGCCACTATTAGATTTATATTGCAGGAAAATCCTAAAGGAGGGGAAAGGACTCACATGTGCAAAAATGTAACAGTTCTTTTTTGTGATGGCAAAGAAATGGAAAATGAGTAGATCCCCATCAATTGGGAATGGCTGGTTTAGTTATGATATATGAATGTAATAGGATATTATTGTTCTCTAAGAAGTGATGAGCAGACTGATTTTAAAAAAAGATTTGGAGAGATTTATACCAATTGATGCTTAGGGAAACAAGCAGAACCAGGAAGACATAGTACATAGCAACATCAAGACTGTGTAATGATCAACTATGAAAGATTTGGTTCAACCTAAAGGTTCCGAGGTACAAGGCAATCCCAATAAACTTTTGATAGAAAACAGCATCTGAATCCAGAAAGAGAATTATGGAAATTGAATGTAAATCAACACATTCTATGTCCACTTTCTTCCTGTTTTTTTTTTTTTCTCTTGTGGTTTTTCCCTTTCGTTCTGATTTTCCTCTTCCAACATAATTCATACAGAAATGCATATTTAAAAGATTAATATACATGCAAAACAAAAAAATAATAAAAGTAAAAAAAAATGAATGTTACAAGTTGTTTTTACATGGTACTAAGGGGAAAAATAAAATACTAAATATAGATCATTTCACTTTTGAATTGTACCAAATGGAAGTATCTAAATGTAATACTGGATAATGCACTGGACTAGAATTTAGGAAAAGTTCCAGTTTATATCCTATCTCAATTACTAGGTATGTCTCCCTATCCAAGTCACCTAGTTTTTCTTGTGCTTCAGTTTCCTTGTCTTTTAAATGAGAATGGTGGACTCAATGGTGGCCACTAAACTATTTTATAAGATCTCTGACAATTTTTGATATTTCCTTTTACCAAAATATTGTACCAAAACTTGTCACAATTTTCAACTATTTACCTTGATGTGTAGCTAGTAGCAAAGTGCATAAAGTGTCATATCTAGAGTCAGGAAGATTTGAGATCAAATCTAGCTTCATATGCTTTTCTTAGCTGTGTGCAAATCACTTAAACCCTGCTTGCCTCAGTTTTCTCATCTGAAAGTTAGGATAATTATAGCACCTACATCCAAAAATTATTGGATAAAATAAAATAATAATTGTAAAGTATTAAACATATTGGTTAGAACATTGTAAGCACTATATAAATGTTAACTGTAATTATTATTAATAATAGTATTAATTTGAAACAACACAATACTAATGACAAAAAGCTAGCATTTCTATATTATTTTCCAAACTGTAAATATATTTATCCCATTTAAATCTCACAGTACTCCATTAAATAAGTATTATTGACATCATCACATCTATCAGGGGCAAAAGCTGGATTTGATTCCAAATTTCTTATGACTAAAGTCCAGAACATTTTATAACCCTTTCCTTTCTCATGGACAGCCATTATCCTCATTCAGGCTGTCATCACTTCCCACCCAGACTATTGCAACAACCAACTAATTGTTTTTCCTCACCCAAGTTTTTCTAATTCATCTCTGTACAGTTACAAAATTGGATATTCATAAAATGTAAGTCTGACTATATTTTTTCTTATCAAAATGTTTTAATGTTTCCCTATTGCTTACAGAATGAGATATAATCTCCTCCCTTTGGCATTTAAAGTTCTTCATACTCTGGCTTCTCCTTATCATTCCAGATGGATCTTACATTATTATTCCCCAAGTGTTCTTCTTTCTAGTTTATTCTAGCCTAATTGCCACAATATTCTATATCCTGTCTCCATGCTCTTATGGAAGTTAAGGTCTGTCTTGAATCTACTCCCTGTTTCTCTGTGCTTCACAAGTTTCATTGAAAGCATAGATCATGTGTTACATCTGTATTATCAGTGCTCTCCTGACTTACCTGCAACTGTATTATTTACTCTCTATACATTTTGTATATATTCATTTATATATGTGGTGTTTTTCTTAAATAGAATGTAAACTCAGGAATCTCTGTATCCCCAGTAACAATTTCAAGGACAGGGATAGGAAGAATCACAAGGGATTCTAGCACATTACTTAGTCTACAAACTAGAAATTTTTTCAGTGCTTTTTCTCTTGCTTTTGGCCATGTGAAAATATTAAAGAGAAAGTGAAATGCTGAATTATGAAACTATGAAAGTGATTTTGTTTTGTTTTCTGTTTTTCAGAAAAAGGAGAATCTGTAATTTGAAGGGTGAAGACCTCAAAAGGTTGCACAAAATCATACAAGCATTGAAAGCTAGAGCTGGAAGGAGCCTTAAAATAGTCTAACCCTCTGAGACCTAGAGAAATTAATTTGGCTAAAGACTTTCAAAATCTTTCTAAAGCCTATCATTAAAATTTTTATCTCATTGCTCCTAAACTATCTCTTTTAGAGTCTCTAGCATCCTACAAAATTCATCTTAGCCTTGCTATCTCCACTTTTAAATCATTCTTTCTTAGGCTTACTATTGGAAGTCACCCTTTTCAAATTACTTTGTATATATTTATCTGCCCTACACATACAAATACAATTCCTTGGGGATATTGTCATTTCTATCAATATTATAATGTTCCTCAATACCCAATCCAAAGCTTTTCACACGACAATCTTTCATTTTATTTTTTTCTTTTTCTGAGGCTATTGGGGTTAAGTGACTTGCCCAGGGTCACACAGCTAGGAAGTGTTAAGTATCTAAGATCAGATTTGAACTCTGACCCTCCTGATTTCAAGGCTGGAGCTCTATCCACTGACCCACCTAGCTGCCCCACAACAATCATTTAATACATAATTTTTTAAATGGAGACACTTTGCGTTCAAGCACATCTATCTAATAAGCAATAGACATTGGATTTAATCCAAATCAAGCACTCCTTTCTTTCTTTAAAAAAAAAAACAAAAAAAAATTTACTTAGATTTTCAACTTCAACTTTTAATTCTATTTCTTGGGTTATGTTTACTACTTCTTTGATTTAATTTCACTGAGTATTAATTCAGAAAGAAGAACTACATTTCAGGAAGTTAAGAGAAAGTCTTCCAATATTTCTCTAACTTCCTAAAATACAGTAGTTCTGCACAATAATATCCTATTATTTTCATATATAAGATTTAAAAAAAAAATTCCCAATAAATAGAGAACATTGTCTCCAGTTTTTTTTTTTACTTCACTCACACACACACACACACATACATATAATGGTTTCTATGACTATAACGTTCAATACTTGAACTCTGTACAGTTTTTTATCTCCTTGGGGTACTTAACCAATAGTTGGCTTTCTAATGAAAACTTGAACAACTTAGGTTTTTTGAATAATGTTAAATTGTTTTTCATAACAGAGAGTTCTACAACAGTATATAAGTTGTGTGACAGTCTTCTCAAAGCTCCTCTGATATGGATTTTACCCACTTTTTTTTCATCTTTCCAAACTGCAGCATGTGAGGTCAATTTCCAAGTTGATTCAGTATTCATTCTTTGTACAAATGCAATTATTCCCTCCTCCTTCACCATACAATAACCTTTTCAATTTATATGAAAGGGAATAGGCCAAGGGAAATTTTCAGCAAGGTAATGGAAAAGCCAACACTAGAACTCATCTTTTTACATACAGAGCGATATTCTTTTCAAAAGCTATTAAATCATGAATCAGAAGTGAACAGAATAAGTCAAATAAATATTACAAATTGTTTGTTTAATAATTTTGAGGAATAGTAGTAGATTCCTCTTTGTAAAATGTTGCTTTACAACAATATTTAGCTTGACATTTAAGCTCCATCATTGTGTTTAGGATATCTTCAAATTTTATGAGTTATACTGACTAGAAGTCTCCTGTGGACTCAACTCTGTCATTTGACTTATTAGTTAATTAAATGTCATTTAATACCTAATATTATGAATCCAGGAAAACAAAAGAACTCACCATAGGTTTTTCAAGTCTATCAGGTAGTTATATAATTAGTCTCCTTTTGCGGTACATATGATCCAATACACAATACAACTAAACGATTAATTTGGACTTCATGCAATTATGTTGAAAGGTCATGTGCTCTTTATAATAAAAAAAATCTTTTCTAAAACTTGTTTAGGAAAAAACTGATAGGGTTATGCATGAGAAATTTTTATGGAGTAAAAAACCTGAAGATAATTAAAAGTGCTGCAAACTAATCACTTGCCATTTTTCATCTGTGAAGTCAGAAACTTTTTGCCTTGAGATTTTCACATTGTAAAGTGACAAATTCGGTTTTTTAGAGGTTGTTTTATATCATTGAGACATTTCCTATGCCAGGTTCCAGTGCTGAAAAAACTTTTATGATCAGGCCATTAGGAACCCCTGAAAAAAGAGTTTATAATGAAAATGCTGACACTATCTATTGAGCCAAACTCAAACTTTGTAGTGATAAAAATGGCAGTGAAAAGTAGGAATGTGTAGATAGTAAAGTATCCCTAGCACCCAAATGGGCATGAATTTATAATTCTGTATTTCTCAACAATATGAAGTTTGGCTGTTAAATGCAAATTAGTTGAATAGATTTGACTCTGGAGGAAGTTACAAGCATACCTTTGTCAGTATTAAAGGGTATAAAATATTTTTAACAGCCCAAGGCATGTTTATGAATTACATATTGTTTTCACCATTCAAGAGCTATAGTTGTGATTAAATACCACAGGGGGAAACAGAAAGCATTAAAGAAGGAAAAAACAGCTAGAATAACCACAAATCCCTCATTATTGTGCAAACAACACATAACCCATGTCTATGCAAAGGCAACATTTCAGTCTAGAAAAACAAAATAAAGTAGACAATTGATCTAAATGAAGAAGACAGATTTCTCTCAGGTTTACACATTTGTTTCTACAGAAATAAAATAATAGAATATATGTGCATATATTTATATACTTATATATCTATCTATAACTCTGCTTATCTATCTTTATCTCTCTCTCTATCTAGGGATAGAAATATCATTTCCCTTTACTGGATATCTTCAAGCAGAGCTTGAATATTCACTCATCCAGTCTATCACTTTTATGTTTTAAATGAAATAGCTTCCAAGGTCCCTTCTACTTCTCAAATTTAGTGATATACACAAACATGGGCCCAGATGACATTCAGGTACACATGAATATCAGCACATAAATATCTCCCCTAACACACACCCACACCCACTCACCCCACATACACATACACACACATCAAGTTTAAGTTTACAAAGCATTAAAATCCAAATCATGTAGATAGAGAAAAATCATTATTCTCATTTTACACATCAAAAAAACTAAAAAAACCCTACATTTAATGTAGTAATGAGACTTGCTAGTGGCCAAACAGGTAGTAGTGTGATAGGCAGAAATTCAGCCTCTGTCTTCTGACACTACGATTACAATTTTCTGTATTAAAGAGTGTTTCTATAGAGACAATAAACAGAAAATCTCTAGAATTCCTAGCTTGCCAGTGAAAAGTAGCTTCTGTCTTTGGGGCATACTTAATTCTCGACTTACAATTTCAAATACTTCCAGACTTAAGAGGGAGGCAAAAATAAGTATCTAGATAAAATGTCTTGATTTAAGGGTAAAAATAGAAAAATAAATAGATAGGGCTTCTAAACAAAAGATCGTTAATGTAAAAATATAATTTGATTAGGTTCAGTGCATTTGTTGGAGGAAACACACACACACACACTCAGAAAAATTGTTGCTTTGTCATTATTTTCTTGTTGATCCAATATTAATTTTGAATATTTCTAAGGACAGACACTGACTTAGAAGAATTAGGAAGTGACCAAACTTGTTTTCTCCATAAGAGAAAATTTGAATTTGGTTGGAATCTTCCCTTTGACTCCTACTAACTTACTCAAGAGAAATCATTTAATTTCTCTAAGTCTCAGTTTCCTTATTTGTAAAATTAAGTAGTAATAAGTATAATTTCAGCTTCACAAAGTTGTTGGGAAGAATTATTGAAAAAAAAATGTTAACCAAACATCACAGCACTGTATAAATATTCATCCTTATAGTGGGGAAGAGAAAGGAATGGTAATAGTATTGTTACTGAGTGCCATCTCACCAAATCCCCAACCAAAACTCTTAAGCAGTTTCAGGTCCTTCTTTCAAAGGTTGGAAGAATCAAAAACATTCTTCATACTATGATAATAATAATTAAGCATGCTGTCCTTCCCAGGATATTTTCATTTTAAGAGAATAATTGGAGACATAAATGGTAAAGATATATATTCTATTAGTGAGATTTCAGGTACTGTCACAGATGAAAAAATGTTTTAGGAAAAGAGAATATTCTTTGGAAAGCTCAAATTATAGATGTATTATAATAAAGAAATAGTCAGAACAAAGAAAGGTGGCTGGATTGCTCAGTCTAGCCTAATCCGAGTATCACTATTTTGGTGAGGATTTCCTCACCCTAATTTCAGTACTGGGCTCTCATTTTCCTAATCATCTTGATTTTATCACTTTACAAAATATGGGTGGGAGTATAGGTATAGTGATTGGCTCTTAGTTAAACAATTCATAATAATCAATATTCTAATATAAACTTTTAAATCAGAGTATCAATTTGTCATTTAACAAATAGACATTTATTTGACAAAAGAATTAATATCAATACAAATAAGGCAATCCCTTGTGGTGAGTAAATCCTATTCAGGAGACCAAATTATAATTAGAAGGTTACTGTTTATTTCAAACTCAGAATGAAGGATTTTTGTGATCTTAATATTTTTATCAATCTATGCTCATATTCCATAAAACATCTAATCCAAAATTCTGTCTTCATACCCTGAAACCCATTCCTATATATTAAAAATAATCTTTGACTTCCTATCCCTTAATTCCACCAACAATAAGTTGCTACTCAAGAAACAGGCATTTATTAAATTCTTACTATATGTCAAATAATATGTTAGATACTGAAGGGGAGGAAAAATGTAAATTAAATACCGCCTATTGATGAGATCCTGAATGGTGCTTTGGACAGAAACTAAAGAATCAATCCCCAAGATAAGCAGAGAGAAGACACTGGTAGAGATCAGTTTAGCTTTGTGATCCCATCCTTTGGGAAGGTGGTCCAGTCTGAAATCCAAGTAATATCAAATAATTGAGACCCACCCTCTGTAGAGCAGTATCACCTTGTGATGCTTTGTCAGAAATCCCAGTCATGTCCCCGAGGTTAAAATTTTCCCTATAAAATCTACTTATGATTCATCTCACGGCTGCTGCAATCCTTTGGATTGGTCAGCCATGGCATTCTACCTCATGTTGTCTTTCCCTTCTTCCTTCTCCCAGATCACATGCTATTTCCCCAAACTC
Source organism: Sarcophilus harrisii (assembly GCF_902635505.1). Classification (NCBI taxonomy): domain Eukaryota; kingdom Metazoa; phylum Chordata; class Mammalia; order Dasyuromorphia; family Dasyuridae; genus Sarcophilus; species Sarcophilus harrisii. Next base: position 70,013,387 of record NC_045427.1, read on the forward strand.
CACTATGTTTTTCCATCCCACTTCTCTTCCTTATAACTAACTAATCCTCTTGGGATGCTATGTCCCTTTCAGAATTTAGCCTGCAAGCTAATGGCATGCCCCAACTTCATGGGGTGTTTCCTTTCGCCTGGGAAATGGCCTTTCCATCATTAATTATTATGCTCTCCCAACTCTCTTTCATATTTAGCATTCCCTTTCATTTTGTCTGTAACCTCTTCTGTAAAATTTTAGTGAATTTGCCAAAGAGAATGGCTATGTGAATTCTTTGAATGACCGAAACCCAACTTTTGGTGCCTACTATCATCTGGTGTCTATATCACTCACATCATTTTGGTCCTTGAACCACATCATTTGGTATCAAACCCCCTATAATAAACCACATCACTGTCACTCTTCTATTAAATGAGACTACACAAACACACACATACACAATAAAGTTGAGGTAATTCTCGGGGAGACAGGGAAGGAAGGTCTTAACAGTTGGGAAGATCATGAAAGACATCATGTAGGAAATAGTTTGAGCTGAGGTTTGAAGGAAAATATGAATTGAAACATGTAAATTGGGAGTGAATTCCTCATACAGTGGACTGTGCCTCATATTTGGCCTTTGTCAAATCTTGAAAAACCTCCTTCTGCAAAATCTCCTTATCTATCCTTTTTTTTTTTTTTTTTTGTCATTCCACTTCAGCAACATTTTAATCCAGATCTTCATCCTTTCTACCATTCATCAGTTTCACAGCAATAATAGCCTCCAAACAGGTTCTTCTAGTTCCATACTTTCTATTCTCTACCTCATCTTACTTATCATTGTCAAATTAGTCTTCCTAAAGAAGAAATATGATCATATCACATCTAAGAAACATGTCAAATTGCTCCTCATTTGCCTATTAAAAGGTAAATTCTATACTCTTAGAATTTAAAGTTATTTCAATATAGTTTTCAAGCCTAATCTCATATTCCTCCCCACCATGAATTCTAAACTTCAGCCTAACTGGTCTTACTCTTATCTCTTCCTGTCAAAATCTTACATCAGGATCCAGCTGAGAATATTTTTTTCCATAAAGCCTTTCAGACTTTCTCTGCATAGAAACCTCTACATGGAAATATAATTATTTGTGTATATTTATTCCTTTCTACTGGATTACAGCTTCCTTCAGGGAAGGGTCTATCTAATTCTTCTTTGTCTCCTTTAACCCACCTCCCACGTGACCAAATAAAGTGTTTTGCAGGTTAGGTTCTCCCTAAATGTTTGTCAAATGAATAAATGATTATCTATATTTGGAAAATTCCTTCTTTTAGTATGTTTCCAGAGTAGTTTGAAGTACATTTTAATGAGATACATTTTTTATTGGGACATTTCCTTTCTGTTTTCTTTACTGGGATATTCTCTTTTCATATATTCTATTTTTGGTGGTCTGAAATCAAATGCAGATAGAGAAAAAACAAATTAATAATGATAATGCTACAACTTTATTCCTTAATAAAAATTCTGTAGGGATAGATAGCTTCAGGCAATACCTTTAGAATCACAGAATTGTTCCCCTGGGAAGGAATGACAACCCCAAAAAAAAAAAAAACCCATAAGGAAGATGTGGAAGAAGAAGGGAGAAGAGATAGAGAGGAAACATATAGTTTGTCATAACCTGCCAAATGTCAAGGGTTCAGGAAGAGCTAGGAACAAGAGAATGAGGAGTATTAAGTCTCTTTATAAAAAAAAATCCTCAGTTTATATTCTATTCCCTCAAAGAAACATGTACCATACTGTAGAATACCCTTTAGATCACATTCCTGAACCTTTTAAAGTCCTTTGGTCTTTCTTTCCCCTGTCGTCACACAAATTTTAAAGCAGAGGCTAAGAGGTTAAACATCGTCAATGATGACATTGTATATAGAAATCACCACAGGAGCAGGCCAAGGAAAGCAACTTGGTATGGAGAAAAGGCTTTTGAACTTAGACTTTCAAGTTCCATTCATATCTCAGTCCCAATACCAATTTTGAAACTGTGATTTTGTCATTTAATAATCATAATGATGGTAGAATATTTTTATAATGCTTTAAGGTTTTCAAATGATTTACATGTATTACTTCATTTGATCCCCACAATAATGATATGAAATAAATGATGTCATTCCAGTTTTATAGAGGAGGCAACTGTCATTTATCTTAGTTAAGTGACTGGTACAGCAAGTGAATGTCTAAGGCAGAATTTGAATTCAACTTTTCCTAACTCAAAGTCTATCCACTCTATCTACTACCACAATTATAGAAAACTGAGTTTATCAATAAACTGGGAAAATAAGAAAAATGCTTGATGAAACTTTAACATTCTGTAGAAATATGAACTTTTATTAGTTTCAGAACTTTATAGTCATGTGTATAAAGAGCTCTAAGTCTCAAAAAACATGTCATTATTTTTTAAATGTATTAGAAACAAATGCAAAATAAGAAAAAAAAATAGGGAAAAAAAAACAAAACAGTTGTCATGTTCCCAACAAAACATTTGGGAGGATTAAAAATATGTAATAATAAATTTTGATTTCAAAAAAGCATATATAATAATAGAAGAGATTGTATTCAAGACTATCTTTTCTTTGCTTCCTTGTAGTTTTACTCTTGTTCCCTGCTGTGCATTTTTTACTTTATTTTTTCCCCTTTATTCTCTCCCAACTCCTCCAAGCAGGCTACAGTTAAGCATGAACATATTTATGTATACATATGCATGTGCATATACATCAACATATACATATCTACATACACTCACACAACTCCCCCACATACACACATAAATACACATACATACACACATATAGATTTGCATTTACATATCTAGACATCCATCTAAAACAGTATTAATATGGCTGATTTATAGTGTAGATTCTTCTCATAATTGAATCTTTAAGTTTGACTTGATCTGGGATCATCAATTACTTTCTCTACTTTTTTTTTCCTAATAAATTGTATTAAACATTGTTAAGTAGTCCTTAACTTGCCTTAGTTTCACTTAGCCTTTTCCTTTCACCTTCTCCACACTGCCCCCATCATGGATTCTTCCCATTGATCTACGCACCTTGTCCCATTGCCATAAATCTATACAACTCATCACATTGCCATAAATCTACATATCACCTTATCTTATTCCTTTCCCCTTTATTTCTTTATAGATTTTGGAAGGTGCTTTATTTTTGTTGGCATATAGACAGATAGATACATAGATAGATAGAGATAGAGATATATACATTTCCCTATTTAATACATTCCTTGGTGTGAGCAGGTTTTAAGAATTACAGCTCTCTTCCCCCATCTAATGCCTTTCTGTCATTTCTTTCTCTTGCATCTAATTTGCATAGCATAATTTTTACCTTTACCTGTATGGTGTTGCTCTCAGATTGTACTCAACTCTGTCCCAGTCTTGCTTTTACCCAGTTACTAATGTCAATCTTAAATATCTGGTTTACATTTTTACATATAAAACATAAACAGTTTGTCTTTATCAAGTCCCTTGAAATTAGTCTTTGTTAAATTTTCTATGGATTTCAGGTTTATTTGACACAAAATCCTCAAAATCTGAGAGCTCATTGAATATTCCTTTTTTTCTCACTCAATATTATACTCAATTTTGCTTGGCTACAATCCTAATTCTTTTGATTGTCAATATAAAGTATTCTAAGACATGTGGTCTTTTATTGTAGTTACTGATTAATCCTGTACAATTTTAATTGTAACTCCAGCATATTTGAATTTGTTGTTCATTTCTTATAAAATTTTCTCTTTGATTTGGGTGTTTTGAAATTTAGCAATAACATTGCTATATATATATATATATATATATATATATATATATATATATATATTTTCCTATTTAGGTTGAGGAGGTCCCCAGTTTCCTTGGTTCAAATCTAGATGTCTCCTTAATTCCTCATATTCTCTCATCCACAAATCCAATCTGTTTCCAAGTATCACCTATTCTTTCTTCTCAATATCTCTTGTATACAGCACTTTTTCTTGTCAAATCCTGCAACTATCATGGTATTGCCTCTAATCACCTTATTCATGGCTATTATATTAGCCTATTGCCACAACTCTCTCTTCTCTAGCCATCTTCAATTTAGCTACCCAAATGATCTTCCTAAAGTTTAGTTTGAGCCATGTAACCATCATTCTCTATCCCAACTACTTAATAAACTCCAGGAACTCTGTATTACCACCAGAATTAAACATAAAATTCTCTCTTTGATTTTTAAAGTCTATCATTACCTCACTCTATCCTTACCTTTTCAGTATTTCTCCTCTTGATGATATGATCCAGTGATCCTTTCTGATCTTCCCACAAAATATTCTCTAGATTCCAAATACTATATTATTCATTGTCTGTGCCAAATGTTGGAATACTCTTCTTTTCCTTGGCTTTATCTCTAGGTTTCCTTTAATTCTCTGCTAGAGTCCCATCTTTCCAAAAAAATTCCCATTTCTCCCTAATTTTAGTGTCTTCCCGATGAGATTATTCCAATTCACTCTGTATCTGTATCTGTACATAGTGGTTTGTTCACATGAGAATGTCAGCTTTCTAAAGAGAAATTATTTTTGTCTTTCTCTGAATGCCTACTGCTTACATAGAACAGTGGCTGGGATATAGTTGGTGTTTAGTTAATGCTAGTAGATTGATACATTATAAAATTGAATTAAGAAAAAACAAATAAAATTTGTCAGTCATAAGATTAGCTAGCAAAGAGACATTATGTAGAGATTATTTTTATTTGTTTTATTTTTATAAGGTTGTCTTATCTCCCAAACCCACTTATTGAAACATAAATCCAGAATATAATTGATTGGAAAGAAGCTCTAATTTCCCCCACTGCACAATTAAAATTAAAATTGTTACAATGGGATAGTGGACAGCATGAAATTTGTATAATGAGAGTCAAAGTTGAGAGTTTACCAGTATTTGTTTAGCAATATCCAGGGGACAAAATGCTCTAATTCTAAATGATTGATATATGTTATTTAGAAAGAAATAGCACTCTAATACAGAAAGCAATTCATACATTCACTCAAAAAACACTTATGGGACTAAGAGAGAGATGGAAAAATAAGATATTATCTCTTTCCTCAAGTTTATAATCAGTACAGTTGTGATAATAAGATATGTACACAGATAAATGTGATACAAATCATGATACACATTCAGAGAAGGCAATTTGTAAACTGCTGTAGAAACAGAGGAACTCAATTCAGACCAGCAAAATCACAGAAGGCTCATTTGGAGGTGATATCTGAAGTAAACTTTAAAAGATAGTTAACATCTGATAAGCAGAAATGATGAAGAGAGCAAGAAATCTAAATTATCTGATTTATACACTGAATGAAAGAGGAAAAACACAAAAACTACTAGGGAGTTTTTAAATAGTGATAAAATCAGACATGTGCTATAGAAATGATTTGGTACTGGGATGCGAAATGGATTGGAGAGGAAAAAGTCTGAAGCCAGAAAGGCCTCATAAATCTCTTGATATTGTACAAGTTAGAAATGATATTTGAATATGTGATAGCAGCAAAATTAATATGGAGGTAATCAGTGTGGGAGATTTCAAAAAATAATATTATCCTTTCCAATTACCATCAATAGCTGTTTTTTGACAATCAGTTAACATCAATCTTTCAGGCTGGCTAACCTTTCAGGATATATTTCATATTGATTTGCATATATTCTTCATGAACTGGATGACAAGTATTCCCCTAAATTAAAATTTCATCTCCTCCTTCCATATAGGAAGTTGGTATTTGAATCCAGACTCTCTGAAATTAGAGTCACTGGTAATACCACTGAGCCTCCTTATGTTACAAACTATCACCCATTTCTAAAATATACTCTCTCCTCACCTTCATCTCTCAGAACCTTTATTTTCTTTCAAGAACCAGTAAAGATACTGGCAAAGCTCTTCTTGATTTCTGAAGTTGTTAATACTCTCTTCCTTCTCAAATTATCCTTGTGCTTAATTCTCTGTGTGCATGATGTACCCCTCTCTCCCAATAATAGTGGAAATTATTTCTTTTTTCCCTTGCATCAATGTAAGAACCATATGCACAAAGCTAAAGCTTTGGGAATAGACCACCATGAGAAACAGTATGGCTTTTGTTAATGGGAAGTAATGAGGTGACATAACCTTTGACACACACTTAATTGTGTGACCATGGGCAAGTCATTTAGACTTTAGAGCTTCTTAACTAGTCTCTAAGACTAAAGAGTCACATCCAAAATGCAGAGCTGAATGAGCAGAGGTGTGAAATTTGTGGTACAGGCTTGGAACAATCAATCAAAAGATGCATTAAAAGGAAATCAATAAATAAGTGATGAATAGATAAGTAAAAAAAATTAATAAGGATATGAATTAATGAATAAATAAGTGAATTAATCAATCTGACACAAGATATCAAAACTGGAAAGTTTCCAAAGGATTACCCACTCCAACCTCCTCATTTGACAAAATAAAGTCCCAAGACTTGTCTAATGTTTAATAGCTAGTAAGTGGTAGAGCTAAGACAGAAACTCAGACTTTGAAAATCCCACTTCAGGATTCTAGCCACTGTACTTCAGAAGATACATATTCTTAATGTCTTCAAAAGTTTCCTTAAATTGCTATTCCCTTTCTACCCTTTATACAGATAAACCTCTCAACTATGTAAATGATAATTTTCTAGAAATTTTATTAGTTTCATAAAAAAGAGGTAAATGCCTTACACAAACATTTCCCATCTTCCTTTGACACTTAATCTGCTCAAAATACCTTGTGTCAACTCAGAAGGGAAATTGAATTCACAAACATATTGTTGTTTTTCATTTGTATTTTAACACAGTATTTGGCAGAATTCCAAAGCAGAAAGGTAAAAAAAATAAAGCAAGGCATAAAGGCCTTCAGGCCCACAGACCTTTTTCCAAATCTATAAAGAGAACCAAGAACTGAAAACTCCTTGTGGAATAAGGTTATCCTATGCACTGTGAAAAGCAAATTCAAAAGACTATCCCAGCCCCATAGGAACTTAAATGATCCAGTGATGTGAGCATAACAGGAGTCTTTGTAGGTCACTTTCACATGAATTGAAAGTCAATGAAAAGAGTTAATACTGGAAATATAACTAACAGTCTCCATGCATGGAAGATTCAGCTTCTGAAAGAAGAAAAAAAGAGAAAATATGCAAGTGAGAGTCTGAATTTTCAGGGGTTTCTTTTGTTTTGTTATTGTTATTCAGAAGGGGAAGGGAGAGGAGTAGGGTTGTAGCTGGAAGAATTATATTCCCATTAATATCACCACTCAGCCACATGTGACAGGATCTCAAATCAATGTCAGTTTGTCCTCTCCCTTTGGGAGGCTAGTTGGCAACTCTTCCCTTCATTCTGCTGTTAGCATCTGCTAGAGAGCTAGCCATGATAATGATCATTTAAGAATTTTGCCTCATCTGCATTTAGAAATTTTTCCTTATTCCCAGTAGTGGATAAGTCAATGGGCTTAAAGTATAAAGATCTAGATTCAATTCCTGACTCTGAAATTGATTTGATATGTGACTACATAAATCACTTGTTCTCTCTGGGTCTCAATTTCCTCATTTGTAAAATTAGTGCACAGGGTTAAATAGTGTCTAAATTCCCTTATAGTTCTAAATCCATGATCCTATTATAATATTGAGATTTATCCTTCACCCCATTTAATCAACCAATCAAAGAACATAAACATTGTGATTATTCTTTATGATTCCTTTTTTATTTTTTTATTTTCTTTTGTTTTATTTATTTATTTATTTATTAAATAACTTTTTATTGACAGAACCTATGCCAGGGTAATTTTTTACATTATCCCTTGCACTCACTTCCGTTCCGATTTTTCCCCTCCCTCCCTCCACCCTCTCCCCAAGATGGCAAGCAGTCCTATACATGTTAAATAGATTACAGTAGATCTTGGATACAATATATGTGTGCAGAACCAAACAGTTTTCTTGTTGCTCAGGGAGAATTGTATTTAGAAGGTAAAAATAACCAGGGAAGAAGAACAAAAATGCAAGCAGTTTACATTCATTTCCTAGTGTTCTTTCTTTGGGTGCAGCTGCTTCTGTCCATCCTTGATCAATTGAAACTAAGTTAGATCTTGTTTTTGTTGAAGAAATCCACTTCCATCAGAATACATCCTCATACAGTATCGTTGTTGAGGTATATAATGATCTCCTTGTTCTGCTCATTTCGCTCAGCATCAGTTCATGTAGGTCTCACCAATCTTCTCTGTATTCGTCCTGCTGGTCATTTCTTATAGAACAATAATATTCCATAACATTCATATACCACAATTTACTCAACCATTCTCCAATTGATGGGCATCCATTCATTTTCCAGCTTCTGGCCACTACAAACAGGGCTGCCACAAACATTTTGGCACATACAGGTCCCTTTCCCTTTTTTAGTATCTCTTTGGGGTATAAGCCCAGTAGAGACACTGCTGGATCAAAAGGTATGCACAGTTTGATAACTGATAACTTTTTGGGCATAGTTCCAAATTGCTCTCCAGAATGGCTGGATGTATTCACAATTCCACCAACAATGTATCAGTGTCCCTGTTTTCCCACATCCCCTCCAACATTCTGCATTATCTTTCCCTGTCATTCTAGCCAATCTGACAGGTGTGTAGTGGTATCTCAGAGTTGTCTTAATTTGCATTTCTCTGATCAATAGTGATTTGGAACACTCTTTCATATGAGTAGTAATAGTTTCAATTTCTTCATCTGAGAATTGTCTGTTCATATCCTTTGACCATTTCTCAATTGGAGAATGGCTTGATTTTTTATAAATTAGAGTCAATTCTCTATATATTTTGGAAATGAGGCCTTTATCAGAACCTTTGACTGTAAAAAATTTTTCCCAGTTTATTGTTTATGATTCCTTTTTAAAGTATAAATTTGTTTGATTGGATAAAGAAGGTAATATGACTGTTCAATTTAGTTCTATTGAGCCTTGGTTGGTTGGTTGTTTTCTGTTCTTGAAGAGAAACAAATTGACATCAATATGTTGGAGTCAAGATACAATAATTTTAACTATGGCTGATCAGATCAATACAAGTTCAGAAGGCTCTACCACAGGTCAGGCACAAATGTAAACACTTTGGATGGATTCTCTAAATTTGCACATCTCATGTTTCTTTTGAACTACTTCAATTCTGCTTTGCACAGGACCTTTTTTGATGAGGGCGTGCAATGCTAGCTAGCTCTATGTCAGGGTCTTCCATGCCATGCAGTTAATTTCAAAGTCTTTATGCAAATCACTTTTTTCTGACTACCATGTGAGTGTTTGCTCTGTGTGAATTTTCCATAAAATAGTCTTTACATTTGGCATTTGAACAATGTGGCCAGTCCATTGGTGTTACACTTTGCAGTACCAGACACTGAAGTCTTTCTTTAGCCTATGTATAAAATGGTTTAGTATAGTGAAATATAACTAAGTAGGTAGCTGATATCAGTTCTGGAATTGAGAGGGAATCAATTAAGGTAAAGAGTAAATGTTTCCACTCTTTCTGCTCCTCCTTTTCTTATGCTGTTACCTAGAAGATTCCAAGAGAAAATAACATATCTGACCTAGAGCAGAGATAAACATACCTGGAACAAACAAACATGAACAAATGCACAACTGCACAAAGGAGGAAACACTTTTAAAATGTGTGACCCCAAAGGGAAAAAAAAAAAAGCTGTCTTTATACTTGAGTTTCTAGTAATCTGGAGTTGTGAATTTATCCTTTCACCCAAGAAATTTTTATACAAACCTAAATATAGAGATATGTAAAATAGGTAGACAAATGAAACATTTACTGATAACAAATAATTTAATCATGCTCACATTTGGTTAAGAGACTTCACATGAGATTGTGATTGCTGGGTTCTATACAAATTCTTGGTTGGGTTCTAAGCTTAAGTCTACTATTCTCCTAAACTCTGGTCTGTTATGGAAGAGAATTTTCCAGGCTTTGGGGACAAATATTTTGTTTTGAATCTGACACTCATGGGGCATGTAGCCTGGTCACAAATGGATCTCATGAATAGCCTCCATTTGTACCAAAAGTATGTTCCCCTTCACAATGGGGTTAGCTCAGTAATGGTTAATGAGCACCATGGAGGATGGACTCTTAAAGGAAACTCCTCATCCAGTGAGAGCTATACAGTAGTACTGTATGAGGACCTCTGGCTGAGTCTCTTTTTCTCCCTTCTGTTTCTGTGTCTCTTAATCATTCTTCTGTGCCTCTGCCTCTACTTTTCTGTCTCTCTCTCTCTTTCTCTCCCTCCCTCCCTCCTCTCTCATTCTCTCTCTCTCTCTCTCTCTCTCTCTCTCTCTCTCTCTCTTTTTCCCAACTCTCTCTTGGATTTCTAGAAACAAGGAAAGGGAATTATCCTTTTGTTTTTTGTTTTTCATTCCTTCAGACCCAAAGTGATCCTGTTGATGAACATTTTCTCTTAGTGTTATAGTATGCAGAAAACTCCTTTTAGATAGGTAGGACTGATTTAGAAACTCTTATTGTCTCAATCTTACTTATAGCCAGGACTGGAAACAACTATTTCTTTGCATTGCTCATCTGAAAATGAACCACAAAAAGAATAAGCAACAGCCAAAGATTTAAAGTTCAGTCTCGGGCTCTTTTAGACAAGAACATGTTCCTTTTGCCCTGTGCTGCCATCTTAGATGCTAATCTGACTGGGGGAAGTATGGGAAAGAAAATCTTTCTTATCTTTCTGCTAATTGAAAGACAAAGAAAGAACTGGAGTTGTGTCTGTCACAAGAGACTAGCCTGAAGAGGAAAGAGCAGGCAAAGAATTTCTACAACTCTTAAAGGTGACTGATGACTGAATGGAAAGGTTCCTCTATAAGAGTCTATCTTCCATGTCACACAATGACATAACTCTTCGATATTATTCTGATTCACAGTGTCACACAGGAATCTAAACCAGAGTTTTTGCACCATCTCAGCAAGGGATCCATGTGCATATCCACACCCACAGAACTAAACTTAATCAATTCAATTCAATCCAATTCAATAAATATTTATTAAATTATCTCTATACTAGTGATACAGATAAAAGAAAGGCAATCCCTGTCCTCACAATGTTTAAAATATAGATAAGGAAGACAATACCTGAAAAATAACTGAAAAGGGGTAGGGGTGGAGAATCCATCCTCCAGTCCTCCAGTTAGAGGAGAGAGGCCCTTGAGAAAATTGAGAAGGCAATGAGTATCAAAAACTGAGTATTCACTCATCTTGGTGATAAGATTTTAACAGATCACTCCAACATGGGTAAGGAATGTTGTTGGTTAGAGTCAAAACCAAGAATTACAGTGAATAGAAAAGGGTGAATTACCAAGTAGTCCAGTCACTCATCTTCCTGAAAGACTGTATCAGTTCTGAAACTCATACCTTTTCAGTACTCCAGGGCCCTGGAACTCCTCTCTCTTTCTGATTGACAAGAGTAGAAAATGAACATCCATTGAGGTCCTCCCACATTTTCCATTTGGGGAGGGAGCCCAAGGCAACCAATTCTTTATTTCCCAAGATGTTATAAATGTTCATCCTGCTCCCAATCTGGATATCTCCCCATCCTTTTTAGTTTCTTTTTAAACTGTTATCTCTCCCATTAGACTGTGTGATCCTCAAGGGCAAGACTTTTTTCATATCCTCAGTAATTCATATATTCTAAGTACTTAATAAGTGCTTATTGACTGACAGAACCAGAATACATGATCCTTGGGGCTATCTCTGATACTTTTAGCAGAGTTTGTTATTCTATTACTTTAGGTAGAGCATTTTTTTCCTTCTTCTATGTCTATTGGCACTTTTTTTTTTCATATGTGTTGTCAAAAGTGTTTCCAATATTGAGCAAAACTCTTAAGCACTTACCTGTGTCTTATTATTATTCTTTCTAAGTGGAGAAGACAAGGTTCAGATCATTCAGAGACAGGGAAAGACAGAGACAGATAGTGAAAGAGAAGCATCCACTATTGAACACCCAGAATGTGAGTTCCTTAGCAATGATAATACTGTCACAGCTTTTTGAATTTACTCCTCTTATCCATGTGACATTTTAACAGGATATAAAGGCAAGTTATTCTCAACATACATAAAAATGATCCAGCTCTAAAATTAAAGCCACCTCACACAGGCAGCCTGATGTTTACAAATTTCTGAAATAAGGTTTATGAACGATTGGATTTTTCTCTAGATATTTGACTCGGCTTAATGTTTTCCTTCCTCTCCCCTTCCCCCCCCCCCCCCGCAAAATTTAAAGCAACCAGTTAAAAATGTTAATTTAATTGCCACTTACCATGTAAGAGAGTTAAATTTATAGCTGCTGAATTGGTTAGTGGCAAAGGAGATGGTGCTTTAATGTCACTTGCTTGATTGTGCTGGACTTCATATTTTCCCAGAATAGAAGGGAAGGGAAATAGTGAAAGAAAAAAAGAGATGTATTAAACATATCAATAGAAAAGACATTTTGGAGGAATATTTTTCTTTTTAAAGTACTGTGAAAAGAACCACATGGATATATATGTGTATGTGTATGGTGTTTGTGTATGTCTGTACACACATATGTGTTAGTCATTCCCAGCTAATTTTGATTCTGTTATTTAAACTGATGTGAGCAAATAAATAGGCTAACTTTCTTCCTCCTGTGTTACAATGTATGCAGGTCTCATCAATGTGAGCAGTTCCTTCAATAGTGCAACCTCTACATGCTTGCCTATCCTATACACCCACTTTTCTCTACTACCTTCTATAAAATGAAAGAGAGAGAACACATGGAAGCAGATAACTTTTAAAACTAGCAAATAATTAGAATTAGACTCAAAGTCTCTATTCAAACTCAGTTCATCAAATCTAGTACCCATGACCTTTTCTGAGCTTTTCAGTAACTCGCTTGATTTCCTCCTCTCTTAGATAGAAAGAAAGAAAGAAAGAAAGAAAGAAAGAAAGAAAGAAAGAAAGAAAGAAAGAAAGAAAGAAAGAAAGAAAGAAAGATGGAGAAAGGGAGGGAGGAGGGAAGGAAGAGAGATGGAAAGAGAGAAGAAGGTAGGAAGGAAGAAAGAAAGAAAGAGGAGAAAGAGGGAGGGAGGAAAGAAGGAAGGAAGAAAGGAAGTAATGAAAGAATGAAGAAAGGAAGGAAGGAAAGAATGAAGAAATGAAGGAAGGAAGGAAGGAAGGAACAGAGGAAGGGAGGGAGGGAGGAAAAGAGGAAGGGAGGAAGGAAGGAAGGAAGGAAGGAAGAAAGAAAGGAAGGAAGGAAGGAAGGTGTTGTGCACAGTTATTTTTTAATGTCCTGACTCAGTTTCCCTAATTGTCCTATTTAGTTACTCTACCTCAGGTTATAACCATTCCCTCTTAATGTTTAATGAGATATAGGTCTTTACCCATTTTAGACATCATTAGCATATCTATTCCCTGTTTATCTGACCTATTCTTCCTCTTCCTCTTAGAATTTGGACTGGGAGTGGTAGCTAGTGAAAGTCCATGGCCAAATTTGAACTCAGATTTTCCTGAATCCAGACCCAGTGTTCTAACCACTCTGTAAACATACAACTAGTATGGAACACAGTTTTAAAGCCAATAATTCACATATGTTCTATTTGCATTCTATTCTATCATAGCATTTTAGAGATAAAGCAAAGCAGAAAATTAACATATCCCAGCTAATCGAGACTAAAAATCATCCCTTGATTCTATTGTATTTCCTTAAATAACTGTTTACTAAATACTTTTTATATACAAAGCATGGTGCTGTTTTTTGGAATTTTCCAAATCAATGTTCAAATCAATTTGTGATCTCACTGACTTGAAAATTGTCTCCAGTGATACAGGCAGTCACTCAGTAATACTGATACCTCTTCAGTCCCATATAATTCTTAATTTCCATGCTCTTAAAATTTTTCTATCATAGTTTTACCCAGTGACTTAAGGCCTCATTTGTTTTCTCCCAACATTATGAGTATATCTATGGAGAACAATATTAAACAGTTATCATCCCTCATTTTGCCATGTGATGATTTCAGTCTTTTCCTGTGACATATTTATTCAGTGATACAATTCGCTTCTGATCTTCTTTGTAATTGTTAGTATATGTTATGTATATGTAGAATTTTCACACCCACCAAGTACATTGCCCTCAGTATGATATTCATCCTTATTTCTTTGAAGATGGTATTAGGAATACAAGGACAAAAAACAAAACAAAAACTGCAGCTTATATTTTATAGATGAGTATGCTACAGTGAATCATAAGATCACACTTTTAAGAATTAAAGAATGATTTTTCTTCTATACATTTAGTCATTTCAGTCATGTTTGACTCTGATCCCATTTGAGGTTTTCTTGCCTGAGTTATTTGCCCAGGGTCACATGGCATTAAGCTAATAAGTGTCTGGGGGCCAGATTGAAACTCAGGAAGATGAGACTTCATGACTCCAGGCCTAATATTCCATATACTGCACCAAATAGTTATTCTTAAAGGAGCCTTCTATGCCACTACATCCTATCTCCCACTTTTGGAATGAGGATTTTATTACCTCAGGAGGATAAATTACGGGCTCTATGTCACTCATTAAAAACTTAAAAAAAAAAAATCAGGATTTCAACAAGACTCTCTTTAATTGCACATATTCACAGGTAAAAATAATAAAAGATAGTAAATATCAGAGAACAAAGGAAAAATATAGGAAAAATGATTTAGGAAAATATGAGGAGTAAGGAAAGAATTTCAATGTGGCACCTAAATGAGTTTTCTTAACCTTTTGTTGTAGAAAACTCTTTGGAAATCTATTGAAATTTGCAGGTGGCTTCTTTTCAAAATAATGTTTTCAAACAATTAAATAAAATGCTAGATTTCAATTTAGATATTCATGAAAACAAAAATGTAATTTTTCTCTAATCCAAGTTCGCAGAACTCCTGAATTCTATGCATGCACTCTAAATTACCTTTAAGATGTTTTAAAATTTGTAGTTTGAGCTTTATAATTCTGCCCACTCCACCATTTCTTTAACTGTTCAATCTCAGCTAAAATGTTAATTTGTTTTCTGAAGCAAAGTCAAAAACAAATCATAAATCAGCAATATTTTAGAACTGGAAAAGGATATAAGCTTTACATTCTTCAGTCTCCCTCATCATATAAACAGAGTGAACTGGCTAAAGTTACATAACTAAATAGAAAAACAGAATTAGAACTCTACTCTTGCCTGTTTGTCACACTGCATTTTTGTCTCAACACCTTGTCTCCTAAAGTGATAAACTATCTTCAGAATTTATCTAGTTAATCTTCATGTCAAAGAAGACCATAATAAAATCATCCCAACTAAGAAAGAAATAATTCAGTCAAGGATCATTAATTCAGAGTTAAAAGAGTACTTAGAAGCAATGGAGTACAAGTATCTATTCTTGTTATTCAGTCATTTCATACTGTAATGCTTTTTGGGAGGTTTTGTTGGCAAAGAAACTAGAGTGTTTTGTTATTTCCTTTTCCACATCATTTTATAGATGAGGGACTAAGGCAAACAGGGTTAAGTGACTTGGCCAGGACTATACATCTAGTAAGTATCTACAGCCAGATTTGAAGTGAACAACATCAGCCTTCTAGCCTTTAGATCAAGCACTGTGCAACCTAGCTGATGGTACACTATCATATCTTGAAAATGAGATTATAAGGAGAAGTTGAGCATGGAGGGACTTTATGTGCCACATAGATCCATCAAAATAGTCAAACCTCCCCTCCCTATTCTACTTCTTTTTATAATACAGAAATAAACTTATGCATATACAATTATCCCTTCCACATCACAACTTTCCCCACTGGAATTTTTAATATATCACAGTTTGGCATAAAAAATTTAAATGGGAAATTCTATAGAAACCTCAGAAACACAGGAAGGCCAGCAGATTGCACAGAGCCTATGAACAAATACCTAATCCAAATTTTACAGTAATTATAATAAACATGCCATACTTCTCTGTATGAAGGAAGGATCAAAATTTTATTTGCACTTTCTAGCACATGTCACTTGAAGTTTTGAATATATACAGAGTTAAAGAGTCTTATTTAAATAATATATATTTTTTTAAGTTCTTAATGAGTGACACTTAATGAGAGACATAGAGCCCATCATTTGCCCTCTAGAGGCTATCAGATCGCCATCTCAAAAGTAGGAAATTAGATTTAGTGGCCTAGAAGACTCATTTGGGAAGAAATGAAATTTACCCTCCTTTCCTATTCCAATACCCAAAAGAGGTATGTGTGTGTATGTGGGGGAAATCCCTCTGCTTATTTAGTATGTCCTGAAAATCTTAATGAAGTTTTAAATTTAAATAGTTTAAACCACTGAGGTATAGAATCTTCTCTTTTACCTAATCAAAAAAAAAAAAAAATCTAAGTAAATAAATAAATGAATGAATTTAGGAAGGGAAGACTCTCAGGGTTTCTAGCCAAAACAAAAATGACTGCCATTTACATTCAATCTGAGTCAATCAGGACCCAAATAGCATTGCTACCTAGCCTTATCACTGAATGAGTGCTGCAGTCAAACTAAGACCTGTTGAAGATCTTAACTTAAAAAGGCCAAGATCCTCCACTGCATCCAGGGCCATCTCCAGTTATCTCGACCTATATCTGGCCACTGGATCCAAATGGCTCTGGAGGGGAAAGTAAGGCAGGTGACTTTGCCCATCCCTCCTGGTACTTAAATCCAATTTACTTGCATTTCATGGCATCTCCTTCCTGATGTCAAGGTCTCTTTGAGAATGAAGGACAAACAACAGCAACATATACACATATATCTATACATATACATTCAGCATTTAAAAAAATATATTTTCAGTGAATGGATTGAGGAAGAAGGAAAATCACTGTCTTCTCTCACAACCTAGAGTGGAACCCATTTTAAAAAAATAGTGATTCCCAAGATAAGAAAGGGCTACATTCACCAACCATTAGATATCTGCTCCAAGATAAGAAAGGACTCCATCATCCCTAGAACACTTCATATGGCTCTACTTCCAACAGATCTCTCAAAATGATCCCCAAGCTCCTCTTGCCATTATAGCTCTACTCTTCAGCCACAGTGACCATTCTTTTTTGTCTCTAATATTACTGGTTACTGCCTATTGGTCAATGTGCTGCTCAGCATTTTCTGATGATCTTCCTTCCTGCTCACAGTCTCATAGGTTATGGACCTCTTTTTATCATTGTGTTTTAGCTTGTCATCAAAATTGTCATTTGATCTAATCTACTCAGTTGTTGCTAGTGTCTGATGAAGTTGTTATTTATTACTACCATTACTTCTCTGGGAATAATTTTGTAAGGTCAGGGTCTAATGGATCCATTTTCCTATCTATTTTATTTTTTAGGACTGGATCATACCCAGATGATAGAAGAAGGGAAACCTCAGATAGATATCAAGATCTTTCTTATTCACTCTATCTCCTCACAGAAAGTTCCATAGTCTTCATTTCTGATCGAGTCAAGAGGAATGAATTTATTTCTCCTCATGATTTATTGCTCATTTCCTCACAGACTACATTACTTTAGAATTTCTTTGATTTCTCCATCAGGTTGCTTGGAAGCTCATTAACAGAAAAACTTGATCATGCAAAACCCCATCAGTCTTAGTACTCTACCTTATGACTCCTCCCCTCTGGTTGAAGGGTGTAGTAATGAACTTCAAATCCTTTATTTAAAAAGGGAGATCACTCATATCATCTCCTCATTTCTCTTCTATCCATATGATTTAGGGACTTCCCTCATTTTTCCACCACTGTCCCCCACTTTTTCTTTTTTTTTCAGTTTTCTTCCTCCCTAATTAATATATAAGCTCCTTAAGGTCAAAGCAGCCTATTTATATTTCTAGCACTTACCACTTTTTCTGACACATAATAGTTACTTAATCATTGTTTATTGGATGACTACAGAGTGACTTCTCTTCCTTTGTTCCAAGTACAGGCTAGGTTTTCACTCTACTCCACTATTTACTCTTCCTGTTGAGTTTTTTTGAGGGTGGGGATAAAGACAAATGCCTCTTTCAATTTGTCTTTTCAAGACTCATTATTTCCCCAGCATCTAGCATGTAAATTTTCTGGAAAACTTTATATGCCTTAAATACACATTTGATAAGACTCAATTGGGAGGAGATGAGATTTACAACTTTTACCCTTCTTTCCTAGTCTAGTAGCCAAAGTGGGTCTGGGGAAGGGGGTGGAGTTCCTCTGCTTACTTAGGATGTCTTGAAAATCTACTGGTTTTAAATTTAAATAGCTTAAAACAGCACTAAGATTTTGGAATTCCCTTTATATAGCAATAAAATTTTTAAATAATAAAATACATTACATTTTTAAAATTAACTTATTTTTATGAAACAGCATATTTTCATAAGGTGCTAACTTAAAAGCATTTTCATGTTACCTAAAATAATTTGAAAATATACAGTAGTAAGTTAATAATAAAATAATGTAATATAATGTTAGAAGTAGAAAGCTTATAATCCTGTCTTAATCTAATTAGCTGTGTTACTTATGTGAATTATTTAGTATCCTGCATTTCAATTTCTTTATTTATAAATGTGAATTATAACTGTTTTACTATCTACTTTTAGCTGTTCTTATGATGATCATTGAATCTCAAAATTAGAAGGGGCTTAACAAATGTAGCCTTTATAGGAATAAAAAACATAGAATTTCAGAAATGATACAGACCTCAACAAGGTAGCATCAATAACCCCCCCAAAAAGTCTCCATTTGAAGAATTCTATTAAAGGAAAACTGACTACTTCTTAAGTCAGCAATTGTAGAGGGCTGGAACTCTGGAGAAGTATACTTGAAACAAGGTGTTAACTCAGTAGAATTGATGAGATAATAGTTCTCTAGTGCACATATATACTTAGTACTTAGAATGGTGATGTAATGGTTCTCTAAGTTCACATATAATCAGTATGCTGTAATGATGCAAGGGCTAAGAAGGACTGGAAGAGAGACAATCTATCTTTGACCATCTTCTTCGTGGCTCCTGCCTCTTGCACTCCTGCATTAACATCAAGGCTGGTCCCTAGGTCCTCCAGAAAGCTAGCCTGACCACCTCAAGTAATTCTACTTTTTGATAATTCTAATTATTGTAACATTAGAGATGTATTTGCCTTTTTGCAACTACTTCTCATTGTTGCTACTGTTGCCCTCGGCTTCCACCCAACACACGCTTAATCCCTTGTATTTTGTTCATAGGCTATCACTTCAACTGTTTAGATAGCTTTCATTTCTATTTTTCCTAAGTCTTCCTTAAACTTTAAACTAAATATTAGCAGTTTAGTTTTTATGCTTTTGTGTTCTAGCTGTTGTTGTAGCTCAGTTGTTTTCAGTCATGTCTGAATCTTCATGAGGCTATACTGGGGTTTTCTTGGCAAAGATAGTAGAGTAATTTGCTTCTCCATCTCTATCTCATTTTACACATGAGGATACTAAGGTAAACAGGGTTAAATGACTTACCCAAATTTCCACAACTATTTAGAGTCTGAGGCTACATTTGAACTCAGGTCTTCCCGATTCCAGACTCAGGGTCACTTAGTTGCTCTTCATGTAATTATAGCATTGTTTAAATCATATCTCTTTATTTTTTCCATAGGAATAATATGAAATATTTCATCAAAAAGCTTTTATAAAGTCAATATTAACTATATAAAAATATTCTGCTCTTATATTAGTTTAGTTGTCATATAATATTTAGTACAGTAATTGACAGGTCTCAAACTCCTCAGTGAGTTGGGAAAATGTTTGCCCCAAGTATGAAAGAATTTCTCTTAATGGGTGGCTGAAAACAATTTATTCTAATGCTCTTAAAAATGTCTGAAGCAGAGGCTGTGAATCAGTAAGAGCATGGACAGACACTAAAGACACCAATGTCATTTGCTGCATCCCAGGGCATTGCCGGTGCTCTTGACTTTTGCCTTGTCACTGGACTTTAGTAACTCTGGAAGAAAGATTAAAGCTGACAACTTTCTGCCTCACTTAATTCCAATTCATAAACATGTCAAGATATCACACCATGATCTTACTAGCTCTTTCTGAACATGAAGGACTAACAATAACCAATTCTGATCTTACAAAATATTTGAAATTTTACTAATTTCCCACTAGTTACACTCTCATAAAATAGACTCCATCAAAATCATGCCTCCAGGAAAACTCAGTGTTGGGAAATATATCATCCTGAGTGCTGTACCAGTTTTGGTATTCATACCTCATCAGTACTCCCGGTACCCCAAGTACCCCCTGCCCCTCTGATTGGGGAGCTTGAACAAAGAACTCCCAAATATTTCATCTAAATATGGTTCCCAGACTTAATTTCCCAGCAACTTATACTTCTTGGACTGGATTCCATCATATCCCCACTTCTGAGTAAATTTCTACCTCCCACCCTCTTCCCCACTTTTCACCTTCTTTTATGTTCTGTCTTCCCTCATTAGAATAAAAGAAGAGAATTTTTTTTTTAATTTTTATCCCCATCTTTTAGCACATAACATAGCACTTAATAGACTTTTAATTAGTGTTTCTTAACTAAGTGACTGACTGACATCATGGAAATCAGTAGTTCAATCTAGTTCAGGCCTTCATCACTGTCTTACACTTATTATCGACATGATTTATGAGCAGATCTCTTAACCTCTGTGTCTCTAACATAATCTATATGATAAATGGGGTTGCTAATATTTTGTCTATCACATTCATGAGGATGTTGTGAGAAAAGCATTTTATAAACTTAAAACAAAATAAATGAGTTATTAGTATTGCAGTGTTCTACCCCCTCAATATACTCTAAGATCAAGATGGTTTTGAGTTAAAGGAACTGAGGAGTTCCATAAATGTTTAGTCATTATTATATAAAATTTTTCATGCTAAAAAATAAAGAAATTTAAATTAATGTGAATTTTTACTGCCATTTCCCTAAAATACTAACAGGATGTTATATTTAAAAATATCTTTCATTTTATCTATTAGAAATTCATGAAGAATACCTTTTGCAATTCAAAATGAAATCTTTTGAAAAAAAATCATTTTCTATCTTGGCAGAGTTCATTACAAACAACAGAGACTGAGAAATTAAAATACTTTAAATGTATTTAATAGTTTTCTTGTAATGAAAAGGCACTTTTGTTCAGATAGTTTCTTTAGCCTTTTTGTCTTTAAATTTTACTGTTAAGAAAAATGCATTATGAATATGATTTAAATAACTCATTATGGTCAGATTCACTAACAAAGTTGAAAAAAGAGTTAATTATCTAAGTAATTAAGGTCAAAAACTCATTTGCCTCAATATATGGATTTCTACAACAAAAAAAGCTATTGGTTTAAATTACTTCATTTTTCCACTTTACTTTGTTAGCTATATTTGGCTTGCATTTCAGAGTCATTTAATAAAGTTTATTAAAAACCATTCATATCATGTCAATAAAAGACTAAAAATACTCTCATATAACAATAACAATTCACATTTATGTAATGGTTTATAGTTTCCAAGGTGATTTACTCAAATTAACTGTGCTAAGTAAGTAGTTCAGGTATTATTATAATACCAATTTTACAGATGAGGAAAATGAGGTTCAAGCAAGTAAATTTTGTCATGTCATTTTATTAGCACTATTCTTTGTTCCACACAAATCTTACCTTCAAGTTATTTGAACTTAAAACTCAAATCTAACATGAACTGCTTTTTGGAATTTTGGAAATAATCAAGTTATTTTTTTCTGAAAAATAGGAATTCCCTTAATATAGCAATGTAATTCTAAAATAATAAAATACAGTAAATTCTTTAAAATAACCTTTTTAAACCTTTAGTTAGTATTATGCAAAAGTCATATAATAGTAGGAGTAGCAGAATCATTTATCATATTCCACCATTAGTGGACTGGCAGTATAGCTTTGGACTAAACATGTATGTTAGCTTACGAGTCATTTATTTTAAAATATATTTATTTTTTTCTTTCTTTCTCCATGAAGTTTTAGTGCATTAAAATATCTGTGCAAAGTCAGGAAATATTTTTTGTTTGATTTTTTTTTTTTTGATTACTTAAAACGTCCCTTTAAACTTACTAAAAATTTCTATGACCGAGTTTTGTCTGCTTAATTAAAAGATAATTTATTGATCCAACATTTTTCTGCATATAAATACCAAAAGAATTTGGTTTTTTTTTTGGGGGGGGTTTTGTAATTTTTTTTTCTGAGACAATTGGGATTAAGTGACTTGCCCAGGGTCACACCAGAAGTTGTTCTTTTGTGTATTTGAGTGTTATTTTCTTGATGTTATGATCTTGAACTCCCACTCATAGAGCCTAATTATTTGAAAACATTCTTTCATTCTATTTAATTCAGCAAATGATTTTTGAGTGTTATGGTACTATGCCAGCAAAGTTGGTCAGTCAAAAAGTATTAAGTGCTTGGTATGTGTCAATCATCATGCTAAGTAAGGAATACAATAATGAGAAAGGTCATTTTCCTTTCTTCAAGGAACTTGCACAATACAAAGAACCTGTAACTACTAAAAGATTAACAAGTATTATACCCTCATTTTCTGTCTTCACATAAAAGTTGCAATTCTTCATGTATTATTAATTTTGTGTATATATGATCACATCTTGAACATAGAATGTAAATTCCCTTGAGAGTAGTATGATTTTCTATCTTTGTATTCAAGTTACTTAACACAATATTTGGATATTATTAATGCTCAATTACTTCCTGTTTATTAATTAATTGATTGAAAATTTGAAATTTATAGATATAAGGGAGGTGCCACATTCACTAGAATCCAAAGAAAATATTGAGCTCTTTTGAAGTGATAAACTGTATGTAGCTGAAGTGCACATTTTTATTGTTGAACAAAGACATGGAAATATCCATCTTGCAGTTATTAAGTCTAAAAGAAGACATCTGGCAAATCAGATTTACCAGATGTTACGGTCTGGATTAGATTCAACTGTGGTCATACAGGTTAAGCCATAATCAGAAAATAATCTAATAATTGGCTGAGAAGATGGTAAAGGGAAACAAGATTTTTATTTATTAACTACAACAATACATGAAGAAGTTGGTATCTTGATTGGGGATAACAGATAGATAGTGAAAGTTGAAATTAATAGACTTGAAAATGTTATCCAAAAGGGTTGAAGAGATAAAAAAAAGGAGATGAAAGAGTGATTAAATTGATCTTATCTAATTGCTAAACCAGAAACCACAAAAAGTAACATCTGTGACATATAAAAAGAATAACAGTGGAGGTGCATAGTAATTCACAGAAATCACTATCCAGATGTCTCTGTACCAATGAAGAGGGTGTGAATAATAAACAAAATGAACTACAAGTCTTAATGCATGGAGGAAAAATGTGGCCTTAGAAGTACATCATTAAGAATTGGTATAAATTGTGGCTGAAATATAGCAATAAAAGATTACATTCAAATACTTAAATAGATCTGTGATTCCCCTACATAGGAATGTTGCTTCCAAGAAACCCATTCAGATTACTCATACTGGGTATTCCTTATCTATGTATGTTCATTATAAGGAGTTCACACAATAAACCCTTCTTTTCTTTCTCTTTATATCAAAAAGATATTCCTGGAGCATATAAAGGTTTCCTGTAAATTATCCCTAATTTTTGCCACATGGTCAGCCTATATATATTTTTTGCTAAACTGATCGCTAATAGTTTCTTTTTCAAAATGCCTTATTTATTATGTGTTGTACACTTATCACCAGCATGTCTCAGGAGGAACATGATCACTGTCTCAGAAGTAATTAAAGGGTTGTAAAATTTTAAAAATAATAATAATAATCATCTTTATTCTGCCTGGTTTCAAAGGGCAGAAGTATTATTAATGGACAAAAATAGTAACATGGAATCTTATTTTGATTTACATAAAAAAAAATATTGCTGATCACTAAGAACTACTCCAAAAGTAACAGTAGGCTGTAGAAGTGGGGTTGAGGGAAGTTTTAAGGAGCATACATACTTTAAGAATGGATTGGACCAATGAACTACAGGGCGCATTCTATTATGCAATTAATTTAAACTCTAGCAGCATTAGGCTTGAGATTATTTTTGGGGAAAGAAATATATTTTGACTTATAATGGGCATAAGTTTAGAGGTGAAAACTATTCCCCTAAAGAATAATGTATTCTTTCATGAAGAAATATGTTGGTGAAGGAATTTGTTTGCAAGTTTCAAATGAAGTAATACATGCAAAGCTCTGTGTAATCTTCAAAGTACTGTATAAATGTTAGGCATTATTTTAAATTGCAAACTCAATAATGTGAAATTGAAACTCCATTATTTTTCTTTATCAAATCTTACATACCTTGTCTTCAGAGATGTTTGAAAGTTAAATTTAGCTCTCTCATTTAATAGATAAGGAAGCTGAGGATAGAACTATAAATAAGTAATGTCTGAGGCAGGATTTGAATTTAGGTCTGCCTACTCCAATTCAAGTATTCCTTCTGCTGTATCCCCTCTCCCCAATTTGTGCCCCAGACAGGGAAACCTTAAGCCCATTATATTATATTTCTGGCCTTCAGATATCTAAAATTAAGGGGTAAATAGAATAAGGGGACAAAACTTAACTTCAAAAAAAGACTGATTTTATGACACAGTCTGATTTAGAGATATTGGAAAATGGGAGATTTTCCCATTTATCTCAAAGGATTGTGTCTATTTTCAGAAACTCCAGCTTCTCAAGACAGCAGATAGATGGATATTTATGAACCAATTTACCCCCTAAATCACCATATTTGCTACACATTATTCAGGGTATTTGAGGAATTATAAGGAATTTTAATTGAATTCCCCCTGAATCCAGAAAGCCATAAACCTCTAACAGTTAGACGCTAAGAGGATTTTATCAGAAATGCAGACCTCAGCTTAACTTTCAGCAATTCATTATTTATTCCACAACTGACAATTCCATCAGGATTATTAAACCAAATAGGTAGCATACACAGCATTCAGGAATATTGTAAACAAGATACTTGTAATTGATAGAGAAGTGGAGAGGGGAGTAAGAAATTGATGTAATGGTGGCTCTCCATTTAGACAGCATTATATGTGTCCAGGCTCAAGGGTCACTATGCTAATTTTGTTTTTGAGAAGCCATGCTGATGAAATTAATCACCTTCGAGAAAACCTTCCTCCATCTCGCAACTGATTGCAGTTACTTTTGTTCATTAAAAAAAAATGCTTGAAAAGGCACATTAAAAATAACTGCATGATTCTTAATGGGGTTGGTAATACACAGCTTTGGAATTTGCTCTGCTGACTACATTCCTCATATTTCATAATCTACATTTTTGAGTGCTTTTAACTGCTTTGTTATTGATCTGAATCTCCTTATGATTCTGTGGCACCACAAAAAGTACAACTTTCAGAGGTTTTTAATGTTTTGTGAATTTCCAGCAAGAAGCATACAGCAGTGCTTCAAAACACTTTAATTAATAGGTGCTTGTAGCTTCCTTGGCTCTTTTGAAATGTTCACAGGAGTGGGGCAGCGTGGACCAGGGAAATGCTTAGAGGTCGATTGATTCACTGCTGTGAGGGGTTGCTACTATATCTGACATGGGTGTGGGCTGGGTCAGTCTCTAAGAACAACAGAATTCTTAACTCTAGAATGAGGAAGAAAAGTCTTTGCTTACTTCATGGACTCTGTGATCTACTATGATCCTTCACTATCAAAGGCACACAGAGATCTGAAGCAAATATTCGGATGATTCATCTCCAAGGTATCACCAATCTCCCACTGAGAAGAAAGTAGAATTCTTGTTTCTAATTTTTTAAGGTGGGAGAATGTATGGTCAGCAGGGATTAGAAAAAAATTTCAGCTTTGGCATAAAAAAAAAAAAAGGAGCTGGTTTCAAATCCTACCTGATATTTATTATGTATATGACATTTTCGAAAAGTCTATTAAATTCTGTAGAATTTAATTCTATTTTGAGAGCTCTATGAACTCTCTCTCTCTGTCTCTTTCTGTCTCTCTCTCTCTCTCTTTCTCTCTTTTTGTCTCTCTCTCTCTTTCTCTCAGTCTCTCTGTATCTCTCTCTCTCTCTGTATATATATATATATATATATATATATATAAAATCTGTCTCTGTTTTTCTCTGTCTCTCCCCCTGTCTCTCTCTCTGTCTCCTCCCCATTCCCAATTCCTTCTAACACAGGCAATACACCCATACAAACACACACTCACACAGCTATTTTATTGCTGTAGTGATTTCTGGTGAATAAACTCCTTCTACCAATATAGAATGGAAATTGTTCTTCAATTTACAATTAGTCTCTACTCAATAAACTGGAGTGCCTTTCAGCTACTGAAAGAGAGCACCTACTTCCCAGAATTCTTGTGAGGACAAAATGAGGTATTTGTAAAGTGCTTTGCAAACTTTTAAGCATGATGGAAATGCTAGTTTTTATGATGCTTGCTACATATATGGTTTTAAGCAAATTTACTGAGTCTCAGTTTCCTTAACTATAAATAAAGCCCGGGAAGTCCTTCCAGCTAGATTTATGATCCAAAAAGTTATCATTTGAGCTGAGCTTTGAAAATAGTTATACATAGTTCTTTCCCCAAGTTTTCTGTTTTTACACACAGACACACACACAGAAATACACAAAATCAAAAAGAAAATGAATTGTCCTTATTTTTATATACCTATGTAATATAAAAACCAAACAATGAATTGTACTTTAAAGACTTTGATAATCATTAAGTTTCCCATAATTTTTCTATCCATGAAATGTAACATTCACTGAGCACTTTGCTGTATGCAAAATCTCGTCCTAGGTGCTTAGAGGATATGAAATACAATACAATATCAAAGATCTTAAATCTGATGGGAAATTAAGATGCATTTCCATAAATATATAAAATACTTATATAATGTGTCATAAGAAAAGAAAAAGGTCTCCAGGGCTGGAGACTTAAGAGTCACAGACGTATGGAATTGGAAGGGACCATAAACATCACAGAACCCAACTTCTATCTTTTATAGATCTGAATGAAAACATAGGCCTTGTGAAGTTAAGAGATTTCAAGTTTAATCAGAACCGTAGTGACTAAGATTTGAAATAATTTCCTTATTCTCAGTTCAGTGTTTTTTCCATTCCACCACACAAACCCATTGTCTTATGGACTAGCATTCAACAGTAAGTTAACAAATAATAACTTACTGTTCTTCGATTCAGGAATGAGGAATCCAAGAGACATTATTTTTCTGAACTTCACACCCAAAGGTAAAGAGTGAAATTTATTATTATACCTCTTTGGATGTTTCATTAATTTTAATGAGATTATTAAGTTGGATGTCAGCATCTAAAGGATTTTTTCTTATTACTATAAATGGATTTTCTTCCAAGAACACTATTTTCAGGTGTCTTTTTTTTTCTATTGCTACAAAGCAACACAAAATCTATACAATAATTAATGATTTCTCTGATACATAATATTTATCATAATTCTATAAGAAACCACATTAACAAAATTTCTCCTAAATATCTTTCATTCTTAATAAAAATTCACTATAACAAATAATTTCTATAGCATCTTAGCTCCTTTCATAATGAAACTAGCAAACTGAAGGAGAATTAATTAATTGACAATTCCATTGTCTATTATTACATGGTTTGACTGGGACTAGTTCTAATTCTACAATTAAACTGTTATGTTGTACATACCTATATACATACATATATATATATATATATATATATATATATGTGTGTGTGTGTGTATATATATGGGACATTATTAAGTTCTTCCCAGCCCTATGATCATTTATACATTTTTTTTGTGTATATATATATATATATATATATATATAATAGGACTTAATAAAGCCATCTATCTCAACTCCTTCATATGAGGAAACTTTGGTCTAAAGAAATATGACTTGTCCAAAGTCACAGAGCTAAGTTAGAGTCAGAAACAGGCTTTGAATCAAGGTCTTCTGCTTCCAGAATTTGCAACTGACCTCATATCACTGTGATGCTTCCTCGGTTTCCTCATTTATAAAATAAGCATGTTGAAATAACTTACTTTTAAAGTATCTACAAACTTGTGTAAGTACTTAAGGATTTGAATACATTTCAGTCATTTTTGAGGAGCCTTAAAGCCTGATTATAACATGATTATAATTATTATGATTATTTTATATACCTCCTAGTCCTGTACCCTAACCATGTTAACATTTCCTGAATATATCATTTGATCATCTTGGAGCTATTTACCACCACTGTTTTTTTTTTTTTCCTTGCATTTCATATTATATTTTACCTTTGTATTATCACCATTTTCTTCCACTGTTTGACAGGCAGCACTCATCCTTTGAGCTAATGCTTCAAAGAATGGCTCCCCGGTTCATTTAGAAAGCTGCTCTAAATCTTTGATAGGGCCTTAAAAAAGGACATGATCTTTTTATGTCTTATCAAGCCTAGGAAACTGACCTATTTAATTGGGTGACCTAGGGGAATTTGGGATTTGCTAACAGTACAAGCCTGAACTTTTGAAGGCGTTGTCTGGATAATAGAATCCTTGCTTCTAACCCATCCCAAAGCTTTCAATAAATCCTCATTCTTCATATTTCCCTAATGCTGATTTCTACATTCGTCACACAAGCATCAGGATTTAAAGGGATATGTGAGAAAGCAAATATAAGACTTTCACTCATTGTCCAGTTTTCCTTGGTGAAGGTCAATACACTTTTATTCCAATTTTATTCCAGTTGAGAGGAAAGCCTCCTTGCTCTTTCCTTAGCATGGTGCCTGGATGTGACCACAAAAGGTCCTGAGTTTCAGAGAATTTCAGGTTGAAGTAAGAATGAGGTATAAGGCAATGGAAGTGGGGGAGGAGGAAAGAAGGGTGACTTTATCAGCAGATGCATTAAAAATTTGACAAATAAGAAATGTTTGTATCGTAATCCTAGCATGGGCCAGAATAGCCCCAGTTTTCTTCTATAAACAAGCAAAACTTAACTTGCTAATGCTCTTTCCTTGTTTTCTATTCTTACTACACTTTTTCCTGCTCTCTTTCTCTCATTGCCCAGCACCTTGTCAAAAATAAAAGCTTTTGATTTCTCTCCTGCTTTATTTTTGGAGTCAGCACACAGCCAGACAAGATAAGGTATAGTTCCTCCTATGTTTTACCAGCCCTGATGACCACACATACACTGGATGTTTCATATGAGGGCAAATGTAAGTAGAACAACAACAATAATATTGAAGTAGGAGCAGGAGCAGCAACAAAAACATTTATATAGCATTTTGAAGCTTGCAAAACACTTCACATATGCCATTTCATTTGATCCTTACAAGAAATCTGTGAGTAGGCATGACTATTATCCCCATTTTATGGATGAGGAAATTGAGGGTTGTTAAATGACTTACCCAAGAGCTGTACAACTAGTAAGTGTCTAAAATCAGATTTCAACTCGTTTTTATGAATGCAGGTATATTGATGTATGATTTTATTGCTAAATGATATTAAGGAAGATGTGTCATCATCTTCGCTCCCAATGTAATGTAAAGATCATGGAGCATCTCCATCCATTTTACAACTAAAAACCTTCTATATGTGTCATCTCTTTCATTGCAATGTGAGTTCCTCGAGAGAAGCGATTTTCTTATTTTCTATTTGTATCCATAGTCTTAAAGTACAGAGGGATGCATATAGTAAGTATTGAGCAATTGCTTTATTTTTCCCTCCTTCCTTCCTTCATTCCCTGCTTCCTTCCTTCCTTCCTTCCTTCCTTCTTTCCTTCCTTCCTTCCTTTCTTCCCTCCTTCCCTCCTTCTCCCACCTTCTCTGAAAATTAAATTGTAATTTTCTTTTATAGATATCACCTCTCTCAAAATTCTCTCTAATTTATAAAAGTTCTTAACATCATATCCCTCTTTCTCCTCTCAATACAGGGAAGGAATCAGTATGTGACTTTTTTTTCTATATTACCACTTCTATATTTTTTCTCTGTCATGGTAAGTATTTCTTCTAACATCTCTATTACATTCACTATCTAATCTTTGCTGTTATCTATAAACCTTTAATTTGCTCTCACTTTTTGCTTAGTAAGATCAGCACCTAGCTCATACTATCTTTTTTAAGCTCAACCATGTCCATAAACCTTTGTGATTTCAGTAATGAAGTTGGTGACCTTTGATTAAGCATCCTAGGAGTCAAATTCAGCAAGAATGAGTCTTCAGTCAACATTTCACCATGATAAATTTAAATTCAATTGTTAATAAAGAAGGATTTGAATGTATAGATATTTGGGAATGCCTGAAGAAAAAATGGAAAGCAGCTTCCCAATGCCTCTTTATTGCTTATGGAAGTACTCCTCATATTGATGACTTTGTGTCACACAGAAAGAGTGGAATAAAAGGAAGAAGGAAGTAAGGAAGGAAGGAAGGAAGGAAGGAAGGAAGGAAAGGAGGAAAGAAGGAAGAGAGGGAGGGAGGGAGGGAGGGAAAGGTAAGGTAAGGAGGTAAGAAGGAAGGAAGGAAGAAAGGGAGACAGGGAGGAAAGAAGGAAGGAAGGAAGGGAGGGAGGGAATATTTATTAAGCTCTTACTATATACTAGGCATTATACTGAAGTCTTTAAAAATATTATCTCATTTTATCCTCATAACACCCTGTCAGGTAGGTAATATTCTTCCCATTTTCAGTAGAGGAAAATGAGGCAGACAGAGGTTAAATAACTTGTTCAGATCACACAGCTAATAAGTGTTTGAGGCAGGATGTGAACTCAGGTCTTAACTCAAGATCCAGCACTCTATCTACTATCTTTGTATAAAGAATATTTATTTCAAGTTCAAATCTTGGTTCTCCGTCTCTGTGAACTGTGTAAACTTTACCAAGTCATCTAATCTCTCTAGGATTCAGTTTCTTCATGTATATAAATAGCAACTTATACTGATGCTTCTTACATTCTTAAACCATGATCTCTACTTTTTCACTCTCAGTGGATGATATCATTAATCACCTTACCAAGGCAACTCCTCACTCATCTGGTTTCTTATATGCTATTCCCCTCAGGTCTTTTGACCAAATAATTCTCACTAACCCTTTAGTCCTCAACTCTAAAATCTAGCTTCTCACCAGTTTGATAGTTAACATCCTGGTCATTCTCTCTTCCTAGGACTATGGATACTCTATTCAATTTCTATCTTTCAGGTTATTCCATTTTAACCTTTTTGTCATAGTCTATAATCCTTCACATGGTTTCAATTCACATATTTTCAAAAACTTCTTCCTAGATTCTTTTCTTTTGTTTCTCTCAGCACTATTCTGTGGTGATTTTAGCAGCTTATACTGTTTCAGTTTTCATCCCTCTACAGATTTATACCAAATCTATAATTGCAACCTTATTTACGCTTAAATTTGAATGAGAATTCCATCTACTGTATGCTGAATACAATCCCCATCATTCTATCCAGTTTGATGTAATGCCTATTCTTGTTGTCAAGAAGATCTAGGTACAACTCCAACTTCTGATAGTTATTAACTATATGGCACTAGACCAGTCATTTAATTTCATGTACTTTGGACAACACTTATCTACTAAAACTATTTCTATCAGTCTTGAGGAAAGAAGTTTTCATAGTGGAAATTTCCTATGCTGATTAGATAATTGATTGGAAACCATAGATTAATATCATATTCTTGGTAAATTAAAATAATTTCCTATAAGCCAATTTAAGAACCACAATTTTTCTACTATTCCATTTGAAACTATCCATACTACTAACAGCTCTAATTTAAATTAACTTTTCTAACTTCTTGACTACATAAACTTTAGAGTTATAATGAAATGGATAGAGTGCTGGATCTGGATTTAGGAAGTCCTGAGTTCAGATCAGCTCTCAGACACTTCCGGGATATGTAACCTTAAGCAATTTTTTCCTGCTTCAGTTTCCTCAATTCTAAAATGAGGATAATAACTACCTACCTCACAGGCTTCTTGTGGAGATCCTATGAGATAATATTTATTATAAAGCACTTTGCTCAATGCCTAGCATATAGTACGATTGTATAAATGCTTATTCTTTTCCTTTTCTCCCTCACTTTCATGGGATCTTCTTTGTTCCATTTCCACAAATAAATACACTTCCAGTTTCCCTTGATGGGCTCTGATTGCTTAGAAAGTGGGAATTTTGTTAAAAGTTTTCATACATCTGATAATGTCTAGGGAGATTTCAATAAGCTGGAATTTTCCAAGAATTAATGATATGAATAACTATGTTTACTTTCAACTACTTAAGTGGATCAGTAGTGTTCAGAAACAGAAGCAAATCTCCTTTACTTGATTCTCATAGTTAAATTTTAGTGACTTATTCCAAAAATTGTACTAATTAACTTTTCTTTTATGGGAAAAAATAGTTACAGATTTTTCCTGTATAAAAAGTCTAATTTCTTATTGCTGTATTAAAGAAAGAAAGAAAGTTTTGTAAGTTTTAACTAAGATTTATCTATACAGTTTCACACATGATTTTCAGGAATGGCTATTCATTTCAATTATCATGTATACCACAGTTTTATTTTACCTCAAAACCATAACTGATGAACTCTTTCTAATATGACTTTTTTTCATAATCAAAAAGAATACAAAATTAATTTGAAGTCAAACAACTTATTGAAATATTATAGAAAGAAAAATTGTGAAAGAACATTCACCTCATAAATTGTGAGAGAACACTTTCTAATAAATACATACAACTTTAGTGGAAAGAGTGAGCACAGAAGAAAATCATTCATCAGACAGGTGTAGGTGGGAACCAAGATTAACCAGAGTACACTGTTGAGGGACAATTCACTTTCTAACTACTTAAGAACACCCATATCTACAGCCATTGTCATCACATTGTTCTCACAGCCCTTCTTTGATGGTAGTGTTACCATACTAAGTGGTTTATATCAGATATATTGTTCTCCTGTTGCCAGCTAGTCTACTAATGATCACTGCTGGAAATGTTGCTGCATTTGAATGTTTCTTGATTGACCACTGGCCACGTATGTAGCCTTGCTTTGGCACTGCTCCCTGATAATAATTACTGATATTCTTTCTTCAGCACCATCAAAATCATCTGAAATTCTGTCTACAATAGTAGTTATAATACCACTCCAATGAGAATGAGCCGATATGTTTTTTCTCATAACTACCGCAATCATGTAATCAAAACTCCTATGTCTAGGAATAAGTCAAAACTTTCTGTTAGTTACAACTAATTTAGAGTTTTATATCTTACAATCCTCTTTGATTTAATAAACAAAAGAATTTATACCAAAACCAAAATGTAAACTAAGAAGGAGGATCTTAGCACACATGATTGCTTTTATTAAGCAGACACTGATTATATGGCTGGTGTGTTTTTTTTATCACCAACCAATCTCAGTCTCCTTTCAAAGTAACTGTTTAAAATTAAATAACATCTCCATGTTACAAGTTTTCAGACATCATCTAAATCCCTTCATTCTATAGATGATGAAATAGGTCCAGAAATATTATGTCTTAGAACTAAATCTAGTTCATCAGGCTGCAAAACCATTACTGTTTCTGCTACAATAATTTAGTTCTTTCACTCAATGAAATTGGTTGCTACCAGTGATATGAATTAATTTTAATACAATATTCCATCTCCCAACTATTGTCTTAACTACCATCCCCATTTTCTTAAAATTTCTTGCTCTTTTCCAAGTTTAGTCCAGATAAAATTTCTTCCTTTACTAATACCAATACTAATACCACCTTTACTGTCAGTAATTCCATTTTTACTTGTACATCTTTACTAATTCCACCAACTATAAGTTTTTATCCCTGATTCCCCACATTAGCATTTCTTAGAAATTATTTCATCATATTTAAAATAATAATAATAATAATATATATAAGGTATACCACAGTGTATCTTATATAAATGGCTTTGAACTTGAGAAAGCACTTTACATGTATTGTATAATTTGACTACTATGTGAGGTCAGTCATACTATTATCCCCATTTTGTAGATGAGGAAATAGAATTTGTGAAACTAAGTGACAGGGCCAGGATTACATAGTAAGTGTCTGAAATAGAATTTAAACTAGGTTCTTTTTGCCTCCAAGTCCAGCACTCTGTCAAAATTCTCCCTCCTGCCCAGCTCTTCTACTTTTGTTCTTCCCTTGATCTATTTCTGCTTGTTAAAATGTGGGATATATAATACTGGACTTCAAAGGCTTTATATATTAGGCAGGGTCTGTTAGTCCCCACTTCAACCTAGCAATAAATCTCTTCCATGAGTCTGCCAAAGTGACTGAGATTCTCATCATAGTCACGCTATTGGATTAAGACACAAAAGGCCCTAGTTAAAATGGAAATATTATGACAGAAATATCACATTTCATAATTCTCTGCATATCTACTTTATCTACCAACTGAGTTGCCTTCTTATATTACAAACGATCTGCTCAGTCTCTCTAGATATTTTTTAGGCTTCTACAACTCAGCTTAAATTTAAAATGGAACTCAATATCCTTCTCACTAAATTTATGCCTTCTCCTAATATACCTGTTCCTATTAAGAATACCACTGTCTTTTCAGTCACCCACAAAATCATCATTAATCATTCCCTCTCTCAGCACACATAACTTATTAGTTTCTAAGTCTTATACATTCTATTTCCAAATCTTTCCCATCTTCCCTTTCCTTTTTACTCACTCATCAATCTATAAAATTCTTCAACAACACTTCTTCCCTCACCTATTTGTTTCTTATCTGTGATGGAAAGAGTATCCTACTCCTACCTCTCACACAAGTTAGGCTACTTTTTGTTCTTTCTTCTACAAAGGTATTTCTATTTGATTAGCTTTAAAATAAGACTATTGACATAATCTTCTCATCATGAAAACAACTATGAGAAACTCCAATCTCGGTTGGAGATGTGGTTATGAGGCCATGATAAGCAACTCAGAGGAAGACTTACCTCAACTGAGGTTAGTATTGTTAATACATATCCTTATTAAATATATTTCCTCTTTCTCTGACTAAATAACCATCAATTTTGAATGACTTATGAATGTCTCATATTGCTCTGAGTCAAACTCAAATATAGTCTCTTCCTATAATCCATTTTCCACACAGCTGAAAAATATGTGGCCTTGAATATCATGTTCTTATCATGTTTAAGGGATTTTAATTATTTTCTCTTACCTCCAGGAAAAAATATAAACTTTTCAATATGACCTTTAAAGCTACTATATTGCTTGAGGTTATTCTTTCTAGGGATATTTCACATTCATTTTCCATATACACTCTATGTTCAAGTGAAACTACACTATTATCCTACCAATATGACATTTAGGCATTTAGATGGCTCAATGGAAAGATTACTGAGACTGAAATCAGGTAGATCTGAGTTCAAATTCAGCCTCAGACACTCACTAGTTAGGTGACCCCCCAGGCAAGTCATTTAACCTCTCTTTATCTTAATCCTTAGAGAAAGAAATTGCAAACTACTCTAGTATCTTTGCCAAGATGAAAAATTGGATGTGATTGAAGGACATATACCGTTCTAACTCCAGATCTTTTCATCAGTTCCATCTGCTTGGAATTCTCACTCTCCTTATCTCTCCCTCTTTTGAATCTTTTCATTACTCAACTTGAGTAACATATGAGGTCTTTTCTAATCTCACCCATTCTCTGGTTGCAAATTTTTTTTTTTTACATTTTGTTGTTGTAATTGTTCAATCCTACTTGACTCTTCATATATATATATATTTTTTTTTCCTTGTCTATATATATGTGTGTGTTCCTTAACACACACACATAAACACACACAGTAAATATGAAAATAAAAATAAAAGTTCTTTGAGGATAGAATTTTTAAAATTTTTTATTCCTAGTTAGTAGTTTTTTGAATAGAGTAGATGCTTAATAAATGCATGTTGGAGACATAAAAGTGTTTCATTTCCATTAACTGGTGCCTTCCTCAGTAGAGCACAAAGTTGATAATAGCATAACAATTTAGAATTGGAAATGTCCTCAGAGATCATTTATTCTGGTTATAAGACCTTTTTACAGATGGGGAAAATGAGCCACATGTAGTTTAAGGGACTTGCTTATAGGTCACATAGATTGTTAAAAAGTAGAATCTGTACCCAAGAGTTTTGGCTTCAGACTCAGTAAAAGTGCGGCATCCTTAGTGATATGACAGAAAAATAAGACTTTCCAATTTCCCTTTTTTTTTTTTTGTCTCAGAACATGCTCTATTCAATGCCTGAAATGCAATCCTTCCTCAACTATACCTATGAAAATCCTAAGCTTCATTCAAAGTTGAGCTCAAATGTTACCTTCTGCACAGTGTCTCTGCTTCTACTATGCAATTTTTTATTTACTTATTCATGGACATATTGCCTTCCCACATGAAAAATAAACTGCTAAAGGATAGGGTTTATTTCATTTATGTCAATATATGTGCTTAGAAGAATGTATGGCAAATAGAAAGTAGTTGTTGATTGAATGCTTAGTTGATTGGATCAGATTTTTCTTTTTGCTTAACTGGGAAAGAAAAGAAGGTAAAACTTTGGCACTTTTAAGGCAGTTATCCCTACAAAAAGGATTACAGACCTCTATTAGATATATTTCAGAGGGGTATGTAATTTTAAAAATTTGGTAAATGTTTTAATATATTGAGTTTCTATTATATCACATGTATTTTATTTTATGGATCTAAAAACATTATTTTGAGAATGGATTTATAGGTTTTATCATGTTTGCAAAGGAGACATGAAAAAGGCTAAGGACATTAAGAGGAATAATTGGAGGACAAAGAAGAAGGTGGGAAATGTAAAAGAATTAAGAATCTAGAATGGGGACAGTTATGAGGAGGAAGGAAATACAGATTCATAAATATGCATATAAGAAACCTTATGATGAAGCAGTTAGTATTTAACAGTTAAAACAAAAAAAGTCTCCCAAATGCTGAATCAAAAAGCCTTTTCTTTCCTTAATGGAGAGGGAGAAATCACCCAGTTCACATAGGACAGGATAATTCTTCCAATGTAAAGACTGACTTTCAGGTGAATGCCTGTCTAAATTATGCAGAACAGATAATTGCCTAATCTCTTGATGAAGATTTTTGAACTTCACTTACATAAGGAATCCTGCCTTGTAAAACTCTAAATGGAATTGGGAAGTGAGACCTTTCAAGGACTTCCATTTTCCAGGGCTTTAAAAAGAAACAACTATGGTCACACAGCTAGAAGTGTTAAGTGTTTGAGATCATATTTGAACTCGGGTCCTCCTGACTTCAGGGCTGGTGATCTATTCACTGCTTCATCTAGCTGCCTTGAAGGCATCATTTTCTTTACCATCATTCACGTCATTCCTTTTTTTTTTTGACAGTATTCCTGTACAGATAGATCAGGAAAATGGCCCTGTCATAATTTTCCTACAGTTCAACCAGGTAATTGATGATTTATCTTAATATATCATTGTGACTAACATGCAATAGGCATAAACTGAAAGATTATTAAGTTAGATTCAGAGAAGGATAAATAACTAACTTTGTTTTGGGCCTAATAATTAACACAGTTGATCATCTGCCAGCCCCAAATCATCAATATGTGGAACTATCAGTAACAGCAACTGGAGAAGTTTTGAATGCTATGCATACTTTCCAAGGATGTTCCTATCAATAATGAGATTTTCATATGCATTGCCAGATCTAGATCAGTGTTTGGGAGGTTCTGAAGGAAAGTATAGGAGAGGAGAGGTATTAAACTGACTACCAAACTGAAGGTCTAGATTGCTGTTGTGATGACTTCATTGAGACTTGAACAATAAGCTAGCACCATGCCAGGAAACTTTATGTCTGATCTATGGCAGAGCATTCTTAGCTCATTCAGTCAGATTGTAACTTGATTCTAACATAGTAATGTCATCTTGGTCCTCTCCTAGAAAGAAGTCAACAACCTACCAGTTGTCTCAGAGTAAATGTAAATGGCAATTTTTGATGTTTTGGCCCCAAACCTTGAAGATCTTCCCCTCCCAGATTGATTCTTTTTTTTTTTTTTTTTTTTTTTTTTTGACTAAAAAAGGCCATTCTTTGCTTCATTTCTTTCTTACCTACCTTTAATCACCGAATGGGCAGTCAAATATATATACATAAATAGAAAATAGAAACGATATTAATACAGGAAAAAAACTATGAAAAAGGATTGCAATGACAATAAAATGTAGGTCCAATATGAGTCAAAAGCATTGGTCAAAAGACCAAGATTGCAATTATGATCTTAGGACACATTAATGGAAGCAATGAACAGAATGAGGGAAATCATAATCTGACTTTAATCTGTTGTAGTCAGAACGCAACTGAAGTTTAATGTTTAGTTCTATGTACTGTACTTTAAGAAAAGTCATAGATAAGCTATGTCTTCACCAAAGGATGTAAAAGGATCTGAGATCTTGCCCTAGAATTAAAGGAACTATGGTTGTTTAACCTGTAGCAGAAATGGTAACTATCTTTGCTTATTTGAAGGCACGATAAGGAATAATTGCAGTAGCTCAAAAAAAATGAGATATACAAATTTAGAAATATCTCTACTCCAAATATTCATAAGGATTATTTGTGCCTGTCCTATGGTAGAGCCTTCCTGATCAGCCACAATAAAATGTACTGTTCCTTGATTCCAACATAGTGTTATCATTTCAATTTTAGTGTTTTCATATCAATTATCAATTCAACTTAGCAAACAAAAGACATCTGAGGAGTAATGAGCAGAAGAACAGAAGAAGATTTTGCTTCAAAATTAGGGAAATCATCCTAAATCTTTGATTTCATATTGGGTTGCCTCAGGAAATAGGGCATTTTCCATTAATGGACATCTTTAAGTGGAGCCTAACTTTCCATTTGTTTGGGAAGCTGTACCAGAGACATAGGGCAGATCAGATGAGTTTTGAAGTCCCATCCAACTCTGAGGTATTTTCTCTAGGAGTCTATGGCGACAAATTTCTTGCCTCAGAAAAACATTAAATATGGGGTATGAGATTGTAAAATAATTGGATGCTCCTAGATACAAAATAATCGGATGCACATGTCAAATAAGATATTAAGCCCTTAAATACAAATAATATTTAGTATTGAAATTCTGCTGCTCTAGCAATATACACACACACACACACACACACACACACACACATATACATACAACACACATAGTATGATGGACTTCCTTCTCATTCCATTCTGATGTTCCTCTCCAAGACATTCCCATTAAAAATGAAGGAAGACATTATCTGGTAAAACTAGACTTTTGGTGCAGACAGAGAAGCTATCAAAAGCATATTATACACTGAAAAGATACTGAGATGGTATTTTTTAAAAAAACATCAAAATAGATTAACTCTACATCACCAGTGAAATGTTCAGTTTCTTAGATGTAAATGATAAGGGCTTGTGTTGGCATGTATCCAGAATTCAGAGATCAACACAAATAGTTTTTTTTTTAATTTTTTTTTAAAGGTGCTAAAAAAGAAACTGCATTTTTGCTACCCAAGCAATTGTCATTGGGCCAAATCTGAATGCTGAGCTAAGTCAGCAGAATGTATCTTGTATGAACACAGTTTGCTCACTTACTGAAAGCGGATTGCATTTCCAAAATGCCGCAGGCCCTTCACCAAAAGAAGTCGTTTCTTGCTCCACTTTCCAAAGGCAGCAGAAACTATGTCTTTCATCTAAAGTTTTGTCAGCCAATTTCCTTAAACAGGGATCACTTGTGTGCAACATTTGGACAGAGAGGTAACTAGGGCTGGGGGAATGTAACTTTGCCCTAAGGAAACTAACTGCATTTCCTCCCAGCTGTGACCTCCATCTCCTTGACTTTTTCTTTTTGCAGTTGTTCAGAGGTACAAGGTGTAACCCCTACCAGAGTTCCATTACTCCAGATTCTAAGAAATTCCTTTCTTCCCAGGCATTTCACCTGTTTCAATTGAATTTGCTTTTGGAAATCTGAATCTGAAGCAAAGAAATCACAACTAATAGGAGCTTCATTCATTCATTTCCTTATTTATTTACTTTGTTTATCTAATGCATCCCTTCATTCAATTTATTAATTTACTTGTTTATTTATTTATAATTTTCAGAATCATGGACAATTGAAAGTTATCTATTAGCTAGAGATCAGGCTAGATATTAGTTCTGCTTGCTATTTAAAAAGCAAAGAATACAGTAATGAAAAGAAACATTTTTCACCCCTTAAGAAAGGGATTACTTCCATCTATCAGTCAGAGTTTCATAAACCAGAACCACAAAAGGGAAATTAGAAGCAACATTATAGTTCTACCATTAAAACTGCAATACTCAGGTGATTGTGGAGTGGAGGTGGGAAAAGCAAATTATTGTGCAGAAAAGTCAATAGTCTGAGATTCTGAAGACCAAGGTTATAATCTCTACTCTACCAGAAACCATGACCTTAGGCAATCACTTAAATTCTCTAATTTTTGGTTTCCCTATTTGCTCTTAAACAGCTGAAGGTAGTATTTGGCAGCTGACTTTATGCTGTAATAACAGACATACATGCTGAAACTTCTATCTTTATTATGGTAACTGTGGGGCAGGGAGAGGTAAAGGAAGAACAACTTGGAAAATG
This sequence comes from Sarcophilus harrisii, assembly GCF_902635505.1. NCBI lineage: Eukaryota > Metazoa > Chordata > Mammalia > Dasyuromorphia > Dasyuridae > Sarcophilus > Sarcophilus harrisii. The sequence goes on from NC_045427.1 coordinate 70,054,080, forward strand.
TGATTCACAAATACAGGGCTTGAGTCTTGGTCTTAGGGAAGACTCCCCATACCTACTCTCACCAGGGGGTACTACCTAGGGAGCCTTTGCTTTCATTATACTTTTCTCCAAATGAGTTAGAGAGAGCATTTTGTAAATAAAACTATTACTGGTACTACAATCTGGAGAGAACTGTGTTTTAGTTCTAGCCCTGATACTTAGCTAGCTTTGTTGATCTTGGATAAGATTCAACCTTTCTGAGCCTCAATTTGCTCAACTGTCAAAATGGGAATAATTATATTTGTTCTAGGGCAGCAAGATCTAGGGCAGCAAGTCAATAAGAATCAGATTTCAAACATGGCTTAGCTGTGTGATTCTAAGGCAACCCATTTAACTCTGTTTGACTCAGTTCCTTATTTCTAAACTGGACTATTGAAGGAAATGGCAAACCACGCCAGTATTTTTTCCAGTAAGACCCCAAATGGGGCCATGATAAGTCAGACATCTCTGAGGTCATATAGTCAAGCTTCCTTATTTCGTGCAAAAGGAAACAAAGGCTCAGACTGATTTAAAAGTCTATCCAAAGTCACACAGGGTATAACAGAAAGAATTTGAACCCAGATTCTTTAACTGCTCATTCTTTGCTCCTTCTACTACTTCACACCTTCTTTGTTCATGGCTGGCCCTCAAATCCTTGCACTTGAAACTAAGAGAATTTCTAGAATTGAAATACTAATGAGCATCAGAATTTGTCTGCATGAAGCCTCTTTACCAGGTGGCCCAAGATTATACGCACTATGTATTTCATTGTTTCTTTGGGAAAAAAATGCATCCTGATTAATTGGGGAAAAAAATAATAAAAGACACCAGCATTAAAGGGGACCATGAAGGATTTATTGTGGAAATGGGATTTAGCCAAGGAAACCCAAAATTAAAGACAAAGAGAGAGAACACGCCAGGCTTGGGAAACAGCCAGGAAAGTTCATAGTCTAGAGAAGGGCAGACAGACTTATAAGGAAGAGGGAGGGAGACTATTGTCACTGGATCACCAAGTACATGATAGGGAGTAAGTTGTAAGAACTGAAACAGCAGGAATGAACAAGATTATGCCTTAAATCATTAAATTTTCTTCCTTAGTAAAATTCAGTTCAATTCAATTAGGAGTTATCAGCGATATAAAATACAATTTGCAAGGTAGTGTATTAAACACTGGATATAATAAAACAAAAGCTAATCCCTTCCCACAAGGAGTTTTCAATCTACTGTGGTGACAAGATTGAAAAGGATTGAAGAAAGTCAACCTTAATATTTCTTCAAGTTTAAATCTATTATCAATGATTTATTATTTTTTTTTTCTGATCACTAGGTAGAGAAGTTAGCATTTTAGCAAAGGCTCAAAGATGATTGAGTTGGAGTGAAAAAGGGAAAGTCAGAAAATCAAAACATATTTTGATAGCATCATGACCTCAATTGATAGCAGACACTGAACTTTGATCAGCGAAATTCTATTCCTTCTTTATAACATTTGTATCATGGAGTCTCTTTTTTTCATAGGTGGATACTTTATTTTTGAAGTGGGCTTTAGACTCTAAGGCTATAATAAGGACAGATAGCAATTCAAATCCCCTATGCAATCCCTGTGCCTCATTTTATTGTGGGATCTGGATTTAGTCATAGAAAGCTGTCAAAAATCCCATCAAATAAAAACTTTCCTCTCCATGGGGACAAGGGAGGCTGATTATTGTCTATTGGAGTATAAAAAGAGATAACTGGGCTTTCTATTAGAACCACCAAAACAGTTTTCACAGAGGACAGGAAATTTTGTTCCTGCTGTGCAGACATTTTAAACTAGTTGAGGATTCCAATGGCTCAGGCACTGAACAGGCTGAATTTTCATCAGCTTCAAATGACAATGAAAGACCAATTGTTAAAGAACATTAAAACGGAAGTCACTTGGAACTAGTGGCACATACAAATCAATAAACATTAATATGTCTTGCTTCTCCTGGACTATGCAGCTGGTTTGTAGAAGTGGAATAAGGAAGATTGCAAAAATTCACTGTTCCTGCTAAATCTCAGCATCAATACAGATCTAATAGCACAATGTGGCTGTCATCAGAGTAAAGAGCAATGTCACATCTGTGGGTGTCCTTTCATTCGATAAGCATTTTGTTAATCACTCACTAAGTGATAAACACAGTGCTCTGGGCTGGAGATAAAAGGCAATGGAAAAAATAACTCTTTTCCTCAAGGAGTTAATTTTGCTTATGGTGGGCAACACATAAAAAAGAAAATAAAATAATTTGAGGAGGAAATAAAGAAAATAAATTTAAAATAAACATACATAAATAAATATATATTTATTTAAAATAATATTTTATTAAAATAAATTGTGTCGGAAAAATATAACTAGGGGAAACAGAAAAGAAAGTTGGCTTAAGGAAGCTAAGAATTTTAAAAGGCAGAAATGAGGAGAGAGGATATTTCAGGTATGAAACAAAGTTTTGGAAGAAAGCTATACATTCTTTGATTCAAGGATTGGTGTGTAAAACAGCATGAATGAAATCTAGTATGTGTGAAGGGAAATAATTTAGATAATTATAGAAATGTAGGTCTGCTGATAAACATTTGCACTGGGGATATGAAAAAGAATCAAAAGAAATGCCTATCTACAAGTTTGAGAAGGAGGAATGGAAACAGGGATGATAATAAGATTATAAGAAAAGGATTCTATATATGTCAATGAATAATATGATCAGTGTGAGGTCATGCTGCACTTCAAAGTAAACAATATAAACCACTTACATCAGATGATATTCTTATGAAATTTGATTGAGGTAAAAAAGGCACAGCTGGTTGGCTAACCACATAGGCTAAGAGGGTCTCTTTGTTGTTCAGTTATGCCTGATTCTTCATGACCTCTCAAGTTTGTTTTTATTTTTGTTTTTGCAAAGATAACTGAGTGGTTTGCTATTTGCTCCTCCAAAGGATTAAGGCAAACAGAGTTCAAGTGACTTGCCAAGGATAACAGAACTAGTAAGTATTGAATCTGAATCTGAACTCAGAGATCCCTCTGACTTCAAGCTCTGATTGTTTTTTAATTCTTCATTCCCAAATAGGATCAATGACATCATGAGAGTGATGAGTGGTGCATGGATTGGATTTAAGTGAGACAGAGCTGTGCAGTATCATCAGCCTTACTCTCTCCTCCAGAATCATGAGAGTAAAGTGGCAAGATGAAAGTTAAGATAACCAGAGATGGGATCCAGCCCAAGAACTCTATGCACTAACCATCTAGTTGTCTCCATCGGGGTCTTTAAGGGCTTAAAATAGTTGAGAGATAATTAGCAGTTATTTGGTTCTGAGGTAGTCCAGTCATGGTGGAAGGCTCCATGATAAAAAATTAAGAATTCTGAAGTTGTAGCCAAAGTTCCTTAGAAAAATTTGCTTGGGTGAAGGAGAAAGTCTTTGTCTGTCTGTCTCTCTGTTTCTCTCTCTGTCTTTCTCTTTATCTATCTATTCTCTCTCTCCCTTCTCCTCCCCATCAACTATGTTATCAAAGACAATTAACCAGGGCGGGGCAATATCTCTGTTCTAGAATAGGGTGACATATGAAGCACAATGAGATATTGAAAGACTTAAGGAGAAATCTAACTTCAGGCCACAAAGTGCCAGGTGTTATGAGCTAATTCTTTCTCTTACACATATTCTACAAATATTTTACTGTAAGTTAGAGCCTATTTTTCTTATGAACCTCTATACTTGTCAGAGAGTATGGTCTGGGCTTTATTTTGTTTTTTTAATGGTGGGTGTAGGGGAAGGATATGTCTTTTACCAACTAGTCTTTCTAAGTTAATATATTGTGTAAAAACTGTTTGTCAGATGATTCTTAGTGGGAAGAAAACAAGTAGAGGCTGTGAATGATAGTACAAGAAATTTATATTCTCAGAGTTATGCCAAAACTCAGACAAAAAGTAGCAATTGCCCTTCTAGGACATCTAACATGATTTTGAATATAAGTGGGACACCAAAGGTGCTGTAAAAACTAGTTTAAAATAGTCTGAGAAAGAGATGATAAAGGCTTGAAATAAAGTTGTCTTGTTTCCAACTGTGTTAATTATGTAATTTTTCAGCTAAGCTGATGTTTATATAATAGCTACCTTGAAAAAAAAGCAACAAAATTGTCTTCCTTAAAATTTTTTTTTTTTTTAAATAATTTAAGGTTGATCTTTGACACTTTCTTATCCTCAAAAACATTTTAAGGTCAAAGCTACTTTTCACAATTTTGAGAAATAGAAGCATCATTTCTGAGAATATCAACAATCATGAAATTATGAATTACTAGATAATCAAAAATAATAAATTATGCCTGACAACCAAGGCCAAGAGCAAATCAATCACAATCCTCAATAAGTAATTTCATCCATGTGAGTTATCCTTTGTGGCATTCCAAATCATAATGTTGTTGTGCCTGGGTAAAATAGTTTAATGACTAGAATAGCTCCCTGACTTTAGAATAGCTTCCCTTTTTACCATTCCCTTCTCACATCCACCTCTTAAAATGGCTAACTAGTAACTTCCATGACTCAGCTTAAGTCTTTCTTCAAGAGTCCTTTTCTTATTTACTCAAGTATTAGAGTCTCTGTCCTGGATTATTCTGTATTTATTTTGTATATATAAACTAGATTACAACTATCCAAGACATGCATATGGCTCATAATATCCCCAGTGAGACCTGAACCAAATTAAAATGTAATTAAGAAATGTTTAACAAAATAAACAAATATACAACAAATAATATTACAGCTGATAGCTAACTGAATATGCAGCCCACAGGAATCTTCATGCATGGTTTAATGGTCCCCTATTCTATTTGAGTTAGACACCACTGCCCTAGGTTTCTCATCAGTCAGTCTGGGCCACAGAAGACAACATCCAAAAGATGACTTTCTTTTGTAATTATCAGTCTAAACTCCCACCCCCAGCACAGGATTTGCTTAATAAATGTTTGTTGGTTGACGAGTAAATTGTCACTAAATAGAATGCAAAGTCCTTTAGGGCAAGAAATTTTAGCTTTTTTTTTTTTTTTTCCTAATGTTATATATAATCATTTAAATGCTTGGCAAATTGACCTTGATTGGGAGGAGAAATCCAAGGTGTGGTTAAGTACCCTTTTCTGATAAGCCTCTTCTGCCTTAAATTGATCATGGCTCAGGGGAAGGGAACCCAGTCCACTTCCCTTTCTGTTTTTACTTCTTAAAAGTTTGCCTCTGCAGTCTCAAGCCCAGGAACATTTTGATTTCTAAGATGAGGAATGGAAAGAAGCCTATAATAGGGTAACAATACAATACTGCATAAAATTAAGTTCGCTCTTATCTTCTAGAAATTGCAAGATCTTTGGAAACCTGGCAATTGTAAGCATAAATCACCCTCTTCCTTTGGTTTAAGAATTTATATTCTTTCTCATCTGACACCAGTAAATTGCATAATTCAAACAGCAACTGTGGGTACTTAGGGGTGGGAAGAGATGCCACTAGTGCGTTAAATTATTGACTTAGCCCTATGGAAGGCAAATCATTATTTTGTTACCTGATGAATCTGCAGGTCATATACAACAAAAGATCTTTTTATGAAGCAGCAGGATTTATGCTTTAAGTTGGGAAACAGTATATCAATAAAGGTCAGCATGACAATATGATTTATTGAAATGCTGTGGGGCTGCTAGCAGTTAGTATTTTACATTCCATAATAAACGGCAGGTATTTTTTATTTGTGTTTAGGTTTCCTACTGAAATCTTGTTCAAACTGCCATATTATTTATTGTTGCTTTGTAGAGACGAAAGAAACCAATTTATTTGGCTCTCATAACCATTCTAACAGGGACAAGAAGGTAGGCACCTGCAGGAAAAATAAAAAATCAATGGGTTAATAAAATAGTTAATTGACTAAAAGCTTGTCCCACCAGGCCACGAGCACAGAATGTGAAGAACCAAAGGGAAGGACGTTTAATTAAAATGGGACTGACTGAACTGAATGTAAATCTGCCATGCAGGTAGACTTTGAGGCTGCAAAGATACCTGTATTTGTTATTATTATGTCCCATTGTGAAAGCAAACTAAAAGTCACCCATTTAGATTTTTGTCTTAAAGCTGCATTATCCCAGAGTCTTTAATGGGAGAATAAAAGAAAAGACAATTTAAAAAATAAATAAATAAATAAATAAGCTATATTTTCAGATATTGACCTCAAAATGTATAATATCTAAGTTAAAATGATTTAGGATGAAAATTAAATCTGGTCATATTTTCTACAATTCTTTGTGTTCTGAGTCTTTTCCTTTCAAGTGAATGATAGTGGTGATTTAATTATAGAATGTCCATAATAGCTCTGCCACTCCATCAGCAAGTGTATTACTGTTTTCAAGACAGATAGGAGAGGAGGAAGTTATCAGTTTGTATGTCCTATACATATAAGATGTGCATGATCTTGTATGAATTCAACCATGTAAATAATTCAGGCACTCAGAAACATGGATAGATAGATCCATCTAATTTTCTCCAACCTTTCTCCAAGACAGAATGTATTTCTTGATTTTAGAGGAGCAGGGTAAGGTGTTAGGAGTATTGCTTGAGACTGGAATTATAACTATCTGCAACCTAAATATTTCAGGAATGATTTGTAAGTTCAAAACAATGAAAACTCTAACTTCTCCTTCCTAACTTAAAGGAAAAGGATATTCCACGTTTACATTCACAGACTTGACTCCTTCACACCAAATGCTAGTGCCCAAAAATCATGTATGGTGAGATTACACATTTATGCAATCACTTAGCAACTAGAAATAAGAAAAATGCTATAGATTAAAATATACAAGAGTGAATGAAGTCTTCAGATAGTACCAGGCTGAGATCTCACTCACCCAACCAAGACCAAATTTGAGCTAAAGGAAAATTCCTCATGTCTATCTCTTTCCCCACTTCTCTTCCTCAACTCCAGACAAGTTTAAAGTGGATTCCTATGAGAGTCTGGAACCATGCATATATTCTCCAGAAAAAAGGAATCAAAATCACCTGTCATATAAACACTCCCCACATTCCACACTTCTCCTTGAAATCATACCTGACTGTTATTCTTCTTTTCACCATTCCAGAATCTCACTTCAGCAACAATATGTAAAATACTCCAGTCTTGATTCTTAGGTCACTAAACCAGTAGAGCTTATCTTTCAAATAAAAATAAATCAGTGAAGACCATTCTGTGCAATTTAACAACTTATTTAACATTGGCCAAGGGTCAAGGACAAAAAACAACAATCACCACAAGCCCTTTACCTCAAGGATATTACATTTACAGGAGAGACAAAACACAAAATTTTCTTCCTAATTTCTTTATATCCTTTAACACTATTGATCACTCTCTCCTCCTAGATGCTCTCTGTTTTCTAGGTTTTTGGAATGTCACTCTTTCTCTTCTTGTTTTCTTCCTACCTATCTAATCATTCCTTTTCAGTGTCCTTTGCTGGATCCTAGGTGAAAGTGGAGATTTGTTGCTTCAATTGCTACTTAGCCTTAATCACTGAATGGTACAGCTTCAATCAAACTGAGACCTGGTGAAGAACTCAGCTTAAAAAGGCCAAAGCCTCTCATTTCACTCAGGGTCATCCCCAGTCCCTTTGAGCTTATATCTGGCCACTGGACTCCCATGGCTCTGGAAGGGAAAGTAAGGCAGGTGACTTTGCATAACTCTCCCTCACTCAAATCCAATTCACTTGCATGCATCATTTCCCTGATGTCCTATCTTTGAAAAGGAAAAACAAACAATAAAAAACAATCCAGATCATGCCTTCAGGGTTCTTTCCTGGGCCCTCTTACTTTCTCTCTATATATTACATCACTTGTTGATCTCACTAGCTTCTATGTATTTAATCACTATGATGATGAGTCTCAAATCTCCCTTTCCTGCCCCAATCTCCCTGATGACCTCAAATCTTGCATTTCAAACTGTTTTTTTTTAGATTTCTTGAATTGGATGTCCAAGAAATATCTTAAACTAATTATATCCAAAACAGAATTCATTATAATTCTCCCTAAACCTTCCTTCCCATCCTAGTTTCTTTATTATTTTAAAGGGCAAAAAAAAAATCTCCCAACCCCTCAGACTCTAAAATTAAAGATCATTCTGTTCATTCTTGTCCAATCAAGGCCTGTCAATTTCACCTTTTCCACATCTCTGGAATATGTCCCTTTCTGACAATGTCACTGCTATAATGTTTCATCATCTCTCACCTTATTGCAGTGACATGCTAATAGATTTGCCCACCTCAGGTGTCTTCCTCATCCTAATCCATGCTCTATTCCTAAAACACGATTCTATTCATATCAATCTTCTCCTTCATCTCTCCCCTCAACTAAGAAAAACTCCAGAGACTTATTATTGCCTCCCAGAATAAATTTATAATGTTCTATTTAGCATTCATAGGCCTTCATAATTTATTCCACCTCCTAACTTTAAGTTTTCTTTCATCTACATATTTATAATTTTTTCTTGAATGAGTATATAACAAATTAAGCTTTAAATTATATTTCACAAAATTTTCATTGTATTCCCTGGCTCCTCCCTTCCCCCCCCCTTTTTTTTTTGGCAATTCAGCATTACACCATGCTGAATACCTGTACTGCTTGACACACCCATGCATGTACTTACTTATTCAATTCCTTTTTAGGGATATATAAGTTTGCCAGATAGGTTTACCATGAATTTTCTTGTTCCAAGTCTATGATCAAAATGGCTACCAAATTACTGGAATTTTTTTTTTTTTATGACTATGATTATGGCCTGCTCTCACACTCCCTGTTTTCTTGAGTGTTGACTAACTAGTTCACCTCCATTCTATTCTACTAATAATACAGATGGATATTTGGTACATGGCCTGTGTGGAAAGGAGAGTAAGTTGGTATAAGAGAGTAAGAGCACAAATGCAATATCTTTTTTTTTTTTTTTTAATACTTTTTTATCTTTCAGTAAGGCTATAAAGCAGCAAAACAGAGATAACTTTTGACAAGAATGAAAATTTCTCTTTGGAATGTAATTTTAGGAATTGGGCAATATTCACATTTCCATTTCTAAATGATAAAAGACTCATTTTGGGCCAATTTCCTGAATCATCTAACCATCTTCTAAATTTTTCTAAACTTGCATATAACTACCTTCAACATATCTATTTTATAAATTCTTTCAACCATGCTTTATGTATAATTGTCATGATTTCCTTGGATTGACTTTTTTTTTTGTAAATTTCTTTATTTCAGACCTAAATACTAAATGAGAAAAAAAAAATACTTTCATGTACACAGATCATAAGAAGATTCATAATAAAACATTAGATTTCCATTCCAAAACAACTGTATAATAAATGCTATGACTTTCTTTACTGCCTAGTTGGTTTTCTTTTTTCTTTTTTCTGATACTTTTGACTTTATTTTTTCCCTTTCCTCCCCTCCAGTCTAAAGAAGGCTAGAATTGAGCATCACATGTAGATAGCTAGCTAGATGATATAGATATGGATATACACACATATACATATAGGTACTCATACATATATGTGTCAGACCATTATAAGCTTATTTTCTCCTATTGTTTGTTTCTCTAAAGGTGGGTAGTATCTTCTTTCATAAGTCCAAGACACTATATTTGTCTAAATCAACTAGCTTATCATTTCCTATACTATTACAGTATTCCAACCCAATCACATCCTATCTGAAAGATTGTGAAAATTTTCCCCCAAAATTTTCTATATTTTTTTCTCTTCTTGGCTATATAGATTTCATTTAAACAAGAAAAGTTTAATTTAAAGTAATTGGAATTATGTTTTTTTTACACTTCAATAATTCTCTCACTTTATAATATAGTTTAAAGTTTGATATTGCTGAATCTACTTCCTTTACACCTTCCTCCCTATCTCTCCCCCCCCCCCCCGTTTCTCTGAAGTTCATGACCTTTTATTTTTCCAAAGGAATTTTTATTATTATTTTTTAAAATTCAGTAAATTTTTTTAGTAATTTAATTGGAATGACATTGAATACATTATTTATTAAAGCTTTAATTTTTTAAATTATTATATTGCTGATATATAGTTTCTCTATTTTTTCACTTTTGAAATTTAACTGTCTCTGAAATCATGATTATTAATCCTGCCTTTTTTTATATGCTAAATTCTGCTTCTGCTCTTCATTTTATCTTTGTAGCTCTCATTTTAAGATGTTTTCTAAAAGCAACCCATTTCTATTTTCACATTCTAAGCCACAATTACTTGGGTTTTATCCTTCTTATTTTTCATCACCTTACTTCTCATTCTATTTACTCTATCCCTCTTTCCCTCCTCTGCTTTACTTGCACTCACTATTCTGCTCTCCTTTTCCTTAATGTATGCACCCCTGTAAGAGTCCCTTTCTTTTCCTCTCTCTCCCCTAACCCTCTTCAATTGCCCTATTATTATTTTTTTGTGTGTGAATTTAGAAGACTTCTAGTGATATATGTTGTTCCCTCCTTAACCCATTCCCAATAAGAGTAAGGTTCCTGCACTATTTGCCTTTCTCTTTATTAACTTCTTCTGTATCAGCTTTTACTTTTATGTCTTATTTATATGAGATAATTACTCCTTTTTATCTCTCTATACACAAATTTTTAAAAATAATTACCCCATCATATTCATCTCAGCCACAGCTTTAAAAAAAATCAACTATCCAAATAATGATGACAATCATAAATCTACTGAATGAACAATTTTAACTTATTGAGTCCCTCAAAACTGGTCTTTAATGCTCACCTTATATTTGTCCTGGATGTTATATGCCAAATTTTTCCTTAAGTTCTATGGATTTTGTCATAAAAATCTGAGTCTTGAGTTCGTTAAATGTCCATTTGCATGATTTCTTTTTAATACTTAAATTGCAAATTTTGATAATTTTTCTGAGTGCTTCAATTATGTGCTCCTTAGTTTGAACAAATTGTGGGAAACAAAACGTGTGTGTGTGGTGTAATATTTTAAAACTGAAACATTTAAAATGTTTTGAAAAGTTTTTGTTTTTCATATTGAAATAGAAATATCAGTTTTTATTTATTTATTTAAATAAATAAGGTGATAATAAGAATCTGACTAATAACATTATGATTTCCTGAAATCCCAAATTATGTAGGAGAATCTAACCCAACAATTATACCAAATTGAACCTGAAATTCTAAGTGCAACTATATATACAACTTGTATAACAAATTTCAATAATAGTCAAGATCTGAATATACATTTTTAGAACTTAATAAATAAATAAATTTGTTTACACAAAATGAGTCATTCTGCAATGCTAAAGCTTTGGTTTACTCTAAGTTATTTAATATACTGCTAGTGAATGACCAATTTCCTGAGAACTAGAATATACTCAAATACACAGTATTCTAAAGCTATCCCAAAAATAATTGAATCTTTTTTTAGTAATTCATAGGGTATTTAGGATTCTCTCCTGTATCAGAGTCATCATAAACTGCAAGGATTTTTGCATATCATCATAGCTGGATGAGCAATCTCCAATGATTTCAAGATAGTTATTTTTGAAACAAATCACTGATTTCTGGTTGATATCTTTATTTTCTTTGATTCTATCTCTGTTACTTTGTCTCTCTGTGCCGTGTTTCTCTGTTTCTATGTGTCCCCTGTCTGCTTTTGTCTCTGTGTCCTGGTACCTCTATTTGCTTCTATTTCTGGCTCTCTGATGCCTTCTCTTTGGTTCTTTTCCCCTTTCTTTCCCTCTCTCTCCACATTTTCTCCTTTCTGTCCATATTCCTCTTTCTTCTCCTCTTTCTTATACTGACTATTGCTTAGATTCTAAATTAGTGGTTCTGAGCTCTAATTCCTTTCCTATAAACCTTCTGATGACTGGGAGAATTTTTCATGTTTCATTCATGTAGTTGAACATTACATAAGCACTGCCTCAAAACTATCATTAACCTTAACGTTTACTTTTCTTACATAAAAAAATATTCACAGTAGATTCATAGCATCTCAAAGAAGAAACAACATTCAGAAACCTGAACCTAAACAGTAACTTTCTCTACAATGTCTCTATGGGTGGTCACTCTTTGGGCCTTTGAGGATCTCCATTAATGGACTAAATCCACTCTCCTTAAATTGTTATAGGTATTATTTCTTACATTGACTTGAAATTTTTACATTTTATTTCCCTTTTATCTGCTCTCAAGTGCCAAGTAAAATAATCTTAATTCCTCTTTCATATGGTGATCTAGCTAACAATCACTCAATCAACAAGTATTTATTAAGTACATGCAATCTACTGATTTGGGGATATGAATACAAAGAATGAAAACAATATCTATGGTCTAGGAGCTAATATTCTAGTGAAGGTATATTATTCTGATGAAGGAGAGAACAACATATATAAGCAAATAGAGAATGAAAAATATACTAAATTTAAAATTACTTGTATTTAAATCCCAACTCTAGTTCTCATAAACTCTAGGATTTTGGAGATATCCCAACTTCTCTGAGGCTATTTCCTATAGCATAATATATTTACCTATCTCAAAAGATTTATCATGGGAAAAACATTTTATAAACTTTTTTGTTCAGCAGTTTTTGAATTATGTTTGACTCTTCACGATCCCATTTGGGTTTGTATTGGCAGAGGTACTGGAGTGGTTTGCCATTTTCTTCTCCAGCTCATTTTACAGATGAGGAAATTAAAGTAAACAGGGTTGAAAGACTTTTCCAATATCACACAGTCAATGTTTCTGAGGCAGAATTTCAGCTCAGGAGATGAATCTTCCTTACTCCAGTCCCAGAATTTTGTTTGCTATACCACCTACCTGTTTTAAAATTTAGTGTCATACTAATGTGAACTGTTTTTATTAGTAGTAGTATAATTTATAATTAAATAATACTTTAAGTTTCAAGATAATTTACAGAACCTTATCTGAACTTTAAATAGCTCTGTGAATAGATATTATACTAATGTTTGGTTGAAATTTGGGGATATAAGGATTGAATGAGTTAGGAATAAGAAATTTGGTGATGTGAGTGTGTAATGGAGATTCACAGATGATAGAAGTTGAAAATCCCTGGGATGTGAAGACTATGACAAGGTATGAGAATATTCATCATGGAGTCTAGAGTGTCAATCTTCCCAGTAGAAGTTGGAAATCAATCTGGAGCCAAAATGAGGTTAAAATGGGAGGATACAGTCAAATGGTTAAATAAATGAGTCTTCTTTCATTCCTTCTTTTTCTCTACCAATGGTAGACATTAGACAGGAAAAAAAATGCAAAGCAGGAAATGGAAGGAACAAGGTACCAGTCATAAAAACTCTAGGCTTCTCTTTTCACAAAGAGGCTAGCCAGGAAGCAGTAATAGGAAGAATTCACCAATTATTATCATTACTTTTTCCCCCCTCCAATATGGAGGCTATATTTACATAAGCAAAAGATAGGGCACAGCATCTATTGGGAAAAGCTTTCCTCTCCAAATCAAAGGAGAAATTTGGGAAGTAGAATGGAATCAGATTGTGATCCCCTAGACCACTTTTTAATCCAGAAATGATGAATGCATAGGGGCTTCTCATTATCATCTGACCAGGTCAGGAGTAAATCCTATAATTTACATTAAGTGGGTAGAGATAGGAATTAATTCTCAGCTTTTTCTTTTCATTTGTTCAAAGGGAGCTTGGCTGCAGAACTCTGTAGAATTTGTATCTCTGGATACGGTCCAGTGCAATCATCTTTTCCTTGGCCCCCTGGACAGGCTGTCTTAGGTCTGACATATCATGCTGAGACCACTTAGTTAGAAAGCAGATCCGCTGTAACACTGTGCAACATGACATGGCAGCTGGAAAGGCAAAACTCTGCTTGTCTTAGAACTACAGATAAAGACATAGGGTCAGTGTAGTAATGTTGTCAGAAAACGACCTGGCTAATGCAAGTTCCTGGCCAAGTCCAATTCACAAGTGTAAGGCTGTCTTCTGATCACCACAGGTGAAAAAAACTAGATAAAGTTGTTTTTTAAGATTAAAACTCCAGTCATGCTATCCAAGGTCTTTATACACACACACACACACACACACACACACACACACACACAGACACACACAGACACACACACACACACACACACACACACACACACACACCTTGGAGAGGACCAAAAGGCTGTCTATATTGAGCCTAACTTGTCAAGTCCAACTCACATTATCAATGGAATTCTAATGCCAGTTTTTCAAATACCAAAATACAAAATATTTTGCACTCTTAATAGAATTTCTGATTAGTCACCAGGAAGACTGGGTTTCCAATATTGCCTCATACACTTGAGCCTGATAAAATTACATACCTCATTGAGGCTTGGTGACTTATTTCACAGGGTTAATAGGAGACTGAAATCAAATAATATTTGAGAAAGACTTAGTAAACTTTAAAGCACTATAAATATCAGTTATTAATATTTTTATTATTAAAATTTCATTCTTGTCAAGATGGAAATCAGACAAACAGTTCTGGGACAAGTTTCTATGTTGCTATTATTTTATGTTTACTGTTTAGCTATTATGTAGGTGGGTAAAATACAGTTTTTGTAATTGAACAAAAATATTGGGATGCAAGTTCATCCATATCTTTAATGAATGCATCTTTGGGATAAACTCTAGTAATGGATAAACTGACTTTTCTCATATGCATTTTTTAAACTTTAAAAAAAAATAGACAGCAATCAACAAATATAAACATCAATATTTAAAGAACCACTTGACAGATGATTGCATATGAAATCATTCCCACATGGTTTTATTTACTTCCATGAAGTGTGGAACTTTATTTTGAGAACTATTCAAAAATTCAAAAATTTTTGTGAGTCAATGTTATGTTTAAGTAATTATAGGCAACCAATTTAACTATCATATGTTAAGGTTTATTTGTATAATTTGCAAGACTATTTTGAGGTTAATATTTGTACTACATAGATTTATCTCAATAGTTTGTGAAAAATAATAAGCACCTGGTGTATAATTCAGTCTTCTTTATCATACTTCTGTGGATATTTGATAGATAACTAAATTTGTGCAACTGCAGCAATATTATGCAATTTCTATCACTTTCTTGCAAAATCTATAATTGATCTATTTAGCCTGAGCTTCTTAAGAGTGAAGTTTCTGCCACTGGTGGGTATTATTATAGTTATTATTTTATTTCCTTTACTTTTTATGTCTATTTCAAACCATTTTCATAGCATTTTCAGGTTTCTCTCATTGAAGAGAGGCAATCCCTAACTTTTAATTTCTTAAAATACAATTCCTCAAATTTTAGTAATACATTGATTGGTTTGGGTAAGGTTAATTCCTCTGACTCAAGAGGTGTCAACTTATTTAGGCCTAGTAGAAGGCCATCAGATTTAGCAGAGAAGCAGCATCTTTTTTTTTTACCAACACAGCAGCTCTTGTTTTGGAGTCAAAATATATGAATTTAAATTACAATCATGGTATTTACTGACTGGGTAACCTTAGACAAATCATGTCTGCTCTATAGGCCTCAGTTTCCTTCTCTGCCGAATGAAAGAGTTGCACTAGAGACCCTTGCCATTTTAACTTTCTATGCTTTCATAATTGAATGTTACTGATTTGTGGCTTGAAAGCTCTGTCTCTCCTGCCTGAATGCCCAACTTATCTCTGGTACAAAGAGAGATAATAAGGGCTGCATTTTTGGGAAAAAAACAAAAAAGCTTTCAGGGAGTTAAGTACATAGCTCTCATTGTTTCATAATGGAATTTCTGCACCTAAGTCCTTCAGCACTAAATCAGACCTTATATTTACAGCGCTGCCCTTTTCATTTTGGCATCCTACAAAGAGAGCTTTTTTTCCTACTCACCAGTTAAATAAGTTTCTCAAGATGATGTTTTTTGGTAAACATATTTTATTAGTGAAACTTGTGTGGTTCAGTCATCTGTAGTTTTGTTCCTTTTGTTCATCTGGGAATTCAAAGAGCAGTAAGGCAAAAGTTTGAAATTTTTCCTGTTTCCACGATATCATAAGGTTTTCTTAGCAACTTGTTATTTTCTAGTGCTACTGGCTTTTGTCTCCTCAGGAATTTTATTACTGTCACTATAGGTATTATTTTTATTATTACTATAATTATCATCATTATAATTAATTATGCACTAACTGCTGGGATTTTTTTTTCTTATCATACAAATATGTCTCTTCTCTTCCCAACCACACCCATCTCTTCTCAACCCCATTTTCCTTGCACACTCCCCCATTCAATACATCCAAGAGGACTATTCACACAGGTCAGTTACTCATAGTGATTAAGTTTGCTTTCTCTGTTCCAGAGTCATCTTAGAGCAAATCAACTTCTCCTCAAGGATAAATAAGATTTGTGTCAGCAAATAGTCCCAGTGGACATTCGTTCATCACTTGTATTTCCCCAGCATTAAAACCATTTCAGGCTTCATTTTGTTGCTCCCATAGTTCAGGAAATAACTGTGGGAACCTGAAGAGTCCACTTTTCTCTGGAAATGCAGACTCTGGATCCATCTTTAAGTATATAGTGGAAATGACCAACTCTCCAAAAAAGCAAGATATCTGTGGACCTGAAAATTAAGACTTAGGGACCCTTGATATCACTATATGAAATGATGAAGGTAGGGTCACTTTTTTCTCTGATTCTTATACATTCAAAAAAAGTGTTAATGGTTTGTTTCAGCAGAATTGTTTCTGTCCCACATCAAAATCACAATCAGTCTCTGGGTGTTGAAAGTTATGTTAACCCCCCTTCATGTGATTACCAGCCTTCCTAAGGCAGAATTCCCCACAGATGTTCATCACCATGTGCCAACATTCTTTGCCTATTGTTCTGTTCCTTTTCTGTGCTGGGCCTAGATTTGATTACTCTGCATTCCAGTCTGCTGCTGACAAACACAATTGTCAGGATGAACAGAATAAGCAGATTGACTGCAAACCCACCCATCTGGCTCTTTCAGTCACCCTAATGACTGCCTTAGATTGACTGTGTGGTGAGCTGATCAATTGCTTGGTGATGATTGGCTGTGATGACTGCAGTATGGTTGATTCAATCGAGCCATATTGACATGGTCTCAGTTACCAAGGGTGCACTTACTTAATGTATATATTCTCTTGTAATGAGTCTCATTTTGGGATCTTAGGCTGTTTTTAAAACACCACATACCTATCCTGAATCACTTTCATTGCATTTCTGCAGACTATTTAAACCTCATCTGAGTGTTATAAATTGAAGTGATCAAAGAGCTCCATATAGAGGGATAGACTCTAGCACAGTAGGGGAGGCATTAAACCTCTTTGCAAGTCAGCATAAGCAAAAGTGACAGCCTGGTTGCAATTTAAAATTACTCATATACCACAACTGTCAATTAAAATAGCCTTTAATGGTAACAGATGAACATCTGGTATCTTTCATTTGAAAAAATAAAAACAAATAACTTTTTTTTTCCCAAAAGGAGAAAATCTAAGATTCAGAATCTTTCATTTCTATATCTGTTCTTTCTGGCATAACAATGGAGGCTTTGATTTTTTGTTAATGTTTATAGAATGATTAAAGAAAAACAATAGATATCAAAATAAGAAATTCCTCAATATTTATTCTACAAAATGTGTTATCTTCTCAACCTCAAGGGGAAAATATATATATTTGGGAAATTTATCCAAAAGGATAGAGATTTGTATTATATAATGGAGATTGGGCTTTGAGTTAAGAAGTTCAAGATTTAGATCTTACCTCTGATACATACTTGTTATGTAGCTATGGATGAGTTACTTATCCCTCTAAGGTTATAAGTTCTAAATGACTTGTCAATCTAGATCAGTGAAAGGAGTTTTTGTATCACAATTTCTCAACATGGAAGAAATCGCAAGGTCAGACCCACCCTCTTTTACAAAATCTAAAGAATATCATTGTAATGGATTATACTGGTGGCAGAGTAATTGATCAGACATAGATTCAAGAGGATTTAAATTAAAATACACTCTCAGACATCAGCTTTGTGATTCTGGGAAAGTTACTTCTGCTCTGACTCAGTTTCCTTTTCTATAAAATTGTTATGAGAATCAAATGAGATATTAATTTAAGTGCTTTGCAAGACTTAAAGACCTATGTAAATGCTAGCTATATTTATGTATTTTCTCCCCTCTTCCAATCCTATGTTTAAGTAATAGTAATAATAATACCTCACTTCTAGAATACCATTATATGAACTAAAGTAACACAAAAATTAATCCAGGTTACCAAGTCAAAGGAAACATGACTTGGTATTGATTCAATTCAGTACTACATATCTTTGGAGCTCAAAACAAGGAATGTCTATATACTCACATTTATCATTTTTAATTTTTCTAAAGACTCGGTATATCTCACTTATTAACACAAAGTTATTGCAATGCTTACCAAGTAGACATAAGAATTGAGTTTAAATGTCATCCAAAAAACCCAAGCGTAAAAATGTGAAAAAGCAAATTACATTCTCCTACCCCTTGCCCAATCTATAAGGATTTATCAAAATGTCCTTTTAATCTTATGTTGTAAATCTTAATTCTATCTGTTTGTTGTTGATAATGTATAACATAAATTCATACATTATCAACAACAAATGGGTAGAATCATGTATCATCATCTACACTTCTCTCTCTCTATCCCAACTCCAGTTAAAAAATATTAGTATAGACCATCCATCTTATTAAATCATTTATGTGCAACATATATGTTTTTAACTATTCAATATAAATATTAATCTTATTTCTTTAGATTGAAAACTAGTCAGTTTACAAGTTTAAACCAAATAGGATTTCCTATGTATATATAAAAAAAGGACTCGATATCTTATGGTGCTTTTTTTTTCCTTATTGGTAACACTTTGATTTTTCATACATCTTTAAAGCATACTATAAAAATACTGTCTGTGTAAAGAAAAAACTAATTGTAATTTTGATAGATTCCAACTTTTAGAATGAAATTATAATGTAAAAAAAAATTTAAAGGGAAACAATGGTTATCCTCTAGAGAATATTTTAAAATGCCAAATTTACTTCATAAGTAGCATGTTTCAATTCTGATCTGAACACCTGTATGGAAGTAAATTAGCTCACTTGATTGTACTCACTGTTTCAAATTTTATTTACACTCAAGTTTTATGTATTTAGGAAACTTGCTCTAACTATTCCAATTCAAAATTGTTTCCCTTTTTTGAATGTCTATAGAACTAATGGTCCATTATCTGAAAATAATGATTCAAACTTGGAAAGGACTTGAAATATCATACTTACAATCTTCTTTAAATGGTCTATATAATATCTTGAAACCACCTTGAGATACCTGAGTTAGACAGGATCTCTCTTTCTCTATATATCTCTATCTCTATCTATCTGTCTATATCACTATATAACCTTCCCCTGGATAAGGTTTTCTTCTGCAACACATCCAGCATGTAAACATACAGACCATGCTTGGAGATCTCTAACAAGAAGAAACCCTTTCTTTATTTTTTGAAGCATCTCATTCTGTCTTGGGAGGACTTGAATCAATGCCTTCAACTGATAGAGAGATGTGGCTAATCTGTAGTACTTGTAAAAAATGATATGGACAAACAGGGATCTTTTTTCTTTTATATATTCTCATGTAGCATGATCTCAAAACTCACTGATGTTGTTATCCCCTGGAAACTCTACACATTATTAATGTTCTTCCCAATACGTGACTTCCAGAAATGAACAAAATGATAAAACATAAGTTCACAAGAATTCTTTCGACTGCTATGTTACACTCTCCTACCACCTTCCAAACCACTCTGTAAATGAATCTTCAGAAATTTGCCCCAAGTTAGATGCATTCTAAAGATGAGAAACCACTCAAAAAAAAAATATATATATATATATATATATATATATTTTAATTATAACTTTTTATTGACAGAACCCATGCCTGGGTAATTTTTTTTACAACATTATCCCTTGCACTCACTTCTGTTCCAACTTTTCCCCTCCCTCCCTTCACCCCCTCCCCCAGATGGCAAGCAGTCCTATACATGTTGAATATGTCACCGGATAGCCTAGATACAATATATGTGTGCAGAACCAAACAGTTCTCTTGTTGCACAGGAAGAATTGGATTCAGAAGGTAAAAAATAACCTGGGAAGAAAAACAAAAATGCAAACAGCAAAACTATATTTCTTGAGTTTCCACTTTATTCTTATTAATTGATCCAGAAAGGACACATTAGTTCAAAGAAATAGGAATTTGTTCAAACAACGTAACAGATTAAATAACATGATGATGTTCTTACTGTAATGCCAAAGAAACTAAGCAAGACAGAGATTAGAGACCAATTCAATAGTTTATTAAATGGAGAGAAATACTGGGACTAATGGATCCATGTTGATCCCAGGGCTAGATGAGATTATCATCTCAAAGAGTCTAGCCCCGAGTATGGGGCAGCGATCTTTTTATGGAATAACAAGAACAATGACATAATGGAGGGACCTAGGTAGGGATAATCTAACAGAGAAAGGTTACTGATATTCTAATGACATCTAAAATGGATAAACCTTTATCTTGTCAAACATTAAGAAGGAATGTCTATAAAACCTTTATCTCAAACATTAAGAGGGAAAGGTTATAACCTAAGGCAGAATAACTAAATAGAAAATTGGAGAAACTGGGTCACAATATTAAAAGGGAACTTTGGCATAACACTTACCTCATCTATATCTGAAAGAATACAATCTCCTATACCAATGTGAGTAGAGGAAGGGAGGGAATACATAAATAGAGTATATTTGATTCAGGGAAAATTCATAGAAATGCATACAAGTAGGGCATATGGCCAGAGGATATTATTAAAGAAGAAAGGATATTCATGGGAAAACCCATCTTACCTAGAGGTATGTTTGTGTAGCATACACAATGGCAACAGGTGCCAGTATTCATATATTTTGTCAGTCAATCAATAAGCATTTGTTAAATATCTGCTATATTCCTGTAGTAGCTAGATGAACTGGATGACAACAAAATGAATCAGGCATCAGTCCCTGCCCTTGAGGACCTCACAATCTAATGAAAGAGACAACTATTAAATAGAACAAGACAACTCATACCTCTGGAACTGAAGTTCTGTCATTGTCCTCTGGTGATATCATCATGCAAACCTCTGTTGTAATCTGCTGTGTGAAAACTTCTCTGCTGTCCATGAAATGTCGGCATCTATATTGGCTGTTTTCATTCTCTATTGAGTGTCACCTCATTGCTCCATCTTCACTGGCTTCTAGCTGTTGTGTGTCTTCAACTGCTTTCTGCTACCATCTGCTGTGTTACTTTTACTAGCAATTCTCTCCCCTTAAGGGAAATACAAAAACTCATTTTAGTCTACATAGATTATGACCATGATAGTGGGATCAAGGCAAGATCATTGCTATAAAAAGCACTCAGGCAAGGATGAAATCTTCCCTTTTGACCTAATCTCTGTTGTACTCACTGTCCTTTAACCTCAATTAACTATGTGACTTGTAGTTATAGAAATTCTTTTAAATTTCCTATCAAATCCCTGGTTTTTCAGTCCCTATCCCCTCAAATTAATTTGAGGCAAAAAAAGAAAAAGTTAAAAAAAAAAAAAACAACCCAGTAGAACTATTAGCTTCTAAATTTCTGTCTTTATTATGACTACTTATCTTTTTTTAAAAAGTAGCATTGCTGTCCTAGTGGAGGAGATGGGGATAGGTGAACTCAAAACCTCAATGACTCAATAGTATTTCTGTATTTTATTAAAATTCTTAGCTCTTTTACTAGTTTACTACTATCCAATCTCATCCATACCATATTATATTTGTGAAACCTCTATCCACTGGGCCAGTTATTAAATTAGAATGTAAACTCTCATTTTTTAGTACTTGTATCTCTATTGTCTAAGACATGCACATTTACTGGCATATATTAAATGATTAAACACATTTCAATTGATTGATTGACAAAGCAAGTAAAGTAAATATGACCTAATTGGAACATATTGGTTATCAATTGAATATTCACTACTTTTATTCTGTCCTTTTGAGACCAGTGATCATATACTTTTGTAAAGGAAATAGAAGCCCAATAACAACTGAATGACTGTGACTTCTTTCTCTCTGATTAGATCAATTTTCAATAGATTCATCAACAAGGCTATACTAATACTGAGCCATCAGGCAACCACTTACTTGCCATATTCGTATTTAATACAAACCTATTTACGCCTATCCAAGATAGATAAGGGATCCTTAGATATTCCCTGAATATGAATAAAATGAATAATGAATAAAATAAATAATTACTTAATGAATAAAATTGTTCACAAACCTGGGGATGGGAGGATAGAGACAAAGCTTCAGATGATGTTATGTCAGGGAGGTTATAAGAGCGATTCACACTTTAGTTATAGGTTGGGAAGACAGCTTGGCTTATTGGATAGATAACTGCATTGGAATCAGGAAGACAAGTTCAAATTCTGTTTCTGATACTTGCTATGTGACTCATGGGCAAGTCACAAAATCTCTCTGAGCTTGAGGTTCTTTAACTGGAAAATGAATATAATAATTTCAACAATACCTACCTCACAGAGTTATGGAAGATCTGAAATGAATCAATGATAGTAATGCTTTGTGAATGTTAAAGTTCTATATAAATCTCAAATATTATTACTATTGGGTCGAACCTCTGAGGTTCGACTTTACATTCTGTGAAATAACAACTACTAATGGGCATTGGAAAATGTTGGAGAAAAACACCAGATGCCCAAGTCAGCCAATTAGCACCAGATAGTGAGAAAGAAACATACTGTGATAGTTCATTGAGTTCTTGGGTTCTAAGAGAATTCCACTCCAATCCACAAGGATGGCCTATCTTTGCACGTTCATGGCACTATTCAGATGACACAAGTCAGGGAGTATCTGCAGATGCCTAAGTAATGAAATAATAGCATGTTAAATTCACAAAGGACTTCTTTTTTGACATTTATTAAAAATAGTAACAACAACAAAAAATATATAATGTTTACCGTGTTCCAGACATTGGCTAACTGGTTATGATATCAATCCTGGAAAGCAAATGCTGTTATCACCCCCATTTTGTAGATAACAAAACTGAGACGAAGAGATTAAATAATCTGTCTAATTTCACACAGCTAGCAATTCTCTGAGACTAGATTTAAACTCAAGTCTTCCTACCTGCAGTCCCAGAACTATATCCATTTAATTATTTAGCTACCTTTATGATAAACAACCTAAACCTTATCCACAAATTAAAGTGAGGGTAAGGAAAACACAGACTGTTAAGCCACAGAGTTATAATCACATTTACAATCATAAGGTATATGTCTGCTAAATAAGACTGTGTGTATGTGTGTGTGTGTATGTGTGTATGTGTGTTTGTGTGTAAGGTCTTATGAGTGCTAAAGCCTTTAACCTTGAAAAATATAATGGTTTTATATGTGGCAACAGGAAATTCAGATGCTAAACTGGTACACTGTGACCTTTAAGACCAGATTTTTCTCTGGAACTTGGCTTTCACTAAAGACATTTCATTCACAAACATAGAATTTCAAACAATGTACCACAATTGCCAGTGGTAGTCCAGGATTTTCAAATACTTAAAATAATGAAAGGACTTAGAGACTAAGCAGATCACACCTGAAATAAAAAAAAAATGTACACATCATTTGTTCTTTTAGAAAAAAAAGTTAAATTGTGAACCCATCATCTTTTGCTTCAAAAATCAAAATTTGGTGTTTCTTTTCTGAACGTACTCACACCCTTACTCATTATCAGAACAAAAGGATCCCTCATCAGCATTCTGCATAGTTCTGAAAGTCTGCAAGGAGACAGATGCATAAACAAAAGGGGGAAAAAGATCCATGAAAAGAGAAGCAGTTTTGTGGTTTGGCAGCATGGTTTTACCTTTTGTTTTTCCCAAAACTCAGTCTAGTAAACTTGTTCTAAAAGTTGCAAATGTAAGATGACATGATCTTTTGTTAATATTTTTCTATTAGGTTTTTACCTCATGGATCCTGAACTGCTTGATAGACCACCCAGCTATACCAAGTACCTTGGAGAGCCTTCTCTTCTTTCATCCCAGTCTTCATTGATCAGTTATAACAAGGTATTAGATGTCTTTTGGACCTCTTCCTTCTGGATGGAGTTTGATCTTTATAATATCTACCCTTTCTTGGGGTAATGAAGAATCCTCCCCAAATCTGGCCTTGGGGATCACCACACCCTTTCCAAAAGAAAAAGGTAACATCGGATAATAAAGTAGTCACCAACTTCAATCCTTCAAGCAAAATGGCATGTTACTGAGGTATTTTATTTTCCCAGTCATTCTTCATCTTACAATCTTATCTTGCTATCATTCCCTCAGGACCACAGTATTATTTCATTGTTTCATTTTGGTTTCCATTTGTACTGTATCTGTACCCTTCTATATGTGAAAACTCCCCTAATTAGAATGTGTCTTTCTGGAGAACGGATTGTTTTGATTTTCCATATGAATTACCAAATTCTTGACAAATAATGTTTAATAAGTGTTTTCTTTTTTTCCCATAAAGAAACTCAAACCTGGATCATAGATTAGTGTCTTCATCTTTCACTATTGGTACTTAAAGAGAGTGGGCTCAAATTTATAGTGGTTTCTACAAACAGTCTCATTATCACATTCACTAGTGGGTATAATATAACCAATCAACAAACTTCCCTTTAGTTTGCTCCGTGTGTTCTATCAGCTACTGGATGTATTTATTGCTGGTTAGTCAAAGCAGTTGACTCCTCAACAAACTCAGCCAATTATTGCTACTGGCTCCAATTGTGTAAGGGATCCCTTAAATATTTTTCCACCTTCCTGGGATATAACCTGGTCTATCCTATCTCTAATATTCATTTTTGTAAAGTCAGAAAATAATTAAGCACAATGGAAGCAAAATATTCCCATCTGTTTTGAAGAGGAAAGAACAAATCCCCATTATTTCCAGAAACAGGCTGACAATATCTTCTTGTAGATATATAGCAGTCCCAGAATAAAGTGTATTCTCCAAAGACTGAGCTTTCCTTGACCATTCCTCTTAGTACAAATATAAACAGGAAGCAAGTAAAATATTAAACAAGAACTAGATATATGTAATTAATTTGAAATAAAGAGTGGAAAGAGAAATATGAAGCAAAACAAACTGAATTTAAAACTTATTTGAGATCTATATGACCTTGGGTAAAACATTTACATTTTCTAAATCTGTTTCTTTACATAGAAAATGATGGGATTGGTTTTCTTGATTTTGTCCATTGATGAATGATGATTCTAAGTGCAAAGATGCTATAGAAATATAGTCCCAAGTGGGGTTCCTTTAAGAAAGTGCGCGAGGGACATGTAAGCAAATATACTAAGAAAATCAAAAAAAAGCAAAAAAAAAAAAATGCTGCTATAGAGCATGGAGTTCACACTATGCCCCATAAACTGGCTTAGTGAGTGGTAGATCTTAATCCCTGACTTTTCTCAGGTATAAAACTACCTTTTTTGGTAAACAGAAGGGAATCAGGGACAAAGAACTTAGCAGACAGGAATGAAGAAGGAAATTTTGGACAAGTTCCACACAAAAGCAAAGATGCAGGTAGAGTTCCCATGACAAAGGAGGAGAAAAGTTCAAAATGAATAAAAGATATAGCTTTTACTGATCTTGCTGAACATTTTCATCTTAGCCATTTCCCTTATGTGTATTCTGTGATCATCAGGAACTTTTACACATTGAAAAATAGCACAAAAATTGGACACAGAGCCA
The DNA here is from genome assembly GCF_902635505.1 of Sarcophilus harrisii. NCBI lineage: Eukaryota > Metazoa > Chordata > Mammalia > Dasyuromorphia > Dasyuridae > Sarcophilus > Sarcophilus harrisii. The sequence goes on from NC_045427.1 coordinate 70,079,929, forward strand.
GCAGCATGAAAGGTATCCATAGCAGAAGGAAAAACATACCCCAATATGCCGTAAAGTCACCAAACCACCCTGTCCCCTCAAGAATAAGACTTTTGGTGGCTTTTTATTTAAACTGATTTTTATAAATAATCAGTTGCTAAGATTAGTTGTTTCATGCTTTGTGGGATAAAGAAGCTTGATTACTGGGGATTGAGGATAAAAGTAGTGATGTTTGCACAATAAATACTATGATGGTTTGTGTAGGGATTATTAAAAGATGGAAAGTAATGTTAATTGATGAGTTTCTGGAAATATATAAATGAGAATTACATAGCATGTGAAAAGCATGAACAAATTAAGATCGACTATATCAATCAGTGTAGTGATGATAGAATATCACATTGATGATAACACAAAATCATCTAAAGCTATTTGCAAAAAAAATTAAATATATTTATAATATTTATAATTTATAATATATGAAATTATAATATATTTAAATAAACAAATATATATATATATATATATATATATATATATATATATATACACACACACACAAAGATTCTATATCCTAAAATTGTACAGGTTAAATCGGATGAAGAAGGATGTAATAACATTAAAATGCAACTCTAAAGACTCAAACCTATAATTACAATGCGAGAAAAATGGGGAGCTGTCTAAGGAGATAAATGTAGATGCATAGGAACTAATTGACCACTTTAGAATTTTAAAAAGACATCATTAGAAGATGGAAGGAAGAAAGGTAACAGAAGATGAATACAAAAGAATACTTTGTAATTACAACATCTGAAAAGTGAGAAACTCAGAATGAACTGAAGCAGATAATGAACAATAAAGATAGAAAGAGGTGCTTATACGTTCATTATTATAAAATAGTCTCCATTTTATTTGTTATGTATATGCATGCATATATATATATATGTGTGTGTGTGTGTGTGTGTCTTTGTCCATGCATGTGTATAATACATATGGGTCTATAAACATAGTTGAGTATATGCATACATACATGTTAGGGGTAAATTAATCATTGAAAAGGGATCAAACTTCTAGATAGGTTCAATGGGATTACAAGGAGATTGTAATAGAGCATCTGTTTTCTTCCAAAAGATTCAATTCATTCCAGACTTCAGCTTGCAACTAGCTACATATAATTCCAAGTTATTAATAGTAGATAAATGTTTAATCTGATCTCTGGCTTCTGAAATTATTGGGGAAATTAAAGTTATTTATTGCCATTACCTCAGCGATCTTATATTCCAGTTCCCTCTCCCTTCCTTAGAAGAAAGTCCCTCTCCATCTTTTTGGTATCAATAGTATTAATCATTCAGGTACTGAGAAAAAGTGTCAATGTTAGAAGTATATTAGCAAACCATTTGAACAGGATGCATGGTGGACAGATTACTATAAATAGAGATAGGAAGAACTGAATTAAAATGCAGTTTTAGATATTTACTAGTTGTGTTATCCTAAACAAGTCACTAAACTTCTATTTGACTCAAGTTTCCTCAAGTATAAAACAGGGATAAAACAATAATAGTAATTAATTTGAAGGATTTTTTTTTTTTTTTTGAGAATCAAAGGAAATAATTATAAAGTGCTTAGGAAAGTGCTTAGCAAAGACTAGGCACTATAGAAATGCCTATTACTTTCTCTTCTTATGAAAGTAGATCATAAACTTCACATAGGACCATGATATAGTAATAAAACAGAAATTCAATTTACGTGATTATCTTCTGTAGTTCTTTTAAAATTTGTTTTTAAAATTGGTCACGTGGGCCACAGAGTGGATATAGAAAGTCCAGCCTGGAGTCTGGAAGACCTGAATTCAAATCCAGACCCTGTTTGTCTCAGTTTCTTCATCCATACAACGAGCTGGAGATTGAAACTACTTCAGTATCTTTGCCAAAGAAAACCCCAAAAGGGGACACAAAGAATAGGGCAAAACTGAAAATTGTTAAACCACAATTTTAATTTAACAATACAAAGATGAGAATGCACATCCGGGGGGAAAAATGGACTTTCTGTAAATGATTACATATGAAAAACTATACTTGCTATCACAATTATGTTCAATTTTTTAAACATTAATTTTAATATAGTAGTAATGAAATTTTCCTGTTTCTCACCATTTCTCCTATAACTTCTGTTTTGTACATTTATTCAGAATCGGCTACTGTTACTATTTTATGTAAGGGTAATCAGTTCTTGTGTTTCATTTCAACTTTCCTTGTATCATTTCATTGAAGTCTTCTCATCTTTGTTTTCTTCATATTTATCATTTCTTCACTACTTTAAATGATTGCTGATCCCATCATTGCAGGTATTTCATCCTTTAATAGAAAATATATCATGCCCATACCTTCTCATCCTGTACAGTATTCTTCCATGTTCTCACATATAGCTCCAAGAAGATTTGTTCATTGTTGTATGAAGTTTCCAATTATTTATAAGATCAAGCATTAATAAAATCACTGATTTATAGCTTGAAGGGACCAGAATAACCAACTAACTGTAGGAATCATTTCATTTACATATTAGCAAAAGGATGTCCAGAATAGTTAAATACCCTGATCAGGATCACAAAGAATCAAAAGTGAGATTTGAACTCTTTTGATCATATTATTCATTCTTTTTTTCTTTTAAGATATTATTTCCTTGCAAGTACTAGGATAGGCTTTAGGCATTCATTTTTTTAATCCCTTTTTCTCACAGAGACTGCACTTTCCAATCATACATTTTCTGGATAAATTATGTTGCCACACTTTTTGCACATAAATCATTGGAAATGTAGTATAGCTTATCTGTGCCCCTTGTTGTTTCTTACAGGTCGATAATATTCTATTATTTCCATAGAGTGCAATTTGTTCAATTATTCCCCTATTATTGAAAATATGTGTAGTATAGCTTATCTGTGCCCCTTGTTGTTTCTTACAGGTCGATAATATTCTATTATTTCCATAGAGTGCAATTTGTTCAATTATTCCCCTATTATTGAAAATATGTTATTTTTTTATTTTTTCTTTGTAATTATGAATGGTGCTTGTAGAGATATTTTATATAAATATGTCTTTATTTCCTGTAAATAATCTTTATGATAAATATATCTTGGTAGTGGGATAACTAAGTCAAATAGTATGAACAGCATCATAACTTTTACTATAAAATTCCATATTGCTTTCTGAAAAGAAATGTTTCCCAGATTTACAAGAAGTATAATAGTAAGCACATTTCCTCACAGTCATAAAAAATTTTTAATGATGAAATTTTAAATCATCATTGATAGAGTAAAAAGTATAAGATATAATCTTAGAATTATTTTAATTTTATTTAATTTTTACATTTTTTGAATAAGTTTGGTTATGTGTACCATAAGATTTCTCATCTATTTTCTATAGCAATCAGAAGGAAATGGTTCTGGGACTAATAACTATACACATCCATATTTGATGTTCTACATATTATTGGACAAATAGATAAATTCATTGCTTTTGTAGTAAAATGAATGTATTAGAATATATGTTTATCTTCTGTAGGGTTACTGAAAGCATCTTTGATTTGACTCTAGTGGCATTCAGTTTAACAAGGTTGATAAATAACACTAAATCTATGATTATATACATATTTCTTATAAATATTCCAATAAGGTATAAGCTAATGAGGCTTAACAAGTACCTGAAAGAAGGAGAGTGAAGCTAGTGCAGGATTACAGAGAATAACAAAGAAACATAAGGTTTTCTTAAATAAGCAAGGAAAAAACAAAACAAGACAAAGACAAAAACTAAACAGATTAGGAAAGAAAAAGACCTACTCAAGAAATCTAGAGATATGAAGAGAATATTTCATGCAGAATGAGCATGATATAAGTAAAAAGTGATAGGGATTTCACAGAAGAAAAAGAGATTAAGAAAAGTTTACAAAACTACACAAAAAAATTATATGAGAAACATGTTAATGACAGAGATGTTATGGTTACTAATCTAGAAAACTGTATCCTAGAAAATAAAGTCAAAGTCTTAGGAAGCATTTCTAAGAATAAGACTAATGAAGGTGAGAGAATTACAGTTGGACTATTTAAAACCCTAAAAGATGAAGTTAAAGTGATGTATTCATTATGCTAGCAACTTTGGAAAATTTAACAATGGCCACGAGGTAGGAAAAGATCAGTTTATATTTCAATCCTAAAGAAGGTCAATGCCAAAGAATGTTCACATTATCAAAGAATTGCACTGATTTCAATGCCAACAAAGTTAAGCTTAAGATTCTATAAGCTAGGGTTCAACAATATGTGAAATAAGAACTAAAAAAAAGGGCATAATGATTTTCAAAGAGGCATAGGAATGAGACCAAATTGCTACATTATGGAGAAAGCAAAGGAATTTCAGAAAAAAAAATCTACTTCTGTTGTTATTGATTACACTAAAGTCTTTGACTGTGTGGTACACAACAAAATGTGGCAAGTCCTCAAAGAGATAGAATTACCAGATCATTTTACTTGTATTCCGAGGAACCTGTAAATTGGTCAAGAAGCAACAGTTAGAATCAAATGCGAAACAATCGCTTGCCTTAAGATTGAAAAAGGAGTATAAGGATAAATATATTGTCATCTTATTTATTTAACATATTTAGAGAACATAATGTGAAATGCTAGACTGGATGAATCAAAATCCAGAATTAAGGTTTCCAAGAGAAAAAATAACAGTCTTAGATATGTAGATGATAATATTTTAATGACAAAAATCGAAGGGGACTTATGAACATGGGTGAAAGAGAAGAGCATAAAAGCATTTTGAAGCTTAAAATTCAAAACAAAACAAAGCAAAAAACTAAAATCATGGCAACTGGTCCCATCAATTCCTGGCAAATAAGCAGAAACAAAATGGAAGCAGTTTAAAATTTTATATTCTTGGGACACATAGATCACTGAAGATTGCACTTGCAGCCATGAAATTAAAAGATGCTCACTCCTTGGAAGGAAAGCTATGGCAAATTTGGATAACATACTAAAAAGTAGAGATATCACCTTGACAACAAAAGCCCATAGAGTCAAAAATATATTTTTATTCCAGTAGCAATATATGACTGTGAGAATAGCACTATAAGAAAAGCTGAGTGATGCAGAATCAACACTTTCAAATTGTGGTGCTAATAAAGACTTTTGAGAGACCCTTGGACAGCTGGTAGGTCAAATAAATCAATACTTAAATTAATAGAGACTATTCATTGGAAGGTAAAATAATGAAGTTGAAGCTTAAATATTTTGACCACATAATAAAAAGGCAGGATTTATTGGAAAAGATCCTCATTTTGAGAAAGATTAAAGAGAAAAAGAAAAGGGACAGCACAGGATAAGATGGTCAGATAGTGTCATGGAAGCAATAAACATGAGCTTAGACAGACTGCAGGAGATAGTGGAAAATAGAAGGGTCTGGCACATGGTGTCATAAAAAGTTAGACATGACTGAATGATTGAATAACAGTAAAAAAACAAAACAAAACAAAACAAAAAAACACAAGTTAGTTGTATATATAGCCCAGGTCTTTGTAAATATTTTATTTTAGAAGCAAAGTCAGAGCATGGATTATCCACCTTCATTCCTTCACATTTACTCTTGAAATATAGTATCATTTCCCAAACCATCCTTTCCCCTAATTTATCCAAAGAAACTGATGAGATTATAATTAGACAATCTATAAACTTTTCTGAGCTCATTATTAGTTGTGCTGATATAGCTTACACTGTTAGCCTTGAGGTGACATTTCTTTCACTCCTTTTCTCTGCATTCAACCCTCTCCCCTCTTTCATGATGTCAGAATGAATTATTTGGTCACCATTTCTAGCTTCCTCAGAAGATGACAGAGGGTGAGATTAAGAAGGAAGGGAAAGAGAAGCTTGGAAGTTTATTTGGACATGACATATCAGCTTTCACCTCCACTCCAGGCCCTCTCAATTCAGTTCAATGATTCAACTTAATAAATATTTATTAAGCACCTACTATGCAGAACACATAATCCTGATGTTCAGATGGGCCAGCTTTTACCCTTGAGATAGAAATAAAGTAACATTGATGTCAGCTGTTCTTCACCAACAAATAAATGTTCCACTAATTCCCAAAGCCAGGTAGTTTGCAAAACTGTCTTTGTCAGACAGCTTAGGTCTCCTTTCCTGTCAAGTTCACTTAGTATTTATTTAGCAAAGACACACCTACTAAGTAGTGCTGCATAAAGCTAGGTGTCAGTGTCTGAGAGAGCCCATTTCACGAATGATTAGCATTTTCTGACCTAGCCCTCATCTACAGTCAGGAGGAGACACACACACACACACACACACACACACACACACACACACACAATTAGGTACCTTCTTTCAGTATTTAACTTCCAGTCTGTAACACATTTTGCTCCCTGCAAGCATATCATATTAAGTAGCATAGATTTAAAAAAATAGAAATGAACTCTCTTCTGTTATGCAGACTTGACCTAAACAATATAGAATAGCAAAACTCCAGTTGGTTTCCAGGAAAAACATCTTATCTGAAGTTAAGGTTAATTTTGAATAATAACTTATTAATGATTTTTTAAAAAAATGATTGTGTAGCACTTTTCAGGGTTTCTTCTATAATTTCTACTCTCAATGGTATTCTTGTACCCAAGAAAAAACTCAATACTTGTACTGAGAATTTTACAGATAGTTCTGAGGGTCTCTACTTCTATGTACTGTTGCTCTAGAACTTGCCCTGATACACTTCCCAATAAATAGCTCTAAAAGGTATGAGCTTACATAAAACTAGAAGTATGCATATCCCAAGCCTATGTAAAAGTTTTATGCATCAATAATCTATCAGTTAATAAAATATTCCCCCCAAAAAATCTGGGCTATACTTTCTCCTTTGACAAGGCTTCTAAGGAGAGGGAATTCAAACTTAGAATCCAAAATGAAAACATACATGCAGATATGATGTTTGGGAAAGATTAAGCTCCTACTCTTGTCCAGGGAAGTTCTTCTTTTCTTTTGCTTTTATAGAATCTTTATAAATTTCTCTTTTGGTATAACTCTCAGCTGGGTTCTAAATATTATTGCCTTTATTGGCTATAATAACCAGCACTTGTTTGGTGTTTTAAATTTTTCAAAGTTCTTTGTGTGTGTTATTTCACTTGATCCTTAAAAGTTAAATGAATTACCTACAATCACATAGCTAATAAGTGTTAGAAGAAGGATTTAAACTCAGGTCTCTTTAAATTTAAGTCTAGAACTGCATCTACTATTTCATTTATGTAGCACAACAGATAGAACATTGAATTTACAGTCTTGACTTCAGATTTTCACGAATACTTATAAGCAGTATGATATTGGCCAAGTCATTTAACCTCTGACAACTTTAGTTTCCCCATCTGTTAAAATAAGAATGTTACTATCAGGGGAGGTTGTGAGGTTCAGATGAGAAGATATATTTAAAGAGCATTGTAAAACTTAAAAAAAATGTAAAATTAGCTATGATGATTATTACTACTTTTTAGTCCATAGTTGGTATTTCTACCATGAGGATATCATGACCCCAGAAGCTGCTGCCATTACAAGCTGATTATTTTTGTCCAAATCTGTCTATGACTACTTCCACTGCTATTCCACTATTATTCTAATGGCTTCTGCTATCATCTCTAATCATCAGTAGGACTTCTGATGATAATTCTGGATCTCCCATATTCACAGACATTGTCTAAGCCCATCCCTTTGGACTTATTACCATGTGTCAAGGAATTACTCTTGCTTTGTCAGCAAGATTTACTGCTCTTGGCAGTACTTTCCCTGCTTAAAGTTAAAATTAAGAAGTTGGCTTATAAGATTTTTAAAATTTGACTCTTAGTCTCTTTACTTTTTATCATTAGCCCTGTTAAGTTACTGCTTCAAGGGCATTTAAATTATATACCTTCTCCAGGAAATGTTTGATGATGTTTCTAGGTTGAAAATGAAAGATTAAGATTTGACTTTGACTTTTATCTTTTCAACTCAGTCAGAGGAAAGACTCTTGTCCCATATCAAGAAAAAATAAATACAAGGACACAAAGAGAGCCATGTGCTTGCAGAGTCTTGTTTATTTGAGATCGTAAAGGGAAAGAAGAGTGAAAGATAGATGGCCCACTGAGTAACAGCTCCACAACTATTTTGCCCTCATATGATGTTAGCCTTTCAGTCTGAAATATGCTAACATTGTGTTTCCATGTGATTATGAAGACTGGAACCAGACAAGAAATATCTACACTTGATTTGACAGGTCAGGCTACCCCCATTACATTTTTCTTTTTTTTTTTTTTTTTTCCAAAAAGAACTGATTTCCATGCATGTTTTGCCTTGAGTAAGCTTCAGTATTGTAGTCCTACAAGTTCAAACTAAAACAAAAACAGAGAGGAAAAGTGAAATATATTAAGTTCTTAAAGACTTTTGACATAAAAAAGTAGATAAATTAAGGGACCTTCTCTTATGATAAAATTTTGCTGTTGACTCAAAACGTAGGGAAAGATACTATTATGTAGGATATATTTAATATCTATGTATACCATAAAGCAAAGATCTTCTGCTTTTGAAATGCTGAAACCAATGGCTAGGAATGAGGAATAAGAGGGGAAAGTTTAGGCTTAACATAAGATAAAAAAAAAGTCTGACAATTAGAAGTGCGCTATTGTAGGAAAAGCTGCCTCTGTAGGGAAAAAAAAAATTCCTGCCTGGCACAGTTAGGGCTTACAAATACATGTTCACTACTGGATTATCATCAGAGATATTCAAACAGAGATTATATGATCACTTATCAAAGATGTAAAGAAATGGGGAAGAGAGGATTCTAATTCAGGCAAAAGTGAAACTGGGTAATCTTGAAGATTCCTTTCAACTGTTCTTTTTATTATCCTTCCATTATCCTAAAATTGGGAAAATAAAAAGAACATGGAGAAATTAGAAATTAGAAATGTACTAGTAAATATTTAAGAACTAGCTATCAAAAAATACATGTGAATCACTTTTATGTTTAATTTGTCTATATTAACATTTTAATCACTTTCTTAATCAAATGATAAATCAAGTCATAGTTTATAGGCTTTTCCAGATTTCCAATATAAATGCTCATACTAAAAATTCACAAATTTTTTGGTAAGGTGGTTGGAGCTGACTCCAGCATATTCCTTTTTATGTAAGATAAGGATAACTTAGGGAAAAAAGTCTTAACTTTAGCTTTACTTATATAGATTATTTAATTAAATGTATTTTTGTCCTTGAATCTATTTAACTTGCACATTCCAACAAATTTGCATCTCTAGTCCCACTTACTACACAGGAAAGTCAAAGTCTATAAAATTTCAAACCCAAAAATGAAACCTCAGGACTCATATAATCAATTGGTCAACTCAAAATCCCAGCCTTCTGGGAAAAGATGACTCTCTCTTTGGTCTTATTACTACAATGTGTCAAGAAGTAGCTCCAGCTTGTCAGCAAGATTTGCTGCTGTTGAAAACACTCTTTCTGCTTAAGGCTAAAATTAAGAAGTTGACTTATAAGATTTTTTTTTAAATCTGGCTCTTAGGGTCTTTACTTTTCATCATTAACCCTAACAAGTCAGTGCTTCAAGAGCAGATTAAATTATATCCTCTCTCCTGGAAATGCTTGATAGTGTATCTACTTTGTGTGGGGAAAGGAGAGATTAAGATTTTACTTAGTATTTCAGTTAGAGGTAAGGCTGGTAAAAACCAAAGTAATCAGAGAGCAGTGGACTATTTTTACAGGCTGTCCCTTCAAAGCAATACTTTCCTAGTAGACATTATTCAGCTTTCTCTGAACTTATGGATAATAAGAGAGACTGCCTGGCTTTGAGTGAAAATTACACAAATAGAAGGAAGATCAAGAGCCATGTAAACAAACATTTCTAGACAGTGAATTTAGGAAAAATTAAAGAAATAGAGGAGTAAGATCAAACTGAGAAATATAGATTTCCTGAAAATTAACTTTTCATATGGAAGCTTTGATAGTAGAGGATGGTCAAACTGATGATTCAGGGGTGCTGAAATATATTATGTGGAATGAAGTTAATAATCAAAGCAAGCTCTTTAAGGCAAAACCTCATTTTCACAAAGTTCATTTTTACCTACCAGATGTCTTCTCTTCTACAAATAACTAGTTATCTTAGCGCTGAATCAGGCAGTAAGCATTTATGGAATGATCCCTAGAGTTAGCTGCTTTAAATCCAATTCTAACATTGTACAGTACTTCCATACTGGATAATTTTATTTATAATCAATTCAAAAACCGGCTTCTGGAACTTGCCAAACTGGTTTTGAAGCATCTCTTCTTTCCTCTATCCCCCAGTAGGGAAGCACACATAATAGTTAGACTTGCAAGAAAATTAATTGCTAAATCTTTGTTAGCAATCACCAAGATCAGTGTAGGGGACTCCAATTCCCAGCTGTGTTAAGTATTCATCTGTGAAATAAAAAAGAAAGTAATTTGAAATATCATGGTATTTCCCCCCCCAATAAATACAAAAAAAAAAAAAACTGAATGAAACATATATTGAAAATATTTCAGAATCTTAGAGCTGAAAAAAAATTCATTTCTAAAAGTTCTTCCTAAAACCAAGTAAAAATGTGACGCCTCTCCCAATCCACCACCAAAGAATCTGATCTAACATGGGCTATGATGCTGAGAGGCATGATGCCCAGAATGAAAAAGTGATCAGAATAGACTTTATGTAGAGATGGCATTTGAATAGGACCAAGAAGAAAGCTAGAGACTCTCAGACTGGGAGGCTAAAAGTTATTAAGGAAATATCATTTTTTATATAAAGCATTGCTTTATAGCCTATATGGGGATCAGCAAGTTCATCATTTTGTGTGGATCAAAGAATGTGTGAAAGGAAATGATAGACAATAATTCAGGAAAGATAGTAGCCAAATTGGAAAGGTCTTTAAAGGCCAAAAATATTTATATTTCATCATAGTGACTAGAATTGTTTGAACAGAGGAATCAAATGGTCAAATTTGTGCTTTAGGAGCATTATTTTGGCAGCTGTGTGGATAGTAGATTTTACAGGATAAAAAATTGGAGATAGGGAGAACAATTTGGAAGCAATTGCAATAGTCCAGGAAAGAAGTGATGAGACTCTGAACTTGGTTGATTGCCAAATAAACATAGAGAAACAGAAAGATGTGAGAGATATTGTGAAGGTAAAATTGATAAGATTTGATGTCTGAAGAGAGTGTGAGAGAACAGTCCAGAATGATTCCAGGGTTACAGATCTGGGAAACTAGAAGAAAGATGAGTCTTTAAAAGGAAAACAAGAAACAAGGAGGGCAGAATTTTTTAGAAAATAACCAATAAACAGTTGGTGATGGAAAACAAGAAGGCAGGAGAAAGTCTAGGACTGGATATGTATAGCAAATGGTTATTTCCATAGGATTGACAAGTAAAAAGAGAAGAGAAATAGAAATAGGGTATAGTCTTAGGGTTTACCATAATATTAATACTTTTATTAAACAGTATTATATACATATCCTACATCTCACATTTAGGGATGTCACCAAGATGTCAAATGGAGTACTGCGTAGTCTGATAAGGATGTTGAGATCCTTAAAACCATACCGTAGAATTTGCAGGAAACATTTATAATGTTTTCACTGTAAACTTAGAAGTGGATGACTAGTATCTTTAGATACATAAAGAACAGAAATTGAAAAGATAGATTTGATTTTGGATTTTTTTGGTATGCGTTTTTGTTATTGTTATTTGGGGTTCCAATGCATGTTTAAAGATTTTTAAAAAGCAGATTTTATAATATAAGGAAGTTTCCTAATAATGACAGCTGTCCCAAATATTAGTGGGCTATATCAGAAGACAGGGAATTCCTCATTATTAGAGGTTTTAAAGAGGAGTTGAATGACCACTTGTTGAGAAAATAGCAAAAGGGATTCTGGTTCTGATACAGTTTTAAATAAACTTACTAAACTACTTCTAATTCTGAGAGTTTATGATTCCATAAAATTCTTGAAGGCAACTAGTATGACTCATCTAAAACTCCTCCAGAAATAAACACTTAGTTCCTTCTATCAAATCTATTGTTTTATGATTTCCAGTCTCCCAATCATTTTAGTAATTCTCCTCTTAATTCAGCTTCTCGTTTGTGACATCCTAGGCTGAAATGAAGTTGGGAAGAAAGGACTGACACATACCTTTGATGAGAGATGAACAAAGGTTCATGAAGGGATAGACTCTGAATTAGAATCCAAATACATGCAATTTAGCCCAGACCAAGCTTTTCTTTGGAGGTTAAAGACCTAAAGATTTGAGAAAGAAGTGAGAAACCATTTGTGAAATCGGATATTCAAACTACAGATATTAGTATAAATTAGATCAGTATATAAAGGAAAGAAACTGTTGGCAAGTTGATTTTGTGATATGATTTTTCCCTTAGTCTTTTGGCTGGCTTTTATCATTTCATTGGACGGTTTTCTTTCTACTCCTATGATGACATACAGAATCTTGAATACTAATTAATGGTAAGAAGCAGAATCCCACTTTCCCTGTAGAATGAGAATAGTTGTTGGGATGTGTAATCAATATTTATCCCAAAATGTGACAATCGAAACTAAAAGCAACAGCAGGACATGGATTGATTAGGGCAGAACAAGATTTTAATTCTTCCTGCTTTAATTCTAGTCATACTTCTAAATATGTAACGATGTTTTGGGCTGCAATTTCAACTTGACTCAAAAAATTTACAGTCAATTAAATCATCTAGGTCTTCTTCACATTATTAATTATTCATTAGGCATGCTTCTTTCATTATATACTAGTGTAATTAAAGAAAAATTACATTTGTATTTATTTGTTCTTAGATTGAATACATTTCTTCTACCATCTCTCTCCCTTTCTCTTGAGAACTACATCATATAAAAGAGAAAAAAAAAAGAGAGATCTACATAGGAAAAATCTGAAAAAAAAATAATGTGATTATACTAGTATAAACTATAGCAAATTGTTTACCTTTTCAATGAGGATGGAGGGGCAGAAGAAAGGGATAGAAATTAGAACGAATTTTTTAAAATGCAAAACTTTTTTTATATATAATTTTAAAAATCTAAGAGGAAGAAATTAAACATGCAATATTCCACACGCATGTACCACTCATACATGCAAAGGGATTTATATCAGGTGAGAAATGTCTTCTTATATCTTTTCTTTGGGATTATATTTGTATTTCATAATTCTGCAATATTTGTACTAAATTGTTTGGTGGTGGTTGTTCTTTGCATTTACTTTGTAGTGATTGTAGGGTTCTTTTTATTTCCTTCTTTGCTGTTTACTCCGCATCAGTTGATTTGTCTTTTCATGCTCCTTTATATTTATTAAAGCATCACATTATTTCTCTTGTTTGTGTGTTTGTTTTCTTTTTTATTTATATTTGTTTATATTTTTCTAGTAAATTTATGTATAATTAATATGCATTACTTTATGAATCATGTTGGAAGAGAAAAATCAGAGCAAAAGGGAAAAGCCAGGGAAGATATTAAAAAAAAACAGAAAAAAAGAAATGAACGTAGCATGTGTTGATTTACATTTATTTGTAGCAGCTTTTAATGGTAGCAAAGAACTTCAAAATGAGAAGATGCCTATTATTTGGAAAATGTCTGAACAAGTTTTGGTATATGAAGAGAATGGAATATTTTGTTTTCTAAAAATGATGAATAAGTTAGTTTTAGGAAGGCTTGGAAAGATTTACATGGACTGATTGAGTGAAACAAGTAGAGTCAGGGATACATTGTACATGATAGCAGCAAAAATGTGCAATGATCAACTATAAATGACTTGATTCTTCTCAGGAGTTTTAAGTAAGGTACTGTTAAGCCACCATCATTTGTATTTTTTTATGAAGTCTCTTGATATTCTTGACCCTTTGTTCTTCCAGATTAAAATTGTTATTATTTTTTCTATTTCTAAAAATATTTTTTGTAAGTTTAATTAATGGGGCCTTGAAAAAGTAGATCAATTTAGGCAAAATTGTTTTTTTTTATTATATTAGCTGGGTCTACCCATAAGCAATTAATATTTTTTTTTGCCAATTGTTTAGATCAGACTTTATTTGTCTGAGAAGTTTCATAATTTTGGTCATATAATTTTGGAGTTTGTCTGGTTAGGTAGAGCCCCAAGTATTTTATTTTGTCTGCAATAATTTTAAATGGAATTTCTCTTCTTATCTCTTGCTGATGGGCTTTTTCAATAGTATATAGAAATGCTGATGATTTGTCAGTTTATTTTAAATCCTGCAATTTTGATGAAACTGGCAATTGTTTCAAGTGGGTTTTTAGATAATTTTCTAGGATTCTCTATATCATTTCATTTGCAAAAAGTGATAGTTTTATTTCTTTAATGCCTATTCTAATTCCTTTATTTTTTTTTTAATTTTCTTATTGCTAAAGTCAACATTTCTAGTACAGTGTTGAATAATACTGGTGAGAATGGGAATTTTGCTTCACCCCTGTTCTTATTGAGAATGTGTCCAGCTTCTCTTTATTACAAATAATGCTTGCTGTAGGTTTTAGTAGATACTGTTTAATATTTTAAGGAAACCTCCTTTCATCCTCATGCTCTCTAGTGTTTTGTTTTTTTTTTTTTTAATAGGAGTGTGTGTACTGGATTTTGTCAAAAGCTTTTTCTGCATCTATTAAGATTATTATATGATTACTGTTGGGTTTTTATTGATATGGTTGATTATAGTAATAATTTTCCTGCTATTGAACCAACCCAGCATTCCTGGTATAAATTTCACTTGGTCATGGGGCATTATCCAGCTGATAAATTGCTGCAATCTCTTTCCTAATATTTTATTTAAAATTTTTTTATCAATATTTATTAGGGAGATTGGTCTATAATTTTCTTTCTCTGTTTTGGCTCTTCCTGGTTTACATATCATTACCATATTGATGTCATAGAAGAAATTTGGTGATACTCCTTTTTCTTTAACCTATTTTTACAAATAATTTACATAGTATTGGGATTAATTTTTCTTTAAAAGTTTAGTAGAATTCACTTGTGAATCCATCTAGTTCTGGAGATTTTTTCTAGGGTGTTTATTGATGTCTTGTTCAATTTTTTTTTTTAAATAGGACAATTTAAGTAATTTATTTCCTCTTCTGTTAATCTGGACAATTTATATTCTTGTAAATATTCATCCATTTCAGTTAAATTGTCAGACTTGCTATTATACAGTTGGACAAATATAGCTCCTAATTAGTAATTTAATTTCTTTGTTAATGTTGGGAAATTTACTCTTTTCATTTTTGATGCTGATGATTTGGTTTCTTTTCTTCCCTTTTTTCCTAATCAAATTAACTAAAAGTTTAACTATTGTTAAACTTTTTTCATAAAAGTAACTCTCAGTTTTATAAATTCAACAGTTTTCTTAGTTTCTATTTTATTAATCGAGTTTCAGAAATTTAGTATTTAATTAGGGTTTTAAAAATTTATTCCTTTTCTAGCTTTTTTAGTTGCATGTCTAATTCATTGATCTCTTCTTTCTTTATTTTATTCATGTAGCTATTTAGAGATATAACATTTCTACTAAGTACTACTTTAGCTGCATCCCACAGGTTTTAGTATGTTGTCTCATTATTGTCATTTTCTTGGATGAAATTATGAATTGTTACTATGATTTGTTGTTTGACCCACTTACTTTTTAGAATTTCATTGTTAAATTTCCAATTGATTTTTAGTCTTTCTTTTCCTTCCCCTTTATTGAATATAATTCTATTGCATTGTAGTCTAAAAAGGAAGCATTTACTATTTCTGCCTTTCTGCATTTGATTTTGAGATTTTTATGCCCTAATACGTGGTCAATTTTTTATGAAGATACTCTGTACTGTTAAGAAAAAGATGTCTCTATTTAATTTTCTTCATAGGTCTATCATGTCTAGGTTTTCTAGGATTCTATTAACTTCCCTAGTTGCTTTCTTGGTTATTTTGTAGTTAGATTTGTCTGATTCTGACAGGGGAAGATTGAGGTCCTTCATTAATATAATCTTTCACTGTATTTCTTCCTATAACTGGATTAAAATCACTAGGAATTTTGCTGCTCTATCACTTGGTGCATACACATTTACTATAATTACTTCTTCATTGTTTATAGTACTGTTGATATCAAGATTACTTTCCTTCCTCATCTCTTTCAATAAGATCTACGTTTACTTTTGCTTTATCTAAGATCAGAATTGCTACTCATACTTTTTTTTTTAATTATAGCTTTTTATTGATAGAAGATATGCATGGATAATTTTTCAACATTGTCCCTTGCACTCACTTTCTGTTCCAACTTTTCCCTTCCCTCCCTCCACCCCCACCCCTAGATGGCAGGCAGTCTCATACATGTAAAACTTGTTAAAGTATAACTTAGATACAATATACGTGTGCAGATCTATACAGTTCTCTTGTTGCACAAGAGAAATTGAATTCAGAAGGTAAAAATTTCAAAAGAAAAACAAAAATGCTAGTAATACACATTCATTTCCCAGTGTTCCTTTTCTGGGTGTAGCTGATTCTGTCCATCATTGAGCAATTGGAACTGAATTGGATCTTTTCTTTGTCTAAGATATCCACTTCCATCAGAATACATCCTCATACAGTATTGTAGTTGAAGTGTATAATGATCTCCTGGTTCTGCTCATTTCTCTTAGCATCAGTTCATGTAAATTTCAACAAGCCTCTCTGTATTCATCATGCTGGTCATTTCTTACAAAACAATAATATTCTATAACATTCATAGACCACAATTTACCCAACCATTCTCTAATTGATAGGCATCCATTCAATTTTCAGTTTCTAGGCACTGCAACAAGGGCTGCCACAAACATTTTGGCACATACAGGTCCCTTTCCCTTCTTTAATATCTCATTGGGATATAAGTCCAGTAGTAACACTGCTGGATCAAAGGGTATGCACAGTTTGATAACCTTTTGAGAATAATTCCAAATTGCTCTACAGAATGGATAGATTCATTCACAACTCCACCAACAATGCATGAGTGTTCCAGTTTTCTTACACACCCTCCAACATTCAGCATTATCTTTTCCTGTCATCTTAGACAATCTAACAGTTGTGTAATGGTATCTCAGAGTTGTCTTAATTTGCATTCCTCTGATCAATAGTGATTTGGAACACCTTTTCATATGAGTAGAAATAATTTCAATTTTATCATCTGAAAATTGTCTGTTCATATCTTTGACCATTTGTCAATTGGAGAATGGCTTGATTTCTTATAAATTACAGTCAATTTTCTATATATTTTGGAAATGAGGCCTTTATCAGAAATTTTAACAGTAAAATTGTTTTCCCAGTTTATTGTTTCCCTTCTAATCTTGTCTGCATTAGTTTTGTTTGTACAAAAAGTTTTTAACTTGATATAATCAAAATTTTCTATTTAGTGATCAATAATGATCTCTAGTTCCTCTTTGGTGATAAATTCATTCCTCCTCCTACAAATCTGGGAAATAAACTATCCTATGTTGCTCTAATTTATTTATATTCTTGTTCTTTATGCCTAAATCATGAACCCATTTTGGTCTTATCTTGGTGTATAGTGTTAAGTGTGGGTCCATACTAATTTCCAGTTTTCCCAGCAATTTTTGTCAAATAATGAATTCTTATCCCAAAAATTGGGATCTTTGGGTTTCTCAAACACTAGATTACTATAGTTATTGACTATTTTGTCCTGTGAACCTAACCTATTCCACTGATCAACTAGTCTATTTCTTAGCCAATACCAAATGGTTTTGATGACCACTGCTTTATAATATAGTGTTAGACCAAATACAGCTAGGCCACCTTCATTTGATTTTTTTTTTCATTAGTTCCCTTGAAATTCTTGACCTTTTGTTCTTCCATATGAATTTTGTTATTTTTTTCTAGGTCATTAAAATATTTTCTTGGGAGTCTGATTGGTATAGCACTAAATAAATAGATAGTAGGGAGTATAAATAGGGAGTATTGTCATCTTTATTATATTCGCTTGGCCTATCCAAGAGCACTTAATATTTTTCCAATTATTTAAATCTGACTTTATTTGTGTGGAAAGTTTGTTTGTAATTTTGCTCATATAATCCCTGACTTTCCTTTGGCAGATCAATTATCAAATATTTTATGCTATCCACAGTTATTTTAAATGGAATTTCTCTCTGTATCTCTTAATGTTGAATTTTGTTAGTGATGTATAAAAATGCTGAAGATTTATTTGTATCCTACAACTTTGTTAAAGTTGTTATAATAGTTTTTTAGTAGAATCTCTGGGGTTTTCTAAGTATACCATTATATCGTCTGCAAAGAGTAATAGTTTGGTTTCTTCATTACCTACTCTAATTCCTTTTATCTCTTTCTCAACTCTTATTGCCAAAACTAACATTTCTAATACAATATTGAATAGTAATGGGCAACCTTGTTTCACTCCTGATCTTATTGTGGATGGTTCCAGCTTATCCCCATTATGTATGATGCTTACTGACGTTTTAAATATATGCTCCTGACTGTTTTATTCCTACACTTTCCAGTGTTTTTTTAAAATTAGGAATGGATGTTAAATTTTATCAATTTTTTTTCTGCATCTATTGAGATGATCATATGTTTTTTGTTAATTTGGTTATTGATAAAGTCATGTATGCCAATAGTTTTCCTAATATTGAACCAGCTCTGCATTACTGGTATAAATCCTGCTTGGTCATTGTGTATTATCCTGGGGATGATTTTCTGTAATCTTTTTGCTAATATTTTATTTAAGATTTTTGCATCAATATTCACTAGGGAGATTGGGGTATAATTTTCTTTCTCTGTTTTCCATCTACCCGTTTTAGGTATCAGTACCGTGTCTGTGTAATAAAAGGAATTTGGTAAGACTCCTTCAATCCTTATTTTTTCAAATAGTTTATATAGCATTGGAGGTAATTGTTCTTTAAATGTTTGATAGAATTCACATGTAAATCCCTCTGGTCCTGGGGATTTTTTCTTAGGAAGTTGATTAATAGTTTGTTCTATTTCCTTTTCTAAAATGAGTCTGTTTACCAATTTACTTCTTCCTCTGTTAATCTGGGCAAGTTATATTTTTGAAGGTATTCTTCCATTTCATTTAAGTTATTTAATTTATTGGCATAAAGCTGAGCAAAGTAACTTCTAATTATTGCTCTAATTTCCTCTTCCTTAGTGGCAAGTTCTCCCTTTTCATTTTTAAGACTAACAATTTGCTTTTCCTCTTTCCTTTTTTTAAATAAAATTTATTAAGGGTTTATCTATTTTGTTGTTTTTTTCATAAAATTAACTCTTAGTTTTATTTATTAATTTAATAGTTTTTTTTTAGTTTCAATTTTATTAATCTCTCCTTTTATTTTTAGAATTTCAAGTTTAGTGTTTGACTGGATTTTTAATTTGTTCCTTTTCTAGCTTTTTTAGTTTCAAGCCTAATTCATTGACCTTCCTTTTCTGTATTTTATGCAAGTAGGCCTTTAGAGATATAAAATTTCCCCTTAATACTGCTTTGGCTGCATCCCACACATTTTGGTATGATGTGTCATTATTGTCATTTTTCTTGGGTAAAATTATTAATTATGTCTATGAATTGCTATTTCATCCACTCATTCTTTAGGATTAGATTATTTTGTTTCCAATTATTTTTGCTATATTTTCCTTGGCTTTTTATTGAATGTAATTTTCATTGCCCTTCTGTATTTTAATTTGAGGTTTTTATGTCCTAATATATGATCAATTTTTGTATAGTTTCCATGAACTGTTGAGAATAAAGTGTACTCCTTTCTTTTTCCATTTAATTTTTTTCCAGAGATCTATCATATCTAATTTTAATAGTATTCTATTTACCTCTTTGACTTCTTTCTTATTTATTTTGTGGTTTGATTTATCTAATTCTGAGAATGCAAGGTTGAGATCTCCCACTATTATAGTTTTGCTGTCTATTTCCTCTTGCAGCTCTCTTAATTTCTCTTTTAAGGATTTAGATGCCACACTACTTGATGCGCATACTTGATGATCAATTAATATTGATATTGCTTCATTATCTATGCTACCTTTTAGCAAGATGTCGTTTCCTCCCTTATCTCTTTTAATTAGATCA
Organism: Sarcophilus harrisii; assembly: GCF_902635505.1. Classification (NCBI taxonomy): domain Eukaryota; kingdom Metazoa; phylum Chordata; class Mammalia; order Dasyuromorphia; family Dasyuridae; genus Sarcophilus; species Sarcophilus harrisii. Next base: position 70,100,070 of record NC_045427.1, read on the forward strand.
ATTTTTGCTTTTGCTTGATCTGAGACCAGGATGGCTACCCCTGACTTTTTTTTTTTTTACTTCACCTGAAGCATTGTAGATTCTGCTCCAATCTTTTACCTTTACTCTGTATGTATCATTCTATTTCAAGTGTGTTTCCTGTAAACAACATATTGTAAGATTCTGGCTTTTAATCCAGTCTGCTATCTGCCTCCACTTTAAGGGAGAGTTTACCTCATTTGTAAATATTGTTAAAATTACTAATTTTGTATTTAACCATCTTGTTAACCCCTCCTTATGCTTTTCTACTTTCTTTTCCCCTTTTCCCCATGTCCGGTATGCAATTTGTGAGCACTACTTACCTCTCCCTCTTTAGGATCCCCCATCTTAGAGTTCTTCCCCTTTTCTTACCCCCTTTTCCTCACAATTTTTGTATACCCTTCTGCTTAGCTTACTCCTTCCCTTTTCACTTTTCCCTTCCCACTTTTCATTGAGGTGGGAGAAGTTTCTCTGTAAATCAAATATTTTTCTAATATTCTTTTAATTTTTTTCTCTTTAAGCCAGTTCTGATGAGAGTAAAATACACACTATGTTCATCTCTTCCCTTTTTTCCCTCAGATATAATAGGTTCCCTTTGCCTCTTTGTGAGATGCATTACCCCCACTTTATACTTTTTCTGGCATAATTTCCTTCACATGTCTAGTTTTTTTTTTAAGATTATAACTGTAAAACCAAATTATACATGTGTTCTTTATTTATGTTCATAACAGAAATATAGTTCCTTAGGTTTCTTTTTACCTTTTTTTGTTTCTCTTGAGTCCTATACTTGGAGATCAGACTTTTTGTTTAGTTCTGGTTTTTTCATCAGAAATAGATAAAATTCACCTATTTATTTGAATGTCCATCTTCTTCCCTGGAAAAAATAATGCTCATTTTGTTAGGGTAAGTTATTCTTGGCTACATACCAGTTCCTTAGCCTTTCATATTAGATTCCAGGCCCTTTGATCCTTTAATATAGATACTACTAGATGCTGAGTAATTCTTATTGTGGCTCCTCTATATAAATTTTTTTTTCTAGCTGCTTGTAATATTTTTTCCTTGGTCTGATAGTTCTGGAATTTAGCCACAATATTTCTTGAAGTTTTGATTTTGTGGTCTGTTTCAGTAGGTGATCAGTGAATTCTTTCATTGTCTATTTTACCTTCTGTTTGTATAACATCTGTGCAGTTCTCTTTGATGATTTCCTGAAAAATGGTGCCCAGGCTCTTTCTTTCATCATAATTTTCAGGAAGTGTATTAATTCTTAGATTATCTCTCCTAGATCTATTTTCCAGCGTCTGTTACTTTCCCAAGTAGGTATTTAACTTTTTTTCCATTTTTTTGGTTTTGCTTGACTGATTCTTGGTGTCTCCTCAGTCATTCATTTCCATTTGTTCAATTGAGTTTTTAAATGAGTTGTTTTGTTCTATGGAATTTTTTTCCATTTCACCAATTTTATTTTTTAGAAAGCTATTTTCTTTTTCCAATTCATTAATTCTAATTTTCCTTGGAATTGTTTATCTTTTCCAATTCACTAATTCTGTTTTTCATGGATTTGATTTCTTTATCCACTCTTTCTTTAAATGAGTTGAATGACTTATCCAGATCCTCTTGCCAAGCTTCCCTTTCCTTTCCCCATTTTTTCTAGCTCTTTTGTAGGAGCCTTTTTAATTTATTCTATGAGAGTGTTGTGTGATGGGGACCATGTCATATCACCCTTTGGGGATTCATCTGGAGACAATCTATTTTTATTCTCCTCAAAGTTTTAAGTCTGCTCTCTATTCATATAGAAGCTATCAGTAGTTAAAAAGTCTGCTTTACTTTTTTACTTATTTTGACAAAAAGGAATCAAAGAAAACAAACAAACAAACAAAAAAGCAAATGTGGTCTGCTTTTTGGGCAATATGGTGCTACCAAGTTTTCTTTACAGACTACAAAAGTAGCAGTAGAGCAGCAGTGGAACAGTAATGGCTGTGCTACTTGCACAGCAGCCACTCTCTGAGACTCTGAGAGCATGCTGAGTCACTCTGGGTGCTGGGTGGGTTTGGTTAGGTCCCAAGAGACCTCAGTGTTTCGTGATTAAAGTCTGTACTCACTGTGTTTATAGCTTCTCTGCTGATCTACTGGCTTGCTGCCAGGGCAAAGAAGCTCACACTGGGTTAAGTTCTCCCTGCAAATTTTCTGAAGACTGAGATCACACCCCACGCCCCTCAGGTCTGCTCAGTATGAGTTACCTTCCAAGCTCTCACTTCCTGCCTACATTCTGTACCTTGTCTAACTGTCCTCACCAGCAAGCAAAAACAGACTTTTTCTGGCGAATTTTGAGGATATCTTCTGTTGATAATGTATTTGTACTTTTTTTCATTCAAGCATTAATTCTGAGACCATATCATGAAAAAAAAAATAGTCTGAGGGCAAACAAGAGCTTAGATAACTGAGTGTGTTCTCTCCACCATCTTGGCCAGAAGTCTACTCATACTTATTTTTACCTTTAGCTGAATCATAATAAATTCTGTCCAGCTTTTTACCTTTACTCTATGTGTCTCTGTATAAAATGTGTTTCTTGTAAAAAAAACAAACATATTGCAGGATTCTGTTTTTTAATTCTCTCTGCTATTTTCTTTGATTTTATGGGATAGTTCTTCCCATTTACATGAACAATTATGATTACTAGCTCTGTATTTCCCTCCATTCTATTTTCTCTTTCCATCCTGTCCTTGATGGTGGGCATTTTTTCATCTACCCCACCCATTACCTTATGTCCTATCACTCTTCTCCCCTTCTCTTACCTTTTTCCCTGGTGTTACTGCCCTCCTTGCTATCCTGTCTCTCCCCCTTCCCTACCTCTTTTTATTATTACTTGTTTATCGGGAGATAAATTTCTTACCCAACTCAATGATTAAGTTATTTTCTCCTAGAGCCAAAACTTATGAGATCAAGACTCAGACAGTGCTCATCCCCCTTCCTTCTTTCCCCTCAATTGTAATAGATCTTTTGAACCTCTTCATGTGTAGTCATTATCCCATTATAACTCCCCTTTACTCTTTTTCCAATACAGAGCTTATTTTTACCTCTTAATGTCCTTTTCTTTGATGTTATCACATCAGAATCCATTCAGAACCACACCCTCAGTCCATGTGTTGCCTTCCTCTGTTTACTCCAGTGACAGATATACCTTCAAGAATTGCTGATATCATTTTTTCCATCTAGGGAAGTAATATATAGATATATAGATTTCTCCTATTTATCTTTCTATGCTTCTCTTGAGTCCTGTTTTGGTAAATAAAATTTTCTGTTTGATTCTATTTTTTTAAATACAAATGATTGAAAGTTTCTTTACTGAAGCTCCATCACCTCTCCTGAAAGATCATGCTGAGTCTAGCTGGACAGATATTTCATGATAGTAATCCTAAATCATTTGCCTTCTGGAATATGGTATTTCAGGCTCACTAATCCTTTATTGTAGAAGCTGCCAGATCTTGGGTAATCCTGATTGTTGCTCCTTGATATTTGAATTGTTTTTATCTGACAGCTTGCAGTATTTTTCCCTTGAGGTTGTAGTTCTAGAGTTTCACAACAATGTTCCCTGGGATTTTCCTTGTGAGATCTCTTTCCAAAAGTGATCATTCAGTGAGGATTTCCCCCTTGGTTTCTACAATATCCAGGGATTTTTACTTAATGATCTCTTGAAGAATGCTATCCAGGCTCTTTTTTTGGTTATGACTTTCAGGTAGACCAATAATTTTTAAATTGTCTCTTCTGGATCTATTTTCTAGGTCAGCTGGTTTTCCAATGAGGTATTTCACAGTTTATTTCATTTTTTCTTTTTCTTTTTTTTCTTTTTATTTATTTTAACTGATTCTTGCTGTTTCACAGAATCATTACCAGAAGGTTTGCCCTGTTCTAGTTTTTAATGTATGATTTTCTTCACTTAGCTTTTGTATCTTTTTTCCATTTGGTTAATTTTACTTTTTATGGAGTTGTTTTCTTCAGACAATTTTGTCCCCTTCCTTTTCCAGGCTGTGGACTTTGTCATGCATATCTCTCATTTCCTTTCTCATTTTTTTCTTCTCCCTCTCTCATTTGCCTTTTAAAGTCTTTTGTGAGCACTTCCAAAAAGTCTCTTTTGTCTTGAGACCAATTCATACAATTCTTTGAGATTTCTTCTCTGGACATTCTGTCCCTATCTGAATTGGTGTTTTGGTCTACCTTGTCATCATAGTAGTTCTCTGTGGCCAAGATTCTTTTCTGTTTGTTGCTCATTTTCTTTCCTTTTCTTTTGATATTATCTCTCTCTCTCTCTCACTCTCTCGCTCTTGCTCTCACTCTCGCTCTCGCTCTCTCGCTTTTTTAACTTTTATGGTTGATAAAACATATATGGGATAAAAGAGAGAGTTGTACCAACCTTCCTGTGCAGCTTTGAGTCTTGGCTTTGAGCACAGGAACATCTTGTGCTTGCATACAGTAGCTTTGCTTAGTCTTTTCAGGAAACAGTTTGATTTCCCAGTGGAAAGTTTGCCTTCTAAGTTAGAAGTTTGCCTTCTAAGCTGGGACAGGAACCTGTCCCATTCATTTGGTCCTCTACTGAGGACTGAGGGTCATAGTTGCTGACTTGCTGTCATTAAATCCCTTTCACTGGTATCCCAGAATCTATCTGACCTGAGCTGAACACCTTTTTAACTCCTCTGAGACTGACCTTTCTTGAAATTTTTCCAGTCTGTCTTGAGCTAGAGAATGGTTTCATTTTATGGCATCCTGTTTTCATGTAGTTTTCCAGGAAAATTGCAAAAGCCTGAGTAGCTTCCTGGCTTCACTTTGCCATTTTGGCTCCATCCCTGGACGTCCCATCATATTATTTCTTAAAGCAGTTATAATACATTACACTTATGCACAATGATTTGTTTAACCATACCCAATCAATGGATAATTATTTGATACCACAAAAAATTCTACAGTAAATATTTTGCTAAAAATGAGGTCGTTCTTTATAAATAATGTCCTTGGAAAATGTATGTAGTTAAAATGTACATTTCATTCACCCTATTGGCATATTTCCAGATTACTTTATAAAATAATCACAATCATTCATAGCTCCAGAAACTATGCACTAATCTTTGTATTTTCCAAAAACCTCTCCAACATTCACTTTTCTCATTTTTGTCATGTCTTCCAGTTTACAGGGTATAAATAAAATCACAGTGACTTTTTATTTGAATTTTTCTTATTGTTGTTTTGAAATATTACTTCACAAAGTTATTAATTTTTTTCATTTATAAGTGTGTATGTATGTGCATGTAAAAACATTGTATTCACTTTCAGGCATTTATTTCCCTAAACACATATATATATTTTGTATTTTTTCTCTGTATCAACTTTAGTTCAGAATATATCACTAATAGATAGCTGTGAAAAGTATATGATGTACTTCTTTTCTAGTCTTTTTTACATAATCTTTAATATTAAAGCTCCATGTTGATTTTGAATTTGTTGTGAAATTTTACACATTTGATCTAAACTCAGTTTCTATCAAACTGTTTTCTAGTTTTCCTACTTTATACCTAAAAATATCATCTACTAAGTATTTTATAGTGTACAAAACAATATATTACTAAATTCCATTGATTTTGGTTCTTTCTTGTCTAATCTTTTCCATTAGTCTGCTTCTATATTTTTAAACTAATAGTCAATGGTTTTTGATGACTGCTGCCTTATAATATAGTTTGACATGTACAAGTACTACTCCCTCTTCATTCCTACCCTTTTTTAATTGTTTCTTTTGTATTATGTTTTGTTACTAGATAATTTCAGATGATTATTTTTATTTCTTCCAGTTTTCTTGGCATTTCACATTGTTCATTAATTATTTCATTAATTTGACTTTTAAACCTTTTAAATCAGATTGGATAATTTTGTCAATTTTGTTAAACTTCTCAAAAACCTACTTTAATCTTGTTAATTATTTATATATATATATATATTTGTAAAGTATTCAACATAGATATTACTCTAATTTTAATATATATATATATTTATTTTTTTTTTTGTATGTGTGTGCTTGAATTAATATATTTGTTGTCTTCCAACTGTATGACCCTGGGTAAGCCATGTAACCCTGTTGCCTAAGTTACCTCATCTGTAAATGAGTTGAAAAAGGAAATTGTAAACCACTTCAATGTCTGCAAAGGAAACTTGGAATGAAGTCACAAAGAGTAGAACATAACTAAGATGATTGAATAAGAAAGACATGTATCTATAATATATATTAATATATACATACATATATATGTACAAACATTTTTAAACATGTTTCTTGGAAGCAATAAATTATAGATTTTTGTTTTCTTATCCAGTCCTTCAATCCATAAAATTTTATTATATTGCTTAATTTATTTACGTAAAAATTATGATTTACATTTATATTTTTCTCACTTTGCAACTGATATTATATTTATGAATTAAAGATTTTTTGTTCCTTTTCCTCTTTAAAGCTATTATTTGCCTCTTCAGTAATTTTTTTCTTAATCTAATTTAAGTTAACCTTACTCCCATTGGTTCTCTTTTCCTCCCTCTTAATTCCTTCTAATTTCTCATTTGTTATAGCTTTTCTTAAATTTGAATTTTTATTTAGCCTGTTAATTTATTTTTTCTTTCATTTAAATAGTCACCTAAATCTACTTTATTTTCTCTTATCGTAAATAGCTAAATAAAATCACCTCTTCTTTATTTTCTCCAAATTATTTCTATCTGTTTTTCACATTCACCTTTAAAAATATTTCTTCAATTCATTTCCTATATTAATTTTCTTCCATTTCTGTCTAGTCTAAATGTTTTGCAATTTATCTTACTCTAATATAAGAATTTACATTTAATTACATCTCACTGTATTTGATCTCACATTCTAGCAAGTAGAGGTCTTGTCCTTGAACACAGCACTATGTATTCCAATTCCTTTACATTTATTCTCCCTCCCACCTAAAACTTGCATTCCATAACGTCCTCCTTTTAATTCCCCTGATTTCTTTTAAAATTTAATTCAAATTCCATCTAATCATGGGATCATTTCTAGTTTTCTCAAATGTTAATACCTTGTCCTCTCAGATTATTATTCTGTCTATTTTGTATGTGTAGCTATTCTTCTATGTTCCTATTTTTTCTAGATTATCTCCCAGGTTAGAAGGTAAGGTTCTTGAGTTCAGAGACCCTGAGGTTTCTTTCTTTTTATCCTTATCATATAATTCCTGACAGATAGCAAATATTTAATAAATGCTTATTTATTTATTCATTCATTTTCTGAGTCTTGATTCTTCCTTAACAGGATATTTGTAGTCTTTCTCAGTTTTGTGTTATCTGCACAGTATAAAAGGGGCAGGAAAGATGGTAATTGTGTTTCAATATTTTTTTGGATTATACTGAAACTCATATAGAATTCATGTTGCTGCAAGACTCTTCCTTATTACATGGGACAAAACTGATGAAACCACAGGGGCCCTTCTGTTAGTGATGTTGGTGATGTTTTGTTTTACACCAATTGGTATAATACAAACTGTTTATGGAATGACCCTCAAGTGTATACTTCCTCTCATCCACATGTGATGCTGAAATATATCACACACTCTTCTGCTCTTAGATTCAAAGGTCAGAATCTAACAAGTTAAATATGTTCTTAAAGGGCTCTTCCCTCCTAGAATCTATATGTATATTTATGCTCAGAATTATGCCCATAATACAGACACAAGTAAAAAGTTGCAAGTGTGTGCATATGTTTTAATATACAGATACATATGCACACACATCAATATGTGTAATACATAAAATACATGTGCATATAAATACATGAGCACATATGTATGTATGTATACATGCATGTGCATATAACATATGTAATGGGCTGAAGCTCTAGTTGATGCACTGAAGTCCCAAGCACGTGAGGCTAAATAGTAATTGGACCATACTCTATTAATATATATGCTTGGAGAAAGAATGGCCCCCGCCCACTCTTTGTGCAAGTCCTGATGTGTTGTATAGGAAATGACGATTTTGGTGGGTGGAGGCAGAGGGGTGCAGAGAGGAGCAGAAAGAGAAGGCTGGCTGGCTTCTGGTCTGGCTGGCTTCTTGACTCAGCTGGACACATTACTATCACGATTCCCCCTTCACCTCCAATCCCCCTTCACCTCCAATCCTTCTTCACCTCTACTGAGAATAAAGATTGAAGATTTTCCCTTAACCTGAATTCCTGAATCTGGCTGATTTTAAAACACACGGTCATCACATTTGGCACCCAAGTGTGGGAACCAAGGATCCTACTTTCACTGAAGAAGTGTCTAGTGACCAGGAACTTGGGTGAGTATTGTAACAGACAAACAGGGAACTTATTTTCTTAAAAACTAAACTAGTAACTTTTTTGGCTGAAATGGGACAGATGCTAGCTAAAAATTCCCATCCCCCCCACCTCCCCAACCCCACCCAAGAGTGGCGCTATAGAAAGCATGCTTAAGCTGATAGAAGAATTATAACTTGGGAACAGATAGCTAGACTTCTGGGTACATTAAAACGCACCTCCCCTTAGTTCATAGAGGAAGCGCAAATTTCTCGAGATAATTGGACATTAATTGGGCAACAGCTCTCCACATATTACAACAAAAATGGTCCTCATTCAATTTCCATAAAGGCATTCTATTTATACAATATAATACAGTTGGCCTTAAAGAACCCTATGATTTATAGAACAAAGAAAAAAAGCTCTAGAAATAGCCAAATGGAGAAACCTGAGTTAAAGGAGGAAAACAAAGAACAGACTAATGACCATATCCCCACAGGGCATGGAGACGTAAGTGAGGCTCAAGGGTGTGGTGAATCTGAGGCAGCTTCAGCCCCACCTAAGGAGCAGGTAATTGACTCTCCTCTATCAACTCCACCCTCTGGGATGGAGGGAGGAGGGGTGGGGGGGGGGGGGGCAGTGACAGCACCAGCACCTCCCCCCAGCATCCAACTACTCCTATGACTAGATTGCAAAAGGGACCAATTAAGGCCAAAGCAGAAGGGAGAGATGTAGCAGAACTCCAACATCACATTTTTCTTGTAATTCAACAATTTAATTCTTCAGATCAAGAAAATAGAAAATACTCTCCTTTTGATATAGAAAACCTCAAAGACCTGAAAAAGACTTGCACTCTTTATGGGGCTACATCAGCTTATGTTAAGATGTCATTAAAGAATTTGGCTTTTGAAATCTTGACCCCTGATGACCGGAAATCTATAGCAAGGGTATGCCTAGAACCTGGACAAAACTACTTGTGGCTTTCTGAACATAGTGAGCTCTGTAGGATACAAGCCCAACAAAATAGTCAAAGTGCAGTTCATACCGCAATCACCTGTGACCTACTAACAGGTGTAGGATCCTATGCAGATGTCGCAGTACAGATTAATTATTCCATAGCAGCATGTGAGCAAATTGCTGCTAATGCTATCAAAGCGTGGGCTTCTCTCCACAATAAAGATGACAAGGGTGAGGCCTTCACAAAAATAACACAAGGGCCAAATAAACCCTTTCTTGACTTTGTGGGACGTTTTCAGACTGCTATCACAAGAACTAATGGTGAAAATGCAGCAACAGATATTTTGATAAGGCAACTTGCTAAAGAAAATGCTAATGAGGATTGCAGAAGAATTATACTAGGACAGCACAAGGATGCTCCTTTAGAGGGGTTCATAAGACACTGTGCCACAGTGGGCACAAATGCCTTTGATAGCCAGGTTATGATGCAGACTTCCCAAGATCCCAACATGGGAAGATAGGGTCCCTTCTGGAAGGGACTTCCAGAGAGACTCATCAATGCTTTCAGTGTGGTAAAGTAAGGCATCTGAAAGCTCAATGTTGGTATAGAGACAGAGTGAGAAAACAGGGTGGGAGAACGAGACCCAATACCCCATGTCCAAAATGCAACAGAGGCTTCCATTTGGCCTCAGAATTAAACAGATTCAGGGAATGGGATGAGGGGCCCAGCCCCAGGGCTCCAGGCAAAAAACACTTGGGGCATGATGGCAGCCAATGATGCACCCAGAGAGTGCCTAGAAGTCCAATACCCAGACAAGACCAATCAGCCAGGAAGCCATATGATGGGAGAAAGGGATTACAATTAGGGAGAATAGAGTTGTATGCAGCTGGGAAAACTGAGATACCCCCAGAGAGGTGAAATCTGTTCCTCTCCAGGCTATGGATCCCTTGCCTCCAGGCACAATAGGCTTGACTATTTCACCTCTTTGTGTACATACAAAACAGTGTCCATCCACACACTAATGTGGGAAACTGGGGAATGTGTAGATAATATCCCAGTCACTAATACAAGTAGACAATGTGTGACTTATCACCCAGGAGAAGTAGTTACATCAGGTTTACTCATACAGAATCCAAATAAGCAACCTGGTGATAGTCACCTAGATTCTGACTCCAGACCACAAAATCCAGGAATATACTGGACAGCAGCTGTAACAGTGTTTCAGTGATCTAAAACTGTCTCAGTAGACTGTACAGGATATGCTATCTGTATCCAGGAAAAGTAGTAAGGAGACTGAATGTAAATCAACACATGCCATGTTCACTTCTTTTTTCTGTTTTTTAAAATTCTCCCATTTTTTTCCCTTTTGCTTTGATTTTTTCTCCTAATATGATTCATAAAGTAATATCTATTAAAATAAATTTACTAGAAAATATTTACTATGGGTTGACCATGTTTCTGTTAAGTTATTTCAGTTGTGCCCAACTCGTAGCTACAACTACATTTTAGTTTTTCTTGGCAAAAATACTGCAATTGTTTGACTACTCCTTCTCTGATTCATTTTACAGATGAGGAAACTGAGGTAAATAAGAATTCAATAATCTGTCCGGACTCACAGAATTAGTAAGTGTGTGAAGCCAGATTTGAACTTGGGGAGATGAGTATTACTAACTCTAGAACTCTAACTACTGCATTACTTAACTGTCCAGATAGAACAATATTACTTCTGAAATGTCTTCCAACTCTGAAATCCCATGGTTTTGTAAATTGAACAGGATTCTATGCAAATTTTTATTAAAAGTGCAATTTGTATTACCAACAATATATGCTCTCAGGTAATAAATTTAATTGCTTTAAGAAAGGAAAAGTGTAGAGAAATATCTTTTGCAGAAATTCTTTCAGTTTTGAAGGCAACATTTGGTCACCATAGCCATGGAGGAAGTTGAAGGTCAAAGTGTTAATTCCTCTAACATTAATATTATTATTATAATTATCATCATTATTACATTTATGAAGGACCTTTAATCTTAAAAGTTCACAGTCACTACTTTTTTTTTCCCTACAAGCTGATTATTTCTGTGCTGGAAATTTTCATCTAACTCAGTTTGGAGTTAAAAGATTGTCATAATGGGGTTCATATAGTGCCCCATGAAATGGAATGAAATTAATGTGGTTGGATTCGCTTTTTTTTCAAATCTGTTATAATCAGAAGTTGAACAGAAACTGACTGAAAAGTAACCAAATTATCTCCCCCCTAAATGTGAAGTGACAGTATCTGATACAGCAGGTCCACAAAATGTATTCAATTTTGAAAGGCCAGTTAGATAAGCAATATTGGCACAATTCTTCAGATTTCAGTTCCCCAATTAACAATGTCATTTCCCCCCTCTTTCTTTTTAAAATGGAGACTGATACACTTTCATTTTCCATGGCCTCTTTTCAGCTTTTTCTATACAAGTATAATATCCGCATAAAATTAAGTATCAAAAATGGAGAAAACACTGGTGGGGCCAAAGAATGAAATTAAAAGTTAGGATGTTAGAATAAAAAAGATAATGAAGGGAAGTCTAGCAAACTAAATTCCAGGAAATCACGTTGATGAGTCTCCATTAAAACAAACAAACAAACAAACAAACAAACAAAAACCAAACCAAAAAAATTACAGTAGTCAATTGTGACTTTACTTAAAAGAAACTAAAAATAAATAATTAGAATTCCTAGGATACAAAACCAATCTGAATTATATAATAATAAAATTTATTGTTATTGTTGTTGTTTTTAATTTTGGAAGGGACTTTAGAAATGACCAAGGTAGCTTATGGAGTTTGATTAGGGCACAAAAAATTGTCTTCAGCTTAATCCAAATTGGATATTGCTATTACTACTACTAGTAATCCTTCTTCTTCTTCTTCTTCTTCTTCTTCTTCTTCTTCTTCTTCTTCTTCTTCTTCTTCTTCTTTTTCCTCTTCTTTTCTTCTTCTTCTTTCTCTTCTTCTTTTTCTCCTCTTCTTCTCTTTTTCTTCTTTTTTTCTTTTCTTTTTTTCTAATTTTTCTGATTCTAATTTCCCTCCTTTTCCTCCTTCTTTATCACTAACCGAGGAATAAAGCCCTGAGAAGCTAGGGACCTGTGATACAAGTATCTGTGTCTATTTATGGGCAGAGGAAACAGAGATATGTGGTATTTGGGCTTTGCTTGTCACTGGACTAATATTATGTAGGAACTGAGTAAACTATAAACTTCATCCCCTGTCTCTCCTCAGAGACTGGGAAGTTAAAGGATGGGAAAAAATATCTGTATATTTGTTTTTCTTTATCTTTAAAATAAATATTCCTTTGTAAAAGCTAATCAAACTGTTAAGTTGCTAAATGGAATGTGAAAGCCTGGATGTCTAAAATTGAATAACTTCATTGGTGGGGGATTAAGCTAATGGTAGGTATAGGGCAATACCCAATACATTTTGGATTTCAAAGAAGAATGGGGGAGGAATAAAATATAATGACAATGAGCATTGGGGGCCAGAATAATCACTGCTACACTGTGTTTCTTTGAATATTTTGTTCTCATAGTTTGTGAATTGAAACACAGGCCTCATTTTTCTTCATGCTTGAAATTCACCTTCCTTATTGATTTCACTTTATATTTTCCCTCTTTTACAGGTGACAAAACAACCCAAAAGATGCCAAGTGACTTTTTTCTGGTGTTACTCAATTTGTAATTTGTGGGACCTGGAATGGAACTCAAATCTCCTTACTTCACTACACCATAGTACATCTCAATAATAGATAGAACTATATAAATGTTATATATATACATGCATATATCATTTTCTATCCTCTGTTGTCAACATGTTCATGATGTGTGCAGTTTTTTCAACATTTCTTTTCCAAGATTAGTCACAAATGACAAACTTTGTCATAAGAAATTGCACTGCCTTATTCCCTAGTGTTAATATGCATAGCAAAATACATTGCTTATTCAAGTAAGAAATAGATTATTCCAAGGAACATACAATAATAACTGACATTTATATAGCTCTTTAAAATTTGCAAAATCCATTACATTCCTTTTCTCTTTTGAGCCTCACATCTTCTTTGTATGGTTAATACTAGAGGTAACATGATCCTCAGTGCATAGATAGGGAAACTAAAAGTTGCACGACTTGTTTATGGCCATATAGCTAATAAATTTCAGACACAGGATTTGAATGCAGAGCTTTCCAATGAGAGTTTCAACATTATGGATTCTGCTATTTCTGCCTCTTATATATACACCTTCTTTTATTTATAACCTATTTAAAATAATAATAATCTTAATTCAAGGTTTGTGTTACCTATCCAATATGTAATTAGAATGTTTTCTATGATTCATTAAAGGCATTGATATAAAACAAATAGGATGTAAAACAATATATAACCAAGAGTCATTGATTTAAAGCTAGAAGAAACTTTAAATTCCATATAGTCTAACCCTCTTACTTCATAGCGATAGAACTGAAGTGAAACACTGTGCTAAGATCTTTACAATTAAATCTCATTTACAACTAACCTTGAGAGATAGGGGCTATTGTTATCTTCATTTTACAAATGAAACTTAGACAAATAGAAGTTAAGTATCTTGTATAGCTTGTGTTTTAGAGCTTCTAATTATCTGAGACTAGATTTGAGTCCATGTCTTCCTAACACTACCCTTTTCTCTATCCAAAGAACTACCTAACTGCCCCTCCAAAAATAAAGGATTCCACACTGTACATAAGCTAGAATTTATGCTCTCTAATTATAATTGTTTTATTTTTCTAAACTTATAGGCTACATGGAAAATGAAGCTGAACTAGAATAAATGGCTGTCAGCTCAACAAACCTTAAGTAAATTTAGTGCTTGGCACTACCATCGGTATTCAATATCACTAGATATTTTACCTTGAATAATCACTGATGGACATTGATTTTTCTTTGCTCTTCACAGCACAGCAAAATTAATGTGAAAGTCAGAGTCAAATGAGTCCCAGTGGTGTCCTCCAATCTCTGCTGAGAAGCACATTTCAAATAAAGAGGATCTAGCAACCAGCTGAGACCATGGGTACCTCATATTGTAACAATTAATGGATTTGAATAGTTCTCACAAGGGATCTCAGGTTACCTTTATATCAACTTTGGAGGTTAGATTCTTGAAACAGTTCATTGAGTTAATACACAGTAGTTTTATGAATTGACTAATACGTTCCTATTAAGAAGAGACATTTCTTTCCCTCTTTTGTTGATTATTAGGTGTTTACAATTTTTCTTGTGGGCATATATATGTAAGAATCAAATGTCACCAAGGAGGTGAAAAGAATAGCAGAACTCAGATTTGGGGAAAATATATCAATATTCAGTGATTTTTGCCTTACATTTCCAAAGACAGCCATGATCACAGAAAGAATCAGAAAGGTTTATTATCTTTCTTTTCTCAGCTAATATCCTTCTTTTCTAAGCTCAAGGTGAACATCTATGCAATTATGCCCTAAGCATTTTCAAGGGTCATATGAAAGATTTGACTGCTCAAACTTTAAGGTAATTTAAAATTAGAAAATATTATTATTTTATTATATCATTATATTGTGATCACTATTATTTTTAACTAATGCACATAGTGCCTAGGGGGGAAAAATCATCACAGGGCAGATCTTTACTATTCTGGTTGCCTAAAACCCAGACCAAATAGCACAAAAATGAAAAAAAAAAATTGCAGAAGTATAGAGTAAAAAACAACTCCAGTGGTCATCTATTCCAATACTAAACCAAAATGGTATTCCTTATACAATATGTCCAAAAATTATTCCCCCAGACAAACTGCAACCATTCCCAATAAGATCAGGAGTGAAACAAGGATGCCCACTATCACCATTACTATTCAATATTGTATTAGAAATGCTAGCTATGGCAATAAGATTGAGAAAGAGATTAAAGGAATTAGACTAGGCAGTGAGGAAACCAAATTATCACTCTTTGCTAATGATATGATGGTATATTTAGAGAACCCCAGAAATTCTACTACAGAGTTATTAGAAATAATCCACACTGTTAGCAAAGTTGCAGGATACAAAATAAACCCACATAAGTCATCAGCATTCTTGTATATCACTAAAAAAATCCAATAATCAGAGTTACAAAGAGAAATTCCATTTAAAGTAACTACTGATGCTATAAAATGCTTAGGAATCTATCTGCCAAGGGAAAATCAGAAACTTTATGAGCAAAACTACAAAACACTTTCCACACAAATTAAGTCTGCTCTAACCAATTGGAAAAATATTAAATGCTTTTGGTAGGGCAAGCAAATATAATAAAGATGACAATACTCCCTAAACTAATCTATTTATTTAGCACTATACCAATCAGACTCCCAAAAAACTATTTTAATGACCTAGAAAAAATAACAATAAAAGTTCATATGGAAAAACAAAAAGTCAAGCATTTCAAGGGAATTAATTTAAAAAAATCAAATGAAGGTGGCTTAGCTGTACCAGATCTAAAATTATATTATAGAGCAGCAGTTACCAAAACCATTTGGCATTGGCTAAGAAATAGATTAGTTGATCAGTGGAATAGGTTAGGTTCAAAGGACAAAACAGTCAATAACCTTAATACTCTAGTATTTGACAAACCCAAAGACGCCAGCTTTTGGGATAAGAATTCACTGTTTGACAAAAATTGCTGGGAAAATTGGAAACTGGTCTGGCAGAAACTAGGGATTGACCCACAGTTAACACTATACACCAAGATAAGGTCAAAATGGGTTCATGACCTAGGCATAAAGAATGAGATTATAAATAAATTAGAGGAACACAGGATAGTTTACCTCTCAGACCTTTGGAACAGGAAGGAATTTGTGACCAAAGAAGAACTAGAGATCATTACTGATCACAAAATAGAAAATTTTGATTATATCAAATTGAAAAGTTTTTATACAAACAAAACTAATGCAGACAGGATTAGAAGGGAAGCAATAAACTGGGAAAACATTTTTGCCATCAAAGGTTCTGATAAAGGCCTCATTTCCAAAATATATAGAAATTTTACTCTAATTTATAAGAAATCAAGCCATTCTCCAATTGATAAATGGTCAAAGGATATGAACAGACAATTCTCAGATGAAGAAATTGAAACTTTCTAGCCATATGAAAAGATGCTCTAAGTCATTATTAATCAGAGAAATGCAAATTAAGACAACTCTGAGATATCACTACACACCTGTCAGACTGGCTAGAATGACAGGGAAAGATAATATGGAATGTTGGAGGGGATGTGGGAAAATTAGGACATTTGATACATTGGTGGTAGAATTATGAACGCATCCAACCATTCTGGAGAGCAATTTGGAAGTATGCTGAAAAAGTTATCAAACTGTGCATACCCTTTGTTTGATCCAGCAGTGTTACTACTGGGTTTATATCCCAAAGAGATCTTAAAGAAGGGAAAGGGACCTGTATGTACAAGATAATTGACCACTTCCATACCAATAGACTCTCCCCTCTTCCAATATCTCATTCCCTTTCTACTTTCTTGTAGGATAAGATAGATTTCTATATCCACATTGAGTATATATGTTATTTCCTCTTTGAGACAATTCTGATGAGAGTAAGCTTCATTCACTTACTTTCTCCTCTTTTCCCTTTAACTATAAAAGCTTTTTATTGCTTCTTTTGATGGTAAATAATTTATACCATTTCACTTCTCCTTTCCCTTTCTCTCAGTACAGTTCTTTTTCATTCCTCAATTTCATTTGTTTTAGATATCATCCTTTCACATTCAATTCATACATGTGCCCTCTGTTCATATATATTCCTTCTAACTGTCCTAATAATAAGAACGTTCTTATGAGTTACAAGTATCATTTTGTCATGTAGGAATATAAACAGTGTAACCTTATTGAGTCCCTTATTAATTCCTTTTCTTGTTTACCTTTTTATGCTGCTCCTGAATCTTCTGTAGCCTTTAAATCAAGAATGCTTAAAAGTGACTTATTTAATTGAATATATCTTCACTCTGAAGGATAATACTCAATTTTATTGGGCGGGTGATTTGGGATTTAATCCTAACTTCTTTGCGCTTTGAAATACCATATTCCAAATTTTTAATGTAGAAGCTGCTAAATTTTGTCTTACCATAACTGTGGCATAACACTACTTGAATTGGTTCTGTCTGGCTGCTTACAATATTTTCTCTTGAGCTGGGAGTGTGACAACCGTGCTAGCACCCCAGATACCTCAGAATTAGCCGGTGTCAGGATAAGCAAAAGTCCTTAGTCTTTATTCTTGGTCTTTGGACTCAGGATTGAACAGAATGGAAGCAGAATCTTTGCAACTGCCTTCTCCCTTGTCTAAGGCCAAAGTGACTCTGGCTAGTCTTACTCCACCCCCTAGTCCCTCCTACAATCCTCAGTATACACCAATCATTGAGCCAGCACAGGATAGTGGGAAGGACCATTTTCCAAGCATATGCCCATAGAGTATTATCCAATCAGTAATTAGCCCTAAGTGCTTGAACCGACCTCTGTACAACAACTCAAGAGTTTCAGCCCTCTACATGGGAGTTCTTGAATAGGGCAGTAATATTCCTGGGGATTTTCAATTTGGGATCTTTTTTTAGTTAGTGATTGATAGGTTCTTTCAATTTCTGTTTTTCCCTCTGGTTCTAGAATATTAAAGCAGTTTTCCTTGATAATTTCTTGAAAGATGATGTCTAGGCATTTTTTTTTTTATTTTGGGTTTCAGGTAGTCAAATAAATTTGTTTAATTTATAAATAATTTAAAAATTATTTGACTACTGAAAACTAAAATAAAAAAGCCTAACATTATCTTTCCAGAAATTATAATTTTATAAAAAACAGAAAAACAGAAAAGGAAAACAAAACAAAAAATATTGTCATGTGTGCAGCAGAACATCTGAGAGGATTCAAAATATATAACAAAAAATTACCAGATCAAAAAAGTATATATACAAATATATATTAGTAAAATAAATTATATTTATGTGTCCATTTTTACTTTCTTAGAGATTGTTCTTTTATTTTTCTCTGCTGCTCATATTTTTTACTTTAATCTTTTTCTCCCCTTTCATCTCTCCTACCCTCAGTAGGCTAGTAGTTAAGAAAGGATATATTTATGTTTACATATATTGATGTATGCATACACATACACTCACCCACCCTCACTTACACACACATTTTCTTATCCTTCCTGAATCTTTGCTTTAATACTGCTCCTAACTTACCTTACAATTACTTGTCTTCTTCTCACATCCTTTACTTCCAGATCTGCCCATTCCTCCCCTTTATTTCTTTATAGATTTTGGAGGGTGCTATACCATTCATGGTAGAGCTGTAGTATTGCCTCTTTAACCATTCCTGATGTCAATAGGTTTCAGAACTATGAGCCCTCCTCTTCCCTCTAATAACTGTGCCTATTGTTCCTCAACACCTTATTTGTGTAATTAGTATTTTTGCCTTAATTGTGCCCCAATCTTTTTTAAATTTTCCTATTATTGACAAACTTCAATATATGTTATTAATTTTCCATTTATAAGAATCAAACAATTTGTGTTGATCTTCTTGTAATTGATCTTTTATATTGGCTCTTATATATTGGATTTTCTTTTAAGTTTAGGTTTGGTTGATAGAAAGTCCTGAAAATCTGCAAATTTGTTGAATGTCTATTTTCTTTTGTTCAATAGTGTAAGTAATTTTGCTGGATATGATATTTTTGTCCATATGCCTAATTCTTTTGCTTGTTAGTACATATGATTCCAGGACCTGAGATCTTTTATTGTGGTTGCTGATAAGTCCTATACAATTCTAATTGTAGCTCCATTATATCAGAATCGTTATTTTCTTGTTTCTTGCAAAATTTTCTCCTTAATATGGAGATTTCTAAATTTGGCTATAATGTTCCTATTTGTTTTCCACAAAGAATCTTATTGAGGTAATGATTGATAGATTTTTTTCTACTTCTACTTCCCCCTTGTATTCTATCACTCCAGGACAATTTTCTTGGATTATTTCTTGCATTCTTGTGTCAAGGTTCTTTTTTGGTCATAACTTTCAGTTAATTCAAT
Source organism: Sarcophilus harrisii (assembly GCF_902635505.1). Lineage (NCBI taxonomy): Eukaryota > Metazoa > Chordata > Mammalia > Dasyuromorphia > Dasyuridae > Sarcophilus > Sarcophilus harrisii. Next base: position 70,119,455 of record NC_045427.1, read on the forward strand.
TATTCTTATATTTTCTTTTCTTGATCTGTTCTCTAGATCTGTCATTTTCCTTATAAAATGTTTCACATTTTGTTCTTTCTTTTCATTCTTTTCTTTTTTTTTTATAACTTTTTATTGACAGAATCCATGCCAGGGTAATTTTTTTTACAACATTATCCCTTGCACTCACTTCTGTTCCGATTTTTCCCTCCCACCCTCTACTCCCTCCCCTAGATGGCAAGCAGTCCTATATATGTTGAATATGTCCTAGTATATCCTAGATACAATGTATGTGTGCAGAACCAAACAGTTTTCTTGTTGCACAGGAAGAATTGGATTCAGAAAGTAAAAATAACCTGGGAAGAAAAACAAAAATGCAAACAGTTTACATTCATTTCCCAGTGTTTTTTCTTTGGGTGTAGCTGCTTCTGTCCATCATTGATCAACTGAAACTGAATTAGGTCTCTTTGTCAAAGAAATTCACTTCCAACAGATTACATCTTCATACAGTATCATTGTTGAGATATATAATGATCTCCTGGTTCTATTCATTTCACTTCGCATCAGTTCATGTAAGTCTTTCCAAGCCTCTCTGTTTTTATCCTGCTGGTCATTTCTTACAGAACAATAATATTCCATAACATTCATATACCACAATTTACACAACCATTCTCCAATTGATGGGCATCCATTCATTTTCCAGTTTCTAGCCACTACAAACAGGGCTGCCACAAACATTTTGGCATATAAAGGTCCCTTTCCCTTCTTTAGTATCTCCTTGGGATGTAAGCCCAGTAGTAGCACTGCTGGGTCAAAGGGTATGCACAGTTTGATAACTTTTTGGGCATAATTCCAGATTGCTCTCCAGAATGGTTGGATTCGTTCACAACTCCACCAACAATGTATCAGTGTCCCAATTTTCCCGCATCCCCTCCAACAATCATCATTATTTTTTCCTGTCATCTTAGCCAATCTGACAGGTGTGTAGTGGTATCTCAGAGTTGTCTCAATTTGAATTTCTCTGATTAATAATGATTTGGAACACTCTTTCATATGAGTGGTAATAGTTTCAATTTCATCATCTGAAAATTGTCTGTTCATATCCTTTGACCATTTGTCAATTGGAGAATGGCTTGGTTTCTTATAAATTAGAGTCACTTCTCTATATATTTTGGAAATGAGGCCTTTATCAGAACCTTTAACTGTGAAGATGTTTTCCCAGTTTGTTGCTTCCCTTCTAATCTCCTTTGCATTAGTTTTGTTTGTACAGAAGCTTTTTAATTTGATATAATCAAAATTTTTTATTTTGTGATCAATAATGGTCTCTAGTTCGTCTTTGGTCACAAATTTCTTCCTCCTCCACAAGTGTGAGAGATAAACTATCCTTTGTTCCTCCAATTTATTTATAATCTCGTTCTTAATATCTAAATCATGGACCCATTTTGATGTTATCTTGGTATATGGTGTTAAGTGTGGGTCTATGCCTAATTTCTGCCATACTAATTTCCAGTTATCCCAGCAGTTTTTGTCAAATAATGAATTCTTATCCAAAAAGTTAGGATCTTTGGGTTTATCAAACACTAGATTGCTGTAGTTGACTATTCTGCTTTTCATTCTTTATAATATGTTTTGTTATTTCTTGGTTTCTCATAGCTTCACTGACTTCCTCTTACCCAATTATAATTTCCAAAGAGTTATTTTTGTCTTTGTGACTGTGCATCTCCTTTTCTAGTTGGTTAACTTTTTTCATAATCTTGTTTTTCTTGGATGATTTTTATTTTATTTTACTTTTTTGGTTTTGCCTTAAGATTTCTCATTTGATTTTTTAATTATTTTTTGACTATAAATTCTTTCTGGGCAAGGAGACATTTCATGTTACTCTTTGGGATAGAAGCTTTTTTTTTTTTTTTTACTTCATGGGCCTTCTCTGAAGATGAATCTTAGTCTTCCCTGTTCCCACAGTATATTTATATAAATAGGATTCTTTCTTCTTTGCCAATTCATGTTTTTTTTAAATTAAGAGTATTAGTGTAAACACCTCTAATCTTGGGATGGGGATGATGGTGCTTCTGGTTTCACCTCAGCTCTCCCCTATGACTAGAAACCCTAAACCAAAAACTCCACCCTTAGCAAGTGCCCAGAGCCAGTTGTTTCCAGGCCCTACCACCTATGTACTCACAGGTGAGGTGCTTTTTTCTCATCCAGGGCTGCATCTTTGCAGCACAGTTGGGCTTGGTGTTTCCAATCAGCCTAAATTCCCTTAGCCTCCCCAGTCTTAGACCCCAACTACACATGTTATCCAGGAGGTAAAAGTTTCTGTAGTTTCTATTAAGGTTGCAGGTCTAGGGCTCCCCACTTGCTGATTCTGTGTAGATAGCCCAGAGGTATGTGCACTTCATATGGGTTAATTCTCAGTTCCCAGTCTTTCTTTGGTTGTAACAGGAGAATCCCTGTTCTGTTTCAAGTCTTCTTGATTTTTCACCTATAATACTGAGGTGCAAGGTTATTCTATTTGTGACAGAAAGCTGGAGAGTTTGAAATTTAAAAACCTATTCTACCACCTTCCCAGAATTCTCTCTCAATTCTAATTTTTAAGGAATAATTTTCTTCAGTTATCTTTTGTACCTCACTTTCCATTTGGCTAATTCTGCTTTTTAAAGCATTCTCCTCCTCGTTAGCTTTTTGTACCTCTTTTACCATTTGGCCTAGTCTGTTTTTAAGGTATTTTTTAAAGTAAATATTTTTTGAGTCTCTTTTACCAAGCTGTTGTTTTGTTCTTCATGATTTTATTGCATCATTCTCATTTGCCCTCCTCAATTTCTCTATCTCTCTTGATTTTCAAAATCCTTTTTGAGGTTTTCCATGACCTAAGAGCAATTATTTTTCTTGGAGGTTTTGTATTTTGAAGCTTTGACTTCATTATGTTCTCAGTGTGTGTTTTGATCTTTCTTGAAACCAAAATAACTTTCTATGGTCAAAATATTTTTCTGTTGTTTATTCTTTCAGCCTATTGCTTGACTGGTAGCAAGATCACATTTCTTTATAACTGAGATAGTTTCATAGATTGCAAAAATTTAGTAAGTTAAAAAATTGGGAGGTATAAGGTATTGGGGGGCATCTATATACATATTCAAATTCCTTATGAGTAGGGCAGGAGTAAGGCATGAAATAAAAGACTTTGAGTCAGGCACTAAATTCATTGAGTGAGAAAAGAGTGATTTAAAAGTATGTAAAGCTAAATTCCAAACAGCTTTTGGAATCTTGCTTGGTGTGTGCATTGAATGAATCTCAAAGAAGAAGTTACTGACTGATGGTGGTATATGGAAGTAGCAACAGATATCAAGTATTCCAAATTGTCTACTAAAATCAGTAAGTTAGGAATATGAATGAAAATCAAATCAGTACTGGAGAGGGAGTCAAAGAGGCCTCGTCTTATCAAGAGGGAGGGAAATGTCAATAAGTGCCAGAAATGAAAAGAAGAGAAAATGAAAAGATTTCAAATTAAAGCAATTAAAATATTATCTATGGAATGAATATTCCAGAGAACACAATAGGAAATAGGTAAAAAGATTTAAAATGGGAATTTGGTCAAAGTGGATTAAGAAAGAGAGAAATAATGACTTTCTTAGATATGCATAGGAGTTAAAACAGTGGCAACTTGGTATTCAAAAATCACTGGCTGGGAAAAGGCAGGTAGAACATGAAAAATGTTTAAGATTCAATGATTAAGAAGTCCTGCTAAAATGATGTAAGTACAGGCAAGGTTAAATAAAAGAGTGATGAGTTGGGAGGGAAGCATCATTTTTAAAGCAAAGTCAGGGTTAAAATTGAGTCAGTTCACAAATAGAAAGTCTAACCAAATTATTATTCATTATTTACTTTAGCTTCCTCTCTTCCAACTCTACAGTCATAATAAATTAGAAATCTCTGCTATTGAATTAGTGTCCAGAAGATCAGAACTTTTTAGATTCATTCAAATGCACAACCTAACAGTACAAAGAATATCCAGATTACACTGTTATTTAATATGCCATTCATTTCATCTTAATGTTCAAACTTTCCAATAAACAAATGATTGCAAAGTTAGTGATATGTGCAAAGAACATTTTTTCAATTAGGCATGCCCATTAAGTAAATGAATTTTAGGTTTTGAATTCTCCCCTCCCCCAAATTAGCGGTTATGGAAAATGAATCTAGATGATAAATCATTTAATAACTCATGAGAAAATAAATCTGACATAAAATAATTGCACATTTTTACCATGTCCTTCCCTCTTAATTGGAAATGAAGGGGAGATGTGTCACTATGGTTGCTGGGCAATATAGAAATAGAAGAAGCAACAGTCACCCTTACCTCAATTCTATTTATTATTTACTCAAATTTTAAAAGAAAATTATAGTTTATTATGCAAAGCAAGCTATTACATCCAATTGATTCTATAACCTGAAGAGGATTGCTCCTCAAGTTATAGTTTCTAGACATTTTTTCTTATTTACATACTTTTTGTTTTAGTTTTAGTTAACAAAAATTATTTCTCCCTGCTCCCCCAACTAACAATTCTGTTTAATTCATACATTCATAAAACTAAAAAGTTTAAGTTGCAAGAGACCTGAAAGTATTTCTTGTCCAAGTAGTACCTGAACAAAAATCCCTTCTAAAAATTCTTAATTCTTGACCAATCTTCATTTTAAGAGTTCAGATTAAAAGCAACTAACTCCCGATATATCCCATTCAATTTGGGATAGCTTTTGATGGGAGAAATTCTTAAGGGAGGCATATTTAAAATTTTTATTGTTTACAAATGTTTTATTCATTTTAATTTTAAATACAAAAAAGAAAAGAAAAAAAATAGCATTACCCTGTACACAGCAGAACATAAGAGAGGATACAATACAAAATAATAAATTTCTATTTCAAAAAAACCTGTATATTAAATACCACTCATTGTTTTCAAAGCTGCCCTGCTTTACTTCCTTATTCATTTTCTTTTCTTTTCTGCTATGCTTTTTACTTTATTTTCCCTCCCTTCTTGTCCACTGTATAGAAAGGCTATAATCAAATTGGATACACATATATACATGCATGTTACATGTATGTGTATACATATACATATATATTTATAAACACACATTCACTCATATCCATATGTGTTACACTGAACAACCTCTTTTTTAGAAAGTGAATAGCATCTTCCTTCTTAAATCCAAGTCTTTTCCATGTTTTTTCCTAAAGCAACCAACTCTTCCTTTCTGGTACTACAATATTCCAAGATAATCACATTCTATTTGAGATTGTCTAAACAAGTTTTTTCCCCCGGTTTTCTTCATTTTGTCTATTCCTGATTACACTGGCTTTACTTATGCCTTGCAGATCTTAATTTTAAATAATTAAATTTATTGATTTTATACTTCAACAATGCTTTTACCTTATACTGTAGTTTACAATCAGATTCTGCTGAATCTGATTCCTTTATGTCACTCCTCCCACATCACCTTGAAATTCCTGACCTTTTGGTATTTCAAATTAACTTTATTTTTTCAACTCAATAAGATTTTTATTTTTAACAATTTAATTGGGATAGAATTAAACAAATTGGTATCGTTTTTTATTTTATTGGTTTTATTTACCCATGAATAATAAGTATTACTCCAATTATCTAGATGTGACCTTTTTCATTATAAACTATCCAAAGTTTAATATGGTAATGGTGCAGGAAAGTCACTAACACATGTCACATGTTTTAAAACACACCTAAATTATCTGTCTCTCACTGTGGTTCCTTTTGTCCGCTTTGAAGTAATGACTTCTGATTTAGAAGTCTAAGGCTACAGAAATAGTAAGTCCTTCACCCTTGGGGAAATAAAGGTCATATTTCCTGACTCTGGTTGATATTGTGAACAAATATTACTTGCATTTCTTAATTTATCTTTTGCAAAGTACTTTCCCCTCCAACTGTCCAAAAAAAATTCTCTTTTATTCCATTCCTTCTCCCAAATTAAAAAGAAAAAAGAAGAAAAAAACTTAAAATCAATATGAATAGCTAAACCAAACAAATTATCATATCAGCATTCTTCAAACTACAATTCTAATTCTACATATTTAACCCATTATCTCTGCTTTTTTTTGCAACTTCTATACATATTTCGACAATTATCATGCTGCAAAAGAAAAATCAGATAAAAATGAAAAAAAAAAGGGAAAGAAAATAAAAAGCATATAAATAACAACAAAAAAGGTGAAAATACTATGTTCTGCTTCATATTCAGTCCCCACAGTCCTCTCTCTGGATGCAGATAGCTTTTTCCAACACAAAACTATTGGATCTGACTCAATCTGACTCGAGTCACCTCATTGTTGAAAAGCTCCAGATCCATCAGAGTTGATCATCTCATAATCTTCTTGTTGCTGTGTACAATATTCTCTTGATTGTACTAAATTTACTTAGTGTCAGTGCATGTAAGTCTCTTCAGGCCTTTCTGAAATCATCCTGCTGATCATTTCTTATAAAACAATAATATTCCTTAAGTTTCATTTAACCATAATTTATTCAGTCACTCTCCAACCAAAGGGTGTCCATTGAGTTTCCAGTTTCTTGCCACTACAAAAAGGACTGTTACAAACATTTTTGTACATGTGGGTCCTTCTCTTTTTTAATGATCTCTTTGGGATTTCTAATAGAAACACAGTTGGATCAAATGATATGTACAGTTTGATAGCCTTTTGGGCTAGTTCCAAATTGCTCTCTAGAATGGTTGGCTCAGTTCACAACTCTACCAACAATGTATTAGTGTCCCAGTTTTTCCACATCCTTTCCAACGTTCATCACCATCTTTTCCTGTTATCTTAGCCAATCTGAGAGGTGTGTAGTGATATCTCAGAGTTGTCTTAATTTGCATTTCTCTGATCAATAGTTATTGATCACTATTGATTACTTTTCATATGACTAGAAATGTTTTTAATTTCTTCATCTGAAAATTGTCTCTTTATATCCTTTGAAAAAAAATAGCAATCCTTATCTCAGATTAAGCAAAAGCAAAAATAGAATTACTTAAAAGAGATAAGAACTATTTAAAAGAGCAAGAAAGCAAACTACATCTTCATAGATAATTCATAGATAATGAAATAATATCAACACTAAACACATATACACCTATATATAAGTACTATAGCTTCCAAATTCCTAGAGAAGTTGAGATTTTCAAGAAGAATTGAGAACAAAACTATGCTAATGGGGGATTTCCACCTCACTCAATCAAAATTAGATAAATCAGACAATTAGGTATGAAAGACCTTTGGAGAAAACTGAATGGAGACAGAAAGGAATATAACTTTTTTTGGGACCTACACAAAGACTGATGTATTAGGATATAAAAATCTCAAAATCAAATGCAGAAAAGCAAAAATGGTGAATGCATCCTTTTCAGATCATGATGCAATAAAAATTATATGTAATAGAGGGCTGGAGAAAATAGACCAAAAAATAATTGGAAAGTAAATAATCTACTCCTAAAGAATGAGTGAATAAAATAACAAAGCATAGACACAACTGATAATTTTCATCTAAGAAAATGACAAAATGAGACAACATACCAAAATTTATGGAATGCAGTCAAAACAGTTCCTACAAGAAATTTTATATTTCTAGAGTCTTACTTTAAAAAAGTGAATAAGAGAAGATTAACGAATTGGGCATGCAACTAAAAAAGCTAGAAATATAACAAATTAACCCCCCCCAATTAAATGCCAAGTTTATTGAAATTGTCTTGGATCACCACATTGCTGGAAAGATCCAATTCCATCACAGATGATCATCACATAATTTTGCTATTATTGTGTACAATATTCTTCCATCAGAATCATATGCCAAAAGTTGTCCAGCCATTCCCCAACTGATAATCATCCTCTCAATTTTCAAACCTTTGTCACCACAAAAAAGACTTGACAAATTTTTTTTTTATAAATATAGTTCCTTTCCCCTTTTGTAATCTCATTGGGATACAAAGCTTATTGTGGTATTGCTGGACCAAAGTACACATACATTTTTATAGACTTTGGGGCATAGTTCTAAGTTGTTCTGCAGGACAGGTGGATCATTTCATAAATATATTAACAATGCAATACAATCCCAGTTTTTCCCACATCCACTCCAGCATTTGTCATTTTTGTTTTCTTTAATATTAGTCAAACTAATAGGTATGAGATGATACCTTGAAATTGTTTTAATTTGTATTTCACTAATCAGTATGATTTACAGTATTTTTTCACAACCATCAATAGTTTTTATTTCTTCACCTGAAAACTGCCTATAATTGACCATATATCAGTAAAGAAATGACTTGTACTTTTTTAGTTTGAGTCAGGTCTTATATATTTGAAAAAGGAGGCCTTTATCAGAGAAGCTTCTTATAAAAATGTTTCCCTAATTTTCTGCTTACTTTGTAATTTTAGCTATATTAATTTGTTTATTCAAAACTTTTTTTAATTTCACTAATCAAAATTATCCAATTTCATCCTGTAATGCATTCTGCCTATTGTTTGGTCATACATTCTTCTTTTCAATATATATTTGATATATAAACTATTCCCTTCTTCCTGCTATACTTATGATATTATCCTTTATGTATATATCATGTACCCATTTTTATTTTATCTTGGTACATTGATAGTATGAGAAGTTCATCTATTCTTAATTTCTGTCATACTATTTTTAGTTTTTTCAGCAGTTTTTGTTTTTAAAAAATAGTGAGATCTTGTCTCACAATATCTTTGAGTCTATCAAATCTAGAGTACAATGACCATTAATTACTGTGTATTCATTATATATAATTAATCCACCTTACTGACCCTCCACTCTATTTCTTTGCCAGTACCAAATCATTTTGATCATTATTGTTTGTAATACAATTTGAGATCTGGCACGGATAAGTCACCTTCCTTTATTTTTTGTTGTTGTTATATACCTTGATATTCTTGATCTTTTGCTCCCCCAGATGAATTTTATTTTTTTCTACTTCTCTAGAATATTTTTGGATAGTTAGATTAGTGTGACATTAAATGAGTAAATTAATTTAGACAGAATTGCCATTTTTCATATTGTCTTGGTCTGCACATGAAAAATAATATTTTAATATTGCTTAGACCTGACTTTATCTCTGATAAGGGTATTTATAATTGCGTTCATATACTTCCTGACTTGGTCTTTATAGAAAAACTCTCAAGTACTTTATACTATCTATAATTATTTTAAATGGAGTTTAAATGGAACTTCTTATCTATTACTGCTAAATTTTATTGATAATATATAGAAATGCTGCTGGTTTATATTGGTTTATTTTATATACTGCAATTCTGCCAAAGCTGGTAATTATTTCAACTAGTTGATTCTGTAGAATTCTCCAAATAGATCATCTTATTCACTAGAAATAGTGATAGCTTTGTTTCCTCTAGCTATGTTAATGCTTCCTTTTCTTTTGCTTTGCTTAATGCTATAGTAGATAGCATTTCTAGAACAATATTGAATAAGGGAGTTAATAGGAATATTTGCCTCACCTCTGACTTATTGGGAAAGCTTCTAGCTGATCCCCATTACTGTTAAAGCTTGCTAATGGTTTTAGATGCATATTATTTTTCATTTAAGTAAAGCTACATTGATTTCTATGCTTTCTAGTGTTTTAATAGGAATGTGTATTGTATGTTGTTAAAAAATTTTTCTGCATCTGAGATAATCATATGATTTTGTTGTTTTTACTACTGATATGGTCAATTATGCTGATAGTTTTTCTAATATTGATTCATTCCTACATTCCTAGTACAAATTCCACTTGCTCCTAGTATATGATCTTTGTGATCTATTCCTATAGTCTTTTAGTTGTTAATTTTATTTAAATTTTTTGTATCAATATTAACAAAAAGAAATTGGTCTAGAGTTTTCTTTCTTGATTTTTTTTCTCTTCTTGGTATAGGAATCCATGCCATATTTGTGTCATAAAAATAGACCCTAAATTTAAAAAAGGTGAAAAGCATTTATTTTTCCCCATAGAGTCATTAGTGGGTGATTGAAATTTTGAGTGAGGGAGAGATACAAATGGTCTATGTTTTAAGAAAATTATTTTGGTAGCATGTGATAGACACAAATATTTTGGAAAATGTGTACTTGAAGTAAGAAATGAGGAAACAGTCATACAGACAATAAAAAAGCTTAATACATAGATCATGAATACTTTCTTAGAGAAAACTCGTGGGTACTGGTCATAGCAATACTCACATAACATGATGAACTGAAATTATATCTTAAAATAGAAAACAACTGCTTACTAATATGGAAAAATATTTCAAAACCACATATTTGAACACAGAGGAAGGGAAAAGAAGGGATGAAAAATGAAGTGAAAGGAAGAGAATGGAAGAGAAAGTTAAGGTAGGGAGGAGGAAAGGAAATGGAATTGGACAGGGAAAGGAGTGAAGATCATTTTAAACAGGAACAGATATATTCCCACCCGCATGTTTTTATTTCACCTTAAAGTAACAATCTCACTATAAAACAAGAGGAATATAATTTCATAAGAAGTTAGTTCAAACAGAAAGTTCCTTTAACTTATCTATTATGATGTAAATAAAATTCCAGAATTTCCACAGGTTTTCCCATCATAATTGAAATCTAAGAAATACAGTTTATATGACCAAAAGGATATCAAACTGTGTATACCCTTTGATTTATGATTGTCTCTATTGGGCCTCTATCCCAAAGAGATCATAAAAAAAGGTGAAAAATGTTTGTAGCAGCCTTTTTTGTAGTGCCCAGGAACTGGAAACTGAATGGATGCCATCAGTTAGAGAATGACTAAATATGTTATGGCATATGAATGCTACAAAATATTATTGTTCTACAAGAAATGATCAATATGATGATTTCAGAAAGGCTTGGAGATACCTACACGAACTGATGATAATTGAAGTTAGTAGTACGAAGAGAATATTGTACATAACAACAACAAGATTATACAATGACTAATTCTTATGGACATGGCTCTTTTCAACAGCCAAGGTAATTCAGGTCAATTCCAATGGTCTTGTAATGGAGAGAGTCATCTGCACTCAGAGAGAGGACTATGGGGACTGAGTGTGGATCACAACATAGAATTTTCACTTTTTTGTTGTTGCTATTTGCTTTCATTTTGTTTTCCTTCTCATTTTTTCCCATTTTTGATCTGATTTTTCTTGTATAGCATAGTAATTGTGGAAATATGTATAGAAAAATTGCATATGATTAACATATGGATTACTTTGGATTACTTGCAGTCTAGACAAGGAGGTGAAGGGAAGAGTGAAAATTTGGAACACAAGATTTGCAAGAGTGAACACTGAAAACTATGCATATGTTTTGAAAAAAAAGTTTTAAGAAATAAAAAGAAATACAGTTCCTATTTTTTTACTTAGCAGTCACATAGTACAAATATATATATATATATATATATATATACATATATGTATATATATATATATATGTAGCCTATAAACAACTGAATCTAGTATCCTTTTACTTCTGACCTACTCAGCAATATCAAGATACTTGCTCCATGCCCATCCTAAGACCTTTACTAAGACAGAAAAGAAAATGTGTGGGGGAAAGAGGTGTCTATATTATCTTTGTATTTGTTGAAAAGAAAGGTACTTCTACTAACATGTTAATTGCTTTGTTTGTAGTTTCCTATCCAGAGTCTGACTCACCATGCAAAATCAAATAAGTAATATATTTCCTGTTCTTCCCAAAGATTTTACCTTTGGAGAATAACACAGCCTCCACTTAGTTAGATGCTTTAATATAACTTAATTGGCCCTATTTTTTCTTCTAATAATGTAGTTTTTGACATTTAGTTAGGTTACCACTTCATCAGAGATCTAAGTAAAGATTGAGAATTCAAGCTGGGGAACACAGGAAAGCCAACATTTTCAAATCAAATTGTTTAAGTTTATTTATTATGAAAGCAATCATTGTTTTCTATTGATAATACTGTTGATAATAATGCTCCAGATTAAATTGTCCTGATTAAATTACTTATATACCTTCTACCAAATTTCTACCCCTACTATGAGGCTTTAAGGCAATGGATTGGGTAAATGACATTTGTGGAAGTTTTCTGTCAATTCTAAGGCAGATATATCGTGTGATGGTTCCTGCACTCTCTCCTTTAGGTCTGTTGTTCTCTGTGAAACCTATAGGTTCAATGAAGAATATGGGATTTAGAATTTTCCTTGATAATCAAGCCCTTGTTTATATATTACTTTTGATATTTACAGGATGATCTATAAGTACATAGAAAGTGGGGGCAGTGGAGACCATACTTTCCTAGATAGAACTTAATTGCAAGTATTGCAGGATAAGTACAGGGAGAAAAGGTACATGAAAGCCACAGATTTTAGAAATTGTATATTATGAATCTTTTCAGGCCTGCTCATCCACTATTAGTTTCCACTTGGCACTAAACTCTAACCTGTGACTCCAAGAAGCTGTAGTAGAAGCAGCAGTCATGTCTAGTAAAATCTTGTCAGCAGATGGGCTCAACTAGTTTAGGAGTAATTGACAGGCCTCAAGCCTATTGGTGAGTTTGGGAGATGTCTACCACAAGCATATGAAAACTTCCCCTAGCAGAATGGGTAGATGAGTTCAATTTCTTCCAATAGCTAAGAAGGCAATTAAAAAAAAAAAAGGAATATTTAGAACTCGATCAGATAATAAAGACATTAAAGTCATCTTCTGCATTCTGAATTATTGTTAGTCAATTTTTTTTTTGGTAACTGGAGTTTGATGATTTCAAGAGACAATGATGTTTGTGATTTTGCACAATTCTATCTCACTTAAATTCAATTCACATGCAAGTCAAGATTGTGATGCCTTGTGATGCCATTGGTGCTCTTAGACAACAACAGACAAACAATTTTAAGTGGATAAATGAATGAATCTATTGAAATAAAATTCTGCAGTAAGAAGTTTGGATAAAATACACTTACACTGATGATAGAAAATATGGTTCTCAGAATATTTTTTTTTCAGGTTTAGCTTATGTGCTCTGTCTAACTATTGGACTAAAATCTAGGAAAGTTGAAGTTATGAAAAAAATGCTTTCAATGTATAAAGCTGCCCTAAAACATGAGACAAAATCTGGATTTAATCAAAGGTGAAGTGAGATGGAAGAGTATGTAGTTTGAAATGATTCAGGAAGAAGATGGCTGATTAGATGTATTTATAGGTTTAGCCCATAGTGGTCAACATGGTCAGCATAGATAGTACTACCAAAATGTAATACACTCTTGGGCTTAGGTCAATTGTTATGACTAGTATATAAACGGAGCAGAGGGGAAAGTTGCTGGTTGGATAACTAGATCACTATCCTAAATAAAGTCTATTGAAAGGAGTGATTATTAATAGTTAATTGTTTGGGAAGACTCAGAGTTCCCCCTTTTTCTATGTTCAAGACATCACTCAATGAAGATTGAGTTAACCTCTTTTACAACACACCCAACCCTGCAAGGAATCTCTAGTCTAAAATGAATCTATTCAATCAAGCTTGGTTAGAAATAGATCATTTTGTGTAAATTGCCCAAGAGTGATGGTGATGTGGGTATAGAGATAGTCTTTCTTTCCAAGAGACACATGAGGTAACTGTCAGCTCTTCACTGTAATATGAGTTCTCTCATTAATTGTTAAGAGATCATGGTTGATTCCTTCCCTCCACCTCCTCCGTAGATGGTAGGTAGTCCCATACATGTTAAATAGCTCATTTACTGTTAAAATATTATGTATTAAAATCACCTCTCTTCATATTTTATCTGTCTCCTAGGATCTAAGCCCCATGATGGCAAGAACCATATCTGTCTAAGAATTGCATTTTCCTAAGCATGTATTACTATATTATATATAATGTAGGTTTTTGATAAATGTTTGTTGAATACAACTTAATTGAATTACTCATTATAGTTGATATTTGTTAGTAAAAGAGTTTCATTTTGGTCTTCCAATTCCAAATCCTCTATTTTTTCACTAGCTGAACTTTAAGCAAGAAAAATATTAAAGAAAGATCATTAATAAAAAAGTCTTGTGGTGAAGATAGATTCACATTCAATAATAACAACAACAATTGGTGATTTAGAACACTTGCATCAAGCATATTAATATAGATCACTAAATCATACAAAGAAGATGGTGGGGGGAAATCCTGAAGTTCCCTGAACTTTCCTCAGTTTCCCTCAGAAGCCATGTTAGAGCAAGCTTGTGTAATGATTCTAGAGTAATAGAACCTCCAAAAAGATATACTTAAACCCTTTTCTAGCTTAAAGTAACTTAGAAGGAGGACTTCAGAAAATGTTTGTCTCAGGTAAAAAGGCAGTTCAGCCCAGTACAGACAATGTCTGAGAAAGCCAGTGTGAAGTTCTTAGTGACAACACAAATCACCAACTGAGGTCGCTAATTCCTGGAACAGCAAGCCAGTGGTTCACCAAACCAGTTGTGAGACCTCCATCCCCAGTGAAAAATGCAAACTGATAGCTCTGGAACCGTTGGTGCAACAGATAAAAGTAAGCAGGATCACCTCAGTGGGCAAACCAACATCACCTGATACACCAACACAGAAAGTCAGTGATCAGGTCACTGACTCCAGAACAAGAAGCTTTTGATCTCTGTGCCCCAGAAGTAGAGCTCAACATTAAAAGTCAGGAAACAATCTAAAAAATGAACAAAAAGACAAAAAAAAGAAAGAAAACTCAGCTTTGACCATAGAAAGCTACCATAATGTTGGGGACAGAATAAAACACAAACTCAGAAGACAATAATGAAGAAAATATGAATTGGACTCAAACATGAAAATCTTATTGAAAGAGATCAAAAAGGATTTCAAAAGTCAAGTAAGAGAGGGAAGAAAAAATGGGGGAAAATTAGAGTTACATAAGAGAGTCAAAGCTTGACAAAGGAAGTATAAAAATAATTGAAAAAATCATTTACTTGAAAAGTAGAATTGGTCAAATGAAAAAGGAGGTACAAAAGCTAACTGAAGAAATTAAGTTCTTAAAAATTAGAATTGGACAAGTGAAAGTTAATGACTCTATGAGACATCAAGTATCCATCAAACACAATCAAGAGCATGAAAAATAAAGAAAATGAAAAATACTTCATTGGGGAAAATTTGACCTGGAAAACTGATCAATAAGAGAGATAACTTAAGAATTATTGGACTACTTGAAAGCCATGGTCAAAAACTGAGCCCGTATAGAATCTTTCAAGAATTTATAAGGGAAAACTCCCTGATAATCTAGAGGAAAAAAAGATAATATGGTCTTTGAAAGAATCCCCAGATTGCCTCCTAGAAGAGATCTCAAAATGAAAACTCCAAAGAATACTGTGGTCAAGTTCCAGAACTATCAGGTCAAGGATAAAATATTAGAAGCAATCAGAAAGAGAGAATTTAAATACCAAGGAGTCTCATTGAGGATTACACAGGATTTAGCAGCTTCTCATTAAAGGCTCTGAGGGATTGGAATATATTTTGGAAAGCAAAGGAACTTGGAATACAACAAAGATATTGTTGTATCTAACCTGGAAAACTATACTGGAAAACTAAGCATTATTTTTCAAGGGAAAAGAAGGATATTCAATGAAATAGGGGACTTTCAAACTTCCCTAATAAAAAGATTTGATCTTCAAATACAAGACTCAAAAGAAGCATAAAAAGTTAAAGAGGAAAGAGGAAAAAAAAATGTTATTGAACAAGATTAAACTGTTTCCTTATCTACATGGGAGGGTGATACTTGCAACTTGTAAAAACTGTATCTCTATTAGGGAAGTTGAAAGGTGTATCTATAAAGGATTTGGGTGTAAGTTTACTTTACAGCTAAAAATATTAGAAGGTGAAAAAGGATTGCTCCAGAGAAAAGGAAATGTAAAGGCAGAATAGGGTAAGAGGTATCACATGAAATGACAGGAAAGACCTATTACAAAAGAAGAGAGAAAGGGATGCAAGCATTGTTTTAACTTTACATTCGTTTGATTTAGTTGAACAAAGAAATAACATTCACACTCAGTTGGGTATAGAAATTTATCTTATCATTTAAGAGGGTAGGAAGGGAAAAGGAAAGAAAAGAGTTGAAGGATTGATAGAAGGGAACAAAGATTGAGAGAGGCAGTGGTCAAAAGCAAAACATTGATAAAGAAGAACAGAGAAAAAAATGTATAAATGGGGAAAAGTAGATACAGTTAGCAATCACAACTGTAAATGTGAATATGATCAACTCTTACAAAATAGAAGTACATAAAACAGTGAGTTATAAACCACAATCCTACAATATGTTGTTTATAAGTAACACATTTGAAGTAGGACTAAAGATAAAAGATTGGAATAAAATATACTATGCTTCAACTGAAACAAAAAAGAAAAAGCAAGGATAGCAATCCTAATCTCAGACAAAGATAAAGCAAAAATAGATCTAATTAAAAGAGATGAGGAAGGAAATTACATGATGGTAAAAGGTACTGTGGATGATGAAGAAATTTCAATATTAAATATGGATGGACAGATAGATAGAAATAGATATAGACAGAGAAATGTGTTTATACAAATACACACATACACACAAACACATGCATACAGAGGTATAACGCACAAATTCTTAGAGAAGTTAAGTGAATTATTGGAGGAAATAGCAAACTCTACTAGTGGAGGCCCTCAATTTCCTCCTCTCAGAACTAGATAAATCTAACCACAAAATAAACAAGAAATTAAGGAGATGCATAGAATTTTAGAAAAGTTAGATATGAAAGACCTCTAGAGAAAGTTGAATGGGGAAAGGAAAGAATATATGTTTTTCTCCCCAGTGGTACATAGAATATACACAAAAATTGACTATTAATTAGGTCATAAAAACTTCACAATCAAATGTAAAAAGACAAAAATATTAAATGCTTCCATTTCAGATCAAGATGCAATTAAATTTATATGCAATAAAGGATCATGGAAAGATAGATTCGAAATTAATTATAAACTTAATTATTTAATCCCAAAGAATTAGTGGGTCAAGCAACAAATCAAAGGAACAATAATTTCATCCAAGAGAATGACAATGAGACAACATACTGAAATTTATGAGATGCAACCAAAGTAATTCTAAAGAGATATTGAATATCTGTAAATGCTTCCATGAATAATAATAAAAAAAAAAGAAAGAGAAGAGAGTGGGAATGCATCCAAAGAAGCTAGAAAAAGAACAAACTAAATTCCACAATTAAACACCAAAATAGAAATTCCGAAAATCAAGATTAATGAAATCGAAAGTAAGAAAACTATGAAATAGACAAATAAAATTAAACCTGATTTTATGAAAAAAAATAAAACTTTGGTTAATTTCTACATGAACAAAGAAGAAAACCAAATAACTAGTATCAAAAATGAATTTTTTTCACTAAGAAAAGGAAATTAAAGCAATAATTAAGACCTATTTTGCCCAGTGGTATGTCAATAAATCTGACAAGCTAAGTGAAATGAATGTATATTTATAAAAATATAAATTGTCCAGATTAACAGAAGGGGAAATAAAACACTTAAATAACCCCATTTTAGAAAAAGAAATTGAAAGTCATCAATGAACTCCCTAAGGAAAAATCTCCAGGGTCAGTTGGATTTACAAATGAATTCTAACAATCTTTAAAGAAAAATTAATGCCAACACTACATAAATTATTTGAAAAAATAGACAAAAGAATCCTCTTAAATTCCTTTTATGACACAAATATGGTAATGATACCTAAACTAGGAAGAAGCAAAAATGAAGAAAGAAAATTATAGACCAATTTCCCTAATAAATATTGAGGCAAAAAATAATACCTTATGATCAGGTGGGATTTATAATAGGAATGTAGAATTTGTCAATATTAGTAAAATTATCAGCATAATTGATCATAACAATGACAACAAAAAGCCCCAAAAAAACAACAAAATCATATGATTATCTTAAAGGATGCAGAAAAAGCTTTTGACAAAATATAGCACTCACTCCCATTAAAAACAATGGATAGCACAGGAATAAGTAGTTTTCCTCAAAATGATAGGAAGTATTTATCTAAAACAATCAATAAGCATTATTTACAATGGGGATCAGCTAGGAAGCATTTCCAATAATGTCAGGGATGAAACAAAGATGACCATTATTGTCATCATTATTCAATGTTATACTAGAAATATTAACTTTAGTAATAAGAGCAAAATCAAAATAAATTGAAGAAATTAGAATGAATAATTAGGAAACAACATTTTTATTCTTTGCAGACAATGTGATGGTACATTTTGAGAGACCTAGAGAATCAACTAGAAAAACTAATTGAAATAATTAAAAATGAGCAAAGTTGAAGGCTATAAAATAAACTCAAATAAATCATCAGTACTTCTATATATTTCTAATAAAGCCAAGAAGCAAGAGACATGCAGAGAATTTCCAATTTTAAAAAAGTGTACAGCATAAAATATTTGTGAATCTATCCTTCTAGACAAACCCAGGAAATGTATGAGAACAATTACAAAACAAACAAACAAGCAAAAAATAAAACAACAAAACTTTTTCACACAAATAAAGTCAGAGTTAAATAATTGGGAAAATATCAATTTCTCATGGATAGGCTAAACTAACGTAATAAAAATTACAATTTACCTAAATCGATTCACTTAGTTCTATACCAATCAAAATATCAAAAATTATATTGTAGAGCTAGAAAAAATAATAACAAAATTCATCTGGAAGAACAGCAGATCAAGAATATCAAGGGAATTAATGAAAAAATGCAAAGAACAGTGACCTAGCCATAACATATCTAAACCTAAATTAAAAAGTAACCATCATCAAAATTATTTCTTACTGGCTAAGAAATAGATTGGTCAATCAGGGAAATAGGTTAGATATACAAGATATAATAGAAGATGACTACAGTAATTTGCTGTTCTATTAATACAAGGACTACAGCTTCTGGAACAGGAATTTACTATTAAAAAAAAAACTGCTGGGGAAACTGGAAAATAGTATGGCAGAAACTTGGTATAGAATATCCTCTAACACTCTATACCAAGTTAAGGTCAAAATGGGTTCATGATTTATACATCAATATTTATATATTTTGCCATAAACAAATTTGAAGAGCAAGCAATAGTTTATCTACCAGATGTATAAAGAGGGGAAGAATTTATGACCAAATAAGAGAAGGAAAACATTATGAAATGAAAAATACATGATTTTGGTTAAATTAAATTAAAATGAATAGTCATGAACAAACAAAACCAATGCAATCAGGATTAACATAAAAGCAGAAAATTAGGAAACAGTTTTAACAGCCAGTGTTTCTTAAAAAAAAAAAAAAAGACCTTGTCCCTAGCTGTGCCAGACCTAAAACTATATTATAAAGCAGTGGTCATCAAAACCATTTGGTACTGGCTAAGGAATATAAAGTAGTCGATCAGTGGTATATATTAATTTTTTCGGACAAAATAGTCAATGACTATAGTAAGCTACTGTTCGACAAACCCAAAGTTCCCAGCTTTTGGGATAAGAACCCAGTATTTGACAAAAGTTGCTGAGAAAATTGAAACTTAGTATATCAGAAACTAGGCATTGACCCATACTTAGCATTGTATACCAAGATAAGGTTTAAATGGCTTCATGATATAGAGGGATAATACAAGCAAATTAAAAGAACAAAAGATAGTTTACCTCTCAGATCTGTGGAGAAGGAAGGAATCTGCAGCCAAAGAAGAACTGGAGTTCATTATTGAATGCAAAATAGATAATTTTGATTATATTAAGTTACAAAGGTTTTATACAAACAAAACTAATGCAGATAAGATTAGAAGGGAAGCAAACTGAGAAAACATTTTTACATTCAAGAGTTCTGATAAAGGCTTCATTTAAAAAACATATTGAGAATTGACTCAAATTTATAAAAAATTCAAGTCATTCTCCAATTAATAAATGGTCAAAGGATATGAACAGACAATTTTCAGATAAAGAAATCAAAACCATTTTTAATCATATGAAAAGGTGCTATAAGACTTACATGAACTGATGCTAAGTGAAATGAGCAGAACCAGGAAATCATTATATACAGCAAGAAAAGATTAAGTGATGATCAGTTCTGATGGATGTGACTCTCTTCAAAAATGAGATGATTCAAATCAGTTCCAATTGTTCAGTCATGAAGAGAGCCATCTACACCCAGAGAGAGGATGGTAAGAATTGAGTATGGTTCATAACTGAGCATTTTAACCCTTTTTGTTGTTATTTGCTTGCATTTTATATTACTTCTCTCTCTCTCTTTTTAAAACTGGTTTGATTTGATTTTTCTTGTGTGGCACAATAATTGTATGAACATATATGCATATGTTGGATTTAACATATTTCTACAATGTTTAATATGTATTGGACTAGTTGCCATCGAAGGGAGAGCAGAAGAGATTTGGGGGAAATTAGAACAAGATTTTACAAGGCTAATGTTGAAGAATTGTCATATGTTTTGAAAAGTAAAAAGTTTTAATACATAAAAAGGTGTTCTAAATCACTATTGATCAGAGAAATGCAAATTAAGACAACTCTAAATACCATTACACACCTCTCAGATTGGCTTAGATGATAGGAATGATAATGCTGAATGTTCGAGAGGATGTGGGAAAACTGGGACACTAATACATTGTTGGTAGAACTGGGTATGGATGCAACCATTCTGAAGAGCAATTTGGAACTATGCCCAAAGGAACTATCAAACTGGGCATACCCTTTCAGTATTTCTACTGAGCCTATATCCCAAAGAGATCTTAAAGAAGGGAAAGGGACCCACATGTACAAAAATATTTGTGGCAGCCCCTTTTGTATGGCAAGAAACTGGAAATTGAATGGATGCCCATCATTTGGAGAATGAATGAACAAGTTATGGTATATGAATGTTATGGAATATTATTATTCTCTAAGAAATGACCAAGAGGATGATCAATTCTGATGTATGTGGCTCTTTTTTTTTTAATTAAAG
This sequence comes from Sarcophilus harrisii, assembly GCF_902635505.1. Taxonomy (NCBI): domain Eukaryota; kingdom Metazoa; phylum Chordata; class Mammalia; order Dasyuromorphia; family Dasyuridae; genus Sarcophilus; species Sarcophilus harrisii. The sequence continues at coordinate 70,140,480 of NC_045427.1, forward strand.
CTTTTTATTTACAAAACATATGCATGGGTAATTTTTCAACACTGACTTTTGCAAAACCTTTTCTTCCAACTTTCCCCCTCCTTCCCCTCATCCCCTCCCATAGCTGGCAGGTAGTTCTCTTAATCCCTGAACAAGAGGCACTGGTTTGAATCATCTCGTTGTTGAAGAGATCCAGTACATGGCTTCAACAATGAGATGATTGAAGCCAAGTCCCATTATCTTGTGATGAAGAGAACCATCTACACTCAGAGAGAGGATTGTGGAAACTGAGTGTGGATTACACTATAGCATTTTCACTCTTTTTGTTGTTGTTCACTTGTATTTTGTTTTCTTCCTCATTTTTTTCCTTTTTGATCTAATTTTTTTCTTATACAGCAAGATAATTGTATAAATATGTATACATAAGGTGGATTCAACATATATTTTAATATATTTACACACCTTCTAGGGGAAGAAGTGAGGGGTAGGGAAGGGAAATTTGGAACACAAAGTTTTGCAAAGGTCAATGTTGAAAAATTATCTGTGCATATGTTTTGAAAATATAACACTTTAACCTCATAATTTTCCCCTTTTGTTCTGATTCTTATACAACATGACTAATACTTAACATGTTAAATGTTAATGTTTAGCATCATTGTAATGTATATACAAATTGTTTGTTGTCTTGGGGAGCAGGGAAAGAAGAAAAGCAGGGAGAAAAATTTTGAACTCAAAATCTTTTTAAACTAAATGTTGAAAACTAAAAAGTCATAATCATAAATCATATATAAGAAATTCTACTAAGAACAGATTTATTTAATTTTAATCTATAATGCTATCTATATTTTTTGTACTTTTCTTTGTTTCAGTTAATATTTTCCATTGTTTTTTGATCTGATTCAGCCCCACTTGAGTATCTTGAGGACCATGAAGTCTGCAGTCCACATGTTTAATTAACATTTTTGATTTCTAGGAAGAGTATGATCAAATTGTGCTAATCTAATCTACCAGATTTAGATAATTCCATTGCTCCAAAGAATTTTATTAACATTTTGGACAAAGTCACTGTTTTAATCAGAATGGTTGGTTATTTGTCCTCTTTCTCAAAAAGGATCAAAATTTGTCTGACTTTGACTGATGAAAACAATCAGATCTCTGAATGCTCCACCACAGATGGACACAAGTAGTCCCTATGAAAACTTGAGATGGACTCTCTTTGTGCAACTCATGTTTCTTCTGAGCTAATTCAATTATACTTTTCTCCTAATTCTCTGATGAGGGCACATCATGCCAGGTTGATGTGAAATAATGCCACCACTGTCAATTTTGAAGTTCTTAAGAGAGACCTTGAGAGAGTCCTTGTATCACTTTTTCTGACCTCCTCATGTTTCCTCTGTCATTTTGGCAAGCATACATTTGGCATTGGAACCATCTGGCCAGCTGAATGGAGTTGCACTCTCTGCAGTAGAGTAAGAATGCTTGGCACTTTAGCTTGATAAAGGACTTCAATGTCTGATATCTTATTCTGCCAGATGATCTTCAGAATTTTCTGAAGACAATTCAAATGGAAGTAATTCAGTTTCCTGGCATGGCATTGGTATCCTGTCCAGGTTTCACAAACAACAAAGAATTCAGCACAACTGTGTAGACCCTTAGTTTGGTAGCAAAATACCTCTCCTTCCCCATACTTTCCTGTTTTCAAGGAGTTTTTATTCTAATGGGGTAGAAAAATGCAATTAAATATGAACATTCAAAATATATACAGCAAAAATGAGTGGTAATTTTAAATGGGAAAGATTGGTGTACAGATGGGAAATCCTGCATGAGATTGTGTCTTGAGGGCAATCAGGGTGATGTGATCTACTGAGAAATTGCTCAATCCAAGTGAGATATTTGTGTATTAATATATTGTGTATATTTGGGAAAGCATATAGTTAGCAAGGAAAAAAGTTTTAATAATTAACAAATGAAAAAACAAGTTCCCTATTGGACCTTACAGTTAAGGGAGAGAGAGAACACCTTATGACAGGGTAGTAGGCCCTTAATTGCTGGGCTAAAGTCATAGAGGGATTTAGAATCCTAAATAGTTTAACAATGCAAAAGACTCTATGAGGTATGGTGGGGGTGAGAAGAGAGATATCATGTGGTATGGGGGAGGAGGGAAGGGAAAGACACTAAGAGGCAGAGTGTCATGATGAACTATCCCAAAAAGGGTTCAGCAAAGATGGCATGGGTCATAGACAGATTTATAGGGGAAATTTAACAGCAAGAGTTTAATATAACTGGGATTTATTGCTGAACATAGTGGGATGGGGTCCTCAGAGGGTGGAACTATAAAGTTGAACTGATCCCCATCAGAGCTCTTCCCTGCTTGACACAGGAAGTAATTTTATCAATACTTCAGGGTTTCTTTATCAATCCCATTAATTCTGGTACTCAGGATCTCATCAAAGGAACCTAGGAGGCAGAGATGAGGAGGTAATGTATCACTGTCATGAGGGACAACTACTTCAAATGCAGAGTAGTCAAATATGAGAGATGGAGATTGGAAAATGGTTGGAAAGGTAAGAAGAAGCAAGGTAATGAGAAATGTAAATGGCAAACAGAATTATATATATGTGATTCTTTAGTTAATGGAGAGCTATTGAAGTTTATATAATTATAGCAAAGGTAAAAATTCAATGGACTAGATGGAAATGTTGGTTAGCATTAAGTCCATACAAAAAAAAATACAGAAATAAGAACCAGATGCGATATCTTTAAAAATAGAAGGAAAATGTTTTTAAAATCATGAAGTTTCACTGTTCTGTTTTACTCTTGGATTGAATAACAGATTTTGATAGTATGGGAATATTGCTTAAATTAACCCTAGATAGAAGGAGAACATATGAGGATTTGACATTAAAAATCTGGCAAGACACATTAAAAGGTTCACATCTCAGCCCTAGTAGAGCATTTAGCACTAACAGGAAATAGAGTTCTCTGGAAATTTTTTCAGTCCAATTTTAATGTTCCAAGATGTTCAAATAAACCAAATGAATCCAGGAAGTTATAGGTATTCATCCCATTAAGAGGCAGCAGATGAGCATGGATAAGGTTTCCTGGAAAAGCTGGGAATTTTCCCTCTCTTTTTTGTTTTCAATTTACTCATCACAGGCCAAACTTTGAAGTCAATGGGCATACTAGTTGCTCTATAATTATTCTAGCATTCAATTCAACAGACATTTATTCAGCATGATTAAGTGAACAGAATACTGAACTTGATGTTAAATCCTAGCTTTTCAACTTCCTAGTTGTGTGATTTTGCACTAATTACCTTAACTCTCTGGTCTTCATTCTCCTCATTTGTAAAATAAGAGAATCAAACTAGGTCTCATCAAAAATCCTTTCCAATTCTAATATTCTGTGATTTTATAAAGAATATAAAATCATATTAGACTCTGAAGAAACAAAGATGAAGAGCATTGCAGCTTTTTTCCCCTCTGGTAGAGTATAATATACTAGGACTAATACTTCAGATAGTATTAATGTAGAGATGTTGTTTGTAGCCATTAATTTCAAGTTCAAATTAGAGCATGGGGGGAAATCATTAACTTAATTCTTACTATTGTTTTTAAGTTAGTTTTAAGAATAAAGTTTGCACAATTGCAACATCATGATAGACCAAGAAATGGGTCATTCTGTTCTGAATTTCTATGAAAACTATCTGAATATTAGTTTTAAATGAATATTTTTTGTGGTTGGTCATGGTACTTGCTTAATTCTCAAAGAAGACAAATGACATCAGGAGGGTGATTTCAAGAGTTTCAGCGTATTAAATTTAAGTGAGGCTGAGGTGAACAAAGTGAGTGAACAAAAGCTGAGTGAAGACCTAGACGTTAATTTTAACTTGAGACTCTGCAGAAACAAGTTGAGCTATAGCCAAAAGCTACAGGTATTCAATTATCTTAGATAAACTTACCTTTTCCTTCTGTCCCCTCCTCCTCTGACCTCATTAGCATTAAGAGTGTGTCATTGGCTAATATTCTTTGTTTGGGGGATAGATTTTTAGTCTGTGGGTAGATTAGAATATAAGCCTGGACTCCCCAGACAATGGGAGAAAAGATTAGAAGGGGGTGAAGGCTTCTGTATTAGGGTTTATATAACTTGTCTTTTGCAACTTGCACATTGCATTCATCTACTAAGGACACTTTGTCTGTTGGGAGTTGCTCTCTCTAGAGAGATTGTAATAAATCCTTTTTGCTTTTTACCTTGAGAGTCTCTGATTTTAATTTGGATAAGGGTTGCTGTCCATTGCAGCATTAGGGGCTCATCCAGGATATTTCCTGTTTGTGAGGGGTTTTTCCAGTACTGAATCCTTGGGCAGATACCCTCTGGTGAGTTCTCTGGTCCTTGGACTCAGCTCCAGAATTCCCACTACAATTGAGTAAATTCCTGTAAGGAGACACTCAGAGAAAGCAAAAACAAAAGTAAATGGAGCTCCAGACTGGTCTAGTAAAGATAGGGGATTGATTCATCTCAGGAGATAAGCCAGTGCAGAAAAGTTTAGAATCAGTCAAGTAAGTTGTGTGCACAACACAAGTAGGCAAGAAACTGGTGGGGGTGGGGAAAGACTCTTAAATGGTTAGAGAAGTTAAGAGTACTTTTTGTTTAACAAAAATTGGTGAGCTGCCTAGGTAACTGGGATTGGGAGACTCTAAGTGCTTAAAATCTGTAAAACTGCTTCTATTTCCCTCTCAGGCTAGGAGACTCAAAGTCATTAAAGTCCTTAAGAGAACTTTCTCTTTGCCTAGGTGACTGGGATTGCCATTAGGAGATTCTAAGCAGTTAGACTCCATCAGAATACTCTCATTTTCCTTTGGTAAAATTGGTGGATTCTTTCAACAAAAGATCAAGAGAGTATGAACCATGGAAAAAGGAACAATCTAAGATAACTAACTGTAAAAAATCATGCAGAGTTTTGGAAGACTTGAGATGAAGTACCAAAATTTACAGGGAAGGTCAAAAAGAAAATGATTAAATACCAGTGTTTTATTTGGGCAAGCACATTATTTGGAGGAAATATATTTTGGTAAAAGTACAGATTCCCTAAGATGTGGATATAAGTTCAAAGGAACCTTTAATACCAGGGAGATTTGATTTTGCAGCCTTGTGGTTGCTGACTGCCTGACAATTTGTATGTCCCCCAGCTAATCAGCTCCTGGGGCTACAGTTCTAGAATTCCCCTCCTTTTTTCCACTCCAAGGAAGGGCTGAGAATGGGAGCTTGATTGATTTAGAAAAGCAGTGTGTGTGTGTGTGTGTGTGTGTGTGTGTGTGTGTATGTGGTGTGAGTCTATGTTTTTGTCTTCTATATTTCTCTCAGTCAGCTGAATTACAAAGGAAAAAATCTGCCCATTTGGGATTTAAAAGTGCTTGTTTTGTACATAATTGGACTTAAGAAGAAGGACTAGTTCTGAGATAGGGAAAGATTTTAACTGCCACATCAAAAACGAAAAAAAAAAAAACCCAACATATTTCTATGGGCCAATTTGGGTCTACAGAAATAGTTAAAAGTTATAAAACTCCTAAAACATTTTAGCAGAGATTGGGGGTTTTGAGACTAATCATTAAGCTGCTTGGCACTGTGTCTCTGTCAACTAACTTGAGTTGCTCTATTGCATTTTTCAAGGAGGCCTAATTCACATGATTAAAATCCTTCTGAAGGCCTGAACCAGAGGCTTACAGAAAAACTGCAAAAACAAAAACAAAATACTCTCTCTAGGATTTTCCATGCTTCTCTCTCTTGGAGAAGCTTATAGAATCTGTCCTGACTAGGCTGATATCCATGGCTGGCCTGGATTCTTCAGGGATTTGTGCTGATACTCCAACATCTTCAACATAGCTCCTCAGCATTTCTGGTATGGAGGGTGGGCTGGTTATTGGGCCATAGACCCCCAACCTGGACACTTGGGTTCAAAATTCTCTGATCCCCTTCCTCAGAATTCTGAAGTCTGCCAATTTTTTAAAGCCCTTCTTACAGCTCTTGTACCAGAAATGGTAACTACATGTTCTCCTCCCGTGTTTGTGTGTGTGTGTGTGTGTGTGTGTAGAAGGATATGGCTTATTTGCTCAACCATCCTTCACCCCCCCTTCCCTTCAACTCTAACTGCAGAAGAGTTGAATTGGATAGACAGACTTGAAAGGATAGTTTTCTGCCACCTTAAATTTTGGGGTTATAAGTGTTTAAATTGGAATTCTGATTTTGAAATTGTATGAAATAATTACTATTACCTAGTGCATGTTGAAATTGTGAACTTATTTGTTCTGGTGTAAGATTTTAGAAATATGTCTGCATTGACATTGAAGTATTACTACTAGAAGTTTAAATCTCTCTTTGATTTGATTTTGTGTTAAAAATGAGTATTAAAACAATTCTCTGGTAACTTACCTTAAGAGGTCATATGTTGTATTTCTTAATTAGATGAAATACATTTAAGGTATCATGTTATTTACTAAATTGTATAATGGGCAATCTGTAAAAATTGCATGAGCTGTGCTTTAATATTTTGTCAGTCCTGATGGATATGTGGTATAAATTTTGTGACATTTAGTCCCAAATCTCTTAGATATTATCTATATTCTGAATTTTAAGATTTGTCTTGCTTTCGCCCTTTAACAAAGAAATAAAAGCAGGAAATTTTGGCACATAGGGATATGTGAGATTGCAAAACAAATTGCATCTGAAAGCTGTGTGAAATGTCTAAAGACAAATAAGAAGGTATTGTGGAGATGTCCTTCTGAAGGGAAAGAGACTGGCTCCAGAATATTCAAGTTAGGTTTTATTGAAATGATACTACTGGAAAAACTGAGATATTTACTGGTTATAGTGGACCATTTGATAGGATGGGTGGAAGCTTTCCTCTGAGTTCTGCTGCCTTAAGAGGTGTTAGTGGAATAACATTAAAACAAATTGTACCTAAGTATGAATTGTAGAGACTATTGATTCTGATAATGGAACGTTACTTCTAAGGCCTTATAAGAAATAATGAAGAGGGATTACAAACTGAGTGACAATTCCAAACACTTTGACATCTGCCCTCATCAGGGAAAGTGGAAATAAATCAGATTCTTAAGAAATAGGTTACTAAATTGATGTTAGCTTCTAAATTACCCTTTTCCAAATGTTTGCCTATTGTTTTGTTAAAGAATTAGAACTGTTCCCAGAAGTGATCTGGGACATTCTCCATATGCGATGCGGTTTGATTTACTTTATTTGGGAGAGGAAAGGGAAATACTATTTTTTGAAACAAAAGATAAGTTTTTTAAGGAATTCTATACTGGCAGTGTCCTCATCACTTTTAACTCTTAGGAAGAAAGGATTGCAGACCCACAAAATATCTTTGGAATTTGTAGTTCTGGGATGTTACTAATGACTGAGAATGCAGTCTAAAGTATGAGAAGGGACAGCAAAGTTAAAGGACCTGAGTAGGAACCTCAAAAATGGACTGTTAAGGACAATTTATAACCTCTAAAATTAACTTTGCACCAGGGCAATTAGGAATGTTTTGGTGGGAGGGGAGATTAACTGTGCTCAGAGGAATTTTAACAATATTGGTATTATACCTATTATTTATATTTCCAGAAAAGTTTATAGGAACTCCTACAATGGAAGAAGTTGAATTAATATTTTTATGGAGACATTATTAATGTTAATTCTGATAGGGGTCTTTAATGTGAAATCAAAATAGTCCCACCCATTTGTATATTCTATATGAGTTTTAATTGTTTGTATTGAATCATGTTAAAGTTGTTCCTATTGCTTAAGTGGACTGTGAGAACAGGGTCTATGACTTTGTCCCTTTGAACATAATAAATACCTGAACGTGCTTTGATATACATAGTTTATTGAACATTTTAAAATAAAATGGTTTGTATAATGTTGAATTTAAAACTATCTACTTAGATATGAAGATAAACTGTGAACTTTCTAGGATGAATCTCTATTATCAATGTAAGATTATATTCAATACTTATTTAGGATACATGATTCTTGAGAATTAAATTCATCTAAAGTTTTGATTAGTAGAATAGTTATTTGAGATAAAAATCTCTTGGGACTATAGCTGATATTATTCAGAGTTCTGAATTCTGGTATGATTGTCTATGGATCATTAAGTCAGTAAATGACCATTTGAAAGGAATATGCCACAAGCTACTCAGAGAAATGTGATCCTGAATCGTTATAAATAGAGGTAAGCATCTGGGCAAGAGTTGGGAGGACAATCTTGGACTCCACTTAAGGAGGGGGAATCCTTCTGACTCACTTTCCCACTGACGTTCTTTTTAATAAGAACCCACTTGATTATTCCTGAGTCTGGCAATGTTACTATATATATATATATATATATAGTATAGTATAGTAGTATAGTAGTATAATGTAATTATATAATATATATATATATATATATATATATATATATATATATTATATAATTACATTATATATTACATATATATAATATATAATTATATGTAGTAACTACTTAAAGTTAAAGTGAGCTAGGGATGTCTTATCCTGTCATGTGTGTGCTCTCAGGCCTGAAGGATTAGTTTTGATGTTATTATGCTCATTTTTTTTCCTCTTATACCCAATTTCTATAATCAGAGCAAGTGGTCAGTAGAAGCCATGAGCACAATTCAAGTATGTAAGATTTTACAGTATTCCATCTGAAAAAAATGTGATCATTATATCTTAAATAAGTAGATAACTGAGCATTTGGCTTACACATCTATCTGTTGCTAAATGCTAGATACTAGATGCTAGAAATTTTAGAATTTCTATTGTTGCTGATTTTTGTGAGAGGCATATTTATTTGTGAAGGGTTACATATGCCAATGACTAGGCACACAAATGTTTGGGGTGATAAGTGGCCCCAGATGGGACTTGGGGGTACAGATCCCCAATTTATATGCTGAATAGGTTCACTAAACTCCAGGTCATGGTAAAAATAATTAAGTCACTAGATTTGTTAACAGACTAAGCCTAGAGGGATTGGAGATGGTTGAAGAAATGTATAAGGAAGGATATGAAAGGTCTTTAAAGGTTAATAAATAAGAGGAGGGATGAATGGTATAAATTAGTGAAGTCCTCTCATAAGAATGTGGCCTTGACTTTAATTGTGACTTAAGACCTTGCATAACAAATTAAGCTATAGATAAAAGCTGCAGGTGTTCAACTATCTTAGATGAACTTACATTCTTCTCTTGTCTTGCCTCCCCCCCCCCCATCTCTCAGCTTTTCATTAGCATTAAGAGTGTATCATTGGCTAGAATGATTTATTTGTGGGGTAGATTTTTAGTCTGGGTAGATTAGAATGTAAGCCTGAACTCCCCAGTCAATAGGAGAAAAGATCAGAAGAGGGTGAGAGCTTCTGCATTAGAGTCTATATAATCATGTGTTTGCAGCTTGTGCTTTGCACTCTTCCACAGAGAATAGCTTGTCTGTTGGGAGTTGCCCTTTCTCGCAAGATCATAATAAATCCTTTTTGCTTCCTTGAGAGGCTCTGATTTTAATTTGGATAAGAGTCACTGTCCCACACAAAAGACATTAGCCATACTCTATTACGGACTAATTTAAGTTCAATGGCAAGAGAAAGGTCAGAACATATGACAATGACCTAGGATATACTTGATATTCTTGGCCTTTCTACATTAAGGTCTTTCCCAGGCCTCAGTTTGTCTGAGGTAAGGCCCAATTAATGATTAAGGGTTCAAAAAGAATTGAGACAAAATGGCCTAATTTACTCCACAAAATCTAAGGGGGAAAGACCCTTAAATTTCCATTTAAGCTCATTTTAAGCCAACGAAAAAAGCTAAACAATGGGGCATTTAGGTTTAGCCTGGGGGCTATTATTGAGTATTTAATGAAAGCCAGTTGGTACAAAGAATTATTGAACTTCTTTATTATACTTATATTTAAAAAGAAAAGAAAAAAAAAAGCATGCTTTTCCAAAGCTATATTTCAAAAAATCATAAATGAAAGAATAAAACAAAAAGCAAATTGTCCCAGTTTATAGGGAAAATCTCTAATCCCCAAACCCCAGAATATCATATAAAATTCAAAAAATAAAAATTTTATTATTTATGTATTTATAATAAAGAATATTCACATATAAAAATATGTCACCTCAAGTGAAGAGGAGGACCATCTGTGGTGAAGGACTATAGTTGTGTGAAACTGATAGAGGCAGAACAGAAAGACATCACTAACCTCATCATCCCCCAACTTTCTCTAAGAGAGATTTTCATTCTATATCATGCCATGTTGGAGGTACTAAGGGCTTGCAGACTCCCAGAACTAGTTCTGAAAAAGCACTTAAAAGGTTTATATATTTTCGTTCATTTTTCAAATGTACTATAAAAAATTGCTCATCATCTGTTGAACAAGTATTTGTAGTTTATACAATGGTAAAATGAAATTGGGCTGTGTTGTGACCTGTTTAAAAGTATACTGAATTTTTTTTTAAATAAGGATACAAAAAAAGAAAAGTAAGCAAAATAAAATAATGAAGTCATTAACAAAGTATTTTATGAAATATGAGATGGACCTGCCAGATCTTCATTTGAAAATGCTGAAAAGTGATTTGAATAACAAAATAAGCTACTTTCTTTTACCTTTCAAGAACATCTCAGAGACCAAGAAAAAGGACAAATTCTTTACTTTGATATTATAAAAGAATTATGTGGTTCCCTTTTCTTTACTTTTTTGAAATTAATCAGAATCCTTTTACTTGCATACAAATTATCCCTCCAAAATCCCATGCTAATTTCTACCTCCCCACTTTTTTTCATTCTGTTCCCCTCTATGAATACCTTTCTTGTGCTTTTAATTCTATCCAAATCACCCCCCCCTAATATTTCCAGATTTTTTCTTCTTTATAGAAAAAGAAGCCTTTCCTGAACATCCTTTTTCCCATAGCCATTTTTCTATTTCCTTCCCTCTCCTGCCTCTAATTTATCCAGTATATATCTTATTTGTATAAATATTTTGTAAGTCTTCCCCATTAGGCTTCTTGAGAGCAGAGATTGTTAATAGTATGTCATTTTCAGCTTTCTTTTATTCTTGGCACATAACACATTGCTGTATAGTAAGTATGGATAGATGTTTGCTGATTTGGTTTCCTTTTCCTTCTTAACTTCATACATTATCTGAATTTATACATTAGCATTTAGTTTTACTGTCATCTCTCATATGTAAGATCCCTAAACACATACATGTATATATGTATATACACACATATGTGTATATACATAGATGGATACATATACCCATGTATATATGTATATTTGTGTGTATACACACACAAATAAATCGTGGTTAGTATAACCCCAGCCTTAGAATAGATTTTTATTGGATTTATCTTTCATTCTCAAAGTCTCTTCTATTAGGATTTAAACTGACACATTTTACTGAACTAGAAAGGCTTTAAGTATAGTTTCAAATTAGATTGTGTTTGCAGATCAAGAACCAGTCAACCAAAATATGGAGAGGCTCAACACCAACATTTTGGCCCAATGACTTTTGTTCAGAGTGACCCAGCATATTAAAGAAATAGAACACCTATGTTCCCGCCCTTGTGGGTCTGATTTTTTTCTGATGAGACAAGATTTATTCACATGGAAAATTCCTGTTTTTCCATATTCATCCTTTCTATTGTGATTGTTGCTGGATTTTCAGTCCTACAATTCTATTGCCTCTTTTGTCTTTTGTCTTTTTCTTATCTCTCTGCCTTCCATTTGAATATCAAGTCATGTGACTCATCCAAATAACTATCTGCAACAATGCACAAAATATTTTCAAAACTTCCATTTTTCTTTGAGGAAAGACTTACTTATTGTTAGTGAGTGGCCTGTGAAAGCATCTGGAATACATGTTTTTAGGACCCAAAGCATATTCACTGATATATAGTCACAACTTTTACTTTATTTATCCTCAAACAAAAAAAGTGGAATGAAGAAGGGAGATGGTAATTGGTTTTCATTGAGTTGAAGCAAGGTGACAGAAAAAAAATAAATATCTGATTTCTTGTCAAATGCCAAAAAAGACCAGGTTGAAGGAAAGGTCTGAGAAATGATTTTTTTTTTTAATTTCTCCTTTATGAAAGAGAATGTACAGTTACAACTTCCTCTTAGCTTATGATCTCTTGCCAGTGCCAGCTGATTTTCTGAAATGGAGGAGAGGAAAATTTGACAGCTGTGTCTGCTATGGAAACTGCCAAGCTGCAGCACATCTTGTCATACTGCCATGTGGATTTAAGCCAAGGAAGAAATCCATGGTGCACATAATAAGATCCTAAGATAACTAACTAGAATGTATTACAAACTCAAAGTTGGAAAGGCTGTATGCTCCCAACTATGGCATTCGGTATTATTAGAAATGACTGAAAGGGATGCACGTACATTAGCCATGTAGATACAAAGAGAATGACGCTAAGAATGAGAGTATTCCCTGCTGAAATCTTAATAGTCAGTCATGTCACTTAGAGCAAAAATGGCAGATCTAATGAAAAGGAAAGGAAAGGAGTAAAGAAGGCAAAAGTATCACATTGTTTGAAAGACAGCTGTAAGTAGAGAATAAACTAGTGCCAGGCAAGGAGGAGTCAGAGGGTAAAGGAGGAGCCACCACAAATCTATTGTCAAAAGAAAGTAACCTTGAAATTAGAAACCATTAGACCTAGGCAGGGACCTCTGGGATCATTTGTCTGAATGCATTCATTTTATAGGGGAGTAGAATCAATGAGGAAAAAGGAATGTCTTCAAAAAGTCTAAAGTGAGCAATGAACTATTATCAAAATGGAGAGAACACTCTTGGAACTATTGAAAATAAGGTCAGGAAATACTACTTATTAACAAACACTTTATTAAGATAAACATTAAGATAAGACCAAAGAAATTATATCACCCGAGTTGTTCACAATATAATGTAGATCCACAAAAGCCTTTAAATGACCACAAATCACATAAAGGTTTTGTCTATATAGAGGAAACTCTGGCAGAAAAAAAGCTTTTTGCCTTGGGATTGAAATTTAGATACTAATACAGGTGAAATATCCCTTTTACCAGTTGGAACTCCTGGAAAAATAAACGGAAATCATCTACATAGCATTCACTTCTGTGGTAGACCGCCAAGGGACAGGCTCAAAGAACTGACTAATGATGACAGGTAAGGTCACACTTAGAAAGGACTAGTCTTCAGGCTTCTTGGACTCCCCCCTCCCCTTCTCTCTCACCCATTATTTGTTTATATTTTTAAATGCTTTATAATCTAGCAACACTTTCACTGTTCAGTAGTCTGTAACATCACAGCTGGGATCTTGCTTACATCTCCTTGCAACAGTAGGCTGGCAACACTTCCATTTGCTAGGCAGCTACAGGGTAAATGCAATTCATCTTTCCTGTGCAATGATAATGGACATGCTTAGGGCTTCTAGTTCTGAAAATAAATAAAATATGGGTTTCATTTTCTTTAACTTTGAGGGATCTGCTAAGGTCAGATTAGTGGTGGAACTAGGGTATTTTCCATTGAAATAAATAGTTTTAAATTAGAAATCTTGATGATCTCTTGTTGTTCCATTATTTTGAGGGGTAGATAAGAGCAATACAATTACTTCCCCCCCCCTCCTATGACCTATAGTTTCTCTCCTTTTTTTAAAATTTTTTTTATTTCCCCAAATTGCTCAAGATCTGGCCTTTTCATTTTATATTTTATCACTTAATTCTTTTATCTGAGCTCTGAGTTTCTGTTGCCCAATTATTTCAAATTCTAAATTACCCTTAGATCATATCAAAGAGGTTGTGGATGATCTAGTTTTGTTAGGTCATATAGCATTTTCCCTACATCTTACATTTACAGAATTTTAAAGGTGGACAAGACTTTATACTTTATGTAATGCTGGTCTTCATGATCTTATGTTGTTGCTGTTGTTGTTATCATAAACTCTCTCAGAATATCATAAAAACTCTCAGAATATTTTTAAAAACACATAATATATAGGATTACAAAACATAATATTTATACTGAAAGGCAGTTATTAACTAGAAAGGAAAAAGTTTACAGGCCCCAGGTAAAGAATCTCAGGTCTAGTCTAACATCTCATTTTAGAGATAATGGAGTTAAAGCTCAGAGATTTTAAGTGATTCTATGCTATAGAATATATACAAAAGAAAACTGTGATACATACCTACTCAAGAAAGGCTTTGGAGAGGAACTAGTCCTTATTCCAGATACTGATTAAACAAAGTATTTGAGCATTTAATTCAGTACTTGAGTATTGAATCAAGTGATTCTTTAGAAGAGAAAATAGAGTCAAATTTGAGAAATAAAGAACTTGAAGGATGAAGGAAAAATGTATAAACAAGAATATATAGTATGTCATGTGTACCTTTTTGGAGGCAGGAAAATCAAGGCTCACCTTACAGGAATATTTTGCCTTTCTCAGTTACAAAGAAGCAAAGACACAGATAAAGATATGTTAGCAAGTGTCTAGAGTTACAGAATACTAGATGCTTTGACATTTAGATATATCACTCTAATTAAGAAGCATAAAAGTTTTTCTACTTTGGTTTTTGATAAGTCGCTGAATTTCAGTAGAATATGGTGATGTTTTCCCCAAATATTATATTCTAAAACAGTCCGTTTTAGAAAGTGAAAAGTTTTCAAATCTTACTTCAGGTGCTAACATTCCCTCTCTTCCCCCATTCTTATGAACTGTATAAGCTTTTGAAAATATGAAACATTTTAAAATAAATTTTATTAATAAAAATTTTTATGTAGAATAAATTTCCCTCATACTTCTCTTCCATCTCAGATATCCATCTTATAAAACCAAACTGTTTTTTAAATAAAAAAGAGAAAAATAATAAGAAAAATCAATACAGCAAAAAACAATCTAAAACTATATTGAACACTCCATACCCATGAACTTCCAACCTCTGCTAAGGAAGGGAGAAAGGCATCTAGCAGGTAAAATTTTAAAATTCAACACAGTATACAAAGATATTTGTAACTTTTACCTTAAAACAACTTAATCAATGCTTAGTTGACTTTTCTGAATAATAATCTACATTTTTTATGAGACTTTGCAAGAATGCTAATAAAGACTGAAATCTTTATGCTTAACAGAGATAGTAGTATGAATTTCTATTGTCAAAGAATTGATCCTACATGATGACACTTCTGGTATGACTGACCTCTGATCTGAGGAGGATTTGCCAGATTTGGATAAATTATAAGAACACTGTCACTAAAAATCCAGACTAACTTATACACCACCATAACAAGATGTTGGAAGAGACCTTTCATAGAGAAACTGATTTCTAATAACTTGAAAAATCACTGTAAATGACAAGCTTTTTTCAAAAAAAAAAGATTTCTAACTCCCAACCAAACAATGGCAAATGTAGTATTTTGCTCTAATAAAACAGCAGGAAGGAGTCACATAATATGGAGAACTATTTTTAAACATTTCATGCCTTCCTCTGAAGTCTTTCTTCTGAATGGCATTCTTATTGCAGAGAAGTACCTCAGTGTGCTACTTTTAAAATAATGGAACACAACTGTTTCTAAGTAAAAGTCACCCTATCTTTGGGTTTTTAAGAGTGATGGATTGAACTGATAAACATCAAATGAAAATAGGGGTCTCATCTTCCTTTGGTGGGGGAGTTAAATAAAGGCATGCTGTGGATTCTAGATGAGGAAAAGGTTTTAGTTGTAAAATATTCCTGACTACCCAGAATTCCTATCATATTTCCCAAGGTTAAATGCACTGCTTCAAGGCAGCTGTTCAGAATGATTAAAGGAACACTTTAGGACAGTAATGCTCTTTGTAATGTTAATAAACTTTGATTTTGATTTCTGATGGAAACTAGGGAAATCAGTCCATTTTAGATTTAAAATCTAACACTTTAGTCTCTTATATGTAAAATATGTATATATAATAAGTAATATATATTGCCATATCTTATGTGTGAATAGAATATACAGATATGTGTGCCAATTTTTTTTTTAGATTTAAGGTATAAAAGATTTTCCTTATCATATCATAAAGTTTAAAAGCTTAAAATACATAAAGACTTTTGTGATGCACTGTGTATATAATGCAATGATAATATTGTGAACAAAAATACACTCACATGCATGCATTCATAAAAATAAATATATACTTTATAGGTATGTGTCTATACAGTTGTATATATAGAGAGGTAGCATGGAATAATATCTTAATGAGTCGGCTTTGGAGTCAAGGAAAACCTAAGCTGAAGTCCTATGTTTGATATATGCTCATTAGGTGGGAAAGAATGTCACATCACATAATGTTGCCATTTTGGTCCTCTTCTAGAAGAAAAGGATAACAACCAACCAACAAAGTAAATAAGTCACCTCACATCTCAATGATCCCACGAAACACTCTTAAGATTCATATAAATGTATAAATTAGTGCAAGCAATTTCTATCCCAAAGCATACCTCAGTTGATGAAATCAAAAGCAAAAAAGTCCCATTTAACTAAATATTAGAAGGTTGTAGCACACACAAAATTCATAGAGAAATTTTAGTCAGGAAGACTTAGATCCAAATACGGCTTTCAACACATACTGTGTAACCATAAGCAAATCCCTTAACATATCTGCCTTATTATCCTCATACGTAAAATGGGGATAAAAATACAGTTACTCTCATGATTGTTTTGAGGATCAAATGAAATAGTAATTGCAAAGCACTTACCACAATGTTTGTTATAAAGCAAACACTATATGAATATTAGTTATTTGGAGCAGGAATATATTCTTTTACATCACTAAGCATATTTTCAATGGTAATAAAAAGTGCAGCATAATGTGAGAAAGATTAATCAATATTTTTTTCTTTTCTTTATGTAAAACATTGTAAATGTATCTCAAATAAAAATGAATCAAATGAATAGTTCTGTATTGAACTTCTTGTTGTTGATCAACCACAACAATCATAACAAATTCAACTATCATATAGAACTGTTCATTTTTATTTGGGAAACTATTTTCTCTAGCTAGGAGGTAGCTAAGGCTCAATGAATGAAGTGCTGACCCTTGAGTCCAAAAAATGTGAGTTGAACTCTGCCTCAAATAGTTATTAGCTGCATGACCCTGCTTATATCACTTAACCCTTTTTGCCTCACTTTTCTCATCTGTAAAATGAACTGGAAAAGTAAAAGTAAATTACTCTTATGTCTCTGCCAAGAAAATCTCAAATAGGGTCATGAAAAGTTTAAAAGTATTGAACAACAAAACCTCTTTAGAGATCATAAAGAGCATTTTTAGACTTGGAAGGAACCTTCCAACTCCACTTTCAGTTGAAATCCAGTACAAAACTTCTCATTTCATAGATTAGGCTGAAAGATGAGATTCACGAAATTTATATAACTTTTTCATAGTCACACTATTAGGTAGTAAGGGACTGAGACAAGATTGAAACCCTCAGCTCCTCTAATTCCCAATCCTGTGTTTGGATTGAAACCCTCAGCTCCTCTAACTCCCAATCCTGTGTTTCCCAAACAGGATTCCACAGGATTGGGAGTTAGAGGAGCTGAGGGTTTCAATTCAACCCCCCAATTACTTCCAGTATTACTTCCCCCAATTTTTCATCCTCCATTTATTTCAGTACTTCAAAAGATCTGGACTTTCATCAAGGCAGTTATGCTCTCCATACTTGCAGATCACAGGTCCACATACATGAACTACCCTGCATATATACCAGTACAATTATGTGAGTCTCTTATCTTTTCAAACTGGTCTCTTCATTCCCACAATTCCTAGAAATGACTTGCACAAGATTGTGTTATCATTAGCATAGAAGTTACATTTTATTTATTTATTTGTTTGCTTGCTTTGCTTTGTGTTTTAATTGTTTAAAATTTATAAACTACTTGAGTCATATATAGATGAAAATACCATTCCAAGATAAAAATAAGACATTTAAAATAAAATAGACATCAGGTCAGAAAGAGACCTGGTAAGAATTTCAGAGGTCATCTAATGAGACTCTCTTATTTAATAGATGTCAACGGAGGTTCTAAAGGTGAATTGATTTTCTCAAGGTTATATGGAATATAAGTGGAAGATCTGGCATTTTAACCTAGATTCTTTGATAGCAAATCCAGCCCTCTTTTCATTACATTGTACTGCCTTAGAAAGAAAAGAATTAAATCATTTCAGTTAATGGAGAGAAATAGTTCACAACACTCAGTAATAAACTTGGTCCCAAGTTTTCAAAAGGAACACATTGGGCTAGATTGTTTTAATTTTCTGACAACAGGAAGCAGACAAATTCACCAACAGTTGCATTTTCCCCTCTGGAACTCAACTCAAGTAGGAACTTGTCACATGAATTCTTTTATTAAGGGTGACATAGAGAATGATACTTGCAACCATAGTGTTACAAAAAGATACAGACACACTCCTTAGTTAAAAGATTCTTTCATTGCTGCCCTATAAATCCAGGGGCCATAACATTGAAATGTATCTCTGTGAAATGATTTCTTCTAGGAACTGAAATAATATGATCCATGTATCCTTCCATCTAATGCTCTAACTTTATTCAAGTGTAGAACTTGGAGAAAGTAACTGATGAGATATATATACTATATATTTTTTGAATTTTGTTTTTGCATTATATATGAAATTTGTGATTATTACATTGTTTTTTAGTCATGTCTGACCCTTCATGACTTCATTTGGCATATTTGGCAAAAAATATGGGAGTGTGCTATTTCCTTTTCAGAAGATCTAGTGGATCATTTTTTGGGGACCATCAAAGGTTAAATGACTTGCTTAGAGTCACACAGGTGAGGTTTATCTCAGGTTGGATCTGAAATAAGTGCTTCCTAACTCCAGACTCAATGTTTTATTTTCCCTGAGCCACCAGCTTCCTCCAACATGAAACTTAGGATCACCCATTTGGAGTGAAAGGGAACCTTAACAATCTTCCGGTCCATTTCACTTTATAGATGAGGAATCTGAAGATAAAAGAGTGAAGTTGCTTAACCATATTTATATGATTAATAAACAGCAGAACAAGAACTGTAACTCACGTCTTGTAATGCTATTCCTAATACTGGGAGTCATTTCCGTTAATAAAATAAAATTACAGATCTGGGTGACCAACCATATTGGGGGTAAAAAGTGCCCAAGAATCATGTTAACTATTGGGTATTCAAAGACAAAATGAAAAGCAGATCCCATTCCTTATAAGATTATATACTACTGGAGGGACAGATGTAAACAGATACATATGCACACACATAATTATTTGAAGAGTTTGAGATCATTAAACAACTAGAGGAATGTGGAAAGGTTCCCGGTACAAGGCAGAATATGAAGTCATACTCTAAGGAAGCTCTAAGGAGAGAGTGTATTCCAATCCTGGAAGACAGTGAATGCTAATGTATGGCATTAGGGGATAAATTGCCATGTTTAGGAAGAGAAAAAAGGAAAAATTGGCTAGACTTCGAACTTCACAAAGGAGAATAATGTTCAGTGAAGCTTAAAAAAGTCTATGGAACCATATTATTGGTGGATCCCATCATGTGACTATTTTAGAGTCTGAGAGTCTGAGCAAATACACATCTTACATTTTCACTTTCTCCCCACAAATAGTCATCGAATTTTCTCAACTGGCCCCAAGCACAGCTCTCTCCTCTTAATCTAAAGTTACCTTTATGATAAGGTCACCTTCATTTGCCTGCATTTCCATATGCTATTTCCTGGTCTCCAATCATTCAGCTATTGACATGCTCTGCTCCTCAGGACAGCTGGCCTCCTATAGGATCACCTGCTTGGTGGGGACTGAGGAGGAGGAAGAATCCCTTGGGAATCCTTTTAAATCTCTCCCCAATCCTTGATCTGGGCTACAGCCTCCTTAGGACTAACCAGTGAATTTTTGTGAAAATAAAGCTAATTGGCTTTAAAAAAAAAGTCCTCAGAAATTCATATCTGAAACAAACCTGTTAGAATCCTTACAAAGGTAAGTCAGTTGCCTAATTTAGCATGGTACTTAGCAAATTCTAGCTCACTAAAATATTTAAGTACTCATTGGAGTTCACACTTTTGGGAGATTCACAAGTCAGTATTCAGTATGAGATTCACAAGCCAGAAACCCACAATCCCACTCTCTCAGAGGAGGAGTCAACTTTTCAATTCACACCTCTAAAAGAGCATAAAAAGGGGATGAGTTAGTGAAGTGAGTTAGTTCAGAAGAAGTGCACTCTCGGAGGTGGAACCAGATTCATTCATCCCATCTCACACCGTGGTGGCTGGCTCTCCTCCTTCGCTTCTCCACTGAAAGATAGGTCTCTAAGAAAGCTACCTGGGCCCAAGGAAAGAGACAAGACTTGGAAGGAGAAAATAAATGTTTGGATTTTATCAGCTGGCTGCATTTGGGGTGATTATTACTCTGAACCAAAACTAAGGCTGCCTCCTGAAAACCTCCCCAAGAAACCTGCTCTCAGAGAGAACCATCATATATATTTAAGAAAAAGAAAAAGAATACCACCCAAACCTTCTCCCAATTTCTATTTCCAATAAAGAAATTCCTCTTCTTGAGTCTCACTCAAAGCTGATATTGATAAATGCCCCTGAAAATGTTTCTATCACATCTAGATCTGATTCAGAAGGTATCCTTTGATATTAAACATTGATTATTTATTCTTTTACCAAGTCCATTTTTAGAGTGTAAAACTTCCCTGCTTGAACCCCCATTTTGAATAAGTTCTTTCTCCAACACAACTTCCTCTCTAACCTTGGACCATGTGAGTTTCTTGCATCCATAAGAATGCAATTCTATTTCTTTCTATTGTCATACAGTATGTGTATCTCTGCATGTGTGATTTAATTCTTTCTCTGCTGCACCACAAACTAATAAAAGTTGCTGTTGTTGTTGTTACTATTTTTAATCAGCTTCATGAGTACTAATTTCCTGTAAATTCCCAAACAAGTCTTTGTTTAACCTCAGCCATGAGGTCAAAGCATATGAGTAAAGAAGGTAAATAAAAGGATGAGTTCAACTTAGCCTGTTGTAATAGTTCAGATAAGATTTTATGAAATCTTCAACCAGGATGATGGTATAATAAAAAAGAGAGAGAGATGGATGAATGATACACTGTAAAGAAGATAGAATGGATAAAATGTGGAAATCTTATGATTTGATTATTGACTATGTGGAAGCTAAAAGGTAAGTTTGGTCTCTAATTAACATATTTTCTGTATGATTTAACCTTTCTTGGTTTCATTTTACTCAGCTATAAAGTGAGGATAATAACAATATCTACCTAATGAAGTGTTGTGAGAATCAAATGAGACAACATATGCAAAGTGCTTTACAAAGTTTCAAGTAATATACTGTATACAGAGAAGAAAAGAGAGGGAAAAAAAAGAATAATATTTACATTGTAAATCTGTAGGACTTGTAAGAATGGTGGATACAATCCAAGCAATAATTAATATTGGAGGAAGGGTGGATTTCAAAGAGAAGCCAATGAGTTTAAATTTAGACATGCTAAATTGCAGATGTTTATAGGTCAGCCAAGTGGGTATGTATATCAGGAAGTTAGTGATATAGGACTGAGAGATTCTAAGGCTGGATTTACACATTTCGGAGTTACCTCCATCAAGAATAACTGAAAATATTAATGCCAGTGAAATCATCAAGAAAGAAAATGTAGACAGAAAAATAAGAAAGCCCAAGACAGATCCTTAGAGCATACCCACAGAGCGAGACATTGATGATAATCCAGCAAAAGATACTGGCATGTTCATGCAGTTTGCCAGAGAATCAGGAAACAATTGTCTCCCCACAACTCAGGAAGGAATGAGCCTCCAACAGATGTTAGTTTAGAATCCTTCCTCCACTTGTTTTTGTATGTCCCATGAGCTAAGAATGGTTTTCATATTTTAAAATAAAGTTTTGTTATATTTAAAAATATAAAATTTGTTTTTAGCTCACAGGTAATTTAAACACAGGCAAGCTAGGTTTGTCTCTTAGGCCACATTTTACTAATACCTGTGTCATGTTTCTCAAGAAAGATAAAACTGAGAAAAGATCACAAAATTTAATAATTAAAAAAGAATTTCAAACAGCAGAATTTGTTAAGTGGTGCAATTGGAAACATTCAAAAGACAGGTTTGAGAAATAAGTGTAAACAAAAGAAATAGATGTTTGTTTTCCTACAAATTTGGCTATGAAAGGAGGAAAAATAGGATTATAGGTTGAGATTATGATACAGTCAATTAAGGTTTTATTTGGGTTTGCTTTAAATAGGGAAAGACACACATGCTTGTAAATATCAGGGAAGAACTGAGAACAGAGGGGGAGACTGAACATTGAGAGGTAGACTGGAATAGTAGATAGAGCATTGAACTTCAAATAGGAATACTTAGTACTTTTTTTATACATTGATGAGCATCAAATGAAGTAAAATATGTAAAGAATTCTGTGAAACAAAGTGGTATAGATGTCATCCATTAATTATTAGTAGTACAATTAAGTATTCTTTCCACTAATCCTCGCTGCCACTTCATGCAAATATTCTTCCCTTCTAATAAAAGATGACATTGTGATCCTTCAGAAAGCTACAGAAAATTCCACAACATGAAGGCAATTCTAAATGTTGATGTCCCTTTAGGCCACATTGCTATAGTGACTGAAACATGGAAAGAAGTTAATTAACATTTGTTGAATGAATAACTAGTTTAGTATGACCCTCTTCTCAATCAAATTTGACTTTCTCTATTCTTTCCTTTGTAGTTACAGAACATTTTTTAAAAAAGAAAAAGGCACTCCTCAGTATGGAGAGCATTGCTAGTCAGTCTCTGCCACATCTGCCCAGATTCAGTGTTTTTCAAAGATATCTTTCTCTCCACCCCCGTCAGTCAGTCAATGAACATGTATTAAGTATTTAATATGTGACAAAAACTCTGTTAAGTCCTGGGGAAATAGAAATGCAAAATCTATCCCTACTTTCAAGCAGCTCGCATTCTAATGAGGGAGACAATATTAAAATAATTCAGTATCCAAATTCAGTATAGATACACAAAGACTAGATCGGAAGGTAATCTGCAAATGGCATACAACCCATGTTGTCAGTACAAAGATTTCTTGCCTGTTGTTGACAGAGCCAGATAATAATATTCTTTCTCAAGTTCATTCCATCCATAGCTCCCTTTTTATAGAGAGAGAATAATTTAATCTGGTGACTTGAATTCAAGGTCTCCAAATTGTAAAATTAAAATATTTCACAATTGAAAATGATTTCAGAGATTATCTCATCTGACACATATTTAAACAGAACTGCCCCCTCTCCTTCCTCGACACACATATGTGGCACACATACACATACAGTTATATGTTGTTGTTATTTTTCCTTTGTTCTCAGAGACCCAATGACATCATCAGCTGGGAAATTCTGTAGATAGGAGAAGTGTACCAAGTGTTACCTTAGTTCTAATTTCTAATACAGCTTGAGATACTATGTGAACTTGGTCAAGTTACTTAATTTCTATCTACCTCAATTTCTTCCTCTCTAAATTTAGGGTTTTTATGGAGATAAAATCAGGCAAGATTTGTAAAAAGACTTTACAAATCTATTACAACCCTATTTTTAAACAATACTTAATGTTCCTATGTTTTTCCTCTATAGTATTACTGACCATCGAATCTTAAATTCATTATTAGCTAAAGCCAGAGCAAGGTAGGCTATTGAGGCAAAAGTGAGTGGCAAATACTAATGAATAACTCCAGTGGAAAAGAAAGAAAAGAAGGGAAAAAAGGGAAGAGAGAAGGAGACAAACAAAAGAGAGAGAGGAGAGAAAAGATGATGAAGATTAAGATGAAGAAGGACAAGAAGAACAAGAACAAGCAAACAAATGATATACTTTACCCTACTCTTAAAACAGGAGAGGACTCAGAGTGGTTAGAGTGGGGAGGGGGACTGGTAGAAAAGAAACACTGACCCCATTAATTTAAAAGTATTTTCAATAGACTTGTTTTTCTCTGCAAGGTCAATGTTAAAAACCTTTTTTCAATAAGAAACTTAACTATTGAGTCATAACGGTACCTTTAAAAAAAATAACCTAGCCTGCAGACAGAAGCAGTGATGGTAGAGAGATAGTTCTTAGCTCCAGAGAGCAAATTATGAACTTGTTCTTAATGTACATTAAAACAGTGGGAAAGCAGAAGAGAAATATTGAACAAAAACTATTTAGCAGTTTGAACTTCTGACCTACACTTATGCAGCACAATATTCCTCAATAGGTCTCACAGTCTCTGTCAGCATTCCAGAAGGTCATATTTTCACAAAGGTGAGCCAATCATGAAGATTTCCTTTCCTGGTTTTGACATGTAAGTATTGTTTCTGTATCAGCAGGGTCATGACAAGGGCTCAGCCAAGGGCAAGTCAGTCTACCAAGGGACAGGTTTTCACCATCTCTAAGGCTGACAACACTGATGAGAGAGGGAGAAAGGGAGGGTATTGTCTGTCCCCTATAATCCTGAACTTAGGTGAACTGCCTGCTGTGGAATGACAGCTGTGGGGGGAGAGAGAAACAGTGAGAAACAGAGAGAGAGGGAGAGAGAGAAAAAGAGACACACACACACACACACAGAGACAAAAAGAGGAAGAGAGAAAGAGAAAGAGAGAGAGAGAGAGAGAGAGAGAGAGAGAGAGATTTTCATTCATGCTGAACTTGTTTCCATGTGGATACATCTACTTGTCAATCATTTAGGAACATTTCTTCCACCCATTTTCTGACTTTTGAAACAATACTCATCTACTGATAAAATTTTAAAAACATACCATATTCAGAGTCAGACATAACATAGAAATGAATTGCTAGTGGTCAGGATTCTACAGGCTTTGCAATTACCAGTGGTACCTGTCTTGATTGCAAAAGAAAGAGCTATGAACAGAAAACATGTTCAATTTCTGCTTTGGTAGAGGGTAGTATGAAGGATTGCCTTATGACAGAGTAGCTATAATCAATCAAAATATTTACTAAGTACATCCCTGCCATGCTCCTTGCATCTAACATAACTGCCTGTAATAATGTAGACAATTAGTAAATGGTTTTTGTTTAATTCATTGATTACTACAATTAGGCAAGGCATAAAATATCTCTGGTCTTTTTAGTCATAGCTTTGGGCTTTGAAATAACTTTGGTAGCTGAAATAGGAATTATTCCTTTACCACCATATCTGTCTTTATGGTAACGAGTCAATAGCTTTTTCTTCTTGGAGGAAAAAAAGGCTTTTTTAAACATCAATATTTAGAGAAAAACCTTTTGTGTTATTATTAATAATTGAAGTTTATGTAATAATTTAAAATATACAAAATGCTTTTACGTGCATTATTTCCCATAAAACTCAAAACAAACTTGTGAGGTAGTTACCACAGGATTTGGTAATCCTATTTCACAGATGAGGTAGTAGACAAGTAAAGAGAATATGGGTAGAAGGTATAATTTCATCTTCAACCTGCAGGTTATACAGATAAGAGGAAAGAAATTGGGAAAGTCTGTAATATTTTCCATTGCTTTCTGTATTTACCTATAGTAATGATCATGATATGGGGAGGAAAAGATGGGGTGACTTTTTTATTAAAGCTTTTTAATTTCCAAAAGATATGCATGGATAATTTTTCAACATTAACCTTTGCAAAACCCTGTGTTCCAATTTCTCCTACTTCTCTCTACCCTCTCACCTAGATAACAAGTAATCCAATATATGTTAAACATGATAAAAATATGTGTTAAGTCCAATATATGCATACATATTTATGCAATTATTTTTCTATAAAAGAAAAATCAAATCAAAAAGGAAAAGAAATGAGAAAAATTAAAATGCAAGCAAACAACAACAAAAAGAGTGAGAATACAATGTTGTGATCCACACTCAGTTCTCACAGTCTTCTCTTTGAGTGTAGATGGTTCTCTTAATCACAAGATCATTGGAACTGGTCTGAATCGTCTCATTGTTGAGAAGAGAAATGTCCATCCTGTAATTTTGTTGTTGCCGCATATGATCTCCTAGTTCTCATTTCACTTAGCATCAGTTCATATAAGTCTCTCCAGACCTTTCTGAAATCATCCTGCTGATCATTTTTTATAGAACAATAGTATGCCATAGCATTCATATACCATAACTTAACTCAGCCATTTCCCATCCATTCAATTTCCAGTTTCTGGCCACTACACAAAGGGCTGCCACAAACATTTTTGCACATGTGAGTTCCTTTCCCTCCCTTAAGATCTCTTTGGGATATAAGCCCAGCATTAACACTCTTGCATCAAAGGATATGCATAGTTTGACAGCCCTTTGGGCACAGTTCCAAATTGCTCTCCAGAAAGATTGGATCAGTTCATAACTAACTCCACCAACAATGTATCAGTGTCCCATTTTCCCACATCCCCTCCAATCATTCATTATCTATTCCTGTCATCTTAACCAATCTGACAGGTGTGTAGTGGTGCTTCAAAGTTGTCTTAATTTGCAGTTCTCTGATCAATAGTGACTTTGAGCACCTTTTGATATGACTAGAAATGGTTTCTCTTTCTTCATCTGAAAATTGTCTGTTCATATCCTTTGACCATTAATCAATTGGATAATGGTTGAATTCTTATAAATTAGAGTAAATTCTCTATATAATTTAGAAATGTGGTCTTTATCAGAGCCTTTGAATATAAAAATGTTTTCCCAGTTTATTGCTTTCCTTCTCATATTGTCTGCATTAGTTCTGTCTGTACAAAAACTTTTTAACTTAATATAATCAAAATTATCTATTTTGTGATCAATAATGATCTCTAGTTCTTCTTTGGTCACAGATTCCTTCCTCTTTCACAAGTCTGAAGGGTAAACAATCCTATGGTCTTCTAATTTATTTATAATCTCATTCTTTATGTCTAAGTCATGAACCCATTTTGACCTAATCTTGGTATACAATGTTGAGTATAGGTCAATGCATAGTTTCTGCCATACTAGTTTCCAATTTTCCCAGCAATTTTTTTCAAATAGTGAATTCTTATCCCAAATGTTGGGGTTTTTGGGTTTGTCAAACACTAGATTGCTACAGTTATTGACTATTTTGTCTTGTGAACCTAACTTATTCTGTTTATTGACAACCCTATTTCTTAGCCAGTACAAAATGGTTTTCATGATCATTGCTTTATAATATAGTTTAAGATCTAGCACAGCTAAGCCACTTTCATTGGCATTTTTTTCATTAATTCCTTTGAAATTCTTGACCTTTTGTTCTTCCAGATGAATTTTGTTATTATTTTTCCTAGATCTCTAAAATAATTTCTTGAAGGTTTGATTGGTATGGCACTGAATAAGTAGATTAATTTAGATAGCATTGTCATTTTTATTATATTCACTTGGCCTACCCATGAGGACTTGATATTTTTCCAGTTGATTAGATCTGACGTTATTTGTGTGGAAATTGTTTTGTAGTTGTGTTCATATAGTTACTGACTTCATCTTTGCAGGTAGACTCACAGATATTTTATATTATTGTCAGTTATTTTAAATGAACTTTCTCTTTGTATCTTTTGCTGTTGTATATTGTTGGTAATCTGTAAAAACGCTAATGATTTATCTGAATTTATTTTGTACTCTGCAACTTTGTTAAAGTTTTATATTTTTTTCTACTAGTTTTAGTTGATTCTCTAGGGTTCTCTAAGTATGCCATCATATCATCTGCAAAGAGTAATAATTTGGTTTCCTCATTACCTACTCTAATTTCTTTAATCTCTTCTTATTCTCTCATTGCCAAAGCTAACATTTCTAATACACTATTGAATAGCAATGGTGATAATGAGCAACCTTGTTTTATCCTTGATCTTATTAGTAATGGCTCTAAGTTGTCCCCATTATATATGGTGCTTGCTGATGATTTTAAATAAATGCTACTGATCATTTTAAGGAAAACTCCATTTATTCTTATACTTTTTTTATTTTGTGTTTTTAATAGGAATGGATGTTGGGTTTTATCAAATGCTTTTTCTGCATCTATTGAGATAATCATATGATTTTTGCTAGTTTGGTTACTGACTGTTATGGGTCAGAACTCTATACTTGAAACAAGGATTCTTACAAGGTGTTAAATCCATGGAATTGATAAGACAATGCATATCTAGTTTAGCATGGTGATTAATAGTTCTGTATGACTGAATTAATCTTACAACAAATAATGGTTCCCTAGTGATATAATGATTGGCTTATACTCAGTATAGTGCATATAAACTGAGACAAACTCAGCCAGAGAAGAAGGCTCAGAGATAGACTTGGAAGAGGACTGAAACAGATTTGGAGAAGACAGAGGGCTGGAGGTTGGAGCACAAGCTGTCAGACTGAGACAGACTTAGGTGACTTTCTATAATCTCTTTGGTAATATTTTATTTAAGATTTTTGCATCAATATTACTTAGACAAATTGGTCTATAATTCTCTTTCTTTGTTTTCATTCTACCTGGTTTAGGTATCAGCACCATATCTTTTGTATAAAAGGCATTTGGTAGGATTCCTTCTTTCCCAATTTTTTTTTCAAATAATTTGTATAGTATTGGAATTAGTTCTTTAAATGTTTTGTAGAATTCACATGTAAATCCATCTAGCCCTGGAGATTATTTTTTAAGTAGTTAGTAATAGTTTGTTTTATTTATTTTTTTCTAAAATGGGACTATTTAAGTCATTTATTTTCTTATCTGTTAATCTGGGCAATCTATATTTTTGCAGGTATTATTTCATTTCACTTAGATTATCATACTTATTGATACAGTTGGGCAAAATAACTCCTAAAAAATTATCCTTATTTCTTCTTCATTGGTGGAAAGTTCTACCTTTTCATTTTTGAGCAAACAATTTGATTTTCTTTTTCCCTTTTTCTAATCAAATTAACTAGAGTTTTATCTATTTTTATTGTTTTTTTTCCATAAAACCAACTCTTGGTTTAATTTATCAATTCAATCTTTTTTTACTTTCAATTTTATTAATCTTTTTTATTTAAAAAATTAAATTTGGTTTTTAATTTGTTCTTTTTATAACTTTTTTTTAGTTGCAAGCCCAATTCATCAAATATCTCTTTCTCTATTTTATGCAAGTAAGCATCTTGAGATATAAAATTTTCTCTAATAAAAGCTTTCACTGTATCCCACAAATTTTGTCTCATTATTGTCATTTTCTTGGATGAAATTGCTGATTATGTCTATGATTTGTTCTTTAACCTACTCATTCTTAAGGATTAGATCATTTAGTTTTCAATTAATTTTTGCTCTATTTTCACCTAGCTTTTCATTGCATGTAATTTTTATTGTATTATGATCTGAGAAAGAATCATTTACTATTTTTGCTTTTATGCATTTGTTTTTGAGGTTTTTATGCCCTAATACATGGTCAATTTTTATATAGGTTCTATATACTGCCAAGAAAAAGATATATTTCCTTCTATCTCTATTCAATTTTCTCCAAGTCTATCATCCCTAATTTTTTTTCAAGATTTTATTTACCTTCTTAACAGCTTTCTTATCTATTTTGTGGTTTGATTTATCTAGTTCTGAGAGAGTCAGATTGAGATTCCCCACTAGTATTGCTTTGCTGTTTAATTCTTCTTGTAGCTCTCTTAACTTCCAAGAATTTGGATGCTATACCACTTAGTACACACATGTTTATATTAATATTTCTTCATTATCTATGGTACCTTTAAGCATGGTGTAATTTCCTTCCTTATTTCTTTTAGTTAGATCTACTTTTAATTTTGCTTGATCTGAGATCAGAATTGCTTCTCCTGCTTTTTTTTTTTTTTTTTTTTTTTTTTTGTCTCAGCTAAAGCATAAGAGATTCTGCTCCAGCCTTTTACCTTTACTTTAAATGTATCATTCTGCTTTAAATGAGTTTCTTGTGAACAACAAATTGTAGGATTCTAGCTTTTAATCCAGCCTGCTACCTATTTCCATTTTATGGGAGAGTTCATCCCATTTATATTCACAGATAGAATAACTATTTCTGTATTTTCTGCTATCTTATTTTCCCCCAGTTATATATTTTTCCTTTCTTTCCCCCTTTTCCTCCTTCCCAGTATTTTGTCTTTGATAGCCCCCTCCCCTTTTATAGCCCCCCCATATTATACCTTTCCCCTTCTACTTCTGTTCTCCCTTCTCATAGGCTCCCCCCTTTCTTTCCCCCTTCCCCTGCTACTTCCCTATAAGGTGAAACAAGTTTCTCTGTGAAGTTAAATGTGTTTAATAATCTCTGAGCCAAATTTGATACAAATAAGATTTGCACAGTGCTCATCCTCCTCCCCTCTTTCCCTCAATTGCAACAAGGTCTTTTTTCTGCCTCTTTATGAGATATAATTTACCCTTTTAAACTCTTCTTCCTCTTTTTCCAGTAGAATCGCTGTTCCTCCTCTAATTTCTTTTTTAAATCATCACTGTAAAATCAAATTATACCTACCCCCTCTAAATATATGCATAACAGAGATTCAGATCTCAAGAGTTAAACACATCACCTTTGCATATAGGGATATAAGCTTTTTAACTTTTAAAAGGAAGTTACTTTTTCTTTCCTTTTAGTCCTTCTCTTGAGTTCTGTATTTGAAGATCAAATTTTCTATTCAGCTCTGGTCTTTTTTGTAGTGTTCTGGTTAGCTTTCTGGAGGTCTTGGGACCGGTCTTTGTTTAATCCAAGTAATCACCATAAGAATATCCAGGGATAAAGTCCAAAAGTTGTTTTTGTTTTTTGTTTTGTTTTGTTTTGTTTTGTTTTTTTTTGTCTTCTTCACAGTCTGTCTCCTTGCTTGGGGCCCAGCTAGCTTTCCAGAGGTCTTTCAGATGGGACTTGATGTCAGTGAAGAAATAAAGGACGACAGGCTAACCACCACAAGTAGATAAGAGATGGAATGAATGTCTCTTGTACAATCCTTGTTGGCTTTTATATATTCTATTATAATTACATCATCGTAAGTGTGAATCTTGTAGAATAGGTGTCAGTCTTGTAGAACTATATTAAGTACTAAATACTTGTATTGAATTAGAGAACTATTAATCACCATGCTAAATTAGATAAGGATTGTCTTATCAATTCCACTGAGTTAACACCTTGTAAGAATCCTTGTCTAAGTATATTTCTCCAGAGTTCTGGTCCATTACACTTTTTTTTTTTTTTATCAGAAATAGATCAAATTCACTATTTCATTGAATATCCATCTTTTCACTTGAAAGATATTGCTCAATTTTGCAGGATAATTGATTCTTGGCTGCAATCCAAGTTTCTTTGCTTTTTGGAAAATCAGATCCAGGGCCCTTCAATATTTTAAAATAGCAACTGCTAGCTCCTTGGGTGATCCTGATTATGGCTTCTCAATATTTTAATTGGTTTTTTTTTCTGGCTGTTTGCAATGTTTTCTTCTTGACTTGATAATTCTCAAATTTAGCTATGATATTCCTTGGAGTTTTCCTTTCGAGGTCTCTTTCAGGAAGTGAATGGTGAATTCTTTCAATGACTATATTAACCTCTGGTTCTAGGACAACTGGGCAGTTTTCCTTGATGATCTACTGAAAGATGATGTCTAGGCTTTTTCCTTCATATTGGTTTTAAGTAAGTCCAATAATTCTTAGATTATCTCCCCTAGACCTATTTTCCAGGTCAGTTATTTTTCCAATGAGGTTATTTTATATTTTCTTCCATTTTTTTTTTCATTTTTTTTGGTTTTGTTTGAACAATTCTTGAAGTCTCATTGATTCATTTCCACGTGTTAAATTCTAATTTTTAGTGAATTATTTTCTTCAGTTACCTTTTTATCTTCATTTGCATTTGGCCAATTGAACATTTATATGAATTATTTTGTTCATTGCATTTTTTTCCACTTCACAAATTTATTATTTAATGAATTGGTTTCTTTTTCATATGTATTTTTAAGGAGTTATATACTTTTCCCATTTCACCAAGTCTATGTTTTAAGGAGTTTTCTTCAGATAATTTCTGGTTTTCCTTTTTTATATCCTCTTGCAAACATTTCATTTTTTCCCATTTTTCTTCTAACTTTTTTGTAAAATACTTTTTGAATTCTTTCAAAAGAGCCTTGTGAAATGGGGACCAATTCATATCAATCTTTGGGGTATCATCTGGAGCTGGCTTGCATTTAGGATCCTCACGGTTTGAGGTCTGTTCTTCTCTTTCACCATAAAAGCTATCTATGGTCAGAGTTCTTTTTGCTTTTTTGCTCATTTTTTTAAAGTTGAGGTCTGCTCTTAAGGCAAAGGGGTAATAGCTGCTTCAGTTTGATCTGGGAGAGTTCTGCTGATTTACTTCCAGGGCTGGGTAAGCACGGGTCCCAAATTCTTCCTGGCCTCAGAGGATCTCAATTTGCCCTTTGTTTTGGCTTTTAGGTGTGTCAAGGCAAAACTTCTAGGACAGAGTAGTCTAAGAGCTTCACAGTAGATTTCCTGCCCTGGCTCCTTGCCCTGAGCTCTGTGCTTCCTCTGGGCTCAGCAGTCTCTTCTCATGTCTGATTGAAACAGACCTTTTCTGAAGTTCTTCCACAGTATCTTCTTCTGGAAATTTGTTGTATGTTTGATCACTCCAAAAGCAGTTCAGAGGCTCAACCTGATGTTCCTTTGAGAGAAACTCAGAGGAGGTTTCAGAAAGCTGCGTCTGCTCTCCACTATTTTGGCTCCACTCAGGGTGGCATTTGGACAAAAAATATATGTATGCTTTGGCAAACTGGTATGGTAGGGAAGAAGCTGGTAGGGGAAAATTTATTCTTGTTATGTTCGTTTTGTTTCTGTTTTTACATTTTAGGCATCAGTAGCAAGATTTAAGAAGAAATAAAACTCTAGAATCAAGGTGTATTCTTTCTTATCTGGGCTGTTTTAGATCAGACTTCTCTCTTTCTACAATCCTGTGGCTAATTGTAATATTTCTCTCTCTTTCATCCTTTTGATTAGATTTGATTCTTTGGAATCTTCAGAGAAGCACATAGAAAGCACAGATATGAATTCAAATCCAATTCCACAGAATATCTATCTGTGTGACTCTGTACAAGTCATTTTAATCTCTGCTTAACTTTCTTAAACAATAAAATGGAGAAAAAAGTGCCTTCTGCCCTTCTATGATTGTTAGGCGAGGAAAAGAGAGACTGTGTGTGGTGTGTGTGTGTACGTGTGTGTGTGTGTGTGTGTGTGTGTCCCTTAGTCTAGTGTCTCATATACAAAGAACATTTAATGGAATGTTGGCCAATGTCTAAAATCATAATGAGAACTATTTTCTTGGTTCTTATTGACCTTAATGAAGTTTTTCTTATCAAAGTATCTAAATTCTTACACAGAAGCCATTTGCATTTTCTTGGTTTTACACATTTTATTTGAAGGTAATATAGGTTGTGAGACTCTACAACAATTATGATCAGTTGAAAAAAATGGGACTGTTTGGCCATTAGAAAAGACAATTTTGTCAGGTACTGACATAAAAGGAAGGCACAGTAACTATTTTTGCTGTTCTTCATTTTCTTACTGTTAAGCATAACACCTGGCACTTAGGAAGCACTTAATAAATACTTGGTGACCAGATGTCATGTTTTTTGAAGGACTGTTATAGTGAAGCAGATTTGAACTTGCTTAATTTGGCCTGAGAGAGCAGAATTCTGAGCTATTGATAAAAGTCACAGAAAGACAGATTTAGATTTAATTTAAGTATGACAAGCTATGTCCCTGTTAGGAATATTAGATCATGACCAGTGATTTTGTTACTAGATATGTATAGGAATGTGTTAATTGGTAAACTTATTTAGAATGTTTTTAAGGTCTAAGTTAGAGCCTGAGGCTTTGCTTCTACACATTCTCATCCCTCCTCCCTCTAGTTGTTTTATAAGACAATCAAAAATAACTATAAGGATAGAGGATACTCTCATCATTTCTACTTTATATAATTCCATTTGTTCTGTTAATTTGAATCATGAAATGGCTCGAAGAATTTTGGTTTGATATTCAGAGATTTAAAAGGCTTAAAAAGAATTTTGTAACTCCTGTTTTGAACAGGCACAACTGAAGACATGAGACAGAAAGAAATTTTGTCTTGAGCAATTAACTATGAAAAAAAAGATTAAAAGAAGATGTATTCTATAGGAGGTTGGTGACCCAGGCTGTGGGAAACAATACCATTTCATTTATTATTTTTCATTTTTCATTTATTAATGTGTTAGCTACCTTGTATTGTATTCATATGTGGTATTTCATATTGTCTCCATGTGTTTTATTTTATTGTGTGTGGAATGGGGGTAAAGAATAGATGAAAGTAAAAATAAAAACTAAAAAGTCTTCTTCAGTTCTACTGCAGAAAGTAGGGGAATGTTTTAACTTGATACTTTCATGGGTTAATAGTGAGACAAAGTTTAGTTTTCTTGGTAGGTAAAAATAAGAGCTTTATGGAATAAAGATTGCCTGTGCCTCCCAGTTTGCAAAAGGTTAGGATTTTTTATTAAGACCGAATTTTCCTTGAAAAGAAGTGATTTGGTCCATAGCTTTATGTATTTTTAAGGTAAATTATTTCCAAATAAATTGAATTCAAATGCACATTACATAGAATGAGATTGGCTATGTGTGGCTTGGCAATGTGTATTTCAATCTCATATATTTGACAAATATATTCTGATATTGTAGTAGAAATCTGTACACTTTATAGAAGTTTAATATGGCAAAACATGTGCAGCACTGCTTTGTAAGCACAAGAATTCTTAGAATGTGCATTCTACCTTATACATGCAATTGACAACATTTTAAAGACCACTGAATTTACAAGAATAATTCCAATGAAAAATGTGTTTTCTAAGAGCCCTGGCAGCTAACATTGGTATTCCTTATTGAACTAGAATAATTCTCTCAATAACATGCATGATAGATAGGCTATAGGAAGGAAAAAGAGGAGTCTAGTTAGGAAAGTAGACTTTGTTTGTTCCCTTGGTGCTGCTCTCTTCACTTTGCATCAGCTCATACAAGTATTTCCAAGTTTCTTTGAAACCCCCCTCCCTTTTTTCATTTCTTATGACATGGTAATATTCCATTGTGTTCATCTGCTATAAGTAGGTGTATGGAAGAAGGTAAATACTTGTTAATGAAAATAAATTAAAACCATACAAAGGAGGTTCTTACAATGAAAATGGGGTGGAATGAAAGAGACAATAGCAAATAGAAAGGAAAGGTATTATAGGTGAGGTTAATCAAATTAATTTTTGTTTCATTTCCCTCTTTCTTTTATATCACTTCCTACCCTCATCAGATGTACAGAGTAGTAAAAAAAAAAAAAAAAAAAAAAAAAAAAGAAAGAACTGGATTTGAGTTACATTTTATAGATTTAAATTCCATATCTAGGATTCCAGAAAAGTTCCTTCAACTTTGTAATAAACAGATTTCTAATTTGTACAATAAAGGGAATAAATTAGATTGAATTCTAATCAATCTCAACCTCTGGTTTTAATACTTTATATCCTACATTCCAAGGCAGTCATGAGAAAAGTGATTTGTATACTTTAAAGAACCATATAAATGTGAGTTCATATTTTTAATACAATCTTTATTGTGACTGATACAGTCCCATCACCACTTGTTGATATAGTGGAAATTCTGCCAGTAGTCCTCATTCCAGCCTTTAAAATATCTGCACAAAACCAAACATATTTCAGTTCAATTCAATAAACACTGGTCAAATTCCCACCAGTTTCTTCACACAAGAAGCTTACATTCTATTGGAGGATACAAAACATATCCGAGTAAGTAAATATGAATAATTTAAGCAGTAATAGAATGTTAAAAACTTAAGGGATTCTAGAAAAGATTTATTTAAGATGGAGTACCTGACCTGACTTTTACAAAAAATTATGGGATAATTATGAGGTTATCAATTCAAAGTATGAGAGACCAATTATACAAAGACATGGAAAGGAGAGCTAGAATCTCATATCCAGAGACCAGCTTATGCATAGTTCCATAAAAGTACTTTGAAACCCATACTAAAAGATCAAACAATAAACAAGACAAACAAATATTGGCTTCTGTTAATTTCATAGGAATAAGTGATATAAGAAGCACTAACAAAAATGTGATTAATATATAAAAGGTAAAACAAGTAAATGTAGTATGACAAAAGCCCTTTTTCTTGGGCAAAATAAAACTATCTCTGATTGGATATATACCATGTAAGTGGAAGTGAGGATTAATTTATCCCTTTATCATTTATCTATGATAAAATACAATATGGTGTAGTGAATAGAACTGGTTTTCTTTAAAAAAAAAAAAAAAGACTGGGGTCCTTTCTTCTTAATCATAGTGTCTACAGAACCCTGGGTGAACCATTTAATTACTTAGAGATCTTAGCATATTCTCTAAAATGAGAAATTATATAATAGCAATATCTATATTGGAAGAGGACATTTCCTCATTAGTAGTTCCTTGTACTAATGAAATGTAGAACCAAATTCTACTTTTTCCCACCCTCCCCTTGTTCTGGATATTATTATTCAGAATAAATATAGATAATATAGAAAGTATATGCATATAAATATGCATGTATGTGTGTATGCATGTATATATGTGTATGTGTGTATGGGCGTGTGTAGTATGTGTGTGGTTTATTATCTCTAGAGAAGTATAAACCTGTATATATATAGAATAAGCTAGCTGTTCTACATATGCCTTCCTTCTTTACATCTCTTTTTAATAGAGAAGTAACTTAAGGATCTTAGATTTAGATATTTGGATCTAAAGGTCATCTAGTGTTATCAAATCTAGTCTAAAGAACTCAATTGTCTAATTAAATGTCTAGTAGGCAATAAATGTAAGAGCCCAGATTGAACCCAAGTTATTTGACTTCAAATACAGCACATTTCCCATTTTAGATTCTCAAAAGCTATGCTGGGGACCCAAACTTTTGGGTCTACCAAAAAATTTAGGTCTAGTGTTGTTATTACTCTCTCTTATTCAAAGATCTGTATGTAACTGTGTGTAGATCTTTCCTCACCATACTGACTACAGGATGACATCATCTATTATAATTTTTAAGACTGGAGAGAAAGATACAACCACTGAAATGACAAACTCCCAGGTCTTCTTCTGACTTTCATTGTAATGTTCATTCGAATATATTATTCTGCCACTTCTTGCAAGCAATATTCCAGTTTGTACCATCTAACTTATTCAGAAAGTTCTTATCCACATGTCTTTGAAACTTTTATTTTGAATGTTTTAAGTTGGCAGTCATGGTATTTCATGTAATCATTCAAAAAAGTTATTCTTTTTTAATGATGTTAGATAGGAGTGCATTGGTTTATTAGATGTCCTCAATATCACAAACTTATAAACCTGAAAAGATCCTTAGAGATCATATTCCATATTTTATGTGACATGAATTCTGAAATTTTCTCAATTTAATAAAACACCGGAGTCTGTGAGCTTTCAGAAGTAAATGTTCAATGATATTTCAGCATAATTGGTTTCTTTTTTGATCCTACACATTTTATTTTATACATTTGTATTCTGAAATAGGGTGTTTAAGCTTTGTTATACTGCCAAAAAAAGCCCATAGCAAGTGCACCAGATAAGATTGCTTGGTTTATTGGAATAGGCTTCTATTTATTGGGAAATCCATATTGCTTTCTTTTAAATCTAGACATCTAACCTTGGGGTAGTTATTTTCAAATTTAAAATTCAAAAAAAAATTTCCCATTAAAGATAGGGTGAGAGATAGTATAATATAGAAATCTTGCCTTAAATTTGGGAATGCTTGTGATCAAATCCTGCCTGTAATCAATTGTAAATATAAGACTACACAAGAGGAATCACCTCTCATTTGTCTCTGGCATATCTCTAAGATAACAAAGTACAGGTTATAAATTGCATTAATGGAAGAAATGACTATATCTGGATTTCCCACTTGGATAAAATTACAGATGCAAAAAAAAGGTAGTTTTATTCTAGTCAAAAGTGATCTCTCATTCCGAATTGACTTTGTATGAACAGTTGTTATGATGTGAGCTTCTTCTTTCTAGTATACAATAAAGGGAAAGTGCTTGAACAATTTTTCTGTATTTATATAATCTGTTGTCATAGAAATTAAAACCCCAAAGATTAAATACAATTTTATTCAACAAATTCAATAATTCTCTACTAGATTATTTTACTTGGCCTCAAAGATGGCCACATATTTCAGTGACAATAAAACATTTATATATGCAACTCAATCAGTGCTTATCATTCTATCATTAGTAGACATAGCTAAACCTGGATTTTCTTTTGGAGGAAAATGATTATGGAAAGGGCTTTAGAAATCATTTCCATGTGAAATACTTTTTCTTTCTCTTTAAATAAAATATTCTAGTCAGTTAACTGGGAAGGGCTGATAAAAAGTTTTGCCCTATCTATGCTGCTGAATTATTTGATTGTCACAAAAATAGTATAACATTCTATTACAGCCCATTGAGAGAGGTTTTTTTTTTTCCTACACATGGCCTTCTAGTTCAGTTCATAGAAATCCTCATCCATCATTTAAAATCTTTGACCACATCTTTTACTTCCTTTTCAACCCTAGTTCATACTGAATCTTTATCATTCTTTAAACAACTTGACATCTTACATGCAAAACAATTTACTGTTCTT
Source organism: Sarcophilus harrisii (assembly GCF_902635505.1). Classification (NCBI taxonomy): domain Eukaryota; kingdom Metazoa; phylum Chordata; class Mammalia; order Dasyuromorphia; family Dasyuridae; genus Sarcophilus; species Sarcophilus harrisii. Next base: position 70,179,159 of record NC_045427.1, read on the forward strand.
CTAGAGACATCAACACTTTCCTTCTGCTGAGATAAACCATACAACTGGTTTAAATCTTCCATTTTCTGCCTTGTGTTTATTGGATAAAAAAGACAAATATTCACAGACTTCAATGCTACCTGAGCCAAGTAATGGAGAGAACATTTTAAAAAAAGAGAGAAAAGCAATGTTGTTTTACTGTTTTTATAGCTCTTCTGTGATCTCCCTGCTCTATACAATAAGTTCTTCCACTTTAATATGCAGATTTTTGTTTTCTCTATTGTTGATTGTAATGGGCTGAGGCTTGAGTTGATGCACTGAGGTCCCAAGCACCTGAGGCTAAATAGTAATTGGACTATACTCTATTAATATACATGCTTGAATAAAGAATGGCCCTGCCCATTCTTTGTGCAAGTCCTGATGTGTTTGTATAGGAAATGACGATTTTGATGGGTGGAGGCAGAGAGACAGGAAGAGAGGCAGGGAGAGATTTGGCCTGGGTTCCATGCTCTGCTGGTCATGTGGCTGCTGATCTAGCTAGCTTCTTGACTCAGCTACACACATTGCTGTTGCCCATTCTCTTCCACCTCCGATCTTTCTTCACTGAGAATAAAGATTGACGATTTTCCCCTAACCTGAATTCCTGACTCCGGCTGATTTTAAAATACGCAGTCATCACAGTTGATGTTCATTTTTGGAACAAAAATCTCACATGGAAAATTGTGCAAAGGGACCCACTTCAGTGGAAAAGCTTCTGTTAATCCCATTCCATTTCAATCAGTTCCATTGTTTTTTAACTCATAGCTTAGTACTCCTTACATAAGAATTTCCTCATTAGTGGACAGTTATAACTCAATACTTAGCATGAAGCTTAGGCTCAAATCTTGAGAAAAAACAAGGTTTGGTGTTCGGGTTTCTAGCCTCAATAGAGAGAAATTGATGGGCTGACACTCTCTTCAGGAAAAAATTCCTGAAAGGAGAAAAAAGACTGAAAAAGAGTGCAAACATCATCATATCCATATCCCATTTGCTATGCTGGAGATTTTAAGGAATTTCTTTCTGTTAGGTGAAATCTGGGAGTCTCTCAGATAACCTGAGATATCATGCTCCCAATAGGAGAGCTGTTTCATTTTGTGTTTTCATCTGGTATATTCCATCTGTCTACCTCAACTGATTTCCATTTAGTATTGACCTCACATATTAGGAAAAAGAATAAGCTTTTATTAAATGTCTTCAATGTGCCTAGTATCAATGCATACATATACACATATATGTGTATATGTAATATATATGCACATGCATTTATATATATGCATGTATGTATACACACATATTTATGTATTAATTCTCATTTGATTCTTATAACAAGCCTGGAAGTTATTGCTATTATCAAACCCACTTTATAGCTGAGGATACTGAGACAAAGGAGGTTAAAGGACTTAGAGTCATACAAGAAATGTCAGGCTAAATTTGAACACAGGTCTTTCTGACTATAGTGCTCTAGCCACAGTGCAATCTAATTGAATAAATGGATTTTTTTTTGTTATTTGCTATGTGTTTTCATTGTGGAAATAGCAATTGGTAGCAAGGGAACTCATCCTGAGATTTATAGTTTAGAGAACTCCTTCTTCTTTAAGGGACAGTGACTAGGAGCTCATCTTATGCCTAATAATTATATTCTTTAAGCCCCAGCTTCTTAAACTGTGGTTCTCAATTCCATGTGGGGTCTTGTAACTGAATTTGGGGGACATGAAATAAAGGTTTATTCTTAGCAAATGTTTGCTTTTATACCCGTTTACCTGGGGTCACATAAAGGTCAAAAAGGGTTGTGAGTAGAAAAAAACTGAAGAAATCTTGCTCTAGGCTCATGAAATTTTTGAGGGGACAGGTGCAAATTATTATAATACCACAAAGCTCTGAGGAGAGAATAGAAGTCAGAGTCTGGGGCCAATCCCCTGTCTCCCTTGGAGAAAGGTAGAAGGAGATGACTCCAGAGATATTTCTTCATCAACACCACCTATACAGTCCATGTGGATAAACATAATCTACATGAACAACAAAAAACCCACATTCCCTACACAATCAATAAGTATTTTTATCAAAGGTTTATTATGTGCCAGCCTCAGTGCTACCTTGTGATATACAGTTAAAACACTTTAGTTCCTCACCTAAATTTGCCTGTTATCTTTCCTTGTGTTCAGGAATTTACTTATTGCCTTTCTTTATACCCCGGTGCTTAACACAGTGCCTGGCATATAGTAAAGGTAATAAATGCTTGTTGACTGACATAACTGCTTTGAGGTGAATTAGTGATCCCCAGGGCAATCCTCCTTCCAGTGAAAATAAAAATGAAGACTGATCAGCTGCCTTTTACTCAATTCCATTTTATTTGCCAAATCTGATAATTCAACTTGTGGGGGAATGGGTATTGTGGAATACTAGTTACCAGGTAAAAAGACCTTCCATGTATATACCATGAAAGCCATTCAAAAGAGTGGGGAGAAATGAAGCAGATAAATAAGCAAAGAGGTGAGAGATTGATAGATGGTGATTGGATAGACACATACATACATATATACATGAGAGATAACTAATATAATTGATTTTCTTTGTAATCTCTTGTATTTTACAATTTTAAAAACCATTATCTTGAGGAAAGGATAAGCTTCAACAGTACACAATACAATAAAACTTAACAATGACTTATAATGACCTAGCCCAGTGCTTTCATAAACAGCATTTTTTTTTGGCTTTCTTGTCCTTTTTCTTTGCTTAGACTACTGAGCAACACTCAATGATAGACTATATTCAGGGATAATACTATCTAGAATAAATAGGAACTAGACTAACCTCACTCTACTCTACCATGCTAAAATTATAAATGAAATATTGTGTTCACTTATGGGAACCATATTTTTAAAGGGCAATTGGCAAATTGGAATATCCTGGAAAGCTACCAGATTGATGGATGAATTGGAAAGTGTGTCATATGAGGATCATTTTAAGAAGCAGGGGTTTTATGCTGGAAAAGATAAGAATTAGTTGTTGTAGGATTATTATATCTAAGTCTTTGAAGAGCTACAACAATCAATAAACATTTATTATATGCCAGACAGTGTGCTAAGTATTGGGGGTACAAATATGAAAAACTAACAATAGACTAGGTCCTAAGGAAGCCTACAATCTAATGGAGAAAAAGATAAAAGACAACAGGAAACTGAAAATTAGAGATGATATGATGTGGTGGAAGAGTGAGGAAATCAAAAAAGTCAAAAAGTAAACTTGGTAAGAAATAGGAGATGTCAGAGACAGGATCACCTCTTAAACAGAATTTTGAAATTCATAGGCCTCCACAAATAAGAGAGGTAGATGTTAAGTATGGTATTAAATACATACTACTGTCATAGGGAAAAGGGAACAGATTTGACTTTTGGGGGCCAAGAAGGTAGTATTAGGAACATAATCTGGTTTACTATGTTTTTTTACTAGCAGTTCCCCACAGCTGGAATATATTTCTTCCCCACTTCCATCTCTTGTTACTGTTTTCCTTTTTAAAATTAAAGCTTTTTTATTTTCAAAACATATATATAGATAATTTTCAACATTAACCCTTGTAATACCTTGTGTACCAATGTTTTTCTCTCTCCCTTCCCCTACTCCTTCCCCAATATGTTAAATTCAATATATGTTAAACATGTACAAGTTTTCTATACATATTTCCACAATTATCATGCTGCACAAGAAAAATCAGATCACAAAGGAAAAGAAATGAGAAAGAAAACAAAATTCAAGCAAACAACAACAAAAAGTGAAAATATTATGTTGTGATCCACACTCAAGTCTCCACAGTCCTCTCTCTGGATACAGATGGCTCTCTTCATCACAAGACCATTGGAACTGGCCTAAATTACGTTGCTATTGAAAAGAGCCATGTCCTTTAGAATTGATCATTATATAATCTTCTTGTTTCTGTGTACAATATTCTCCTGGTTCTATTGAATTCACTCAGCATCCATTCATGTAAGTTTCTCCAGACCTCTCTGAAATTATCTTGCTGGTGTTATTTCATAACATTCATATACCATAATTTATTCAGCCATTCTCCAATTAATGGACATCCACTCAGTTTCCAGTTCCTTGCCACTGCAAACATTTTTGCATATGTGGGTACTTTTCTCTTTTTTGGATCTCTTTGGGATACAGACCCATTAGAGACACTGCTGGATCAAATGGTATGCACAGATATTGCTTTCTTTTAAAATGTGACACAACATTATTTCCTATATAAAGCCTTTTAAAAATAACACATTTCCTACTATTACTACACTCCCTTCTCATATATTTGTATGTATGCTCTGTATATTGTTATAAGTATATATGTGGTTCCCCCTTTTGACCTATAATCTTCTTAAGGACAGAGGATGTTTCATTTTTTTGTTTTTGTAACTTCTAGTACTTAACAGTGTTTAACACATGGTAGGGCTTTGCTACTTAATAAACATATGATGATTGATTGATTAGAAAAATGAACAGAAATAGAGAAGCCCATTATCTTGGTATTTCACTAATCCATGTTTCAAGCATTAAGTGCCTAAATTAAGGCAGGAAATTTAAAAAAAAAAAAAAAAGGATTAGTATGAGAAGAGTTATGGTGATGGAATCAATTAAGGTTAGAAAGTGATTGAATATTAGGATGGGAAGGGTTAGCTTAGTGGTAGGAAAGAGGAAGAAGTATGAGTTCCATTTTGAAGGTATTGACTTTGAAATGTCCATGGATCACAACTAGAAGAAAGTTGTAAATGTGGAGCAAGTATTCAAGAAAAGGAATAGAGGTAGATAAATGATACAGAGAGAGAGAGAGAGAGAGAGAGAGAGAGAGAGAGAGAGAGAGAGAGAGACAGTCAGACAGAGAGACACAGAGAGAGATAAAAAGAAAGATTCAAAGAGACAAAGAGAGACAAAAGACAGACACAGAGAGAGAGAGACAGAGAGAGAAAGAGAGATACCTCTATTGAAGTGTATGAGATCACTGAGAGAAGGTGAGAAGAACTCAGGACAAAATCTTTTCATGAAACTGCTGAGAAAAAACCAGTAATGTAGGAGGATAGAAGGAGAATCAAGAAATAACTGTGTCATTGAAGCTAGTGTTTGAGGTTTGGTTTTAAACTCAGATCTTTCTGACTATAGGTCTAGTCCTATCAGTTGCTGAAAGGACTGCCGTGTTGCCTCAAAACAAATAAAAAAAAAACCATGTTCTCAAGAATTTATATTCTACTGGGGAGAAAGGAGTTAGACAGAGATATATACTAATTTCTAGAATGTGTTAAATATAAGAACTTTGGACTCAAATTCTTGGAGTGAGTGGAGTGAGACTATTATATTTCTTGCAAGAAATGGATTCCATACCACTTTGAGAGCGCACAAATCCAGTTTACAGAGGTCAGAGGCAGCAGTTATATTCTATTATCTAGCTCTGCCTTTTCATCTCTGAATCAGAATTTCCATTGGAGCAGACCCTTTGAATCAGAATTTCCATTGGAGCAGACCCTTTCAAAACCTAATATTTCATGACACTCTCACTACATGCATTCCTTGATATGTTTGCATGTTCCTTCCTGTTCTTGCCACATCATCATATAGAAATGGTAGATAGTAGATATTTCTTGCTTAAGGGAGAAGGTTAATATATAGTAGTAGGCATGCTCACTTAAACATGTATCTTGCATAAAGCCAAGTCATGTGCACTAAACCAAAAACTGCGATTACCTCTGTTGACATATGACATTCTTTAACTTTCTTCAGCCATTGTGGACTAACCCTAAAACTTATATCACATTTTTTTTCTACCATGGCAATAAAATGGAAACTGTGAGACTCTGAAACTTTTCAACTGTGGAAACAAAACTTTACAATTTTACTTTTCCCTAGTGTATAACGAAAGTAAATTAAATTGACTGAAATATTCCATGTGGGAAGTGGAGTAATCATCAACAAGTATTCCTTTATCATCAAGTTCTTTCCTGGGTGAATAATATAAAGTAATTCCTCATCACATTCTTGTGATAAAAATATTATAAATATCATTCTCTTTCCATCTTCCAGATAAAGTAACTAAGGAATCTGATGAAATATCAGAATTCTCAATATTAAAATTGAATTAAAAATCTTATTTGGAGAACAGAATGAGATTTTTTCCACCTGAATTTTAATTTATATTTTTCATGCTATATGAGCCACAAGGTTCCCAAGTTATCTGTGATTCTCTCTGGGCTTGGATCTGGTCATTAGATCATTATATTCACACATAGTATTCCTGTTCAAAGGAGCATAAAATCTTTATCTTTAGTGTTTATCAGTGGTGTGGAACTCAAATAGCAAAAAGGTCATTAATCTTCATACATAAGTATCCCTAAGGGCAACATATAGAATTAGTTTAAAATGAGATGTTATCTTTATTTTACTGTATTTTTATATATTTTGTTAAATATTTCTCAATTTTATTCTAATCTGACTCAGATCATACTCAAGAATGTCACAGACATATGCAACCTGTGGGGTTTGTGTTTGAGCTATCTGGTTTTCAATATACAGACTCCTTTCACAAGTCTCACTTTAAAACAACATTTGGTTCATTTATTGTTCACTATTAACTATTAACATATAACTCTGTAACCACCACCATCATAACCACCACCCCCTAAAAAAAGAAAAAAAAAAGAACTCATCCCAATCTTATCCTGGTTCTCCACCTTGCTATGTTACATATAATTCAGTAGGTGAGTATTTTTCAGTTCACAAATCACTGGGAAGAAAATACAAAGAGGCAGTAATTTAGAATTTCTAAAGTTAAATGAAATTAAAAGAGACATGATTCAATTTTTGCATTTTCTTCTGAGAATATGAAACTATAATCTTTTTTTTTTCAGATTGACCTAAATAGGATGTGTAGGATGTGCTCCAGAAATCTTGTCACCGTGACAGAAATTTTTTTTGTTTTTTTTTTTTTTTTTTTTTTTTTTTTTTTTTTTTTTAGTAAATTATTTTCTTTATGGTCCTGTATCCTTCTCACAGAAAGTATAGCAGCTACATCTGGAAGACTTCTTAGAAGTCATCTAATTCAACCTACTCTTTCTAGACATTATATATGTATCTCACAGATATAGCTGGGATTTAAATGCAAAATCTCTGACTTCCAGTTCAGTCTTCTTCCCACAATATCATTCTTATCCTCAGGTAGATTCAGAAACCTTCCATTTAAATTTTGTCTTTTGTGTTAACTACTTGCACAGCCTCGGGCAATTAACCACTTGGAGCTTCAATTTCTCATCATGAAAATGAGTTGATACTTGAACTTCCCAAATCAATAAGTTGCTGTAAGAAAAACACTTTGTAAACCTAAAATTGTTACAGAAGTGAGAATTGTAAGCTAGGTACTGATTAGTATGGATAATGAATCCTGTTAAGTAGTCATATGCATTTTAATTTGTACTATTCAAAGTTAAAATTAGGTAAAATATGGTCAGTACTTCAAACACATTGAAAATGTGCAGTCCAAGTTAGAATAATGTGACCAACTCATAGGTATTCATAATTTGTACTAATCAAGACCTCATTGCATTATTTCTCATTTGCAAATAATAGTTTATCCATCCAGCTAACATGCCTTTATCTTGTACTTTGAATTTTAGTTGAATTTTAGCATTTAAATACTTTCAATAATTAATGATTTCCGCTGGGAGTAAATGTTCATTCAGTGAAGCAGACCACTATCCCTCTTGGTTGTAGTAAAGGAGATTATGGATTTCTTTGGTTAATAATAAAGTAAAATGCATTGCCTGGTGGCCTAGAACATGGCATAATACATATCATCCTAGACTTGGGGTTAGGAAATTTACAATTTGAATTCTGCCATATATACTTACTAGCCAGGTGATTATACCTATGCCAAACAATGTTTTTGAACTGTCTCCTTATCTATGAAATTAAAACTACTTCATCTAATAGGGTAGTTGTGAGGAAAGTATTTCACAGAGTATTGAGTATTTTAACTGAGAAATTGAGGAGAGGACCGTGATGCTTTTCTTCAAATATTTAAATAGATTAGGTTTGTTTTCTTTGGTCCCAAATGGCAAAATCTGGAGTAATGGGTAGAAATTGTAAAAAAAAAAAAAAAAAAAAAAAAAAAAAGACAGTTTGAACTAGAGATAAGAACAAATAACCAGAACTGTCCAGAAATGGAATGGGATTAGATTGTCCTTTCAATTCTCAAAATCTTTTATTTTTGATATATTCAATAAACTACAATGCTTTCTTTATTGACAAATAAAAACTACTCTGGTTTGTATTCAAAGCCCTTTATAAGCTACCTATAACCTTTCTTTCCAGTTTTATTATAAATTATTTCCATTTCCACATTTTATTATTCAGCCACATTCACTTCTTACCGATCCTCACAAAGGATATTATTCTTTATCCATCTACAGCCCACAGGTGGAGCAATTCATTGAGCACCGAGTTTGGATTCAGGAAGACTAGAAGATAAACCTACCCTCAGGCATTTATCAGCTATGGGATCCTTGGCAAGTCACTTAATATCTATTTGCCTCAGTTTCCTTAACTGTAAAATCAAAATAACAATATCACCTACCCGATATGTATAAAAGTGCTTATCACAGTGACTGGAAATAATTGATGTCATGTAAATGTTTATACCCTTCACATTTTCCATCTCTATACATTATCTCCCATGCCTGAAAGGCAGTCCCTCCTCACCTCTACCACTTAGAATTCCCTCCTTCCTTTAAAGCTCAGCTAAAATACCATTTTCTATATAAAGACTCTCCCGATCCTTTAGGTATTAGTGCCCACATCCAAAACAATTCCTCATATTTCCTTTATATATTCATATTTGTATTTTAACTCTTGTAATAGAATGCAATCTCCAGGACAGACTTTAATTTTGTTTTTATTTCCAAAAGTATCTAACAGTGCCTGGTACATACTGGGTGATTAATATGGGATTGTTCTATTAGTAATTTCTGTTATAAGAATAGCCAACATATTATGCACAGCCTGCATGGTGGAAATTTTCTACATTCATGAGTCAGATAGTCCATCATAAAGTCCCTATTTGAAGTCTTGGCAACACTTGCCAGAGCTGATGCTCTATTGTCATAACCTCTGAGATTTCAAGTTCATCTCTATAATAGGATCAGGAATTTGAGTAGGACTTCTCTGGTAATAGGAGGAAATAGAAAGATGTGGTCATTAAGTCATGATTTGGAGAAAAAATAGTTATACAAGTTTTAATATGGTTGTCAAAGTCAAATTTAGTCTTAATTATATGTTATGTGCTTTCTGTTCAATATTGATCTCCACAATCCTCACAATATGTTTCAGTGTTTTTGTTGTTTTGAGACAAACATTTGGTTATAAAATAATGATTCACTACAATCTTATATTTACTATACCATGTATTCCTGAAATCCTGATATACTGTTGAAAAGTCTAAGATGAAAAAGAGATCTCTGCATTTGACAAGAAAATAAATAATGAGCAAGCTGTGGTAAACCTCCAGGGTTTTACTTCTTTGCCTCCCCTTCCTCTGAGCGTCACCAGGACACCTGGAAAAGTCAACCATTTCCACTGTTCATATGTTGTTGAAAAGAAATTCTGATTCTTTCAAAAGAATATCCAAATTTGTAGAGTTAGAACCTTCAACAGAAACTGTAGCTTCAGGCTAAAAACATCCTCAAACATTTGTTAGGATGCTGCATTGTGGTGATAAAGATGTCATCTAGTAGCAGAGTCTTCAGAGAGAAATGCCTGATGAAATTATAAATTAGTTTGTACAGAGGAAGATCACTTAAAGAGAGATTTAATTGTTTGGCAATAAAAATCTCCTATTTCCTTATGATTTCAGGGTACAATTTAAAAGCTCTGTTTTGTTTTCTTATTTTTAAAACTATTAAAATACCTTGTTGTTTTTTTTTAACGCTTTCCTTTCTTTGTTTTGCAAATTACTCAGTGATATTTGGAGTTTTTTAAGGAGTAAAATTGTACTTTTAAAATATGTTTCCAGTGATATTTATAAAACTTCTTATGAAGAATCAATAAAAATAATTTTATCAATTATAAAGACAGAATATGGGAAGGAGCCAGAGTTCTGAATTTCATTTCCAATGAAGGTTTAGACTCTCTTTACTTTCTAAAATAAATGAGGCAGTGTGGAAGAATAAAGGTAAAAACAGCTAGATTTAGACAAAGAGATGCTTGAGGCCAAGTCTAGCTTCTGCTATCAATTAGAGAAGATTAATTAATTAATTAATTTTGAAGATTAAATGTGATAGCATATGTAATGGTATTGAAGGAGATTATTATTATTAGACTTAGCATTATTATGATTCCAATGAATAGTCTTATCTATAACAACAAAAATGCATATACAAATCTACGAAGGTTTTATATTATTAACCAAAGGATATCAGTTTCTAAAGAGACATATGGTGGATTTTCTCACTGCTCAATTCTCTGTTCTACTTTGTTGAACATTGATTTTTCAGTGATTGAGATGAAGGTATAGCCATCCAAAATGTATGTGACACAAAGCTCTGGTAGAAGGGATAGCTGGATGAAAGAATGAAGGGTAGTAACATGCCAAGCTAGAACAATTATTTCAATCTAAGATTATGAACTTCAATAGGAATAAATATGTGCCTAATTATGGCCACCACAGGAAAGCAGGAAAGCAACTATAAATTTAAGGGCAGCTATGTGGTTTGGTTTATATAATGTGAGACTTATAGCCAGGAAGGCTCATCTTCCTGAGTTTAAATATGGCCTCAGATACTTATGCTGTCTAAGCAAGTCACTTAACCCTGTTTCCTCAGTCTTCTCATACATAACAAGAACTGGAGAAAGAAATGGCAATTCACTTCAGTTCTTTTGCCAAGAAAACTCCAAATGGGATCATGAAGAGTTGAATACAATTGGAACCAATTTAAAGGAGCATAATCAAGATAGGGATATAAAATCATATCATATGAGAATTTGTTAAAATGATTGGAAATTTTTACTTAAAGACCAAAACTACTGGAGACAAAGAGTAGGGAATGTAGATATCTTGAAATACTTTTACATTGATGTTTATATTACCCAGGAATTTTAGCCTCTACCAATCCCTGGCTGAGAGATATGACCTTTTTCCTGGTTTTCAAATCATATTGTATTACATGGAAACATTGAAAACCCAGTCTCCAGGTTTCCTCTCCCAGAAAGGGTTAAAGATTTTATTAGCTTGTAAGAGAAAGAATATTTGTATTGTTTGGCCACAGATGAAGAAAAAAATGAGCAAAAATTAAAAGAAAGAAGATTTAGAGTCAATCTGAACATTCCCTCATTATTAAGACTGTATAAAAATGGAATGAGCTAGTACTCCCAGTAGTGGCTTTTCTATTTATGGATATCTCTAACAAAGAGACTACTTGTCTATTTTTGAAGAAGGGCTTGATTATAGCCTAACCAACCCAAGTGCCAATTCTTAAGGTTTCTTTCCATGTCAATGCTTCCATGATATCATGAAACAATTGAAACAATTGCCACAATTATCCTGTTGCCTTATTCACAATGGTTGATGTTAAAGAAAAAAAATAAATCCAGCCCTACTATGAATTAACCCTCTTCCATTGATTCAACAGTAAAATAAGTAATGCCACAAATTGACAGTGAAATTGAAATATAAATCCTGTCTTCTTTGAACTCAATTTGCAATAGGAGAAAGAATTACTTTTGTTAGAAAAATAAGGAATAGATAAACATATGGTAGCTGTTATAGTACTTTATAAATCCATGATTACAGTTTGCTTGATGGTTTTAGTGATCAGACTTGTAGAAGATGAATTTGGAAGGAGTTAGGTGTAGAATGACATTTTATGGGATATTTCTTCTTGTTTTTAAGTTGGTGTATATATTTTGACTTTTAGTGATTTGGCTCCTAGAAGGAAAAAAAAAAAAACACTCTCAGTAGATAATAGTCATATAATCAGTTAATAAGCATTATTATATGCCAGCACTTTGATACACATTGAAAATTCAAAGAAAGCTAAAAGGAGCTCCCCTCAAGAAACTCATAGGTTAATGGAGGAGACAGCAGGCAAACAGGAGAAAACTAGAAATAATCAACAAAGAGAGGCAATAAAATTAAGAAGGATTAGGCAGCAGAGATGGCATAATAGAGGAAGAATTCAACTAAACTCGCCTAACATTCCTCTCTAAACAACTTTAAAAGAACACATCAAATCCAATTCTGAGATGGCAGAACCAACAAAAGAACAGAGTGAAACTATATTCCAGCACTAGACAATTTAGCAGATTGCAAAGAGAGATCTAGGCATGGGGATGGTGCAGACTAGCCTATAGGCTAGATGGATGAAACACAATGGTGGATCAAGATGATAGCAATAGAAACAGGAGCTTTCAAGCTATAAATGATAAAAAAAAAGACCTGGTTGATTGCTCAGATAGATATTACAAACAACACCTGTGCCTTAAATAATATAAAAATGGACACTGGTAACTCCATTACCTATACCTACTTTGGGTTAATAGTTCAAGGATCATTAAGAGCCTTTTCAATCAAAAGTGGGGATCCTCAGAGGCAATATAACTTTTGGTCTCAAGAGATCAAGAATTCTGAGGAATAATATCAGTTCTAATTCCAAGGAAGCAGGAGATCTGAGGAGCAATATCATTTAGGGACCCAATGGAGCAAGGTTCTTGAGGAACAATATCAACCATAACTCTGAAAGATAAGGGTCACTTCTTCTATTAGAATCAGAGTGCATGTCAGGAAAGCAATGACCATACATCTCCTCAGATCACACTACCTTAAAAGCACTGAAAACTTCTATATTACCATAACTAGCTCTAAAAATTCCAGTGTGAAAAAGCCTAAAATTTGAAACAGTATACCTTCCCTTTTCATGATGGGCATAGAAAACACCTTGAATAATAATTTCAAAATTAAAGTCAAGAAATAAGGTGGGAAAATGAGCAAGCAATAAAAAATAAACCTGACTCTAAAAAGTTAATATGATGACAGCAAAAATTAAGATGAACTCAGAAAAAGAAAAAAAAGAAAAGCCTCAAATTGAAATGTGAATTGCACACAAGTCCCAAAATAATCCCTGGAGTAATTAAAATGATTTTTAGAATCAAAGTGGTAAAGAAGAAATTAGGTAAATAAATGAAAAAAAAAGGAAGAAAATTATGAAAGCAAAATTAACAGTTTTGTAAAAAGGAGGTGCAAAAATTTTGAAGAATATAATTCTCTTAAAAATCAGAATTGGTAAAATGGGAAAAAAGAGGTAAAACAGCTCACTGAAAAAAAATCTTAAAAATTAGAATTACATATCTGGGAAATAGAGACTTCATGAGATATAAAGAAACAACAAAATAAAGTCAAAAGAATGAAAAATAGAAGAGAATATGAAATATTGCATTGTAAAAACAACTAACATAGAAAATAGATCAAGGAAAGGTAATTTGATAATTAAGTCATGATCAAAAAATAAAAAAGAGCCTAGACATCATATTTCAAAATATTTTCAAGGGAAAGTGTTGCAATATCCTAAAACCAGAGAATAAAAGAAAAAAATGAAAGAAAAATCTACTGATCAACACCTGAAAGAGATCTTAAAATGAAAACTCTGGGGAATATTAGAGCTAAATTTCAGAGCTCCTATTTCAAAGAGAAAATACTTCAAGCAGTCAGAAAGAAACCATTCAATATATATATATATATATATATATATATATATATATATATAAGCCATATTCAGAATCATACAAGACTTAACACCTACTACTTTAGGAAGTAAAGGACTTAGAATATAATATTCTGAAAGACAAAAGAGTCAGGGTTACAACCAAAAATAACCTACATAAATAATATTTCAAAAGATAACTTGTTTAATTTTTAATGAATTAGACAACTGGAGAAAAAATCAAAACTGAATAGAGAATTTGACTATCTTATACAAGACATAAGAAAATCATATAAAGCTAAATATGAAAGAGAAAACATAACAACACAATATTGTTTAAATTGTTTACATTTCTATATGGAAATATTACTCACATAACAGAAATGTGTTATTCATTCAGTCAGGTAGAAGGCTTCTAATAGAAGGAGGGTGCACAATGAATCAATTATGTTAGGATGATGTGAAAAATAAATTGGCAAGAAAGAAGGATGCTCTAGAAAAAGAGAGGAGGAGGGGAAAGAAAGGAAATTTTCTTACATAAAAGGTACACAAGGAAGAATTTTTTAAGTGGAGGTGAAAATGCTGGGTGGGAGGGCAACACTTGAACCTTACATCTAAATTGTTTCAAAGAAGGAAATATAAGATATGTGTGCATACATATGTGTAGGTATACACATGTGTGTATAGGCATAGATATAATTAGCAATAAAAGTCTATAGAATAACAAAGAATATACTCTTTTCTTAGTAGTACTATACCTTTGTAAAAATTGACCATGCATTAGAGCAGTAAACTTTCACAACCAAATGCAGAAAAGCAGAAACAGTAAACTGATCATTTTCAAACTATAATCAATAAAATCTAAATTCAATAAAGCCATGTAAAAGAGAGAAAGAACTGAACAATGAACAGGCTATGAAATTAAAATGCTAAAAAAATTAAAATCCCCATTTAAATGTAAATCTGGAAATCCTGAAAAATAAAGGAGAGAATAATAAAATGAAGGTCAAAAATAACATTGAAATAATAAGTAAAAGTAGGAATTGACTATTGACTTTATGAAAACAAAATAAATCAGAGAAGTCTGGTTAATTTGATCAAAATAGAAGAAAGCTAAATTATCAGTATCAAAAAGGAAAAGAGATGGTACTACCAATGATGATGAAATTAAGGCAACTATAAGTTATTTTGTCCAATTGTATGTCAGTAAAACCAACAATACGAATAGAGTGATTGAAAAATTTCAAAATTATAAAATGTGGCAATTAAAAATTAGGGAATTGGATACTTAAATAACCTTGTATTACAAAAAGAAATCAAAACAAATCCTCATTGTGCTTCCCCAGAAAAATGCCCAGAATCAGGTGAATTTACAAGTGGATTATACCAAATATTTAAGGAGTTCCAAAACTATATACACTACTTGAAAAAATAAGTAAAGGAGGCCTGCCCAATTCCTTTTAGGACAGAAACATTGCTTTGATACCTAAGCCAAGGAGAAAAAAAAACAAAAAAGAAAACTATAGACGCATTTCTTTTTTAAAAATGTTCTATTTAAAAAACAGAATGGAAAAAAGAAAGACAAAAAGGAAAATAAAATCTAACAGAACTATTTCAAAAACATAATAGAAAAAAAAGAAAGACAGAAAAAGAAAAGTTAACAAAATAGAACACTGCCATGTGCCCAGCAGAATATCAGGGAGAATTCAAAATATATAAAAATAAATTTCCAACTCAAGAAAAATATATAATAGTAGAAAAAATTATATTCACGAATGTCTATCTTTTCTTGCTTCCCTATAGATTGTACTTTTGTTCTCTGCTGCACACTTTTTTATTTTATTCTTTTTCCCCCTTTCCCCCATACTTCCAAGCACAGATATATTTCTCTATCCATATATATATATATATATATAACACACACACACACACACACACACATACAAGTACACGCATACACACACAAAATTAGAAAACACTTTTAACAGAAATAAAAAAAAATCTAAGTAACTGGAGGAAAATTAATTGGTCATAGGTTGTTATTTAGTCATTTCAATCATGTCGAACCCTTTATGAATCAAATAGGTTTATTTTTTTTTTTTGGCAGAGATACTGGAATGGTTTGATATTTCCTTCTCCAAATCATTTTAGATATGAAAACTTGAGGAAAATAGGATTAAGTAATATTTCCTGGATCATATGTTTAGTGTCTGAAGTTGGACTTAAACTCAGAAATAAAAGTGAGTCTTCTGAACTTCAGATTTGCACCCTATCTACTGTGTCATCCAGCTGTCCCATGATTGTAGATAGGCTGGGTCATTACAATAAAAATAATAATTCTATTAAAATAAATTTACCTATTCAGTGCCATGTCAATTAGACTCTCAAATCTCAAATCAAATCAAAATCAAATATCAAATATTAAATCATAATTATGTTGATTAGAAATAATAAAATTTCCCCTAGACAGTACTCCAAGAATATCAAGAGAATCAACAGACAAAATGTAAAGGAATTTGATTTAGCAGTATCAGATCTCAAATCATATTGCTCAATGGTAATCATCAAAACATTCTGGTACCAGCTAAAAAATGGAGTAGAGGACCAGTGAAATAGATTAGATAAATAATATAAATGTGCATAATCACCTAGTGTTTACTAAATTACAAAATCCAAGTTTTTTTGGGAAAATCTCACTATTTGACAAAAATTAATGGGGAAAATGGAAAACAGTTCAGAAAAATGGCATAGATTGATATCTCACATCATATAAAATGATAAATTAAAAAGGATAAATGATTTAGACAGAAGTAAATAATTCAGGGAGTATGAAGGGTGCAGACAAGATGGCAGTATGAACATGTCTTTGAGCTTATTCTGGCTTCCCTCAGATCAATACTAAATCAAGCCTCTGAACTGGTTTTAGAGTGGTAGAACATGAAAATATTTGAAATATAACAATTTTTCAGTAAAAGATATTTTGGAAGAACTTCAGAAAAGGTCTGTTTTAATTGGTTATAGGCAGGAGGGAATAGGCAGCCAAACACAAGCACAACACAGGGACTTAGTGTGGTATAGTGTTCACTTGCCAAAAGAATTTACTCTAGGTTCTTTGGCATAATGCAGCAACATTGACTATTCTATCTTGATTCAGAAGCCAGTGCATCAACAGACTAGCTGTGAGACATCCAACACAACTACAAAAGGCAAATAATGAGCCACTGAATCCCAGAGTAATATGGGACTTAGCCGCACTTACCCAGCATGAGAAGGAAATCAACAGAACTGGCTGCAGTGTAGTATGGAGCTGCTGTGGCTTGTAGAGGAAACTTGAGACAATCTCTCCTTTGCCCTAATAATAGACTTAAATCTTTAAAAATAAGCAAAAAAAGCAAAACAAAGCTCTAAACATAAATAGCTTTTATGGAGACAGAGAACAGATCTCAAATCCTGAGGACACTAAAGGCAAGTCATCTCCAGATGAATCTCCAAAGGGTGATAAAACTTGGTCTCCATCTCACAAGACTCTCTTGGAAGAATTCAAAAAGGATCATAAAAGAGACGTAGAAGAAATTAGGAAAAAGGAAATGAGAACTTTGCACAAGAGTTTGGAAAAGGAAACAGAAATTATCTGAAGAAAACTTAAAAATAGATTTAGCAAAGTGGAAAAAGCATATAACTCCTTCCAAAATTGATTTGATGGAATGGAAAAAGCATATAATTCCCTTACAATTTAATTTTCATGAAATAGATAAAGAAACCAACTTGTTAAAAAAAGAAAATTTGTGAAATGGAAAAAAAAATGAACAAGATGACTCATTGTAAAGTTCAATTGGCCAAATGCAAAAGAAGATTAAAAAAAAAAAGCTAACTGAAGAATAATTCATTAAAAATTAGAATTGAACAAATGGAAGTGAATGGCTCAATGAGACATCAAGAATTAGTGAAGCAAAACCAAAAAAAAAATTAAGAAAATAGAAGAAAATGTAAATTATCTCATTGGAAAAACAACTGATCTGGAAAATAGAGCCAGGAGAAGCCTGAAAACCTGAAAACCATGATTAGCCTAGATGACATCATTTACAAAATCATCAAAAAAACTGCCTGTTTTCCTTGAACCAGGGGGTAAAATAGCCATTGAAAGAATTTATCCATCAGCTCCTGAAAGAAACAAAAAATGAAAACCGCAAGGAATTTCATAGCTAAATTTCAGGATTTTCAGATTAAGGAGAAAATGTTGCAAGCAGCCAGAAATATTCAAATACTGAGGAGCCACAATCAGGATTATCCAAGATCTAGCAGTTTAAAGTAAAAACTTTAAAAGATCAAAGGGCCTGGAATATGCTATTCCAGAGAGCAAATGAACTTGGATTGAAGTCAATAATCAACTTTCCAGAAAATTAAGCATTATCTTTCAGGGGAAAAGATGGACATTAAATGCAACCAGTGAATTTCATTTATTTCTGATGAAAAGACCAAAGCTGAACAGAAAATTTGATTTTCATATACAGAACTCAAGAGAAGCATAGGAAGGTGAAAAATAAAGAAAAAGTAATTGTTTCTTTTAAAAGGTAAAAAAGTTTGCATCCCTAGTTAGGAAGATGATATGTGCAAACCTTGAGAACTGGTCTTTGCTATGGGTATACTTAAAGAGTGCAAGTATAATTAGATTTTATTATGATGAGATAAAACTAAACTAGAGGTGTAAAGGGGATTGTACTGGAAGAGGAAAATGAGGTAAATGGGGTAAATTACATCTCATGAAGAGGCAAATAAAGACCTATTACAGTTGAGGAAAAGAAGAGAGGGGGATGATTATTGTATGAATTTTAATCTAGTAGGATTTGGCTCAAAGAAAGAATATCAGACATATTTCATTTGTAGAGAAAATTTCTAATCTTATAGGAAAGTATGAGGAAAGGAGAAAGGAAGAGGAAAGCTAATAGAAGTGAGAACAGAAGTAGAAGAGGAAAAGGATAAAAAGAGGGAACAACTGAAAAAGGCCGGGTTGTTTCAAAGAGGTAATGGGCAGAGGCAAAATATTTGGGAGGTAGAAAAGGGGTAAAGAGAAGAAAAAATATAACTTGGGGAAAAAATGGCAGGAAATACAGAGATAGTAATTTTAACAGGGAAGGTAAATGGCATGAATTCTCCTATAAAACAGAAGCAGAGAGCAGACTGGATTCAAAACCAGAATTCTACAATATATTGTTTACAAGAAACACATTTAAAGCAGTGATTCAATTATGGAATATTACTGTTCTGTAAGAAATGACCAACAGGATGATTTCAGAAAGGCCTGGAGAGACTTACACGAACTGATGCTGAGTGAAATGAGCAGGACCAGGAGATCATTATATACTTCAACAACAATACTATATGATGACCAGTTCTGATGGACCTGGCCATCCTCAGCAATGAGATCAACCAAATCATTTCCAATGGAGCAGTAATGAACTGAACCATCTATGCCCAGAGAAAGAACTCTGGGAGATGACTAAAAACCATTACATTGAATTCCCAATCCCTATATTTATGCACACCTGCATTTTTGATTTCCTTCACAAGCTAATTGTACAATATTTCAGAGTCTGATTCTTTTTGTACAGCAAAATAACGTTTTGGTCATGTATACTTATTGTGTATCTAATTTATATTTTAATATATTTAACATCTACTGGTCATCCTGCCATCTGGGGAGGGGGGGGGGTAAAAGGTGAAAATTGGAACAAGAGGTTTGGCAATTGTTAATGCTGTAAAGTTACCCATGCATATATCCTGTAAATAAAAGGCTATTAAATTTTAAAAAATCTAGCTTTAGACCTTAAAAAAAAATAAAGCAGTGATTCATACAAAGTAAAATTAAAAGGCTGAAACAGAACCTATTATGCTTCAGCTAAAGTAAAGAAAACAGAGTTAGTAATCCTGATCTCAGATCAAGCAAAAGCAAAATATATCTTATTAAAAGAAATGAGGAAGGAAATTACATTTTGTTAAAAGATAATATAGATAATGAAGTAATATCAATACTAAAAATATATGCACCAAGTTATATAACATCTTGATTCCAAGAGAAGTTAAGAGAGCTGCAAAAAGAATTAGACAAGGGAAATTGGTGGTGCAGTTGATAAAGCACCAGCTCCAAATTCAGGAAGACCTGAGTTCACATCTGTCCTCAGACACTTAACACTTCCTAGCTTTGTGACCCTGGGCAAATCACTTAACTTCAATTGCCTAAGCAAAAATAAATAAATAAATAAATGAAATTTGAAAAAAAATAAAAGAAGAAGAAGAATTAAACAGCAAAACTCATAGTGGGGGGATCTCAATCTTGCTTTCTCATAAATAGATAAATAAATAAGAAAGAAATTAAGGAAGTACATAGAATTTGAGAAAAGTATATAGACCTTTGAAGAAAATTGAATGGAGACAGAACGGAACGTACTTCTTTTTCTCAGTAGTACATGGACCATACACAAAAACTGACCATGTGTTAGGGCAGAAAAAAAATAATAATCAAATGCAGAAAGGCAGAAATAGTAAATGCAATCTTTTTTAGCTCATGATGGAATAAAATTTTCATATAATAAAGGGCCAGGGAAAAATTAATTGGAGACTAAATAATCTAATCCTAAAGAATGAGTGGGTGAAGCAACAAATTATATATACAACTAATAATTTCATTCAAGAGAATGACAATAATGAGACAAGATATCAAAATTTATGGGTTTCAACCATAGCAGTCCTTAGGAGAACTTTTATCTCTCTAGATACCTTCTTGCATAAAATAGAGAAAGGCACGATCAATGAATTGCGCATGCAATTAGAAGTAGAAAAAAAAAACAAATAAAAAATCCTCAATTAAATAAACAATGTGAATTTTGAAAATAAAATTGAAAGTGAGAAAACTATTGAACTAATGCCAAAAATAAGAGTTGGTTTTATGAAAAAAAAAAGCAAAAAAAAAAAATCTTTGGTTAATTCGATTAGAAAAATGAAAGAAAATCAAATTGTTTGTATCAAGAATAAAATGGGTGGGGGGCGGAGCCAAGATGGCGGAGAAGTCACACGCGACTTTCTAAGCTCTTCTCTTACCCTCTTTATCAATATTATATCGAGCCTCAAAAATAGTCTTGACTGCTACAATTCGTAAAGATAAGAAGTAGAACAACTCACCGGCCGAAGAAAATCTGCAGTCTCGCCAAAAAAGGTTGGTTCCGGGGCCAGGGGGGAGATCGGCGCAGACTGGGAGAGAAATTAGGTTCCAAGGAGAGTCTCAAACCGAGGGTGAAGGCACAGATCTCAGCACAAGCGCGCAGCCCCAACCCGCAGTACGGGCTTCTCCTTGGGGCAGTTGTGATCCTGCACGGCAGGAGGACGCAGCCCGGGTTAGCCTCCAATCTGCACAGTGGGGAGCTCGGCTTGGGGCCATAGAGCTTTTCCAGGGCCGATTTGCATCAGGCAGAGACACTAGGCAGAGTTTGTGGCAGTCTGCGTTCTGCAGTCAGCTGCTAATACTCACAGTCCCACAAGAGGCTCTGGCCTGGGGCAGTGACACTTTCACCACTTAGTCTCTAGCCAAGGGCAATCGATAATCCACTCAGCCCTACTAAGCAGTTTGATAGCTCAGCCAGTGCTGAATCCACTTCCTGTTGGGGAAGGGAAACTCTCACCAGAGCACTCCCATACCTCAGAGCCGGAAATCGGTTTACATCTTTCCCTGCTCTGCAGAGGAAGCTGGTAACCCCTTGCCTAGGAGACCACCCTAAAGGCTTTAAAACATGAATAAAAAGATGAAAACAACAATCGACAGCTTCTATGCAGAAAAAGAGCAGGTCAGCAAACCTGAAGAGACCTCAAACAGCAAAAATGCATCAGACTGTCCTCCTTTACATAATGCTCTCATAGAAGAGACCATTAAAAATCTCAAAAGAGAGTTAGAAGATAAATGGGGAAAGGAAAGAGAAGCCTTACAAGAGAGCAACAACTTCCTGAAATACGAATTGGAAAAGTAAAAAATCTCAGGAAAGTAAGAATTGTGAATTGAAAAATAAAGAATTCACTAGAAAGTAGGATTTGTGAATTGGAAAAGACAAAGAACTGCAAGAAAGTAGGATCCGTGAATTGGAAAAGATGAAGAACACGCAAGAAAGTAGGATCTTTGAATTGAAAAAGAAAATAATTCACTAAAAAAAAAATTAGTGAAATGGAAAAAATTCCACAGACCAAAACAATACATTCAAAAACTCAATTGACATATACAGAAAGAAGTAAAAAAGCTATTGAAGAAAATAATTCTTTAAAATTAGAACTGAACAAATTGAAACTAATGATTCATTGAGACAGCAAGAATCAGTCAAGCAAAACAAAAAATGACAAACTGGAAAACCACGAATTATCTACTCACAAAACGACAGACTTGGAAAATAGATCTAGGAGAGATAATCTGAGGATTATTGGACTTTCTGAAAACTATGATGAAAAAAGAGCCTAGATACTATTTTACAAGAAATCATCAAAGAGAACTGCCCAGATGTAATAGAATCAGAAGGTAAAATAGGCATTGAAAGAATTCATCGAACACCTTCTGAAAGAAACCCTAAAATAAAAACCCCAAGGAATATTGTGGCAAAATTTCAGAACTATAAGATTAAGGAAAAAATTTTACAAGCAGCCAAAAAACCATTTAAATACGAGGTGCCACAATAAGGATCACCCAAGATCTGGCTGCCTCTACTTTAAAGGAAAGAAGGGCCTGGAATATGATATTCCGAAAGGCACAAGATCTTGAGATGCAGCCAAGAATAAACTACCCAGCTAAGCTGAGCATTTTCTTCCAGGGAAGAAGATGGACATTTAATGAAACAAATGAATTCCATTTGTTTCTGAAGAAAAAACCAGAACTAAACAAAAAATTTGATCTCCAAGAATAGAACTCAAGAGATGCAGAAAAGGTAAAAATAACTCTTGAGAATTGTATTTCTGTTGTGGATATACAAAAGAATACATGTATAATTTGATTGTACTGATATAACATAAAAAGGGAAGTAGATATGGAAAAGGGATGATGGCAGAATAAGGTGGGAAGGAGGGATAAAAGAGGAAACCACATCCCACAAAGAGGCTAAGGAAACTTATCATATCTGAGGGAATTTAGAGAGGGGAGGAACATTGTGTGAATCTTACCTCATCAGAGTTGGCTCAAAGAAAAATAATTGACATTTGTTTTAGAGAAAATTCTCTCTGCCTCATTAAAAACGGGGAGAGGAAAAGGGAAAAGAAAAAGAGTAATAAGGGAAGGAAGGGGAAAGACTCAAAGGGGAGGGAGGGATTATAAAGAGGATAAGTATCGTGATACAAGAGAGGGTACATAAGTTTAAAAGGGGAAAGAGGGTTGGGGAGGCAAGAATAAGTAAAGCACAATCTGGGGTTATTAGGATGGCAGGAAATACAGATTTAGTAATTCTAACCATAAATGTAAATGGGATGAAGTCCCCCATAAAGAGGAGGCAGATAGCAGACTGGATCAAAAGTCAGAACCCTACAATATGTTGTTTACAAGAAACACATCTAAAGCAGGGGGATGCATATAGAGTAAAAGTAAAAGGCTGGAGCAAAATCTATTATGCTTCAGGTGAAGTCAAAAAAGCAGGGGTAGCCATCCTTATCTCAGATCAAGCAAAAGTAAAAATTGATCTAATTAAAAGAGATAAGGAAGGTAACTACATCCTGCTAAAGGGTAGCATAAACAACGAAGCAATATCAATATTAAACATATATGCACCAAGTGGTATGGCACTCAACTTCCTAAAGGAGAAGTTAAGAGAGTTGCAAGAAGAAATAGACAACAAAACTATAATAGTAGGAGATCTCAACCTTGCACTCTCAGAATTAGACAAATCAAACCACAAAACAAATAAGAAAGAAATTAAAGAAGTAAATAGAATATTAGAAAAATTAGGTATGTTGGATCTTTGGAGAAAATTGAATGGAGATAGAAGGGAATATACTTTCTTCTCAGCAGTTCATGGAACCTATTCAAAAATTGACCATATATTAGGACATAAAGACCTCAAAATTAAATGCAAGAAAGCAGAAATAGTAAATGCTCTTTTCAGATCATGATGCAATAAAACTACATTCAACAAAAAGTTAGGGGAAATAGACCAAAAAGGAATTGGAAACTAAACAATCTCATCTTAAAAAATGATTGGGTGAAGCAGCAAATTATAGATACAATTAATAATTTCACTCAAGATAATGACAATGATGAGACATCATACCAAAATTTGTGGGATGCAGCCAAAGCGGTAATAAGAGGGAATTTTATATCCTTAGAGGTTTACTTGAATAAAACAGAGAAAGAAAAGATTAATGAATTGGGCTTGCAAACTAAAAACTAAAAAAAGACCAAATTAAAAACCCCAATCAAATACTAAATTGGAAATTCTAAAATTAAAAGGAGAAATTAAAAACATTGAAATTAAAAAACTATTGAACTAATTAATAAAACTAAGAGTTGGTTCTATGAAAAAGCCAATAAAATAGATAAGCCTTTGGTAAATCTGATTAGAAAAGGAGGGAGGAAAATGAAATTAGTAGTCTTAAAAATGAAAAGGGAGAACTTTCCACCAATGAAGAGGAAATTAGAGAAATAATAAGGAATTATTTTGCTTAACTTTATGCCAATAAATTTGATAACCTAAGTGAAATGGATGACTACCTCCAAAAATACAGACTTCCCAGACTAACAGAGGAAGAAGTAAATTGCTTGAATAGTCCCATTTCAGAAAAAGAAATAGAACAGGCAATTAAATAACTCCCTAAGAAAAATCCCCAGGACCAGATGGATTTAATGTGAATTTTACCAAACATTTAAAGAACAATTGGCCCCAATGCTATATAAATTATTTGATAAAATAGGAATGAAGGAGTCCTACCAAATTCCTGCTATGACACAGACATGGTACTGATACCTAAACCAGGTAGGCTGAAAACAGAGAAAGAAAATTATAGAGCAATCTCCCTAATGAATATTGATGCTAAAATCTTAAATAAGATATTAGCAAAAAGACTACAGAAAATCATCTCCAAGATAATACACTATGATCAAGTAGGATTTATACCAGGAATGCAGGGCTGGTTCAATATTAGGAAAACTATCAATATAATTGGCCATGTTAATAACCAAATTAACAAAACCATATGATCATCTCAATAGATGCAGAAAAGCATTTGATAAAATCCAACATCCATTCCTATTAAAAACACTTGAGAGTATAGGAATAAATGGACTTTTCCTTAAAATAATCAGCAGCATCTATTTAAAACCATCAGTAAGCATCATATGTAATGGAGACAAACTGCAACCATTCCCAATAAGATCTGGAGGGAACAAGGTGCCCACTATCACCGTTACTATTTAATATTGTATTAGAAATGCTAGCTATAGCAATAAGAGCTGAGAAAGAGATTAAAGGAATAAGAATAGGCAATGAGGAAGCCAAATTATCACTCGTTGCCGATGACATGATGGTATACTTAGAGAACCCCAGAGATTCTGCTAAAAAGTTATTAGAAATAATCCACAACTTTAGCAAAGTTGCTGGTTATAAAATAAACCCACATAAGTCATCAGCATTCTTATATATCACTAACAAAATCCAACAGTCAGAGTTACAAAGAGAAATTCCATTTAAAGTAACTACTGATAATATAAAATATTTAGGAATCTATCTGCCAAGGGAAAATCAGAAACTTTATGAGCAAAATTACAGACCACTTTTCACACATATTAAGTCTGATCTAACCAATTGGAAAAATATTAAATGCTCTTGGATAGGGCGAGCAAATATAACAAAGATGACAATATTACCTAAACTAATCTATTTATTTAGCGCTATACCAATCAGACTCCCAAAAAACTATTTTAATGACCTAGAAAAAATAACAACAAAGTTCATATGGAAAAACAAAAGGTCAAGAATTTCAAGGGATTAATGAAAAAAATCAAATGATGGTGGCTTAGCTGTACCAGATCTAAAATTATATTATAGAGCAGCAGTTACCAAAACTATTTGGTATTGGCTAAGGAATAGATTAGTTGATCAGTGGAATACATTAGGTTCAAGGGATAAAACAGTCAACAAATATAGCAACCTAGTCTTTGACAAACCCAAAGATCCCAGCTTTTGGGATAAGAACTTACTGTTTGATAAAAATTGCTGGGAAAATTGGAAACTAATTTGGCAGAAACTAGGCATTGATCCATACTTAACGCCGTACACCAAGATAAGGTCAAAATGGGTTCATGACCTAGGCATAAAGAATGAAATTATTAATAAATTAGAGGAACATAGGATAGTTTACCTCTCAGACCTGTGGAAGGGAAGGTCTTTATGACCAAAGCAGAACTAGAGATCATTACTGATCACAAAATAGAAAATTTGATTATACCAAACTGAAAGTTTTGTACAAACAAAACTAATGCAGACAAGATTAGAAAGGAAGCAATAAACTGGGAAAATATTTTTACAGTCAAAGGTTCTGATAAAGGACTCATTTCCAAAATATATAGAGAATTAACTCTAATTTATAAAAATCAAGCCATTCTCCAATTGAAAATGGTCAAAGGATATGAACAGACAATCCTCAGATGAAGAAATTGAAACTATTTCTAGTCATATGAAAAGATGCTCCAAGTCATTATTAATCAGAGAAATGCAAATTAAGACAACTCTAAGATACTCACTACACACCTGTCAGATTGGCTAAGATGACAGGAAAAATAATGATGATTGTTGGAGGGGATGGGAAAACTGGGACATTGATTCATTGTTGGTGGAGTTGTGAACGAATCCAACCATTTTGGAGAGTAGTTTGGATCTATGCTCAAAAAGTTATCAACTGTGCATACCCTTTGATCCACAGTGTTACTACTGGGATTATATCCCAAAGAGATTATAAGAAGGGAAAGGCACCTGTATGTGCACGAATGTTTGTGGCAGCCCTTTTTGTAGTGGCTAGAAACTGGAAACTGAATGGATGTCCATCAGTTGGAGAATGACTGAATAAATTGTGGTATATGAAAATTATGGAATATTACTGTTCTGTAAGAAATGACCAACAGGATGATTTCAGAAAGGCCTGGAGAGACTTACACGAACTGATGCTGAGTGAAATGAGCAGGACCAGGAGATCATTATATATTTCTACAACAATACTAGATGATGACCAGTTCTGATGGATCAGGCCATCCTCAGCAACGAGATCAACCAAATCATTTCTAATGGAGCAGTAATGAACTGAACTAGCTATACCCAGAAAAAGAACTCTGGGAGATGACTAAAAACCATTACATTGAATTCCTAATCCCTATATTTATGCACACCTGCATTTTGATTTCCTTCACAAGCTAATTGTACAATAATTCAGAGTCTGATTCTTTTTGTACAGCAAAATAATGTTTTGGTCATGTATACTTATTGTGTATCTAAGTTATATTTTAATATATTTAACATCTACTGGTCATCCTGCCATTTAGGGAGGGGTGGGGGTAAGAGGTGAAAATTGGAACAAGAGGTTTGGCAATTGTTAATGCTGTAAAGTTACCCATGTATATATCCTGTAAATAAAAGGCTATTAAATAAAAAAAAAAAAAAAAAAAAAAAAGAATAAAATGGGTGAACTTTCATCAATGAACAGGAAATTAGAGCAAAATTAGAAGCCATTTTGTACAACTATATGACAATAAATCTGATAATATAAATAAAATAGATGAATACATAAAAATATAGATTGATCAGATTAATAGAGGAGGAAATAAATTACTTAAATTATCCCATTTTAGAAAAAGAAATTGAACAAGCTATTAATCAACTCCCTAAAAATATTTCCAAGGCCAAATGAATTTACATGTGAAATATACGAAACATTTAAAGAATAATTAATTCCAATACTATGCAAACTATTTGTACAAATAGGAAAATACAAAATCCTACCAAATTCCTTTTATGAAATAGATATGGTGCTGATAACTAAAGCAGGTAGAGTCAGAACAAAGAAAGAAAATCATAGGCTAATTTCCCTAAAGAATATTGATTCAAAAAATTAAATAAAATATTAGCAAAGAGAATACAGCAAGTTATTACCAGGATAATACAACATGACCAAAAAGGATTTATACCAGAAATATAGAGGTGGTTCAATATTAGGAAAATTATTAGAATAATTGCCTATATCAATAACCAAACTAACAAAAATCATATAGCTAACTCAATAGATGCAGAAAAATCACTTGACAAAATCCAATTCCTATTAAATTCTTATTAATAAACGCTAGAGAGTATAAGAATTCATGGAGTTTTTCTTAAAACGATCAGTAGTGTCTATTTTAAACCATCAGTAAGCATCATACATAATGAGGATGATTAATATATAATAATACAATGAGGATAAACTAGAATCATTCCCAATAAAATCAGGAGTAAAACAAGATTGCCTAGCATCACCATTACTATTCAATATTGTATTACAGATTTTAACTTTGGCAATAAAATAAGAAAAAGAAATAAAAGGAATTAGAGTAGGTAATGAGGAAACAAAATTATCCCTCTTTGCAGATGATATGATGATGTATTTAGGGAATCCTACAGAATTAACTAAAAAACTACTAGCAACAATTCACAACTTTAGCAAAGTTGCAGGATACAAAATAAATAAATCCATATAAATTATCAGTCTTTTTATGTTTCCAACAAAGTTATACAAAGAGAAATTCTTTAGATAATATAAAGTATTTGGGAGTCTATCTGCCAAGGTAAAGTCAGGGGCTATATGAACACAATTACAAAATACTTTCCACACAAATAAAGGCAAATCTAACCATTTGGAAAAATACTAAGTTCTTATGGATAAGCTGAGCTAAAATGATAAAAATGACAATACTACCTAAATTCATCTACTTATTTAGTGCCATACCAATCAAATTCCCACAAAATTATTTACAGAGCAATACAGACAAAATAATAACTAAGTTCATCTAGAAAAGCAAAAGGTCAAGAATTTCAAAAGAATTAATGAAAAATATGCAAATGGAGGTGACCTCACTGTATGAGACCTAAAACTATATAATAAAGCAATGATTATCAAAACCATTTGGTACTGACTAAGAAATAAAGTGGTCATCCAGTGCAATAGATTAGGTTCACAAGACACAATAGTTAATGTCTAATCATATGAAAAAATGCTCTAAATCACTATTGATCAGAAAAATGCAAATTAAGACAAATCGGATGTACCACTACACACTTCACAGATTGTCTAAAATGACAGGAAAAGATAATGGTGAATTTTGGAGAGGATGTGGGAAAACTGGGATACTAATACATTGTGGAATTGTGAAATGATCCAATCATTCTGGAGAGCAATTTGGAATTTTGCCCAAAAGGCTATCAAACTGTGCATACCCTTTGATCCAGCAGTGCTACTACTGGGCTTATATCCTAAAGAAATCTTAAAGGAGGGAAAGGGACCTGTATGTGCACGAATGTTTGTGGCAGGTCTCTTTGTAGTGGCCAGAAAATGGAAACTGAGTGAATGCCCATCAATTGGAGAATGACTGAATAAATTATGGTATATGAATGTTATGCAATATTCTTTTGTTAAGAAATGATTGGCAGAATGATTTCAGAGAGGTCTGGAGAGACTTACATGAACTGTTGCTAAGTGAAGTGAGTTCAACTGGGAGAACACTGTACACAGCAACAGCAAATTATGCAATGATCTATTCTAAAGGATGTCTTTCTTTTCAATAGGCCAGTTCAATAGACCAATTCCAATGATCTTGTGATGAAGAAAAATATCTGCACCTAGAGAAAGGGCTATGGAGACTGAGTGTGGATCACAACATAGTATTTTCACTTTTTTTTCTTTTTGTTTGCTTGAATTTTGTTTTCTTTATCTTTTTTTTTTTTTTTTTTTTTTTTTTTTTTTTTTTTTTTTTTTTTTTTTGCTTTTTGATCTGAGTTTTCTTGTGCAGCATGATAATTGTGGAAATATATGAAGAAAAATTACACATTTAACATATATTGAATTACTTTCAGTCTAGGGAAGGGAGTGAAGGGAAGAGTGGGAAAAATTTGGAACATAAGGTTTGCAAGGGTGAATGTGGAAAACTATCTGTGCATAGTTTTGAAAGTAAAAAGCTTTATTAAAAAAAGAAAAAAATCACCTAAGAAAAATAAAATTTAAAAGAGGGAAAAATAAATAGGGAGAATGGAAGATTGATTTGCATGTCTTCATATGTATAATCAATATCAAATTGCATGCTTTTTCAAAGAGGTGAAAGTTAGGATGAAAAGAGAGAATCTGGAATTCAATATTTTAAAAAATGAATATTAAAAATTTTTACATGTAGTGATAAAATATTTATCAAAATGAATAGTATTTTTTTAAAGAAAGATTAATTTCCTAGAGAGAAGAGAATTTTACCTGAGACTTGAAAGAAGCAAGGAAACATAGATAAGAAAGGGTAGCATATCAGGTATTGGACTAGTCAGTGAAAATGCATGTTTGGTAGATATTGTGTCTTGTATTAACAACAAAAAAAAGATAGTGTCATGGATCATGGAATACATGTTGCACTGAGTAGAGTAGGATGTAAGAAGACCAGAAATATCAGATGGAAATCAAGGTATGAAAAGCTTTAAACACCAAACAGAGAATTTTGTATTTGATCCTGAAGATGATAGGGTGTATATTGAATAAGAGGGTGAAAATGGTCAAATCTATACATTAGGAGGAACCCTGGTAACTGAATGGAAGATCAAGTGGAGTTGAGAGATACTTGTGGAAGGCACACCAACCAGGAGGCTATTTCAATAGTCTAAGCATGAGGTGATGAGGTCCTGCACCAAAGTCATAACATGTCAGACAAAAAAGACATATATTCTACAGATGTTACAGAGGTAAAAATCGAGCATCTTTGGCACCAACCTGAATATGACAGTGACTGAAAAGTTGAGGATGATATATAGGATTTGAGTCTGTTTAATTGTGATCATAATACTGCTTTTGATGGCATTAGTAAAGTTGGAAAGAATGAAGGGCTGGGGATAAGAATGAGCTGAGTTTAAGATATGCTGAGATTATGACATCAACAAACTATTCATTTTGAGATGACTCAGCAAAGAGATTAGAGCTGGACTTCTAAGACTTCTCCACCATGCAACCTTATCACTAGGAAATTTTATCATACTGCAACATTTAATCCAGTTTGGTACTTAGACTTCATCAGTATTCTTTGCCCCTCTCATTAGAAGGTACAGCCATAAACTCTAGATCTCCATTTAAGGACAGAACCTAAGATATCTATTCCCTCATTTTCTACCTAGCTATACACCTTTTGGACTTCTTTGGACATCATTCTTGCATAATTTAGCCTTTGGAGTACTTTTCCATCTCCTCACCTCTATTTTTCAGATTTTTTTATTGGTGTTGTCTCACTTATTTGGTCCTTTTCTTCTTCTTCTTGTTCTTCTTCTTGTTCTTCTTCTTGTTTTTTCTTCTTTTTCTTTCTTCTTCTTCTTCTTTCTTTTTTCTTCTTCTTCTTTTTGTATTTATATCCCTAGTATTTAAGAAAAATGTAGAACATAGTAGAAAATTTGTTAAGATCGTGTATTTTAAGATCAGCACGAGACTGGAATTCAGGTTAGGGGAAAATCGTCAGTCTTTATTCTCAGTGAAGAAGGATTGGAGGTGGAAGAGAATCGGCGATAGCAATGTGTGCAGCTGAGTCAAGAAGCTAGCTCGACCAGCAGCCACACAACCAGCAGCTCGGAGTCTCGAACCCAGCCCAATCTCTCCCACTTGTCTTCCTCACTCTCTCTGCCTCCACCCACCAAAATCGTCATTTCCTATACAACACATCAGGACTTGCACAGAGAGTGGGCAGGGACCATTCTTTATCCAATCATGTATATTAATAAAGTATAGCCCAATTACTATCTAGCCTCATATCCTTGGGACCTCAGTGCATCAGCTCAAACCTCAGCCCATTACATTTCCCGCTTTCTTTTATTTTAGAACACAGGTGGTCATGCCATCCCTGACTCCTCAGGGATGTCAGAGCTCTCAAGGGGAGGTGATCACAGCCTCCTAACTTCTCAGGGAAGGAGGTGAAAGCACTGAAAGGAGGTGATCACAGCCTCCCCTGACTTCAGAAAAGGCGGTGAAAGCACTAAAAGGAGATGATCATTGCCTCACCTGACATCCAGGAAGGGAGATGAAAAGCACCAAAGGGAAATGGGGTTGCTAGGGAGTTCTGGGCTGAAGAAGGGTCTTATTATGCACAAACCCATCAGCATGGGAGGTATTACACAAGCACATAGCAATAACGCAGAGGCTATTAGGGATGACCCTCCCCTCAGTCAGTGCAGGCTCGATGTGGTATAACAAACATGAATTGTTTTCTAATGGAGCAGTAATGAACTGAACTAGCTATGCCCAGAAAATAACTCTGGGAGATGACTAAAAACCATTACATTAAATTCCCAATCCCTATATTTATGCACACATGCATTTTTGATTTCCTTCACAAGCTAATTGTACAATAATTCAGAATCTGATTCTTTTTGTACAGCAAAATAATGTTTTGGTCATGTATACTTATTGTGTATCTAATTATACTTTAATATATTTAACATCTACTGGTCATCCTGCCATCTAGGGAGGGGGTGGGGGGGGTAAGAGGTGAAAAATTGGAACAAGAGGTTTGGCAATTGTTAATGCTATAAAGTTACCCATGTATATATCCTGTAAATAAAAGGCTATTAAATAAAACAAAACAAAACAAACAAACAAAAAAAAAAAAACCATGAATTGTACACACAAGTAGCGGAATAGCAAACAATATAAATCAACATGGTGTTGGAAAAGATCACCAGAAGTCCTAGAAGGTGGTATGTAAACAACAGTCACACATACACCTTCTTCAGCAGCCAAGAGATAGTCCAAAACCAATCTATTGTCCATTGTTTCACATGTCAGGGAATCCAATGATCCCTGAGTTTTTGAAGTCCTGAAAAGTCTTTTATGTGTTAGGAATCCAATGATTCCAGCAGATTTTGAAGTGTTGTAACAGTCTTATCATTTCTCAGAGAATCCAATGATTCCTGAGAGTTTTCAGTCTCTATGTCTCAGAGAATCCAATGATTCCTGAGGGTTTTCAAGTCCTATGGCTCAGAGAATCCAATGATTCCTGAGGGTTTTGAAGTCCGACAATCTTTGATGTCCATGAGTCAAACGCCATAACTGCCACGCTCTTTCAATGGTGAGCACAATCAGCAACAGCACCACTCGATATTTCTTGGTCTTCCCTTTGTTTCAAAGGTCTGCTCTGTCTTCTCTGCAAATGGACAAGGCGAATATGGCTTGTTTGCTACCCATCTGATTCCTTCTCCACCTGTAGAGATACAAGCAAACCCTCTCCCCAAAGCAGTTAGCCTATCTGGTCCTTTCCATTCACTCACTTTCTGGGTCTCTCCACATCACCTGGCGATTATCTAAAGATAGTGGAGCTGCTCGCACTGGACATCTGACCTTCCGGTGGGTTATAAAACCTAGTAGCCGGAGCCAGTGCATCTTTGTCAAAAATCAAGAAGTTAATAGTATAAAGAGCTAGATTTGAAGTTCTCTAGGGTTACCTGTGGCTCCTTTCTTTTGTTTTTGAGTAGTGTCTTAATATCTCTGTTTCTCCTTCCACTATTGCTCTGTCCTTGAGGATTAAAAGGTATGCCTGTGGTGTGTAAAATCTTATACTGTGCACAAAAGTGTGCAAAATGTTTCGAAGTATAAGCAGGACCATTGTCTGTTTTATTGCTTGCGGCACACCCATAATGGCAAATGCTTGTATGAGGAATTCAGTGACCACTTGGCTGTCTCTTTGTGCTGGCATTGCAAAAGTGAATCCTGAAAGGTGTCTACCACAACATGGATGAAAGACAGACGACCAAAAGATTTATAATGGGTCACATCCATTTGCCAGATTTCATTGGGTCTCAAACCACGAGGGTTCTTCCCTGGAGGCAGTGTAGGAGCGTGGAAAGGAAGACAAGCTGTACAGGATTTTACTATGCTCCTAGCTTCCCCTTTTGTTATTCCAAATTGTAAACGTAAAGCTCGAGCAGCCTGATGATATTTAGAATGAGATGCCTGAGCTTCTTGGAACAAAGGGGTATTGACCAACATAGTTAGAAGGCTATCTGCCTTTGAATTGCTACAAATATGGGACCTGGAAGTCCACTATGAGAATGGACATGTAATATATAGATCTTACCTGGATGCTTTCTCACTTGCTCTTGAAGTTTCTTAAAGAGCTGATATATATTAGAGGCTTCAAATTTTATTTGGGCTGTGGCAATTCTTTGTACCACACCTACTGAATAGGCCGAATCAGATATTATATTTATGTCTCCTGGATAATAAGTAAGAGCTAGAATGATCAAGCAAGTACAATTCATTCTGCTGAGTGGATCTGAAAAGGAGTTCTGACTACTCTCTTTATGGTTAGATCATGAGAGTACACAGCACAAATATTATGTTTGGATGCATCCGTGAAGATTGTTGGTCCTTGAAGAGGAACTTTAGAAACTTTTTCTTCAAGAGTCCATCGCCAATTATGTAATAGTCTAGTTATCTTTAATGGAGACCATGTAAAACATTTGGAGCCATGGGTAATAAAATTTGCCACTCTGATGGTCTCTACAACACACATTAATTTGTGTATTGGTATAAAAGGTGTATATCTTATCAGGTCTTGTCCCAGATAATTGTATTGCTCTGCTTAGTGGCCTTTTAATAAAATTCTAGCCACAAGCACTGGGTAGGTGTAAGGCTTTGATCTGGTTGTGCTGGAGGTTCACCCACTCTATCACACTGTGTCCTTGATGAAGGACTGCTGTGGGTGCCTCTGTGTGGCAAAACTGATATCTCCAAGGGTTTTGAGTGACTCTTCAACCACATTGGATAAAGCCAGTTCAACTTCTCTCAAAGCCTCTTGAGCTTCTTCTTTTGTAAGCTGGTGGTGAATTTAAAGCGCTGTCTCCCCTTAAAATGTCATATAACGGTTGTAACTGATAGGTAGTCAAGCCTAACACTGGTCGCATCCATTGGATATCTCCTATCAATTTCTGAAAATCATTCAATGTGTTTAGCTTTTCTGTTCTTAAGGAGAGTTTTGAACTATAAGCACCTTAGGGTATACTTCATATCCTAAATATTGAAAAGGAGCATGTCTTTGAATTTTTCTGGTGCTATGTATAATTTGTAATTCCTTAGTGTTTCTATGGTCTTTGTAGACATGCCTCTAACATTTGTTCCTCAGGTGCACATCCCAAAATGTCATCCATGTAATGTAATAGCATAACTTTTGGGAATGCTTTTCTTACTGGAGCAAGAGCAGCAGCAACATACATTTGACACATAGTAGGGCTGTTTTTCATTCCCTGTGGCAAAACTGTCCATTCATATCTTTTATAAGGCTCAGCTAAGTTAACGCTGGGCACTGAAAAGGCAAATCTTTTCATATCCTCCTTATCCAGAGGGATAGAATAGAAACAATCCTTAATATCTATGACCCAAAGAGGCCATTCTCTAGGCAACTGAGTAGGAGATGGAAGTCCAGGCTGAAGAGTTCCCATAGTTTCCATCTGTTCATTCACTTTTCTTAAATCCGTTAACATCCTCCATTTGTAGCCTAGGCAACAGGCCTTCAGCAAGCGCCTCTTGAAGCCTGCTCAAGGTTGGTCCCCTCACTGCCCCCCCCCCACTGCCCCTCCTCCCTCCATCCCCGAGGGTGGAGTTGGTGGAGGAGAGTCAATCACTTGCTCCTGGGGTGGGGCTGAAGCCTTCTTCTTCTTGTTCTTCTTGTTCTTCTTGTTCTTGTTCTTCTTCTTCTTCTTCTTCTTTCTTCTTCTTTTTCTTTCTTCTTCTTCTTCTTTCTTTTTTCTTCTTCTTCTTTTTGTATTTATATCCCTAGTATTTAAGAAAAATGTAGAACATAGTAGAAAATTAAACAGTGTTTGTTGACTGACTTGGATAAGTGATTTTTCAAACATCAGTAAAGAGATGATAATTGAATCTTTGGGAGTTGATAATATCATGGAGTGGAATATTATAAAGAAAGAAGAGAACAGGCTTAAAAAGAGCTCTTTGGAATTTTTAATATTTAATTAAGTGTGTTGAATGAAGATCTAGTAAAGGAGGCAAAGGATTGGTCATAGAGGTAAAAGGGGACTCAGGATAAATGTTGTCATGGAAACCTGAAAGAAGAGAGTATCAAGAAGTACTAATCACCAGGGTCAGAGACTGCAGAAAGATCAAGAAAGATGAGGATTGTGAAAAGATAATTAGATTTATCATTTGAGAGATAATTATATAACTTTTGAGAAAATAGCTTTGGTTGAATGATGATGTTGGAAGAAATATTTTTCCCCCTGAGGCAATTGTGGTTAAGTGACTTGCCCACGGTCACACAGCTAGGAAATATTATACCTGAGGCCGCATTTGAAGTCATGTCCTCCTGACTACAGGGCCACTACTGTGCCATCTAGCTGCCCTGGAAGAAAGACCAAAGAAAGTTAAGAAAATAGTGAGATGAAAAGAAGTATCTTATTAATGGGGGTCTAGTCATGGATATATGAGATGGCACTAAGAGGATAGGATGGATCACATAAGGGGTTTTTAAGATGAATGAAAGATGGACATGTTGATAGAAAGAGGAAAAAAGACAAGATATGGAAATATTAGTGATAATTAAGAGAGTGTGGATAATGGAGGAAACAATGTGTTGGAGAAGAAAAAAATCAGAACAATATTACTTGTGCATTTGAAGGTGCTAATCTTGGCAAGGAAATATACTTTTTCATGTGAGAGGTAAGTTAAAGAAATAGAAGAAAACTTGAAGGAAAATAAGGCAGAAAGAAGAAGAAATAGATCTTGTGAAAGAGTCAAGATTCTGGGGGGGAAAGAAGAGGCTAGGTTCTCAGTGAAAAGGGAAGGGATTATTCAGCAGCAAATGTATAAGCATGGAGACAATAAATGGTAGAAATGCTCTAAGATGGAGGCTTAACAAGGCAAGATCAGTGATATAATAAAGGGACAAAGGACTCAAGAAAAGAGGACAATGTAGAGTTGAATTGGTTCACTGTGGAGTCAATATGGAAAAGTCAAGTGAGATTAATGAGTATGTGGATGATGGTTGGGGAGAAAACTGAGGCTTGGGAGGATATATATATATATATATATATATATATATATATATGTATATATATACATATATACATATATATATATATAAATAGGTTAGGAATAATAAGAAAGAGTGGAATAATAGATTGTGATCTCATAAGGGAATTTTTGTGTTTGAGAACATAGAACTGGTATATTTGTGGGTGATTGTAAAATCAAGAATTTCACCTTTTTTGTAGCTGAGATGGTGTGGAGGTAGATGTTATATGAAATAAGTTCAGGAACTGTAAATTTAGTGTTTGATCAAGGTTCAAAACATGTGTGTGTGTGTGTGTGTGTGTGTGTGTATGTATGTGTGTGTATGTGTTAAAGAAGCTGAGTATAATGACATTAAAAAAGAAAAACTGTTAGGTACTTCCCTCTTTGAAATAAGAAGGGGAGTATCTCTGGGCTCAGTTAGACAATAGCTCTCAGGAATTTGATTGGATAGTAGATATGATCTGAGTGAACATCACAAAAAGAGAGTTTATTAAGTGAGGATTCTAAACAGAAAAGCTGGAAGTGGTAATGAGTATTCTATCTCATATCTCAACCAAAAAATTGGGGATAATGAGTGAAAATACAGCCAATGTTGAAAAGGTGATTGGGGAGGATATGTAATCAGAAGAGAGCCAGGTGTGAACCAAAAGATGGAAGGAATGGGGAGGAAGATTTAAAATATAAGGAACTTCATTGTTTATGGAGAAGGTGCTTTAAAAAGTACAGTAGAAGAAGATTGAATAGAGTTGAAACTATTGAATAGAGTTTGAGGAATTGGATAGGAGAGAATTGTAATAAGGATTTAGGCATTTTGAAATGACAAGAGATTAGAAACCACTGGGTATGAGGATGGGAAAGTTTCTAAATGATTGAAGAGAGGTTTTAGATAAGATTTTCAACATCCAAGAGGTTTTCAGTTCAGATAGAATCCTTTTGGGGTCTTAGGCTATTGATAAAAAGGAGCAAGCACTTGAAATAAAAAGAATAGTATTATTCTTCTCCGAAGACAAGAGTCCAGAAGGGAGGTCTGATGGAACAGTGCCCTCTCCCCTAACACCACAGCAGGAGACTTGGGATGACTAAAGAGATGACCCATTTCAACTCTTTGGCAATTTTCAAGGGAGGGAGTATGATCAATTGTTATGTATGTTACAATGGGGATTCATTTTGTGCATGGTCTAGACTAGATGATTCCCAAAGTTCTTTCTAAATAATGTGATTCTGTAATCTAGTGCAAACCCTTCATTTTACAAATAAGAAAGCTGAGGCCCCAGGAATTTAATTGACTCTCCTAAGATCATGTAGCCTGTAAGAGGAAATTTAGATATTTTAGTCCCATGTCCAGTGTTTTCTTCACAGATCTGTGATGGAAGATTGATCAGTGGAGTTGGAATATAGCCTGTATAGATCTTGAAGTAAAGGTTCTACCTGATAATTACCTCTTGAGTCAGTGTTTTATCATTGTACACATACTTGTGCAATGATCTGTAATACTTAGCTTTTTTTTTTTTTTTCATAAGACCCAGTGGAAATGCCAACATGTATTTGAAACTTCCCTTGATTATGCTAGTGCTATTATCTGCCTCTGTCTTTTCTGAACAGTTTTAGGATCAGAACTACACAATACAGAAAAAAAATGTATGGATCTTTTTTGTTTATTAATATGGAATCAGACTTAAAGTTGAAAGAGTGCTTAGAAATAATAAAGTATGACTTCTCAATTTAAACAAAATGAAAGCGTCTCAAAGAGATATGACTTGTCTATGTTCACATAACAAGTTGGAGTCATACTCAAAGTCATTTCTTTAAATTCTTAATATAATATTGTTTAATTACACTACTTTGTCTTTTTAACTAAAATATAAATTTCTTGAGGATAGATATCATATCTTATATTTTCATTGTATCATTATATCTAATTCAATTCCACACATACAGTAAAGATATAAAATTATTCTTAATATATGCATAAAAGTTCATTAGAATTACATGAAAACACAATAGCTTATACTTATATAGTATCTCATTCTTATAGAACTCTATTTACTTTAAATTATTTGCTTCTGAAAGTAAGCTACTGATGGGGAGAAAGGTGAAAGTCTTTTGATGCTTTCTGGATAAATGAGGAAACTGAGACTTATCTTCTTTCCTAGCACTATGTCTCAATGATTTTGGGTTAAACCAGAGATGTACCTCTCTATATAAAAGGCTAATCTGAATTATAGAAGGCATTTGAGTTCTGTTTCTTTGACCATCAGAGTCCTTGCTTGGACTAAGGATATCATCATTTGGAATGGATTTGTGTTAAACTTAAGTAGCTCCTTGAATAGAAATTTTATAACTAAATAGAAATAGAAATAGAAGAGCTCCCCTCATATAAATGAAATATCCCATTATATGAACTATTCAATAAAAAAAAAAGAATTCAATATATTACTTCACTTGTAGCATTTTTAAAAGTCTGGAGACTCAGGAGAATTAAAAAGTAAGTTGGAAAAACAGAATAAAAATAAACTTAGTAGTGCCTTTGTTCTTTTTTTTTTTTTAATATTGTACTCCTTGAGCCTTGAGTTCTCTAATGAGCTTTAGTCATATATCTGGAGGGCTGAGTATCTGAGCTCTCTGAAATTCTGAAATGTTTCTCAATGTCCAGTTAAAGTCATGAAAAAGAACCCAGTATGTTTCAAAGTCAGACATAGACTAAATTAGACTCTTCCCTCTACCATGACCTTAATTTTTTTCTCTTATTATTTACTCCATCAAATAACTATAATGTACAAAGATAAAAGTGTAAGTTTTGGAGCAGAAATAACAACCAAAATAAATTTCCCCTAACATTCATCACTCTGGATCTCACAAGATCAGAACAGTATCATGAATCTTGTTGACGATGGGAATTATCTTTTATAGAGAAGAAATTAAAACCATCTCTAGTGCTGCAAACCTGATATGCTACTATATAATAGGAGAATACCCATGTTGCTGATGGAGGGCCAAATCAAAACATATTCCAAATATTCACAACAGTCCTCTACTTCTAGCACTCCTTAGACTTTGATTAAGTATAAGGGAAGACATTAAATAAAGCTCATTTGCAGAAATATATGCCAGCTTTCCCCTCCTAAAAACTATGGTGACCCAAAGTAGAATAGGTTGCCTCAATAAATAAAAAAATATCTTTCATTGGATGTCTTAAAGAGAAGGTTGAATGTTAATTTCTTAGAGATGTCCCAGATGGAATTAAAAGGTGGCATGTGATTTGGACACTAAAATGCTAGACTTTTAGTTAAAACTTTGCTACAAATCTCTCACCTCAGATACTTCATTTGCTATGCAACAAGAGACGGCAAGTCATTTAAACATCTATCCCCACTTTCCTCATTTTGTAAAAAGGAGATATTGATATCTACAGTGAATTATGAGGCTCAAATAATAGAATATATGTAAACAATTTTCAAATCATTAAATGTTATATAGAGATTTGAGTTAACCTTCATTACTTCATTACTTCATCTCACATTATAGATTAGGTTAGAATAGACAAATAAGTTGTTAATACTTTGAGTTCTAACTTTGAGTTCTTATTATTTTATAATTTATTTGTTAAGGTCACATATCAAGTGCGACTCACACTAGGTTTCTGCTTCTATGCTCAGTTGTTTTCTGCAATGTATCTAAGTCTTTCATCTGCTTGTTGATTGAGTGACTGATTGATTCGTATGTCTATAGTATTGAGGAATAATTCAGTCTTCCTGTGAAAGCCTCAGGAGATAACACAGCTAATTTGTATTAATGTATATGGGTAAATCACACTAAAAAAAGGGAAATTGAAATTCTCTCAGGTCACCAAAAGAAATTGGAGTCTTTTCAATACTTGGTATGGTTGCTACCATTATGTAAACTGTTTTATTGGCAGGCTCAGACTTAATGCCTCTTGTTTTGACCCTATGGCAATATGAGAAGTGCAGAGCAACTGAGAAAAGCATTCATCACTGCACTGAATAAAAACACAGAACTAAGAATTGCATCTGTAGCTAAAAGCAATTTATTTTTAGGGTTTCCTTTTTTTATAGAATGGAGAAGACTTTTTTGTTTTTTCAACCTCTGGTTAGGTTCTAAGGTTTGTTTAACTCCAGATGGCTTCAAGCTGTTGTACTGACTTAAGAACTTGAAAAATCCCAGGTTCTTCCTTTAAAGTAACAGCTAAAACTATATTTTAAGAGACATAAATGTCTTTCCTATATCCACATCCCTAAATTCATATGAGGCTCATGCATTCATTCTGTAATTTTAGCAAGAAGTTTGTCCTCTGGAGTACTAGTTCTCTCTATATGTTATAAGAAATGGAGGTATTATTCCAACACCATCATCGACCCAATTAAAAGAAGTCTATTTTAAATCTATAACATTATATACACATTTTAATTTCACCACATATAATATGATAAAAGAAAACAATACAGGATTCTTACCTCAGTGAATTTCAGGCTGTGTTCCAAGGTGGCAAGAGACCATCTCCTTGTGTAGTGACAAAATTAAAATAACCCCTAAAGCTGATAACAGAGGGAAATAGACTGCATGAAAAAAAACAACAAGAGATAAAATGTGTTTTAATGTGCAGGTCGGAAGGAGATAGACTCGATAAATTTTTTTAAAATAACTTTCAGACAGTGAAGTTACAAAGGGAAAGACAATTTTACCTCAAGGGTGTTGCTGGTGGAAGGAGACAGATGTTAGATAAACCCAGAGACGATCTTTTGACCTAAACACCACATTTCTCAAATGTGTCTAAAAATATCTTTACTCATGTGAAGATTTATTATTCTTGCTAAAATGTGTGGGGAAAAGTCAGAACCCTTTTCTGGGGTCCAAAGACTTCTCACATAGTTGGTTCTGCCCACTTCTCAGCTGGGTTTCTTGATACTCAAATTACACCACCTTTTTTGGTATTTCTGGATTGATTGTATCAAAAGATACTATAAAGTCTTATCAGATGTCTCCCTTAATACACATTTCTTAGGAGAGTTTTTGAAAGTTATCTCTTTTCATAGCCCCAAATTGCATAAAATGAGGGGATTAGACTAAGCGGTCTTTTTAGTTCATGCTATATTTCCTATGAACTATGAACAACTAAATAGAGACTCATATTTTTCTACTTCTCTGAGTTCCTATTTGAAACAAAAAATCATAGTTAAAATATATAAATAACATAAACTCAATTTTGAAAATAAATCATGTATTTCAGAAAAGCAGAATATTCTCAAGCTTTCCCAGTTGAATTTCATTTTAAGTACCTGCTACACATGAGGCCAAGAATCTTCAAAAAAAAAAAAAACTTGATACCAGTGAATAGTCAAAATTCATGAATATAAAGATTAGTGATAACGAATATTTTGAAGAGTATTTGTAGAAAACTATATTTTGCTATTGTAACTCATATATGGATGAGAAGTAGGGTAGCTGGCCTCCAAGAAAGGAAGAACTGGATTTATCATATCTTTGACACTTATTAGTTGTGGGACCATAGATAATTTATTGAAAGTCAGTTACTAAGACAGTCCTCTAAGACTATAAGTTATAGATGATCAAAGGTCCTATATCAGTGAAAGGAATTTCTGCACTTAGAAATCCTCATCATATTGGAAATACATAAAAAAGAAAGAGGAGGAGGAGCAGGAGGAGAAGAAGGAGGATTACTTCCAAGCATCTTGAAGAGTAGCAAGATCATAGCCAATGTTCAACAAATATTTTTCATTTAAGGAAGTCTTCATAAAAGTTGAGAGGAAATATTGACTGTAATTTCAACTACTAAAGTTGAGGGACAGCTGGTTGTTCAGTTGATAGAGCACTGAGTCTGAAGTCAGAAAACCTTAAGTTGAAATTCTGCTTCAAATATATTTTAGTTATGTGGCCATGGACAAGCTACTTAATCTCATTTCCTGACAAAATGGATCCATTAATCTATTGCAAAAGAAAATGGAAAACCATTTCAGTATCTTTGTCAAGAAATCCTCAAATATGGTCATTAAGGGTTGGACACTACTGAAAAACAATTGAACATCAAAATTGTTTGGAAAGATCTGTGTTTGGGGTCTGTCCATTGATTGTCTGGTGTGTCTCTAGTTAGAAATAAATTGACTTTGCTATGATATATATCACAATTAGAAATTGTAATTTTTCTGGGCTTTGTTTTTTATCTGTAAAATGATTTAGATTTAGTTGCCCTCTAAGGATCACTGTACCATTAGGATTAAATATGTGATATGGGTTGAGTTTTCATGTATTTACATGTGGAACCTTCTCTTTAAAGGATTCAGAACTATGAAAGGGACTGTAAGTCAGTTCTGCTTTTGATTAGCATCTCAGCATGGGTTCTGACCACAGCAAGACTCTAATGTGTTGCTAATATTTTCAGAAATCTTTGCCATGATAGGTTCTTGGTTAGCTGCCAAAAGAACAAGAAGGATATTCTCATCATTATTCACTACCATTTCATAGAATTAGGTGGTTTGGTTAAGCATTCCTTGCATCTTTAGTTTGAATGTTTAATTTTGTTTAAATTCTCTTTTGTCTTAGAATCAAAAATTTAAGTAACTGATAAACTTTGAAGCTTTAGTGTTTTTTATCATTGCTTCTCACAACTCATTAATGTTTCCATAAAGAACCAAGGACTTTAAGTCTTGAATATGGGTGAGAAAAATGTAGCCATAAATTATTTGAAAAGTGTCTACTCAGGGGCTAGGCCAAGATGGCAGAGTAAAGCCAGAAAGGTACTTGAGCTCTCCTGGTTTCCATTGAAAATCACATGAAATAAGCCTCTAAATAGAGTCTGATGGAATGAAATCACTCACCAGTTCAAGGTAGATTGGAAGGACTTCAAGATAGATCAGTTTCACTGGGGTGAAAGGAGTTTCCAACACAGCTCAGACAAAGTCTGTGAAAGTCAGTGAGAGGATCTCAAACATAGAAGATCAGAGAATGAGTCTCTCAGTCTTGACTTAGTAGTGAAGCAGATCAGTGGAGCAGCCTACAATCCCAGCTCAAAAGGCAAATTCCTGAGAAACTAGGCTGTTTTCTGGGGAAAGCAGTTAAAATTATCCCCTGCTGTGAGCAAAACACCTTTTTGTTCAATGATTTCAAGCCAAGTCTTAGAGCTGCAC
Organism: Sarcophilus harrisii; assembly: GCF_902635505.1. Classification (NCBI taxonomy): domain Eukaryota; kingdom Metazoa; phylum Chordata; class Mammalia; order Dasyuromorphia; family Dasyuridae; genus Sarcophilus; species Sarcophilus harrisii. The sequence goes on from NC_045427.1 coordinate 70,223,347, forward strand.
AGGAAGCTTGGGATCACCCTACAAGCAGAGATCAATCTTAAAAGTCATAAAAGAGAAAATATAAAAAGAAAAGGAAAGAAATGAGCAATAAACAAAAAACCTTGACTATGGAAAGCTACTATGGTGACAGGAAGACCAAAACACCAACTCAGATGAAGATAAAAAGCTCATAGAGGAAATCACAAAGAGTGATATGAATTGATATCAAGCCCAAAATGGCATCTTGGAAGTGATCCTAAAAGATTTTAAAAGGTAAATAATAGGTAGAAGAAAAAAATGAGAAAAGAAATGAGAGCTATGCAAGAGAGAGTTAACAGCTTAGAAAAGGAAGTCAATTAAAAGTCAATTTAAAAAAAATACAATTGAGCAAATGCAAAAAAAGAAAGAAGAAAATCTATTGAATAAATTAATTCCTTAAAAAACACTATTGAATAAATGCAAAAAAAAAAATCTACTGAAGAAAATAGAATTAATCAAATGGAAAAAAAAAAGATAGAAAAGTTAATTGAAGAAAATTGCACCTTAAAAATTAAAAAGGGACAAACAGAAGTTAATGATTGGTTGAGACATCAAGATTTAATCAAACAAAATAAAGACTAAAAATGGTAGAAAATGTAAAATACCTCATTGGAAAAAGACTATGACCTAAAAAAGAAACTGCATAACATTCTTCAAGAGATTGTCAAGTAAAACTATTCTGCTGTAGTAGAACTGGAGAGGGAAATAGTGAAAGAATCCATCTGTCATCTCTGGAAAGAAATCCCATAAGGAAAATGCCAAGGAACATTGTTCAAAACTCCAGAACTATAATCTCAAGGAAAAATATACTGCAAGCTGCCAGAGAAAAATAATTCAAATATAGTGGAGCAACAGTCAGGATTATGCAAGATCTGGCAGGTTCTACAATAAAGGATTGTTGGGCCTGGAATACTAAATTCTTAAAGGCAAAGGACCTGGAGTTATAACCAAGAATTAGTGAGGCAGTATTTTCTTTCAGAGGAGGAAATGAATCTTGAATGAATTAAGAGATTTTTAATCATTTCTACTGAAAAAAAACAAAACTAAACAATTTCATCTTCATAACAGGACTCAAGACAAGCATAGAAAGAATAACTTCTGAAGAATATCATAGGATGGCCTATTTTGCTTTTGGAAGGTTTTGATTGCAATGAAGTTTTTTTTTTGCTCTGGTTTCCTAAAATAAAACCTAAATATCCCTAAAAAAATGTCTACTCAAAATATATTTTCTCCATCATCCTTTTCCCTGTCTACTCCCAGGGGATTAGCACAATCTCATTCATAAAAACTCAGCATATTAGAAGCACGTGACAAGTTAATAAGCATTGATTAAGTGCATAGAATCTGTTCCAGCTGTGGTGCTCAGTTTTGAAAACCCAAAATGTCAGCAGAAGACAATCCCTGCCTTCAAGAAGGTAACACTCTAATCCTGCAGATTTGAGAATTTATACAAACAAAGATCTTATGTGCATTACAACTAGGAGCAAAAATTCTTAAAAATTAAATACTTATAAAATAAAATTCATTAAAAATTAAAACTCACTACAATGATCTATCCAAATAACAAAATCCAATATGGAGATGGAATGGATCTCAGAGCTATTATTAAAAGCTATTTGGTCCAAGCCACCCACATCTGACCACTATTTCCTTCTATACTATTCCCATTAAATAATGAACTAGTGCATGTTTAAAGACTTTCAATGAAAAATCAATTGATTCATCATATGGTGGCCCATTTTTTGGAAGGTCTTTTGGAAGGTTTTGTTTTGTTCTGGTTTCCTAAAATAAATTCTAAATTTCTCTTTAAAAGTGTCTATTCAAAATATATCTTCTTCATCTTCCATTCTCTTCTCCTCTCCCAGGGGATTAGTACAGGCACACTAATAATGTATGTTAGAACCACAAGGAACATCAAACACAAATCCAGTCCAGTATGCCTGTTTTTCAGATAAGAAATATGAGACGTAGAAAATAAAGCAACTTGTCCAAAGATGATATAATTTAGTAGTAACAGAAGCAGGGTTCATAATCAAATATTACTTGTTTTGGCTTTTCAATATTAAGCCTAGTTCATTACACATCCTCCCTTCCAAAAATGCTTAAGGAGAGGAAGGTAGGAAGGAAAAGGGAAAGGAAGGGAGAAGGCAAAGAAGGAAGAAAGGAAAATGCAGGAAAGGAAAGAGGAAGGAAGGAAAGAAAGAAGGAAGGAAGAAAAAAAGAATGAAGGAAGAAAGGAATAGAAGGAGGAAGGAAGGGAGAGAGAAGGTAGGAAGAAAGGAAGAGGAAGAACAGAAGGAAAAGGTAAATATGAAAGGGGGAAGGAAAAGAGGAGGGAAGAACAGAGAGCAGGAAAGAAAGAAGGAAAAATGAATGAATGAACAAACAATGGAGGGAAGAAAGGATGGAGTAGCAGAAGGAAGGGATGAAAAAAGGATGGAGGGAAGCAAGGAGGCAAAGAAGGATTCCCTGACTTGCTGATCGTGAAACCCTGAAATGTTTTACCTTCCTTTGATTCAGCCTGTATCTTGAGAAAGAGCTTTGTTGCCACTGCTTCTGTCATCTATAGCAAAAAGCCTAGTCTGTCCATAGCCACAGAGAATCCTATGAAGTCATGTGTACCATTGTATGTATACAGAAGCACAGTCAGCTTTGGAGCTTTGGCAAATGGTAATCTTTTGGGTGTCCATGTGAAAACATGGTTCAGTAACTGGGAAAATCACATTATCAATACTTTTTTCTTGTGACTCATCATTCAATACAGTTGTATTATTTTGTATCTTATCTAAATGCTATGGCTTTTTATAGCATTCAGCAGAAAGAAAGAAAAAAAAGAAAACTCAATAAATTCATGTATTTTTACTGTCTTTGCCAAATTTGACATCTTTCAAAGTAACTGTGAGAAGAATGCACAATTTCTGCCAACTGCATGATTTAGTGGCTATAAAATCCCTCTGAATCAAACTCATTTTGAAATAAAAAAGGAACCTGCTTGAGAATTTCATTGCCCTGTTGGATATCCACTCAAAGATCAATCACCTCTCTTTATTCTGTATTCCTGGTATATTTTTAAGTTTAATCTCTGTGAAGCTTACCCATTTAGTTAAGAGTAGAATTTTAAGAGACTAGGTATTGAACTTGCAGGAGGAAGATAGAGTCTGAACAATGGGTGCTTTTATACCCTGAAGAATGGAACTGAAAAAATGGTCTACTTTTTTCAGTTCCTTATCCAACTGTTCTTGTCATCCAGTCTTAAGACCTGAGTGTTCTTATCCCAAAGGAAAATAGCATTTCTCCACAGGAAGCCTAGTAGGATAAAACAGCTATATCCCCTGCTCTGTAGGGAACTTCACCAACTGGCGCTTTATATTTTAGATCCATGTTGTTATGCATACAGCAGGCTAAATACATTGTTTATAGCATGGCACTTGGTTTCAACTGAAATTTTTCAGACTAAGAAACTTAACTGATAATGTTGCTATCAAAATTAAAATAATACACAATATATTGGTGGCAAAGATTATTGAAGGTGAAAAACCAAAATTTTCAAACAAAAAAAGAAATATTAGTAAAAAGTTAATGGGGGAAAAGGGTTAAAACTGTGCACCAATAAAGTTATGATCTTTGAATCTCCTTTAAATATGTGTGATAGCATGGGAAAATATAAACTTACTCAAATGATTAATCATTACTGTATGGTTTTATGAAACATATTTTAAGTATGATTTTATTTAATAATTTTATGTAAAACAGAAGAAAAGAGTTCCTGACTTGAAAAAACTCTATATTTAGAGTGTAATTTTTACATTTTGAACCAGTGAGAAATTTCTGAAAGTCAAATAACACTAGTGAAATTCCTATTAAAAGAGAATAGCTTCGGGAGTCTTGCTAGTATTCACATAATAGTACTGTGAAATGCAAAGTCTTTGACTTTGGAAGTGGAATATGAGAGGGGAGAAGGTCACTTATTTAGACTTTTTTCCTGTCAACCACTTTTCTTACCCCTTGATTCCTATAGAACTCAATAATAGTATCTAATTGTTATCTGGAAATTGACCCCATGCCAGACCAAAACTATTACTGTTCTATAATTGAAGGTTGGAATAGATCAACATGGTGCTCATGTCACAGTAACAGCATGACCATACCACTAGTGTAATTTTAATAGTACCAATATAGGGACAGATATTCTGATTTTGTGCTATTTCAATGATGCCTTTATGATGTGGTTAAGAGTATCACAGTGGAACAAAAGTAATTATGTGATATAATCCTATTTAACTCCCATATAAAAGGCAACATGAATATGAAAGTGTATATTAGTTTGTCAATAAGTATGTATTAAGCCCTTATTGTGTTTCAGGAATTGCATAAGATGTTAGGGACATCTTTAATATTTTAATAGGGAAAATAATATTTTCCCT